>NC_052945.1:4280000-4880000 GCF_013358895.1 Oreochromis aureus | reverse complement strand
ATGCTCTGACAACCCATCAAGCCGTGCGGCTTCGTAGCTTAGCAAAGTCGTACTAAAACATTTTTTGACAGATGTTTAAGCGCCGTGTACCACATAAAATCGGTTCGGTAATAAAGGTAATAGCGACGGCCCGCTAGCATGCTCTACCAAAAAATGTGCTTTGATGTGTGTCTGATGGACGAAAGCCAAACCAGTTCCACACCACTGAAGTTGCAGCATTTTTACAAACCAGTTCTGGGTCATCTGTTTCATTCAACAATCCGCTTTGCCCCTTCTCATTCTCTGTCGCCGCCATGCGCGTTTTCCGCCATGTGCGTATGAAAACAAAGGCACTGCGCATGCACATTTTACTCATATTCTATCGTGACATTTGATTTTCTTATAATTGCCTAACATCATACTGGTATTACCGTGAACGGTATGATATGGCCCAGCCCTAATCTATATAGTAGCAAGAACCCACTCTACACGTGGTTTTTGCCATGCCTGCAGGGCTTGTTTGCTGTGCTTATGTATTCAAAAAATTAATTTATCACGTTATTCTTTATATCTTCAATATAGAATCAGATGGCAAAAATGTCTGTTTACAAATGAAATTTGTTCTTAGATTTTTGACTTGTGTTAGAGCAAATCATGACACTCTGTAATGGGAAGTTGTGATGGGTATTTTTGTTTGAGCTGCAAATAACCTGACAATCACTTCCTTATTTAAATGATCAGTTATTGTCACGTTAAAAGTGTTTTTATGAAGTGTTGTTCATCATCTGCCCTGGTGAGATCTTCTCTGGGTGGAATAGGTGATAATGAAACCGTCATTCTTCTGCTCTAAACAGAAGAATTGGGATTTTTGAAAGCTGTGACATTCACAGTGTCTCACAGCAATAATTCATGTTTATCTTTTGTTACCAAAAGCCCAAACTCCCAGATTACTCCATTTACAGTCATACCTGACAGAAGCAAGTCGACATGTTTAGCGTGAATCACCAAATGTTTGGCATTTGTTCTTAAAAAATGACATAAAAATAGTATATTTATGGCAACAAAAAGCTTACAGGTAGTGAACTGAGAGGAAGTGTCATCAATAATGGCAAAAAGTCACCATTTTCTTTCACTGATTGGCTGTTTTTTATTTGATTGATTGGACCTGTCGGTTCACAGAGTTCAGTGGACTCAGCTTGACAGACAATGACTGATGACCAACAGCAACCAGAAGACATTTCAGCCCATTAGAGCTCAAACTGAAGCCTTTTTGTAGCATTAATAAAATATACGGTAAACACAAGAAAAGCCCGAGGCTGCTGCTAATGATTGCTTACGTTATTGATCACTGTAAAGACTTTATTTTAGTTATTCTGTCTGTTGATGAAAAGCTCAAGGAGACGGCCTAAAATGTATTTTCAAAAATTTATTTTGGTCACTTAAACCCCAAACATACTCGGGTCACCGTGAAATAGTTATAGGCAGTGACAGAAAAGCAAAAAAACTAAACCCTGTTGCTTTTTTCTAAATGGCACATTATTAATCACTTTCTTCTTAAGTGAAGCCATTATTCTCTTCATGGAAAACTATCGGGAAGGCTTTTTATGTCTGTTTTAAGTACATTAGCTCAGGCAGTTAAGCTGCCAGACTGTCGCATCTCAAATCCCAAATGTGTTTCGTCTGGGCCCGGATTCTGAACATTGCAAGACCAAAATTACTCAGTCATTCTGTCAGGGGTCATGCTCTCTACTTGTGCTGGTACCTTTAATAAATACCAAACATTTAGTTTTGAGAACTTAATTTTGTCGTCAGATTGTCCTCCATTTGTTTTTGTCTTTAAAATGGAACAAGGTCCTCCATTAAAAAAGCTTGGAGGTCTTAAAAAGCAGATCATTTGGTATCTTTGTTTTTGTTATTAATGTTTTTTTGATCTCTCTCCAAACAAAGAATAAAACTATAAAAATACTGACATATGCTATCCCTCAGCCTCCTAGTAGATGCACCTATCCTATAAATTTGAAAATCTGTGGTGATGTTTAAAAAGAAATTGACCTTGACCTTGGCTTTGAGGTTGAGGTCACTGATATTTGAGCGTGTCCAAGATTATTAGTAGCTGCATCTACGGTATGAATTTCAAAATCCTACATCATCTGGGTCCCGAGTTATGGCATCGACAAACTTGGGTTTCCACGCTGCCTGAAAGATGGTCAAGGGCTTCAGAACTGGGCACTTTCATCAGAACAAACCAAAATAAAGAAAATACACCTCTAAATCTATTCAGAAATCTTTGAAAAGAGAACGCCTGGTATCAGACTGAGGCAGCCTCTGGTGTGCTGTTGAGACTGTTTCCTAAGTCATCACCAAAGAATCCACCAGGGATGGGCTTCGCCAATCACTAATTAACCAACCAGTCATCCAACTTTATTATAGGCCTCTGTAGCATCAGTTATATCGGAAGTGGAGAATATCTCATGACTGAAAGAAAAGTGAAGAACTGAAGGCTTTTTAAAATTTTTCTCTCGAGTGGCTTCAGCGAGACTTTGCTTTATCGCTTAGTTGTGGTTATTTTATCTGATTGTTTGTTAGCCTATGACAAACAATCAGATCAAGTATTTTTCCAAAGTATTTTTTTCTTGTTTCTTAGTATTTTTAAAAAATGTCTACCTCTTTTTCCAATAAGATTCCAAGATTAATTCCACCAGATGGTTGTGAGTAACAAACATCTGCTGCGACATATTAATGAGCTACATGATGGTATTGCAGATTTAATTTCTTCCTGTCGCCATATTAGTGGCTAAGACCTGCTCATTGGTGCTTCTGTCAGATCTTTTTTCTTCTTCCATTTTCTCATTTTTTTAGATCCACTTTTAAAAACTCATGGTGGGATTTCGATTGGGATTATTTTATGAATTGTTACTTTGAAAGCAGTCAGGATCCCTCACATGCTCTCCAGATAGGATTAAAGTCACTGACTGTAGCAGGAAATATTAAAATCCCCCTCTAGCATAAATCCCATACACTTTTATGCTCCACTTAGGCAAAGAGTATTCTAGAGATAAAGGTTAACATCAAACCTGTAACATACCCACTGTGCTAAGTGGGTTAATGTTCTGTACTTTTAACTGCCTTATTTAGCACATTAGCATGCTAACGTTTATTGCTATAACGTGCACGTGGGGCTGATGTGAGTCTTAATAGAACTGCAGGCTTTTTCTTCAATAGATTAGAATTATTCAAACTTCCAAAAACTGAATAGTTTGTACAACAAAGTTTAGAAGAATAAGACAAAATCTTTATTTATTCATTTATTACATTTACTATAGTAGTACAGTTCAAAGGCCCTGAGTAATGGTGAAGGATAACATTTGGAGTACGTCTTACAAAACTAAGAAATGATCACCAAAAGTTCTTGTTTTATGCTCTCAACCTTCAGAGTTGGAGGAGTAACCAATAGGCATTTATCCATTTACGTTGGAGTGACGTAAATTTCAGCACCACAGCGGGAGCACAAGGTGGACATCGATAGGCCTGGCAGTTTTTGGCATCCAATCACACCTCACCCACAACCGACCGCGGCAAATGGCCGCCCCTCCCTGTTCCTGGTTATGCCAGAGGTTTCTCCGTGCCACTTTCGCCAAAGTGCTGTCTCATAGGTCTGTTGAGGCAACTGTTGTTGTTATTTGGTGCTAGATAAATAAAACTGTATTGCATTGAACTTTGCAGACTTATGAAAACGAATCTCTGTTCAGATGAACATTATGTAAAACTGCAGGGTATCCAACTAGAAGGAAAAATCTGTTTGATAAGGATATAAATTGTAATCTAGTGGAGCTCAAAGTAAAGCAAAAACAAAAAACCTAAGAGGTCCTAAAGGTTAATAACTGTAGATATAGTGGTGCGCTTTCAAAATTTTCTCTTGCTCTTTTGAGTGTACTGGGTATAAAAAGAAAATCATTGTGGTGGTTTATGTTATAGTGGTTAGTAAATGCCTTGAAATCTTTAAATGTATAAGAAATAATCGAGTTTTCAGACTGTGAAGGAGGTCATGTGAAGCTCAGGAGTCTTTTCAAATGTTTGGTCTGTTTGTTTAGTGTGTTTGAGCACAAATGTTAACCTTATGTGACCAGTCAACAGCTCAGCAAAGGCATTAGGATTCATCCTATAGACATCCTGGATATGTGCACCAAATTTCATTCCAGCCCATCAATAGCTGGAGAAATCTAGAGTCATGCTGCTGCTGTGTCATTTTGCAGACATTCACGAAGCAGACATCAATTCTTCTTTTGTCTTTTATGTCCAAATCATCCCTGAATAGGTCATTTTTCCCCCTCTTGTTTTTGGAAACCCTCTGAGGTATGAAAGATTTTTGTCGGGAGGCAGGCATAGTATAAGATGGCAGCCTTTGTTCATTAAATATTTTTTCAGCCTGGTGACGCATTGATTTCACATTACAAATGATTAATTGGGTGCCGATGTTTTACAAGTCGATGCTGGCCTGAACACAAACGAGGTGGCAGAGGCTGTTTTTCCTGCGGCACCGGGAGACCATTACTCAGCACTTCTGTCGAGTTTGTCAGGTTTACTCATCGTCACAGCGGCAATACTATTCTTCTTGTAAGTGATCAGTGGTCTCCTCGGATTACTCTTTAGATTACACCTTGGAAAACACAGAAGGAAGCTTCTGACTTTGTCTTTGGCTCAGGTTTTGTGGATCTATGAGTTCAGGAACAAATCCTAAAACGAAGAAGAAATTTCAGCTTTAAATCTGTCCTTAAACGAACTAGATATACCTACAGGGACTCAAACATCAACCATGTGTCCCAGTTAAAACTCTGGCACTCTCTACAAGCTCCAGCATTCCCAGCATTGAAACCAGACCCTTCAATAAATGTAGTCGGTTTGTTTTACTGTGACCAAGACATTATTAGAAACAAGAGTGTGACATTTTGGCAGTCCAAGAGAAGCTCGAGTTCTGCAGGGAACCGCTGGAAACACAAAGCATCATCAGGCTGTAGCCATGGCAGCTGTGCCACCTCGCTGCTGCTGTTGCTGCAGGAAAATCAAAGGTCATTAAAACTCACAGCTTTCTGACTCTGTGCCACTCCAGCTTTCCATCAACAGGCGCTCTCACCGTTGGACTGCACCCACCTGCCGAGCGGCGCAAAAGACAGGTAACCTTATCAGGGCATAACAGACGTAAAGCAGACTGGTTGAATTCCAGCCGGGCTTTGTTTACTGACCAAAAGAATGACGGGAAGGCGGTCTCGCGCCGCTCGTCACGGAGGCAGCCGTGGCTCCTTGATGCCCTTGGGGGAGCAGTTACCCCGAGTGGAGCGCCGGGAGCTGCAGCTAAAAGACGTTACACCTAATTAGCGGTGGTTGTGACTCCTTTCATCTCCGGGCTGTTTGATATGACTTCAGTGTGAGAGCACGTGAGGAAGTGTTCACGCTCGGATGGCAGGAAGACACTGAGGGTGAAACATAATTAATGCATATATGTCAAAGTTGGTATGGTTAGGTAAACGTAATGATAGAAAGTAAATGGATGGTGAGTTCCCTGCTTGATCTGACAACAAAAATGCGTCTTTTGTAGAAGACCAGCATTCATGTTTGGTTATTTGTTGACATCATTCGACTTGTTGTTGCCAGGTTTTAGTTTTCTAAATTCTCACAAAGTTTCTAGAAAATCAGCAGAAGTGTCAGTGTTCAATTAATATTTCTGAATTAATGAATCATTGAGCCCAGAAATCAAGTACGTGATTTAATTTTTTTTTTTTCATTTTCTGATGACTAATACCCAAATTAAGTGACTAAACCCTAAACCACAATATTCAGATTTTTTTTTTTCTTCTTAAATTTTAGTGGGGTAGTTGTAATTTTCTTTCTAGTAGATGTACCCTTTTTATCCCATAATTTTTTTCAGGGTTTTTTTTTCTTTTATAGAATTTTATTTATTTATTTATTTATTTTGGGGGAGGGTAATTTTGCTTCCTTTTTTTTATAATAAATTGATAAAATGTAGTTGGTTTTTTTTATCCTGTATCTTTTTCCCCCCCCCCCCATTGTCTTTCTAGTAAATTGGCCTTTTTTATCCTACATTAATTGACTTTTTTTCTCTGAAGGTTCAGTAGTGCGGGTTCATGTGGTCAGTTGGGGGGATGCTGGCATGAATCTTTAGTGAAAATACAAAGGAGGTGACTTTAATGTTTGTTGCTAGTATTGCTCCCATGAGCAGTACTAGCTAACAGTATAATGGAGGATTATGGATAATGGAGTCCAGTAATTTAAAGTCAAGACAAAGTCCAAAAAAGGACAAAAACTAACAGTATAAAGCATAGATAAGAGCAGTTATCCCAAAAATTAGGAGATTACTGTGGTGGGTTTTTGTTGTTGTTGTTTTGTTTTGTTTTTTGTCTGATGCAAGGTTGTACATGGAGTACTTGCTATTAAAATGATGATTTGGTTTCACATAATAGCAGCAGTGTCAGTAATAACAATGGTTTTCTGGGCTCCTTTAATGCTCCAAATGAAAGTCTGAAACAGAACAGGTGTATGGAAACACATTTACTGTCCTTTAACAAAAGGTCTCTGCAGTGTCTCTTTGTGCTGTGAAAATGTGTTTGACACATGAACAAAGAAGGGAGGTGCAAAGTGCTCCTCCTGGCATTATTTGATCATCCTGAAAGCAGAGGTGAGACGCTTCGTTCTCTTTGTGCATCTGGTCTCGTGTTCATTTACTGGGCCCTCGCTCTGACACTGTGAACTGTGCTGCTGGCTGAGCAGAAAAACTGTGCAAGAAAACAGTCATTATTTTGAAAAGGGCTCGAATTTTAATTAAAAATCTACCTACGTATCTAGCGTGTAAAATTGAGATGCCTGAGCGTGTCTGTTTGCAGCTCTAAACACTCTCTGGCTGTCTCATCCTTTCTGTGCTTTATTGACCTTGTCAGAGGGATGCTGAGTGGACCGGTGATAGACAGCCAGTTGGCTCCTTTGGGTTCAGCTGAGTCCTCATTTTTATCAGCTTGTCGTACTTTAATGCTCAGCACATACTGTTTATTTCGAGGGCCATTTCCATCCTCCGCTGTCACTCAGACACAGCCGAGCTCACGGCTTCCTTTCACTGTTTTTTATCGCAGTGTTTTCAGCATGTCAGGGTTTCAGTTTTGAACATGTCAGTCCTGCTTTATTTAGCATTAACAGAGGTTCTGAAGTAACAACAAGCACAGTTAAATACTACATTTTGTTTACAGCACAGCCAAACAGACTTATACTGTTAGCTTAAAAATGATTCATGATGACATTCATCACTGATGTCAGTTTGAGTTTTTTTTGTGTGTAACAGATTGATGCATTACTAATATTTGGAGGCAAAGACATAAAATGCAACTGTGTAAGATGTAGGCTATGAAATATGTCTGTGAAGGTTCTCAGTCATCCAGGTCATCGTAGTCTAAGGAGCTTGGAGAGAAAAGCGTCTGGACTTCTTTGAGTTGCTTGAAGACGTTTAACCCCTCATCCGAGAAGCTTCTTCAGTTCTAAGGGTCAATTGGTGGGGAGTCCCAGATTTAAACCCAGTGGGAGTTTCCCCCCCAAAGAGGGACAAAGGACCCCCTGATGATCCTCTACCTAATCACATGAGCCAAGGTGTGAAAGCGGGTGGGGGTCCTAATCAGCCAGGGTTTCGGGTGAGCTCATTGTGAAACCTGGCCCCACCCTATCATGTGATTTCCTGAGGTCAGATGACTCCCCACCTGCTGCTCAACCCACAGTCATGGGTTGAGCAGCAGAGTTGAGTATGTGGGTTGAGCCCATGGAAAAACTTGCCAGAAATCTTGATCTATTCTCAATTCTTGTTTGGTGTCGTTTATTTGATTGGATGATTGAAGTCTGAAGAAACGAGACACATTAGCAAATGAACAGTTTTATTCATTTAACAAACGGGGAACTCGGTAGCACGTGGAAGAACCCGACTTGTCTACAAACACTTGACGTGTATGCTGATCTGTCAGTGCAAACTGGAAACGGAGACCTTCAAAGTAAAAGTTGCGCCTTTTTGAAACATGCTCACGGTGCGATTTTTACTTTGAAGGTAAATGGTCTGTTTTTACAGTTTGACTACCACTTGGTGAGCGGTTGCAGACAAGTCAGCATCTCTTATTGTGGGGGGAAGCCACCCTGTGAAGCAGCAGGAAGTGTTGGGTTAATAAAGGCTGTTGTTTAATCCAGCTTGAGTACGCTGTAAACACTGAAGCTGAGATCAGTGACATTAAAAAATAAACATCCCGGTTTACGTGCTGCATTTGTTTCAGTACAGTAAATCTGCATTAATAGGCTTTTATTTACTCAAATCACAGTTTTACTCTCACTGTGCTTTTTCCAAGCGGCCCATACTCTATGTTGTTGTTTGGGTTCATTGTTTTCACACGCGTTACTTGAGTTTCGTGTACACATTTCCCCATCGTGCACACTCGCACTGTAGACGGGAGCCAAGCGGGGACAGATGGACCCGAAGCACAGGATGTGGCTAGCATCCCGTCTCCTTCAACACTTTCTCATCCCTGTTAATGAGACATGGTGCAATTCTGCTGGGCCATCAGGGCTGTGAAGTCTCCGCAGTCATTCAGAGATCTGAAGTGTTGCTTGGCTCCTCTCGGCAGCAGAAGGAGCCGGAAGGCGAGACAGATTTGCTGAGAGTGAATGGCAGCAGGCGCAACGGAGAAGAAACACGTCAGTTCGGAATTAGACGTTCGTTAATGTGGAAAGATCGTTAATCAGCTGCAGAGGATCAGCTCTGCAAATAGCAACACTTCTCTGCTCTCAGGGATTGACTCGTTCAATTAATTTTCTTCATTTTCTTTCATCAGTCAGCATCAGGATGTTGAGCCGGGGTTATATCGCCTATCGCACCCAAAGCTATTCAACTTGGATGTCTTTGCACAAGGTTAACAAAAGAGGTTGCTGCTCGGAGACTGAAGTTCTATTTGTGTTTAATAAAACTAGAATAAAGTAGAAACAGGACTCAGGTGCAGGGAGATTTTCTGTTTTAACCCTGTGGCTGTAGTAATGACACATGGTGCTTTTTCCATTATCAGTTTTATTTATACAAAGCCAGTTATGTAAGAGTTATCTCTAAACCTTTTATAATCTAAAGCAAATGTCCTAAAATATTATTAGAGAACCCAATAATTACATTATTTTTTGTAAACAAACACTTGGCAACTAAGAACTACCTTTTAAGAGGAAGAAGAGCTTTTTTTTTTTCTTTTGATAGAGTAACTTGATTGGTTTTTGAAACCCCAAATTATTCACTCTAAACAGCTAAAGAGAGGCTAGCTTCTAAGACAATACAAAGAAATGTATTTCAATATAAAAGTGACATTTGATCATACCTACTGATCTGTCCTCAAATTACATCAATAAGCTTATCATCTATTTGAACATTTTAATCTTGCAAGGATGCTAATTTACCTCCATTTGCCAAACTTACATCATTTTTTGTCTTTTGTATACTGAATGTAATACAACATGAATTTGTCTGATGCATTATTTGTGCCAATTTTAGTTTCTGTTTAGACTTTGAAGCTAACTGAGCTGTGAGAATAAAGAACCTCTAATGTCTGAATCTGCGTATATTAAATGGGCTTTGATGGAAAAATTCCCACCTTTTGTTCTTCGATTATGCTCTTTGTTGCTATGAGGAGCTGTGATCTTAGAAACTATATTTTCTCAAAGTAAGAACACGGTGTAAAGATTACATAATGGTTCACTGGCCTGGACTCAAAGCGTTCTCACTTTCCCTTGATACCAGTACAGTACACACATGCAGTACACCTTCAGTACAAGATATGCTTTGTAAAGCAGTGGTGTATAGTTTAGGAATGCAGACATGGGCGGATACGTTCCCTCACAGTAAACCTCGTCTTCCTTCCTGCTCTCCAGGAAAATCCATCTCCAGACCAGCCCTCGGCCCCACTTGCCCCGTCCCTTTAACCAACATGAACTCCTTGCCTCACGGCTCCCGTGCCTCCATCGACATCCTGGAGGAGCTCCAGCTGATTGCTGCGCAGAATCTGGAAAAACTGGACATCAACAAGTACTACGAGATCATCCGTGAGCTGGGAAAGGGCACCTATGGAAAGGTGGACCTGGTCATCCACAAAATCAGAGGTATTAACTGTGGCTGCTGCTGTAAAGAACAAAAAATGTATTAATATCTACAGACCAAACGAAAATAAACAACTGGTTGATGTAAGTTTGCCACATTTCAAACAAGACAAACATAAAATCCTGGTAGCTATAAATATGAAATATTAAAACTAAAGTCATTTGTTTAAAATTTTAAAGAAATAACTTTAAATATAATTTTAACCAATAAATGTTTCCGTTTTTTATATATTAAGTACAGTTTTGCATTTTTACCATATAACACTACCATATTAGTAGTAACAGTAAAATATGGAAGAAGAGGTTGTTTTTTGTTTTTGTTTTTTTTCATGTCAACAGACTCTAAATGGTAAAGTGTCCTAATTTTCATTTATTTTTTCCAAAATGCAAATTGCACAGAGCACAAGGAAAAGCTTTTAATTGGTGTAGCCATGTTGGTAATCTCTGGGCAACTACCTGTAGTGATCAAGTAACTCAGTGTCATTTTAAAACAAATCCATTTACCATTTAATTGAAATTAAATATGTAGTTTTAACTTTTTAAATAGATGATTAATGTTGGTTGTTTTGTTGGAAACTGTTGACTTGGAAAGCTGGCACCCTCCAATAAAATGTATTAGTTATGAAAAAAATAAGTGTTTTCTAATGTAAGTCAAACTATAATAATTTCTGCTTTAATATTTAGCTAACATGCTACATGTTAGCTTATTATTTACAATATTTATAAGACACATTAATAATGTATAAGTTTATTTTTTGTTTTCTTGCTCTTGGGGGAAGAAATGACTAATTAATATTCAAGTTGTATTTACATTTATTAACTTTTTGGTATTTTTGTCTAAATTTTATTGGACAAAAATATCAAAAGATTTTCAATAAATAAAAATAACAAAACAGTAAATAGAATATACTTGAATTTGAATTTCCTAATTCAAATGGCTTTTTAGTTTGGGACCTGCATTAGCATTAACTTCATGATGAAGCGTCAATTAAATAAATCTATCATTAGTTTCATTGGCTAGCTAGCTGCAGCTAATAAATGATGGTTGTTTTAGGCCAGAAAGATGGCAATGATCTTTTTTCCATGTAATTAAATTTCCACCTTTTTTTTCACATCTGTTTCATCCTCATATTGCATAAGAGAAGCTAAAGCCCATGAAGACAGTTTTCTTTTTGAAATTCAGATCCATTGCTTCTTGTGGGGAGAGGAGATTTTCTGAGATTCACCTCCAGAAACTCCTTTGCCCACAAAATAAGCAGATCTGCAGGGTTGCAGTTGCAGGAAATGAGATGTTGTCCTCATTTGTGGCCCTGTTTTGTGACTCAGAGTAATAACACAGTCTAATATGAAAGCAGCTCTCGAGTCAGAAATGACGGCGTGTTTGTGAAGGTAAAGTACTTCTGTTCACCACTGAAGTGTTTACTTTCAGAAAGCCAAATTGGAGGTAGTGGCGGTCGCTTTCATGCAGGGATTTTTAGCACAGGTCGAGATCCAAACTGCCTCAATTCACCACTTAACTGACTGAAAATCTGTTTAACCTTTTCACATTAAAATCCAAATTGTTGCCCATCTGTTCTCAGCCTCTTAATAGTCTTTTTTTATGGAGTCACAAAGCCTCTGCTTCACTGCCTATTTCAAGTATCAGCAGACTCTTAGAGTGACAAATGGTGACCTTTTCAAGCCATTTGAGGTGTGCCGTTAATGGATTTATAAAAAATCGTATATACCTTTGGTTTCATAATTTGGTACTGAACCGCCAGCTTCTTCCCAGAGCCGTTAATAAGTGTAGCTTAACTTATCTGACCTTCAGTGTGGAGCAGGAAATCAGGTTACCTGTGGAAATGGATGGACTGAAGGTGTAAGATTTAACCTTTTTAATCAGAATTTATTTTCATTTTTTTTAAATGAACAAACTCAAGTGTTTGATCCCCAGATGTTTACATGTGTACAACTTTTTATCCCTTTAGCGACATTTTGAGTCACATGCAGTTTGAAATGCATTTCGTATTTTAAAGTTAAAACTCAATTAAAACCTTAAAAGGTTGTTTTCACAATATCTTATTAATTCGATTCAACTGTCTGTTTCTCTTTGTTATCTTTTTTGGTGAAATTTGAATATGTCAATCATTGTTTTTATTTTTCTGTATTTTGTATGTATAAGTACTGATGCTGTAAATGAATCTTTGATATGTAGAAGCTTGTTAATTTAATCTTATCACAATAGCAAAGTTCTGACAGTTTAGAAGGTTTTATGAACCGATGTGGATCGTTAAAATTTGTATTATTAATTTATTTTTATTTTTTTAATCAAACTTTCAGCGGTCAAAATCAAATGAGATAAAAATACTGGTAACACAGCTAATCAGAGTAAGCTAATTGGCCGTAAAGTTGGATTTAAGAGGCAGCTAAAGTGGTTGATTTCAGAGAAAGGATGAAGTGATGGCCGCACAAAGAAAAGTATAAAATAAATAAGGATTATTATGAACTGGATGTATCTGGAAAGGAGTGTAACTGATGCCTGCTATGAATTATTAACTTATCATTTTAATGACAGTTAAATAAATAACATTAGATATAATAAAAAAACATTTTTTTAAGGCTTTATTAGGCTATCAGTGGTTTGAGATATGAATAATATGGCAAATTCTATTAACATTATTTTCCATCTATATATTATTATAATATTTATTTTTGAAAATGTCCACCATTCGCCATATTAAAATGACTCACATACATACTTACATACTATTTAATCTATGTAAGCAGAGATTCAAAATGAGAAGGTATATAAAATAATCCAGATCAGTGTGTCACTATAAAACTACAAACTTAGATTAAGTTATAAAACATCAGTTTTTAAATCACAAACCTATTGTTTTGGGAATTGGTATTTACATGAGCAGTATATGTGCCTGATAGTTCAAGAGTGGAGGAATCTCAATTTGTTGTTATGTAAAACTGTAAGTAAGTCACGGTTTCACAGGAAAACAACAGGGACTGTTCAGCGGGGTAGATTTATTTATTTCCCCCTAAATATAGGTTATATTTAGTTTCTGCTCTAAAACGCTCAATTGTAGCTCAACAGGAGTCAGCCGAGTCTCCCTGAACAGATGTTGTTTATTTTTGCAGCTTAGCCAGCAGGATCTTTTACAAAGCAACTAAATTTCCATATAAACATGATGAAACTCCTGCAGAAGACCTGCTGTTGTTGGAATCGGTGCAAATCAGACATGTTGGCGCTGCACAGCCAGGAAGCTGCATTTATTATACTTTAGTCCTGTAGTAATGTTACTAGACAACCTGCTGGTTATTGGGTTTGATGTTCACTGCAATTAAACATCTGCAAACCCATTTAAAGTGAATAAAAAAAATATTACCCTTTTTATAAGTCTAGTAACATTTTCTCTTATGAAAGTAATGAAATAATACACTGCAAACGAGAACACATTTTTATGTTTAAGCTAGCACTTTATCATATGGAACTGCTGTTTGAGTCCTTATCAATTCATTTACTTCCCTCAAATGCATCAGGATAAAGCTGAGGTTCTAGTTATTGGGTTGGCAGAGTAAAAGGATGGACGGTGCTTGTAAAAGACCTCCAGTGGACGTCTTTGTAGATGGGACTCCTTAAACTATTTTAGATATGATGGAAAAACCTTTGAGAGAATGAACATTTTCTCAAACTAGTATCAAATAGCTGTTTCATCGATCATGACAATCTCACGAACTGTCGTTAGATTCTGTTGACTGTACAGTCTGTGGTGGCACAAAGTGTTGCTACCAAGAATGCCTTTTAATTTATTTCTTTTTAAAACTGTGTCACCGACTAACAGAAAATCCCCCTCGACCTTTCTAAAGTGGCTGGATGCTGTAAGAAGCACAAAGCACTTTAGGAGAGCTGATCCGGTGGTATTGGAGGAGTCTCTGCTGACACCCTGCCTGTTGGAGGGGAAATTATAAGCAGACATGGCAGCTGTCCAGGTTATTGTCTGGGGGGTTTTCCCCTCGGCGTTCAGATTATCAGATTAGTCCTGGGAATTCATGTCCCCTCGGTGCTTCTCTTGTTCTCGGCCACTGAGCGGAGGTGAGGCGGCTGAAGAAAATGTGCTGTTGTGCAAGTTTTACATCACGTTTCCATCTGTAAACAACGCTTTCTGCAAAACTCTAACCATGAAAGCAGGTCAGCGTCATCCTGCTCACACAGTGCAAATATAACTAGTGCAGCAGAGGATTTTAAATACTTCATCATCTTAATCATCAGGATTTGACTCTGTCGAGATTTTAATTATTCATCAAATTGTTTTAATTAAGTTTCTTGGAAGCAATTAGACAGCTGTGAAATAAATCCCTAAACACTTTAATGGGGTGGAAAAGAAGAAGAAAGGAGGAGTGAGACTGGAGGTTATGTAACCGGTCCTGTCCTCGTTTTCAGGCACGAAAATGGCGCTAAAGTTTCTGAAGAAAAAGACCACCAAGCTGAAGAGCTTCCTGAGAGAGTACAGCATCTCCCTCTACCTGTCGCCCTGCCCGTTCATCATCAACATGTACGGGATCGCCTTCGAAACTGACGACTACTACATCTTTGCTCAGGAGTACGCGCAGGCGGGAGATCTGTTTGACATCATCCCTCCACAGGTGAGAGCTTAGCCATTCCTGTAGTTTAACAAATAAGCTGCTCCAAATCCTAAGGAGCCAGGTCAGGCGTTTCAGACATGCCGCGCAGACCCAAGTTGTATTGAGAACACCTCAATATTCCCCTGGAACAGCGAGAAGCACAGCAGGGGCGGCCGTGACTGCTGCCGTCACGATCCAGACCTGGATAAGAAATGCGAGTGGATGGATGGTTTCTATATTTGATGTAGGTTTTTTAAAGTAATCCAGATGATTATCTCTTAATCCTCCTTGAAACTGAAAAGCCCCAGCTGCATACATGCTGCAAATTACACATCCAGTCCCGACAGCGCTCGGAGGGTCCTGCTTTTGTGCCAAAACACGAAAATTCATGGACTTTTTAAACTGTGAAGCATTATTAAAATAAAAGGCCGTCAGAGGCACCTGGTGGTTTTGGAAGGTTTCTCAAGTCTGACAGGTTTTCCTTCTGCTTTGTGTTAAAATGACATTTTCGAAATATTTTATGTGTTTGCTAAAGAGGTTTTTATAGTGCCAAGACCTAAATGAGAGGACCTTAAAAAGACTTTGTGTAAATTCCCGTCTATAGTTAACAAACCTTACAACCTACAAACAGAATCCAGTGAATCCATCAGTATGACTTTATGTCCACAATATCTGCTTTGTTTTGAAAACTGATGGTAAAAACTGGCCAGTCTGTACTTTATGCTGGTCTATTGTGTCCCGGGAAATGGTGTAAAAGATGGACGTAGCTGCAGTGACGTCATGTTTTGCCTCAAAATGAGGCAAAACGCCGTCAGCAGCCAGCACTCTGCTTCCTGTTTACACTGGCCAAACATGAGCCCAGTGTAAAAGGTCACTATGATGAGCATTTACATAGATGTGTTTGTTTAAAGGGAGATTATATCTACAACTGTGTTAAAGTGCTTTTACCACAGTTAATGGGGATATAATCTAAAATGCCCGTGGCTCTAATCAGCTGTGGCCTACTATTAATATAGTAGATCACAGGAAGTGCAGATGTTATCTTGGGGGGAAAAGGAAACACAAGCGCCACCTTTTATTGTGTCCTCTACAACTGGTTTCATGTTTTTCTATGAGTTATGTAATGTTCAGTTCCCAAAACACTTACAATGTGTGCAGCTCCTCAGGAAGCATGGCACCAGTACGAAAGTGGGAAGTATGAAGTTTGATAAAGCAAGATTCAGATCCTCTGAACTTTTTCCCTTTTATTTGTACCTAAACTTCAGTTTCGTGTACATGACCTACTCTTCCTCCTCTTGTTCTCTGTTCAGGTGGGACTTCCTGAGGCGGTGGCGAAGCGCTGCGTGCACCAGGTGGCCATTGCTCTTGACTACCTGCACTGCAAGAAGCTGGTGCATCGTGACATCAAACCCGAGAACGTCCTCATTTTTGACCGAGAGTGCAGAAAGGTTAAGCTGTCAGACTTTGGCATGACACGACGCGCCGGATCGCCAGTGAAGCGCGTGAGCGGAACCATCCCGTACACGGCCCCGGAGCTGTGCGACACCTCCCGACACGAGGGGTTCTGCGTGGATTACAGCACAGACGTGTGGGCATTCGGGGTGCTGCTCTTCTGCATGCTGACAGGAAACTTCCCCTGGGAGAAGGCCATGCCCAACGATGCCTTCTACGAGGAGTTTGTCCGTTGGCAACGCCGTCGGACGGCCGCCGTGCCATCGCAGTGGCGCCGCTTCACCGATGAAGCCTTGCGAATGTTTCGTAGGCTCCTCTCCATCGAGCAGGATCGCCGCTGCTCTGTCAAAGAAGTCTTCAGTTACTTTAACCAGTGCTGGATGCTGGATACTGAGAACGGGAACTGTAATAGCAGCAGCGGGGCTTTGGCGAGTAGTGCGCCTCCTCTGGACATCAGCTCGTCATCATCAGAGGAGGATGTACTTGTGGACAGACTGAAGCAACAGAGCCTGTCGCCTGCCTGCGTGGCGGCAAAGGGAGGGGTCATGATGGACACCCAGTACTCCTCCATGTCCACCAACAGCTCGCCGTCCTCCACCGGCAGCTACGAGCGAGTCAACAGAGAAAACAACGAAAGAGGGCGCATCCTGGTGACCACGCCCATTGAGATCTGCGTGTAGAGACGGCGCAGCGCTGCCTTCGTGCTACCTGCTCACGCGTGTGTGCTGACAAAAAAGATTTCTCCAAGTGGGAGAAAGAAGTGCGGCGAGCGATGTTTGGCATCGGGAAACGAATGACAGTCTGACGTATGTTGTAGCTTTGTCGTGGATTTATTCATTTCTGATGAAGATGAACTCTGAGGAAATGACCCGCGACACTCACACAGCTGTAGCTTCCTGTGTGTGGTTTCAGTTAAAGGATTTAAAAAAGCAACCAAGAAAAGCTGAGGACAGGAAAACAAAGAAAAGAACATAATCCTCAAGCAATAGGTTAAAAAAAATAATAATAAAGAAAAGAAAAGAGAAACTGAAGAAGACGACGAACATGGTTTGTGTGTAACGAGACCGTGACTTTGTGTTTAACGTGTTAGTTATGTTCACATTTGGTAGATTTGTTCATGTAAAGCGTTTTTATTTGAAGTTAATTTATTTATTTATATCACACAAATTTATTTAGTATTTATTTTATCAAGTGGGACCACAGAGCTGAAGATTGTGAGGGTTTTTTTTTTTTTTGTTCTTTTTTTCCCTTTGAGAAATAAAAAAAAAAAAAATTCAGCTACTACAAAAAGAAGAATTGTAGAAGCAGGTGAATTTTCCCTTCACATAGGTACACATTTCTTTGAAGGTACTTTTTGTAGAAATCTCTGCGAAAGTCAATGAAAACGTTCACCACAAGGTGGCAATGTTTTTGCATTTTATTTATGTTTTTTATTTTTTTATTTTGTATTTCTCTGAAAGATGACTTCAAATCAAAACTTTTCTTGTTTTGAGTCTTTTTTTTTTTCCCCCAAACACAAATGAGCTAAGACTAGCTTAACATTGAAATAGCTTGTGTTGGCAGGATGCTACACTGACTTACTGCATCACTTTGTGGTTCAAAGTGGTATTACATTAAAGTACTGCTTTGTTTAAACAGTACAAAGACGGCTTCGACATTATGCCGTAGCTGTTTTTGTGTTCTTCCAGATTTATTTTTTTAGTTTTAATTTTAGAAGCTTTTAAGGTGTTTCTACAAAAATTACCTTAAAGTGGCCATGATGTTGTGACCTCTTAAAAAAAATTTAATTCTTTTTTTTTTTTTTTTTGGTTTTCCCATGATGCCCAACAAGCTGTACAGTAGTAGTCAACTTTAGCCTACCCCCATTATAGGGAAGTAATCTAAATGCACAGTTTTTATGGTCTGTCAAAATTTATCTGCTAATATTATCAAATAACTACTAAAAATATTCAAAACAGTTTTTCTAGTTGCATGGTGCAAAAATGAAAAACTGTACCCTTTTATTGAACAGTTAGTTATTCTCCGATATGTTTGGACTTTTTTTGTGGGGGGGGAATAAGATGTCACCAAAATTGTTCAAGTAAAAGAGCAGATTTGGTATTTGGTGATACTATAAGTTGTCTTCTTTTTTTAGTATTTGTTTAATTTAAAATAAAACTGTAAACGCTGAAAATGTGACAGGAGAGACACGAAATGCTTCTGATATCCCTTTTTTCTTTTGTAAAGTATTGCATGGAGTAACATTACTGTGGTGAAAATTTGCTAAAATAAAACTCTGAATTAAACGACTTGTAATTATTAAATACATTTATAATCAGTAACCAGCAGATCTTGCCCAAGGCAAACTGATCCCAGTGAGAGGATAGACTAAGCTTTTTGAGACGTTACTGAAATGATTGAGCAGCACAATCCCACCTGGAAAAGGGGCCCCAGGTACCTTCCTGGAGCCAAACCTGGAAGGGGAACTTCTGGGTCAAGCCTTAGCCCATGGATCCACCAACCAATAGGGGACCCACTTTGCTTTATAACAAGTCAGGGAGCCAAAGGCAAAAAAATGGGCTTGATAGAACCTGCTTCCCATGTGTAGACTGGTCTGAGGAGTCTGGCACTTCTCATCTGTGGTAGGAAAGGAGCCCAAGCTGGTTCAGTAGATGGAGTGCTGCCAACTAGATACCACTGTACAGCAAGGGTATTCCTTGGAGTCTCCTGGAGTCTCAAGGTCCTGGATAGAGAGCTCTATAATTGTCATAGGGGACAACACCACCTGAACAGCTCCTTTGGAAACAAGACTGTCCAATGCTGCTGCTGCTGCTTCCCCCCCCCCCCCATTTTGGGGTGTCTAGACCAAAATACCAAATTTTGCTCTACAAGGGCCTGATATCCACTTACAAGGACATTATACTGCCACTGTTCTATCGAAATTTAAAACGATTGTCCTCATATGTGGATCTCAATTTTCTCAGAAACACAAATCAGGTATATGTATAAAAAAAAAAATCAGATAATTCTTTGGGGTCTGATGAATGTAAAAACAATCAGCCATGCAATAAAAGAGTTCGGGTCTTAGGAGGTTAAAGGGAGTTTTTCCTTGCCACTGTCGCCAAAGCACTTGCTCATACAGGGCCATATGATTGTTAGTTTTATCTTTATTATTGTAGGGCCTTTACTTTGCAATATAAATATAAATTTTCTGAATAAGATTGAATTGAAAAAGAAGGCTCTACTCTGAGGTGTTTACAGATGGCTGAACTCCAACTAGCACTAAAGTTGCAATCCGAGACCACACTTATGCAATCACTGGTGACCAACAGTTGGCTACAACACAATGCAGGATGAGTGCATCACATTGATTTACGTAAATTAATCAAAGCCCAGCTGCCCCACAGAACAAAGTCCTTTTGGCTATTTCTATCAGTGACCTTGACCTTAACCTGTTGTCATGTAATCTGGGTAAGGTAGGAACACCGACCAACCGGTCAACCAGTTCACCTCTTCACCACGAGTGTCTAGTACATGTCCCTTTTCTCTCCACCATTGAGGGTTTAATCCCAAACTTTCGGACTATAAAATGTCAGGTCTGATTTACCAATGACAGCAGGAAGTCTTTCTGTGTTTTAATGTGATGTCTGTGGTGTTTTAGTCAGTGGATGAAACCTTGTGCAGTGATTCCAGCTCATACTCTCTCCTCTCTGATCATTAAAAATGAAAACGGTCAATCAGAGTTGGCGCTGGATTTTTCTCTGCTCGGCTTTGAAGCAGGGAACAACTGCAAACTGTCATGTCATTTGATCAAACTGTGGCTGTATCAGCACACGTATTCCTGCTTCAGTGGTTGAAAGCACGCTACAGTTTTATTTTTAAGCCTTAGATCAAGCTTTGCTATAAGTCGGTCACATAATTATGCCCCAATTAACTCATAACGCCCTGCGAAGCTGTAAAAGCGCTGAGGCATGTTTGAGGCTTGGCTGTAATGAGCAGTGACTGCCTTCAAAACCTGGCTGAAGAAAAAAATTACATAACCCTCCTACCTCTGATACAATGTTATCCATACATCAACCACAGAGCTACAAAAACCTACAGAGGCTATAAACCTAAAGCAGCTGAGCAGGACATTTAAACCGAAGCATTTTACAGGCTGATGAGAACGAGCAGGGTGAAGCGAGCCTTTCTGATGCCAGTCCGATAAAACAATCTGTCTGAATACAAAGGAGAAGGGAAGCTGAGCTGGAAAGCAAATCATTAGGCATGTGCAGCATAGTAATTACAGCAGAGGCCTGCACTTACTGATCTCAGTTTCTCCCACCGGCGTGTTTACATATTCAGCAACGCCAGGGAGGCGTTTGCTTGTTTAGTTTTATCAAGACACAAAAAGAAAAATACCCGAGGACTGAAGGTCACGAGGGTTACGCCGCTTCCTTTAATCTGCCTTTGTAGTTTGGACCTCAGGCCCTTTGTAAAAGCTCAGAAAACAAAGATTTTATTACAGTTTCTCATATCTGCCAAGACACATTTATAGAATCCATCCTTTTCTCATATCTGAACACAAAACCTTTTACAGCAAAAAACCTCACGAACCTGTCAAACAGCTTCATCTGTTCAACACCAAACAAAGGTTTCAAATCAAGAAAGCAAGCACTCGAAATAATGCCACTGAGCATTTCACATGTCGAAATATTTAAATGGTGTATATATAGCAGCTGGTTTAGCGTAGTGGTAAGACTACACGCCTTTGAAGCGGGAGTCGCAAGTTTGATTCCCAGCTGGGACATCTGTATCCCGTAAGGGTGCTGGGCTAGAACACCCCCCCCCCCCCCATGCTAACTGAGCCTACTGAGATAATTATAAGGTTGTACTGTAACCCTGGGCTACTACTGGAACAAGAAAGAATTGGTGGGCAATTGGTGGAATGCTACTGAACAGGATGAGGGACCATTGATGGTGAAACAACTAGTAGCTCAGTGTTCCAACATTTGGAAGAAGGGACTGCTTTCACGGATTGACGAGGTACAGCACACATGCTACCGGCAAGGGGGAGCCACAACAGGTTAGCGGGGAGAGATCATCCCCCACCCAAGACTTGGTACCAAGCCCTAATTGCGATCATGATATCGGCTATGGACATAGTGTCTGCTGTTTGGGAAGATGAAGCCCAAGCTGGGCTCTTGCTAGAACCTCAAGCTCTTTATTCACAAACCAATTGTAGCTCAGGAAGTAAAGCATAGAGGATAGTTTGATTTGATTTCCAACACAGGATGCAGAGATGTTACACACACTCCTCAGGAATAGTTGAGGAAAAATGTGAGCAGAGTTTTTGTAGCATACAGTATTTGGAAAATTTGTCCCAGACCCAGCGTTTGGAATTGTAGATGAAATCAAGGCACCACCTTCATCAACCACCAAAAAAAAGGATTTGATTTAAATGTCTCTCTTAATGCTCATTTTAAAAAAAAGTAAAGCTTTATGGGCTTTTGTTGCCTCTATGTTCTGCTGTGCTCCTACATTACGTAACAGAGCGTTGCTCCGAGCGTCGTTCACGTGTTTGGTTCGTCTCGGTGTCAGCAGCAGTTTGTGCTGAGCTGCAGAGACGGAGAGGAGGGCTGTGCTCAGCCATAAAACAAGAGATCAGCTCGAGCAAAGCGTGGCTTGTCCTGAGGCAGGAAGTGAAAAGACGGACTGAAGAGGAGGAGGAGGAGGAGTAAAAGATAGTTTGAAGTGTAAAGAGGCAAATGTCAGGCTGCTGTGTCTTTATAATTTGGTTTAAAATGACATTTTTACATTAAAAATTGTTTAAACCCAACAAAGCATTGGGGTTTAAAAAAATTCTTACCCATTTTTGACTTTTCTGACTCTGACCTTGTCCTTTTGTTGGAAGGAACTTAATATGGAAAAGTTAAACAAGTAAATCATCGAAAGATCAAAATGAACCAATGAAAATGCAAAAGAAATGCTCATGTGATGATCACAGCTGTCACTAAAGGTCTGGTTACCATTTCTTTCACTGGAACATCCAAACAGTCCAACTGAAGTTCAACGTTCGGATTTCTCAGACCATTTGAAGGAGATGGAGTTTACGCACCTGGATCTGTCATACTAACAGTCTCTTCTGATTAAATGCTGAAAACTTCCATTTTCTCATATTCAAATGGCCTGAAACAGCACAGCTGCACATGCAAAAATAACGCCATCGCTATGCCACTACCGCCGCCACCGTCTCCGACTGCCAGGCTTTTTGAGCAGGTGAGAACAGCAGCCCGATGATGATGATGTGACGAAGCAGAGGTGTAAAAAACTCCCAAATATAGACGCCATCTCTGTGACACGAAGGCTATTTCTATCGAAATGAGTCAAACGGAGCTTCAGATATAAACTGTTGAACATAAGCGATGCAGCAGCTCGCGGCCCACATGTCCTCTACCACCAAGGAACAACAACTGAGACGATCAGTGCAGGTCTATAAAAATCAAAGCCTTACCTGATTTAAGTTTGGCCCGGCTCACCTTCAGGGTCACCTTCTCAGGGCTTACTGGACATTTTTAGATCATTCCCTGGAAGACCTGTTCAGAAAGCTGTCAATGGTAAACATCAACATTTGGTTGAAACTGAAGAAGCTGACATGGCTTTCATGTGGAGGATCCTCTCTGGTGATGAGAGCCGCGTCTTCAGCTATAATTGAGTCGGTTTGAGCAGCTTTGAAGCCAGATTTGATTCCGTTTGAGTTCATCTTCTTCCCGAAAATGAAAATCAAGCCCATCGCAAGTTAACTAGTGATGACAATGGGACTTCTGAGAATAGCAGCCATGCTAAGAAACCACAAACAGAGACCACCAGATTTGACCCAGCCTTACGATGCAAGCTCAACTTTTGGATTTGGTTATCTGGCGTCACTTTAACATCTGGAGTCAGGCTAAGCAGTCATAGAAAGGTGGTTATTATCTTGACAAGAGTCTGTTCACATGAAAGCAACCGCACCAGCAGCATCTGACCAATCAGACACATGGACAGGTAGCAGCAGAGCCACTGATCAGCGCTTTAGACTGTGTAAAAACTGTAGTCCTGCCTTCACACTGATGCCCACAAAGAAAAAGAAAGATGTTACAATAAAGAAGTTAACATTACTGAAATTAAACTCGCATCTTACTTATTGGTTACAAATACTTTTTAAGACTTGGAGTGAAATAATCTCCTAGGATCCTCTTCTATTAAAGAAAGTTTGTCTGATTTGGATAAGAGTTTCTGATCATTAAACTTCAGATACCAGCAGCTAAATGTTTTCAGTTGTTTATCAGCCGAATGACTTAAAGTCTGAGAATAAAGCTCTTCAGATGGTAATTTGCCAAACTCACTACCTGCCCTGCAGCATGAACCATTTTGCTCCTGCAGGAGCAGGAATGAAATTTCGGCACAAATGACATTATTAAACTTGGTGAAGCTGAAAATCATTCATGCATTTCCAGTTCAAAACAAAGACGAGGCTTCAGTTTAACAGACTTTTATTATATAACTTTAACGATTTAGTAATTAATTAAGAGGAAGTGCAGGCATGAAACCAAACAGACCGTTTCCTTAAAAGCTTTTTAAACATTTCAGTCCAGTAACAACAAACACAGACGGACAGTCAAAGCTGCACTAGGCCACTCCAGCACTGCTAAAGGGTCAATTCACACAAATCACAACTTATTATTAATAATTTTAATATTATTTATTATTATTCTCATTATTGAGGACAATGCATAGACCTTGGCAAAACTTAAATCAGGTTTTTGACTTTTTTGGACCCATGCGCAATTTTTATATGCACCAAAACCTCCTCAGGCTGCCTGTTTTGGAAATTCCAACCTTTTCTCTTAGATTTTAAAAATTTGTTGTATATTTTAATTCTTTTTATTTTCATTGCTGTTTAATATAGCTTTCATTGTATTGCAAAGGCTGAATACAATGGCTGAAATAAACTGTAATTGCCCTTTAGCTTTCCAAATTCATCATTATACAAACCACTGAACTGTTTTTTTTCTGGGCTCAGCACCAGCATCGGTGGTATAGAGTTAGCTAGTGGTGCTATAAATATTTCCAAATATTTTTCCTGAAATGTAAAAATATTCTTGTGCTCAAAGACGTTCTGGTCAAAATTAAAATCACCAGGACTGACAAAACTATTCAAACCAATTTTTAAAGGTCAAGTTTCTTATGCTTAAGACACAAAACACTTTCGTTTATCACTTAGCCTTAAATATCAGGAAATTGAAAGAAGTAAGTCAGCACTGACTAACTGCCGTTTACTGGGCTACATAGCCCGACTGAATCACCAGTAGGCTGACAAATGATCATTTTTAAAAGTAAAGAAGAAATGGAAAGAACACAGCCCACCCTTGTTATGAGTGTTGATGTTGCATAGTTTGTCCACCAGAGGGCACTCTGCAACGTCCCTGCTGGCAACACGTGTTTGGAAAGCTACAAACAAGAACCAGCTGATCCAAACAGAGCTGAGTGTGACTGAGTTAATAACTAAACAAATTTGATAACTTAATTTAAAAAAATTAAGTTGTATGACTACTATTGCCAGCAGGTGGTGCTAATGAATTGACAATTGAAAAAAGTAGACCTTAAAAAAAAAAGACTTTTGAAAGTTGATGACAGGGGGCTGGCAAGGAAGCAATAAAAGTGGTGGGAAATTCTTTTAGACTTAAGTCAGAAAAAAATACAAACTTTAAGAATTTAAATGTAAATTTCTTCCCAAATATACATTACAATGAGATATGATGACATCCCTAGATTAAAGGAAATTGTAAATGTGCCTTTTTTATATAAATTTGTCAAGTTTTTGACTGGCAAAATTTACATAAATCTGCCATCTGCATTTCTGATGAAACTCATGTTTGGGATGTAAATTTTCCTTTACTACCATAAATATTGTAGATTTTTTAAAATAAATGTATTAATAGGGTGTTTTCTCAATTGCAAGGGTTTTGCCTTTTGTAAAACTCCCAGCATTAAAAAGTAAAATCAACCCCCTCAGCTATGCCATTTAATCCCCTCCCCTCTTCAGTGGTCCTAATATCCTATCACGTATCCCAGAAGCTTTATATTTATAGCTTAGTTCAGCATTTTCCCGTCACCTGATTTTCAAAACTCTAAATAAATGTGTGATTTGGTTGAACTGACCCTTTAACTTTCCTTTATTTATATTATTATTTATTTTTTTAAATCCTTCTATAATGTGACATAAACACTGATAAACATCTTTTTAATCGGTTGAACCTTTTCCTTTATTTGGAGAAAAACAAACTCCTGACACCGCTGAATGAAATGTGCTTGACTCTGGTGAATGTGCAGCTTGTTATCTCCATCAGCGAGGACAGGACGCCCTCGTTTCTAACTGTGAATCTCAGCTTAGTGCAGCTTCATATTAAATTTAAATAATTTAAGTAGAAAAGGGAAGAACAGACGGACATAAATAACAGCTGAGTAATAACTAGTAAAATTAGACTATAAAGTGCATCATAGCAAACAGCCGTGCATGCAACTGGAGGAAAATAAATTATGTTATGACTGAACAGGAATAGAAAAGTAGTACAAAAACAGTAGAAAAAAGTGGCCTCATATAAAGATATTATACTCTATACCATACATCAATAAAGCTTATTTAAACTCTAACGTAATGTTCAAATTATAAACTATCTTTGTGGCTAGTCCAAGTGTGGATCTCCAAGAGGAGGAATAAATAAACACAAACCATCTCAGCTCAGTCCAGTTGGGGTAAGTGCCCGTTAAAGACCTACAGAAAAAGAACCAAAGACACTTCTTACTGAAAATAAACCCAAAGTGGCCGCCTGCTTCCATCTCTCTGCCGTGATGGGTGAAACCTTACCAGAAGGTTTGTTCTTCTGCTCGAGCACACACGTACTTTAATTAGTGTTTGCAAAACAAGGGGAAAAAGAAAGATTAACAGCTGAGGTGAAGTCAGGCAGCTCCCGTCACACCCTGAGGAGATCTGAGGACACAAACACAGGAGGACGACGTCAGGCCAGGACACAATTTTTGTCCTTTTTAACGCTCTGAATTCACCTTATTTGGATACGTGACACAACTTAAGGTCCTAAATAAGCTTTTCAAAGTCCCCAGATTCCATTTATCAATTTAAAATGCATTAATAAACAGTATTAGCACTGCTGCATCACATCCAGCCCACACACCTACAAAAAAGGACTCTTAAACCAAAGTTTCATGTCCTGGTTTAAAATAAAAGTAAAGATCAACAGTACACACCTCCAGTGCCCTCACGTGTCCTCTGTGTCACCTCTTCTGCTGTCTGGTTGCACTTATGAACAGTTTGTTCTGTTGGGAGACAAACAAACATCAGCTGCAAATAAAATGTCAAGAACAGGACATTCACAAAAACAGCTCAGAAAAACAAACAGAAGAGCAAATGTTTAACTCGTGCTGAGCTTTTAGACAGCATCAGCTACGAGGCTAATGCTGATGGAGTCAAAAGCTGCAGTTCCTCTAACGTCCACTTGAGGCTCCAACAGCGAGCCAGTCCCCAGGGTCCAGTTTTGACCTCTGGTTTCATCCTACAGCAGGTGGACTTTGCTTTCTAACTCAGTTGAGGCTAAAATTCCAGATGTGGCTGCTGCGACTGACACACTTAGACTCAAACTCCAGCGCCTCAGACTGCAGCTGGCATCGGCAGTGCTTGTTCTGCTCTGTAGATCTTCTGCAGGCTCGAGGGCCTCATGAAGCAGGTGGGGCAGAACAAAGTCTTCTGCCGCCAGCTGCAGTTACAAGACGATGGAGTTTGGGAAGAAATCCACTAGAGAGACAGCCGTTTAAATGAATCAAAGTACGACCTCTTTATTAACTGAACCATTTAATAACACATTTAAGGAAAAGACACTGGACATGCACTTTTGATTTTAATTCATCTCTTTAAAAAAAAAAAAAAACAGATTAAAATGTTTTAATATCTAGTTAAACTGCTTCTTTGGCCTCGCTGTGTGTAGCATGTGGAAACGTCCCTCTACTTTCACACACGCCTTTAAACATCTGCAAAAAGCTGCAACAGTGACCCCTGCAGGCCAAGCAGCTCCTCACACTCCACCTCATTGCTATGTTTTTACCTTGTGCTCTGGACATCTCATTGAGAAGTTCTCCTCATTGAGGACACAGCCTGGAAAAACAAAAGCAGGACATGAAATAACCAAAGGAAAGTCAGTACTGAGCGTCACCGAAGCGCTGAACTCGTACCCGACTGGATGGCACATCTGTAGTGATAATTCCTGGGGCAGCCCTTCTGGAAACAGCCCATTATTGCGCCTGTTTGCTGGCAGGTGGAACAAATCTAAAAAAAAACAAAAAAGAAAAAAAATATTTATATATTTATTCTGGCTCTCTAATAGAGTAGCTTTGCATGATTAACAGTTCAGAATAATGCATATTTGTCAGTGCTGGCTCTCAGTTCATCCTCTGTCTGAAACAGACATCTCATCTCCTCCCCACTTTAAGCCAGCTTTCTTCTGATTGGCTGTGTGTCGGGGATGACCCCATGAGGGATATCCACTCTTTATGACATCACACAGAGCCATGAGCAGAAAAAAAAAAAATGTCTCTACCTCAGTGTTTGGGCTTTAAGGGGCTACTTGCTCATACACTGACCTCATAATGTGAAACTGAATGTTCATAAGAAACACGACCATCCTTGGGACGTTCAATAGATTAAAAAAAGAAACTGGTGTGATAAGGATCATATGTTCTCAGAGCGACACCTCTGTGTTCTACAGCATTCATCCCAGCTCTAGCTCTAACTCACCGTTTCCTGTGCGAGCCGCGCTGCCTCCTCCAACCCGTACAGCTTTCCTCGGATAAGGAAGACGCCGGCAGACCAGATGCCGCAGTCCTCGTGGATCCAGCACTCATCCAGGTGAAGAGGCACCTTTGGAGAGGCGTTGCCATCAGCAGCTCTGCTGTCGTCTGAGGGATTTACCCCTCGGCTTTTAGAGAGTCCATTTAGCTCCTCCTTCTGGGCATCCACGCTGGGATAGTAGGGGCCGTGAAGGTCCCCAAGGCCCATGATGTTGGCGGTGTGGCCGCACAGGCAGCAGAACAGCGATGACTCGCACCGGCTGTCTGAGCTGAGCCGACCCGGCTGAAAACAGGAAGTGTTGGGGACGAACCCAGACAGAGACTTGCAAGCAGCCCGCCGGCCTCCTCCGCTGCTCCGAACAGTTGCCTCCTCCTCCCGGTAGTTGACCACGGTGCACGCTCGCCGCTCCAGGTGAACAAACGGGGAGAAACCGTCCGATTTCTTCTCCTTTTTGTCCTCTTTAGTGTTCACATATTTGAGCTTGATCTCAGGCTCTCTCGGAGAAAACAGAGACGAAGGCCCAGTCTGACGGTGGCATTTCCTCCGCCACCTTGCGACAGTTTTTTTGTTTGCCACCGCACTCCTACAGGCTGAAGCATTCGGGTGTGGTGACGACGATGGTGGCGGGATCCTACGGCTCTGTTTTGTTCTTCTTAACTTCTTTGTTTTAGGAACCGCAAGCGGCTTCTTTCGTTTGTGATTGACGGTTTTTGCATTTGAAGCTTCGCGCTGATGCTGATGCTGCGTCTCAATCTGCGGGGACTTCCTGTCTGTCCCAACATCTGCGTCAGACTCCTCTGAGTGGCTTCTTGCTCTTTGTGGCGACTTCACCGCCAACTCGTCTGAGCTAGACACCCTCAAGACGTAGTCCATCACGTCATCAGAGTCGCAGCTCTCGTTGTATATACCCACAGCGTCGTGTTTGACTCGCCTGCTCAAGCTATGGCGAGATACGTTACAGGTGAGCGGTGGTATTTCCGAGGCCGGCTTTCGTATCCTAGCGCTGCGGCGGACTTCGCTTTGCGGCACTTTTTCGCTCTCACTCTGAGGAGGAGGAGTCTTTTGGTAGCATTTATTTTTCTTCTTCTGATCAGTGACAGAAACTTCAACAACGTCGCTGTCATCACTGGAAATGTCGACCGCAGATTCAGCGGTGTTGCCGTAAACGGCACCGAGGTCTGACAGGAGGACGACGGGCCGGGTGTGATGTACAGGAATGTCCACCGAGCTGTCCGAGGAATCTTCCGAGTACGAGCTGTCAGGGCTGGGTGAGCTCAGAGGCTGAGGTAGGTGGTAGCACCCTCGCTCTTCGTCGAGCGAGGATGCAGCGGGGGACAGGGGCTCCACCATGTGTGTCACACCTTCCTGCATGAAAGAACCGCATAGGAGCGGCTCCTTCGCAGAGGACACGAGGAAGATGACATCAGAGCCGCTGTCACTCTCCTCTCCGCCGCTGCTTTCAGGAACGGGGCCGCCGCTCTGCTCGGGTCCATAGAAACCCCGGTGCCACAGCCCGCCGTGGACTCCGTCGTGGTACAGATCCAGCCCTGGACCAAGCGTCGAGTTCATGTAGCCCCCCAAAGACTCTGGGCCGTCCTCCATGTCCCTGCAGCGCACGGGTGCTCCTGGCTGTGTGGAGAGTGAGCTGTAGGAGGAGGAAGAGGCTCTGGATCTGTACGAGGAGGGGAGATCTGTGCTCACTGGGCGTCTGTGGTACCACTCGGGCTTCTTGGCCAGGTCCATGGCTTCGGCGTGGCTGCGGGTCAGCGGGTTGTAGCTCTTTGACAGGTCCATCGCCATGAGAGGAGGATCCTGGGAGGACACATCCATCACTGCAACACACAGACGAGTGAAACCTTGTGATCCAGTTAGCACAGCCTCCCAGTGATTAAAAAAAACAACAACAACCCAAAACACACACTGAAAACTGAAAACAGTCACCAGAAAACCAGAGCAACTGAAACTTTATGAGCTGTTGTTACTGGGTAACAAATATGTTAACATTTAAAGCCGTGCACGCAACTTAAAGAATATTTATGGAACAGACAAAAACAATCAGTTAGGGTCACATGACCTGTTTATTGTTAATATGAGCTTACAGGTAAATGGTATAATAAATTAAAACTCAAAAAAATTGTAGAATAACAACCTAAAAATGTATCAGAAAATATACAAACGCAGATATGCATAGACCTTTACGGCATGAACACATTACGATAAATCGATGAAAAATTATTTTATTTTTTAAAATTTCTGATGTCAGTCTCCTGGATTATCAACAATAATGATTGGTCCACAGTGACACTGTAATCCATCATGCAATTACACTATTCTTCTTTTTGCCTTTGTACAGCTATGACTGATTACAGACTGAGCTTGATGCATTTGTGTTTTGAATTTTTGAATCATTTCCCCCCAAAAGCCACGCAATCAATGAAGTTAGACATGAAGTATCATTCCTTTTTTTCTTAAATTTGCATTTTGTTCATTTTTTTTTTTTACCCGTGATAATCGTGACATGAAAACAAGCTCCTATCCAAGAAATATAAGACGATAAAGGATTTAGTTTCACAGTATCGTCCTTTCTAATCAAATTTCGATCAAGCTGTAGATGTAGCTTACTATTATTTTATTTATTTAGCCGGACAAGCAGTAAAATATAAGCTACTTTTAAATAATACACAGGAAAAAATGTTAATATCACAATAATTTATATCTGATGATTAAGAATATGACTTGAGTGACTGGTGGATGAGAATAAGCCCCAACTAATTAATCGATAAGTTGTGTCAGCTTTTCCTCTAACAGGTAGGCCCGTTCGCTCAGATGCCTCCTAAAATCTGCCTGTTACATATGTTTTGCTGTTGTCAAACAGCTGGGGATCTTACCCCTGAGGTGTCGGCGGTTGGGGCGGACCTCCCCGATCCTGACACTGCGGACTTTAGGGTGACACCTTCCCCGGAGCAGCGCGAGTAGCGCGGTTAGCTAACGCAGCTCTCCAGGCCCATGGCCCGGACGGGATGTAAACAGCAGCGACGCCAGCCCCAGCTCATGCTAGCCGGACAGCAAGCCGACGTCGGCCCGCTACGCTGCTCCGAAACGCAGCCGATACTTGACGCGACGATGACCCGTGAACATTTCCGTGGAGGTGAAATCCACCAGGTAAACCCCGACCTGCTGCTACCATCGGTATTTTAAAGTTGTCATCATGGACGCCTCTTCCCTCCTTAGTCAAGCCACCGCGAAATACAGCGGAAGAGAAGGCGGCGTCTTCAAAATAAGAGCTTCAGGAAACCGTCAACATCTGTTTGTATTTCAACGCCCGACTTTCGACTTTGTGTCACCTCTGCAGTCACAGCGAGCTCAGCACTTCTGTTTTGTTTGATTGAAAACTTTGTTTGTAATCGTGACTTCACCAAAATATGTGTCACTTTTGTTGTTTTGATCATTTTCTTTTTTAGTATACTTATACTGAAGACTCATTTCACACTGACTTTACCAAACTACTATCCCATATCACCCAGAACACCTTAGCCTATAGAAATTCATGAACATCCCCCAAAAAAACTAAAAATGTGCAGCTCTATGGGAGATTGTTTCTGCCACTTTTGTGGTGAAAACTTTTGTGGAAAAAAATGTGCTGGAAACAAATTTTCCTAAAGTATAGAATTTTACATATTTTTAATTTATTGACTGCATTCTTTTCAATAGTACTATGTAAAATGATGTTCATGGTTCACAAATGGGGCTTTTATTGTGAAATATTCACTTGGAAATCACCTTTAACTTTCAAGTATCTTCACTCGCTACTTCTAGCATTCACGTTCTGAACTAGATTCTTATTTACTGCTGCATCTTCACAAGATGTCAGAATAACTTAATGAAAAAAAAAAACTGTTACATTTTTATCGATTTATTTTTGATACAAATTATTGCCGGTTTTTATTTTAATTAGAGGCTAAATAACAAAACATGTAGCTCCATGATACGGAGGACCACAACTGCCAAAATAAAAGTAAATGAGTTGATAAAAACTTCTTATATACCGTGGTCCCTCTCTATAACGTGGTTCACCTTTCGCGGCCTCGCTGTTTCGCAGATTTTTTTTGTGCATTTTGCATGCTTTCTTTTTTTTCTTTTTTCTTTTTTTTTTTACAGCGCATTGTGTTCTGCGTCCTGATTGGCTGTAGACCATTGTCAATCAATCTCGTGCCGTGTCTCCTGTCCAGTCTAGAATGCGTTCAGCTTGTCAAATTTACTTTACTTCTTCGATTGCTAGTAGTGTGACTCTGAAGTGCTGTACTGTATGTTTGTAAGTTTTCTCCCCAACAAACACAACGATGTTGACGAAACGTTTTGCACCGCCAAAAGTAGCAGCAGGAGCCTTTGGTTTCATTCTATAATACTGGACTTATTTTTCTACGAAGGTTTGAACTTTGAGAGTGTTTAAACAAGAGAGAAAAGTGAAAATCTTCATGCCTGAGTAAAGGGTATAAAGTGTGTAGTGAGGGGTTTTACAGCCTTAAAACATCTATAATAATTGTAAAAATAAAGTTGGCTACTTTGTGGATTTCACCTATCGCAAGTTATTTTTAGAACATAACTCCCGAGATAGCCGAGGGACCACTGTATAGGAACCCAGGGCAATAATGAAAAGCATTTCACCTTTAGCACAATGGAAGACAACATCGCTGGTTCAATGAGACAAATTCATTTAATAAAAATAATAATTTTACAATAAAAACACTGCAGTGTTAAAGCCTGAATACAAATATAAATTACAGTGCAGCTGTATCAGCCAGAAAAGGAGTTTAATTTAAAATATTTCTTTAATATGACAAACAACAAAACAAATATTTTACAGTTGTTTTTATGGTAATAGTCAGTGAATGCAAACGCATCACAGATTCAGTGTCAGAAAGGTTAAAGCAGTAAAAACGTCTTTATCTCTATAAAAATCTGAAGTAAACTGCGGGGTGAGGTGGCATATAACGAGGAAATAAAACTGACAAGTCGTCATGGCGACGTTCGTCCCAGCGCCTGATAAGCCAGCCTCAGGTTTTCTCTCAGCTCGTCCGCCTCTCGCTCCGTTTTTGCCCGCACGATGCTCAGCTCTGTGTACATGTCCTTGTACTTCTTTGTCGCGTTCCTCTTGTCCTGTCACACCAAAAAAACCAAAATCTGGTTTATTTAGCTGTTTTGTCCACTCGATTTGATCGACTCCAGGCATGGATCACCCTCAGTCCTAATTAACACGCACTCGAACCCTGCAAGTAAGTCACCTGTACACAGAGCGTGACTACAGCTAATGTTTGGAAGCCCCGCCCTGGTAGAAGCAACATTATCTGCTTATTTCGTCTGATAGTATGAGCTGTTCAGGCTCAAGCACTCCTTCAGTTCTCAAAATCAAACACTGATGTTTAAAAACTGATGAAGCTCTGCAGCATGGATTGGTTAACTAGCAGATTACAGTATTATTAGTAGTAATATTTGTATTATTAGTGCAGCTGCTGTGCGTGAAACTCTCACCCTTTGAGCCGACTGCAGCTCGTCCTTCAGAGACGTGATCTCCTGCTTCAGACACTGGACCTCAGACTCCTTCACTCGCAGCGTGATCTGAAATGAAATGTGTTTTTAACCTTTGAGTCGGCTCACGAGCACATTTACATAGTTTACATATTGTACGTGTGAGTCGATCATGAAAAACCATCATCATTCTTTATGTGGAATCACCAGAGTGGGTGTAATTTCAGTTTTTACTGCAGTTTGTGTTGATGGAGCCAGAGGGCATCACATGCTGAAAGTTGACACCAGCTCCAGAGTAGCTTTGCATGACTCACAGTTCAAAATAATCCTTCGTTATCTGATCCTGGGCCTTGGTGCAGCCTCAGGTTCATCCTCTCTCTGAGCTCCTCTTTCTTTGAAAGCCACCCACCTTTATGCAAGCCTTCTTTTGATTGGCTGCCCCTCTATTTGGACAGCAAAATAGAGGGTGGGACTTCTTCTTACTCAGTGCTTTTTAATAACTTCAAATGCTGGAAATAAAGCCGTGATGGCTTTGTTTGTGGTGGAATAGAATGTTAGAATCCCCTAAAATCCTCTCGATGACCATGCAGTAGCCAAACTCACCTCCATCTCGTACACGTCCATCCCCTGACTGAGCGGCAGAGCGTCCTGTTTGGCGAGTGTGCAGAGTCTGGTGATCTCTGCTGCCAGGTGGCCGCTCAGCTCCTGACCAGGTAAAAGTGAAAAACAGGAGAAACGATCAAGCTTCTTTACGTCTGACCTCAAAAACACTTTTTAAAAGTATTTGGAAACACGTTTAAACCCCCACAGCGACAGTCAAGCTCGCACCTCTGGTCTCACTGGAGTCTGTGAATATCTTTCGCCTGTTTTTTGAGTCCTGCAGCTCTTATTCACAGTGAACAACAGCTCAGCTTTTTAATGTGCGTGCATGAAAAGATTTTAAAGCCACAAACACTCAAACAATGAATGATTTCTGACATGATCCAAGTACAAAAGTCCATGAATCTACTTAGGAACAGAAAAAACACTGAATTATCCTGATTAGTGTTTCACCAAAGTGTAAACAAAGGCTGCATAAATGGAGCTAAGTTTCAGCAAAGCTTCTTCCTGTTTACAGGAAAAAGCAAACAGAGAACAATCGTCATGTGGAGATTTTTACGATGACGGCGGCAGACTTAGACGCTAAATCAGAAAGCTGCAGAGGAAAATGAGTGATCTGAACTGAGCTGTAATCACATCAACAGTCTTCATAACTATCTTAAAATTTCAGGATCTCAGAAGAAGCCGTTAACACCCTGCAGTCTGCGTCTCACCTGGTTTCTGGTCCTCAGGTCCTGGTTTTCCTGCTGGCACTGGCACAGGGCCTTCCTCTCGGCGTCCAGAGCCTGGACCAGATGTCCGTTCTCCAGACACTTCAGAGAAAACTGCTGCGATAAAACCTCGAGCTCCCGCTGGCAGGAGGCCAGCTCCTCACTGCAAAGACACACACTGAGAGTCACAACTTATCCGCATTTTCTCTGTTCAGCTCTCCTTGTCGGCACACTGAGGTGTTCCCAAACCAGCTGACAGACTCGATCTGTCCAGCATGGGTCTGCACCGGGCCCCAAACCCCTCACTGGCATCCTGATCACATGCCTGAAACACCTCAGCTGGCTCCTTTTGATGCAGAGGAGCAGATGGAGGTGCCAATTCTCATCACTGCTGCTTCCCACTCAACTGCAGCGGTTATGACAGGGTGCTGGTTGCCAGTCTGGATCCAATTTCACTCATTTCCACCAGAAAATAGACTCATTTAGAAAACTGCTGTGAGTACGAGAGCCTGCTGTGATTTACAAGTTATGTTCTCTGGTATGTACGAGCACCTCCTACCTGCCTTCACAGAGGAGGGCAGGTAGGATTTTTTCGGGCTCTGATTGTTAAAGAAAATATCATGGGATTTAAAACATTTGCCAGAATTTGCCAGCCAGTTCAGTTCAGGCTCTGCACCGGCACCGTGTTGGTGGGGAAAAGGTTTCCTGTGGATTCTGGCACAGAGCTCTGAGCTGCAGGTGCTTTTGTTCTTCCTGTAAAAAACGTCTTTGACCACCAGAATCAACAGTCTGCTCTTTGTCCCGACGCCGGCCCGCGGTGATGATTTTTCCAGAATGACATTTTGGTTTAACTCCAGTGTTTCCCTCCTGTTTTGTAAAACCTGCTGGGATGCTCACGTACCTGTGCTGCCTGTGGACATCCTCCAGGTGTGAGAGCCCATTGCTGTTCTCGATCTCACATCTCTTCTGCACCTCCCTCTGCAGCTCCAGGCGGTGAGCGTTTTTGATGGCTTCGATCGCTGAGAGGAAGAAGAGGAGGTCTGAATATTTGAAACTCAAACTCTTTATAATGTTTTTAATTTCTCACATTAAAAAAAAATGTCTGGATGGATCCAGGACTCATCTACAGGTGAGGAACGTTAGCAACTGCTGAATCTCCGCAAACCACAGGCATTCATCAGGAGGCTGATCTGAGTCTAAAATTTTAATCTACTTTTAATCGATTTTGGACAACGCCTCATCTCTTACTGGGCGGTTTCCCTCACCTGTTGCAGTAGCAGCGCTCTCCTCCTCTAACAGTCTGTCCCTCTCCACCAGGAGGCGCTCCACTTCCTGTTTGTGTCGACGCTGCAGCTCCTCAACCACCTTCAGGTGAGCTTCCTCCATGGAGGCGAGTCCACGCTCGCAGGTGACCTGCAGGCACAGCGGACGCTCACACGGGTCACACACAAAGCTCGTGACAGGAAGTCAAACAAAAGTGGATGAAAGCAGCGCCTACCTTCAGCTTCTCCGTCTCTTTCTCGTGTTGTAGCTGCCTCAACCTCATTTTGTCCTCGGAGACCATCAGCTGCTCCTCCAGCTCCTCCACCTTTCTTCTCAGAGATGAAATCAGTTCCACGTTTCCATCTGGTTCATCGCTCTCCTCTAAGCTTTCATCTGAGACCTTCTGTGGGATTTCCATCTCATCTATCAATTCCTCCTCCTCCTCTTCTTCACTCTCCTGTGCGCTCTGAAGCTCCGCGTCCTGGAGGTAAATCTCATCAGTCTGGCAGCCTGCGCTCATCTTCGACGTGCGTTGTTGTTCAAGGTTTGAAAGTTTTGCTTTGAGGTCCTCGTTCTCCTCCCGGAGTTCGGCGCATTTTGAGCAGTTGGCGTATTTAGCCCAAAGCCTGCACAAACGATGGCGGTAAAGTGCTTCGGACGCCGCGGAGTGAATGAACGACGCTATCCAGGGATGATCTGAAGAGTGAAACTCATACAGTCTGTCTGCTGTTGGCTGGAGTTCCTCGTGCACGGCGGCGCTGAGGGAGGTGGCGAGCTGGTCCAGCAGTGAGATTTTAATCTGTGTGATGACTTTGAAACGCTCACAGTCACTCACATCAAAGATGCCGCTCTCCTCCTCAGTCTTCGTGGTTTCCAATGCTATATCGTTAGCCTCGCCCTCGTGTCTGCCCTCTCTGCCTTCCTGCGCCGCCTGCTTGGTCTGAAGCAGACGGTGGCCTATGAGCAGCATTCGTGTCTCCAGCATCATCTGTTCTGCCGCCTCGCCGACCCGCACATCTGCAGGCTCGATCAGCTTGGACGGATCCTCCTTCAGTTCGTTCAGCAGCAAACTCCAAAAAGCTTCCTCCCACTCCAGCTGACTCACCACAGCAGGACTCCCCTCCCCCTCCCCCACCTCCGCCTCACCTGCTTTATCCAACCTGTCGATCGCCTCTAAAAGTCTCCCCAAAGCGCTCAGCCTTGCGACCATCCCCTCGATCACCTTCTGGGTCTTTTCCTCAGCAGAAACACTTCTGTCTCCTTTCAGCCTCTCCTTCTCTAACTCCTCATTCAGCCTCCTGATGTCAGCCTCCGCCTCTGCCACTCGTTGGCGGGAAAGTTTCTCCGCTTCCTGCAGCTCCCTGCAGTTCAGCTCTGATTGGTCGAGCTGTTTTTCCAGCTCTGTCAGCTTGGCCTCGGTTGCTTCGAAACACCGCAGCAGGTATCCCTCTGGTTTCTCGGCCCTCTTCTTGTTTTCATCCTCTCCTACCGGGTCGCTCAGCTGCAGCAGCACCTCCGTCTCCCTCAGGTTCTCCTCCAGGGAGCTGATCAGCGTCTGGGCCTCCTGGAGCTCCTGGTTCTTCAAGTTCAGCTCCATCTCCAGATCTTCCACCCTGGTCTTCCCCTCCTGCTCCACCTCAGGGAGGTCACGGGGCTCTGAGTACCTGCTGTTGAGCTCCACCTTCAGCCTTTCGATCTCGCGGTCTGCCTCCGTCAGCTGGTTCAGCATCTCCTGGTTGCGCTGGTTCAGAGCGTCGTTCTGGCTCGTGAGCAGCTCCACCTCCAAGGAAAGCTTCCTCAGGGTCACCTGATCAGGAGTCACCTGCTTCAGCTGGGACTCGTCTCCCTCTGCGGGCTCATGGGCCCATGAGCCGAACTTATCCACCTGTGTCTCCGAGACAGGAAACAGCTGACGGGCGTCTGCGTCCAGCTGGTCCTGGAGGTCGGCTGTCCTGTCATCAAAGCTCATTCCCTCACTCTGAGAGCGCTGGCTGTCTGATGCAGGTGACAGTAAAGGTGAGGCCGCTGTCTCAGATAATAAATCCTCCAGTTCTTGCAGCTCGCCCCCCGTATCGTGCAGCCAGATGCTGGGCAGCTGTGGTGTTGGTGAAGGTGTTTCCTGGCCGAGCTGCTCCTTCATGTTCTGTCTGATGACATTCTGCTGCTGCAGGAGCTCCTTTAGGCTCTTCGTCGGGTCTTTGAGTGGCTCTTTCATATCTAATGGGTAGAAATCAGCTTCAGGACTGACGGGAGAATCCATCTGAAAAAAAAAAAAAAGGTCATAAAACTACAGAAACCCGACTGAAACGATCAAAGTCAGTCAAACACACCAAAGAGTGTCTGAGGCTACGTCCACACTAGCCCGGATAAATTTGAAAATGGCGTTTTTGCCTGAAAACGCTCCGCGTCCACACTATCGTTTTCAGTCGTTTTCACAGAGTTGTGCGTCCACATTGAAACGGGCGAAAACGCTTACGTTCCAGTCCTGCGCATGCGTGAAACGCAAGACGATTCGACCTGCCTCATTTCTGTCTGCCGTTTATTTACTTTCCGGCTCTTTGAAACGTCTCTTTGAGTTTTTTAAATGGACTAACAATGAGGTGGAGTTGTTGCTGAGTGAACACAAAAGTACAAAGTTGCAAAAGCGATTGAGAATTAAAGAATTTTTTAATCTTTAATAGGGCTGTCAAAATTGAGCGCAAACAAAACAACTGCTGTATAATGCCCTCCGCTATCTTGGTTGAAGTGGTCACACGGCTGCATCACATGACTAACATGTGTCTCCGTTTTCGCTGTCCACACTGGGACGCGAAAGCACCGTTTTCAAATGTATGCGTTTTCGAGAGCATTTTCAAAATGCTGCATTTTCCTTGAGACAAAACGCCGTTTCAGTGTGGACGGGAGGCCAAAATGGAGAGAAAATGATGCGTTTTAGTGTGGACGTAGCCTGAGATAAAAGCTGCTTTCTCACACCTGCTGATGTTGAAATCTTTCTACGCTGAGCTGAGCTTCCAGTTCCAGTCGGCGACGCTCCGACTCCTCCAACTGAACCTTCAGATCTTCCACCTCCAATAACATAAAGTACACAAAGAGTTAATCTACACAACAAACACCGTCACATCCTCCATCAGGTGAACCTTACTTTTACACCTGTATAGAAAAGAAACAGACAAACAGATTGTAGTTTCCCTGTGAGCAAACACAAAAGAATCAACTGTGTCAATTAAAGATATACTTCCAATAATTTCTGGCCTTCAAAAATTTGCATAATTACCTGTTTTTATGGTTAAATTTACACATCAACAGACTCTGAGACTCTTCTTTAAAACTGAAAATCCACTCACCGCCTTCCTGTAGCTCTGCAGCACCTTCTCCATCTCCTCTGCATCTCTCCCATCAGAAAACAGCGGGACCGTCCTCTCCAGTCTGAACATCGTCTTCTCCACCTGCTTCCAGCACTCCTCCATCTCCTCCTCCATTCTCTGCTGCGATTTCGGACTCAGCGCTCGGATGGTGCCGTCCTTTTCTAGCAGAGAGAAGCCCAGCATCTTCTCATACCTCCTCCTCCTCTCCTCGCGCCGCTTCCTTCGCTCCAGGTCGCCCAGCTCCAGCGAGCAGGGGGATTTCTGTGGATCGGCGTCCACCACCGGCTCGCTCTCAGGCTTAAATTCAGCCCAGTCGAAGGTTCTGTAGCGGCCTTCGTGCCGCCTTTCCGTCACGCTGCTGGCTTTGGGGTGAGGGTCACTCTCCAAGGAGATGTCGGCCGAGGGAGAGTCCTGAGTCACATCTGGTTTGGGGAGGACCTCAGATGGGCTGCAGGGAATGTGCTGGCCAGGTAAACTGAGAACAAGATGATTTAAAAATGAAAAAGAATAATCATTTATTATCATTTCAGTGCTTTTAGTATGTCAACGTTTTATTTTAGCTTCACCTTATTTGTCATCTCCTTTTATCTCATCTTTAAATCACCTGTAAACACTTTAAACTGCACAACCTGCACAAAACCTGTTTGATTTGTTTGAATTGATCACCTGGCCACATCAGGGGCGTTGGCCGGATGGACGTTCTTCATCAGCGCCTGGATCCAGTTCTTTCGTATCCCCGCAGTCATCGCTGAAAGCGTGACGACGCCCTTCAGAGTCTGCAACATAAAAACATGTGACTAACCTCCATCTTTAGAGCAGAACATGAAGTGATGACGTGCAGAAGCGAAGACTTACGTGGATCTGAAAGCCGTAGTTTCTTTGCACCTGGTACTCAGACACATTGTAACACTTCGTTAGGTTGATCTCTCCTTCCAGATCTGAGGCCTGTGAGGAGACGAAAGAAAACGTCATGAAGATCTGGAAATGCACAAAAACTGTTTATATTCTACTTTATGAAGCCGGGTTTAAAGTACCTCCTCAGCCATCGAGTCCTTGTAGTATCTCAGACTGTCAGTCGACAACACAAACCAATATTTCTTCCACTAGAGGGAAGCAAAGCACATTTCACACAGGCTGGTAAGATCCTTTAAATCATCATCACAACCTGAAACAGCCAGATTTGGATTACTTTAAAATGTTTACCTGGTCATTTTCATCCAGTTTGACCATCCAGCCTTTCTTGAAGTTTAACAAGTCTGGCTGTACAGAAGATAAAAAATACAAAGTTTAAATAAAACACACAGAAAAGGGAAGAGCTGTTCGCTGAGACTGTTTGTTGCTTCCATCATTTTTGACCAGTAGTTTACTTATGTGATACATTTTAATACAAGACAAAGACAAACCGAGTAAATACAAAATGCAGTTTTTAAATGATTTGAAAAGCTGACTTCAATTTCATGAGCCACACTCGGCCACACTGTCAGATCGGCTGGATCAAGAAATCACTTAAATAAACCTGTCTGACAAAAAGCAGCACATTAAGCCGCGAACTAAAGAAACAACTGAGAAACATAGTCACTGACATCGATCAGTCTTAAAGGGTTACAAAGCCATGTCTAAGGCTGTGGGACTCCAGTGAACCACGGTGAGAGACAAAACTTGGAACAGTGGTGAACGTTCCCAGGATTGGCCGGCCTATCAAAAATATTCCAAGAGACAAAAGCATCCATAACAACATTTAAAGGACTGCAGGCCTCACATGGCTCAGTTAAGGTCAGAGTTCATGATTCAACAGTAAGAAAGAAACTGGGCAAAAATAGCATCCATGGGAGAGTTCAAAGGAGGAAACCACTGCTGACCAAAAAGAAACAAAGGTTTGTTTTTCTTTCGCCCAAAAACGTCTGGATGACCCCCAAGACTTTTGGGAAAAATTCTGTGGACTAACGAGTTGAGTTGACTGCCGTTACGTCTGGCGTGAAGCTAACACAACATTCAGCACCAACAGCCAAACATGGTGGTGGTAGTGTGATGGTCTGGGGCTGTTTTGCTCCTTCAGGACCTGGATGACTTGCCATCGTGCTCAAAAAAACAAAACAAAGAAATGGAGTACTGTAGTATTTGCATTTGCAAAACTGAGGGCTGGGTAGGAGGGGGGAGCTCCACACCATCTGATGTTTGAATCAGATATCAGTCTGAGCCTGACTGATCTGTGGGACTGTGTTTATTATGCCACCGGTCAGCAGAGTAGAGTTTCAGCAGTTGGAGGTATGTCACACCTGCTCCACCAACAGCTTCTCTCTGTGTTTGCAAACGTTTTTGGTCAAAGCGAGTTTTAACGTGCCTGAAAAGGTCAGAACAAACGATGCATCCCCTGATGTTTCCTTACAGGTAAGAGGATGGTCTCTACTCAGCTTTCTGCTGGGATCAGATCAGTAACCAGTATCGGGTATCAGTAAAAAGTTGTGCTAGCGTGCTTAGAGTCACTTCTGGAAGCTTCGAGGCTGAAACTGCCCTTGGATCAGTGGCTCACCGTCATGGCTGTGTCTGACGTCCTGCGGTCCAGAGACTTGGCTCTTCTCTGGGGAGGGGGGGCAACGAGACAGGACGAATCTCCACACGACTGCAGTTTCTACAGAAGGAAAAAAAAGAAGCCCAAATTAAACCATAAACTTATAGGAACTTCCCTCACAGGAAGGCTTTCACTGATGAGAAGACGTGACACGTTTCCTCAATCAGGACGGAGGCTGTTTGCATGTGCTGCCTGCATTCCACCAACCAGAGTAACCGATAGTCTGGACGCTTGGCACAGACGTCAGCTGTGAGGATTAGGCCCGCTGCGGAGCACCGCGGGGAGCCCGGCGGGCTTTTCTCCACTGCCTGTTAAACTCTCACTTGCTGAAGCGGGTCTGACCGTGGAATGCATGAAAAAGGTTTTACAGGATAAATAATCCCCGGGACTCTGCAGCTTTTGTCTTACCTTTCAAAATGATGCTCCGAAACTGAGAGTGAAATTGCCGCACGCCTGTTATGATCAGATTTCATGCCGGCTCTAACAGCACGTATCAGACTCTGGATTACACCGCATTAAGTGAAACAAGGGTCCCCTTTTTTTGTTTACTTGAGCCTCCACTGTTCAAAAGATTCATTCTTCTTCCTTATATAACCACTTTAAAGGGGAAAAATGTCCAGTTTAATCACAACAAAACATTCTTTGTGTTTTTTTTTTCTGGCATTTATATTGAAAAGTATCCAAAGCTCCGACACACAGAGGAGCGCAGCGCTCTGACTGCAGACAGAGCTGCTCCTCTGTTTCCTGAAGGCCTCCCAAAGCCGAGGGGGAGGAAGTGAGGAAGAAGAAGAAGAAGAGGCTGACTTGGGAATCTCCAGACAGGCTCTTTTGACCTTCTCCTGGCTAGAAAAACAAACGCACCCAAAGACACATAAATGAACGCGTGGGCCTAAATATTCTGCTGCTGCTGCTGTATTTAAAAAGTAAATCCTCTGGAAAAGGAGAGTGTGTTTAATCAAAGATTAACCGCGGCCACTGAGACGACCAATCTCTGATTTAACAATGTTTCTGCAGCAACTCCGGCTGCTGAAAACGAGGATTTACTGTGAAAGGAGCGAACAAACTAAAATAAAGAGCTGAAGGAAGCAGACTAATGTAATGCACTCACACTGTTTACTCACACTGCCACTCACTGTACATGACCAATTTAAAAAGATCACCAGCTAATCCAACGTGTAAATCTTTGAGCTGCAACAGGAAGTCGGACTAGCCGGAGACAGCCCAAACAGGCCTCGGGGGAACACGCAAACTTCACAAAGAAGTTCCCAAACTTGAGTGTCCATGCCACCTCCCCACCAGCCCAGCAGGGTGACAACCAAACCCATCAGTCTTTTACAGCTGAGGGATAAAAAAAAAAAACCTGCCCGGAGACGGCAGTCTGAGGTTTTAACGGTTTGACAGGGATGTTGATTAAACACTGACTGTGATTAGCACCACTGTTATAAAATCCATTCATCTGTTTTTTTAAAACTGGTTCAGAGACACCTGTCCCAGGTCGGTTGGGGGGCGGGGTGGGGTGGCAGTGAACCCGCTTAGAAATGTGAAGCCATGTCTGACCATTTTCGGATGTGAGGATGGAGAGGTAAGTTGTCAGCTAAACTGTATGTGTGCAATGCACAAACACAGACTTCTTGCACAGTCAGCACACAAAGCGAGCCATGTTATGAGTCATAAATACATTTACAGGCACCAACAACACAAACACAGTTGACTTGAATTAGACACCAGTGAGCTCCGGTGCCGGTGTAACTCACTGGGTAAAGCAGGGATCTCATGTGCCGTAAGGCTAATGCCTCAGGTGGACATGAGGAGGGCCAGCTTTTGGCTGAAGGTTGCTGCTTGGTCCTTGGTCCCTCTGTGAAACAGCGAGTTAATCTCATGTGTGCTGCACAACACGCTGCCCACAGGCCTCTCATGTAATGGATTCTCCTTTAAATCTGCTTCTCTGGCTCATCTGGAGGAATCTGAACTACTAAACCCTCCTTTCAGAAACAGAAAATCCTGAAAACATTTCTCAGTTTAACAGGTGATCTCGCTTTAAGTATCATCCGTGGGAATGCTTGTGTTTTGCTGTCACACAGACTCCTGCTGGGGTTTGCTCACCTCCTTAATCACTGGGGTCTAGCCCTGACACACTGACTAGCATTCACAAACAGATGTGCGCCTAGAAACCGGGAGGCGCTCATTCCTCCGAGTTTATCAGTAAATACATGACATCATGTGTTTCTTCAGCCTGTCAGCAGCACTTCGAGAGACTCGCGAAGAATCCCCGAGCGCCTCGGGTCCTCACATTTAATTGGTTTATTCCGAATCCCTGGAAAATATAGAGGAACGCCGTCTGAACTGCTTCAGGGCATCAAAACCAGTTCTGCTCACAGTGAATCACCAGCCTGCCTCCCACCTGCCGACACATGCGCTCACTCACGCTGGAAGAAAGTCATGCCCGGACACGGCCCGGCCGGCTCGTCCACGCGTTTCACGCCACGCTCTCATCACCGGCTTAGACCGAATGAGCGCTCTGAAGACCTGAACAGGTCCTCGGGTTGTTTACACCCACACTGACAGACCGAAGCAAACAGCCTCGGACTGTAATTTGGGAGATTTCCTAACTCTCCGTCTAACTCTGGGCAGCGTTTGATCAGGTCGGAGCTTCGGCCTCAGAGTGACGTCTTTCATGGATAACACCTGGCTGCTGCCTGAGTCATGTTCAAACCAGTCCAACCTCCTGGCCCGGCCCGGTGCGGCCTGAGCACAGCTGGATACGACGGCTGGTCTGAATCACGGCAAACCCACGCTAGGATTAATCATTACCTGTTCACGGTTAGCCAACGACCACAGGCAGGAAGCAGGTTTTAAATTGTTGGATGCCGGCGTTGAAGGACTTAAAATTTTATTTTCTCGATCACGTTTTTATTATAAGCTCTCGCTCCTGCGCAGCCTCACCACAATAAACGATTTCACCGAGAATTGTTCTCATCTTGTTGTTTATTGTTCGCTCTGGGCTCTTTTCTCACCGGGTTAAAAATAGGCCGGCCTCTTTTGTAATAATGTGAAACCAACCTCCCAGTTACACATTACATAACAACAATGTCTCTGCGTTTGTTCTTATCTTTAGTTTTCTCATTTTTGGACGTTTCCGTCTGTCTGTGCCGTCACCAGTTCACAGCGCTCTCTGTCTGTATACTGACTCTTGCTGTGGTCAGCGGTCAGTACGGCTGCCCGCTCATGGCAAAAACATCATTTATTTACCACAATTATTAAAGAACAGCATCTTTTTTGTTTTTAAAGGGGCGTTCCTTTAACTTTAAACATGGTTCAAATGAAAAACATTTGTTTGAATTGTTAAAAAGAAAATGTGTTTTGCTCGGTCATAAAGCAGAGACCAGAGCTCAGCGGTGTTTCAACATGAAGCCCCCCACAAAGAAATCTCTGAACTGAACGCAGTGAGAAGTCCTCTTTCCTCGATTCCACTAATCACATCTTATTCCGTCACACCTCACAGGAAGAAGGTTGTGGGTTTGAATCCAGTGGCTGGCTGGCTGTATGGTTTTTTTTTCCTGTGTGGCGTTTGTGTCCACACAGGACTATGAGTGTTTCACTCTCTTATCCCTGTGATACTGACGACCTGTTCAGGTCTGCCTTCTCCAATAATAACTGGATAGACCAGGTTCTAAATATCTTCGCCCAGTTTGACGAGAAAGAAAGAAAACCTCACTCAGATATTTTTAACTGAATCTTTCTCTTTGCCTCCCAAAGTCCTGAAGTTTCGCAGGAAGGCCACGAGATAAATACGTCCAATTATCTATTAAAAAACTACACGGTAAAACTAGTTTTAAAGAATGATCTGTGTATGTAAACCAGGGTTGTTATGATACTAGATTTTCAATACCAGGAAAACCCTTGAAGTGTGATGCCATTTTCAGTTCCACGGGTGAAAAGCATGGTATAAAATTAAGAGACAAATGTATTACAAACATATTAAATAACATCAATGATGACACGATCTTTAAACTGTAAACCAAACACCCCACAGGCACGGTCAGCACGGTGGTGGAGGGATGACGATTTGGGCATCTTGGAACCGCTCAGTCGATAATGAGCTCCTCTTTATAATCAGAGTCAGATGTGACTCAGCAGCAAATCTACAGCAGACTGGCTGAAAAGGAAAAGAATGGAGGTGCTGCAGTGTCCCGGTCAAAGTCCAGACCTCACTCTGCCTGAAATGCTGTGGCAGGAAGAAGAGCGGGCCAAAATGCCTCCACAGCGATGTTAAAGACTGTTATTTGAAGTTACTCCTGCTAAAGGTGACTGCACAAGCTACTGAACACTGGGATGTACTTTGTTTGTCTCAGGACTTGCGTTTTTTCCAGAGTCCTGGGAAAACTTTCTTTTTCACATGACTGCATGATATTGAGTACTGTTTCATAAATGCATGAACATGCAGCAACCTGCAGAAACTGAACAACACGCCCCATTAATCACTGACTTTAAAGAGGGCTTCTCACAGAAAACCTGAAACATGCTGGAAGGATTTCACCTTCCAATAAAAATATTTCCTATAAGAATTTAGAGGATATTTGACATGACCTGAAAACGCTTTATGAAACTCAGCACGCTTGAAGATGAAGATGGGGTAAAAGAAGCTGGACGTCGCTGATTTCACACTGACCACTCATTTAAAGAGAAAGGAAAACAGATGCAGGTTCTGTGTCACAGCCGTTAATCTTAAGTTTGAAGCAGTTTTTACATCTCACCTCTCGTTTGTTGGTACGAGTCTCGCTCCTGCCCGTCCTCGACACGGATGCTCCCGTTTCCTGCTCTTTCCTGGTGGCCTCCGATCTGTTTTTGCTGGAAAACAGGAAGAGCTGATTAGATTCTCCTTCCACTCAGGTACAAGGACCTTAACGGGAACCTATACTAGTCTGTGGATGCTCCCCTGCTCACATTCATCCTCCGGGATTTCAGAAAGGTCAAAAATGGCATTTTTCTATGAAATCGGGGCAAAAGTCACCAAACAGAAAAACTTTAAAACAGAAACCCAAGACTTGTGTGATTGATATAAAGATAAGGAGACTTGAGGCTGTGTCACCTTTATTGTGAGGTAACATTTTTGGGGGGTGGTTAAAAATTGCTAAAAAGGCTGAAACAGCTCCTCTGGTCCATCTGTACGTCACAGTGAGCGTTACAGAGGGTCGATAGTGTGCCCCCGCCAGCCTGGTTGAACCCACTAAGGTAAGATTTGGGGCAGAAGCCTTGAATCTTAATAAGAAAGTAAACCTGGATGAGCCTGAAATGAACTGAGTGTTTCTTCTTGTCATTTCCAGCACACTGTGGGGGCTTTTGGTGGGCTCAGACACCTCTGTGCCCTCAAACTGAGGTTCGTTCCCTGACTGGCAGGCAGACTGTCAGTGTTGAGGTCCTGAGAAACAATGCCGAGGATATCTAATTACACCAGCGTTTTGGAATTTCTGACCTTATTTGGGGGGGAGGGATAAGGATTTTGTGTTTTCGTTTCCCAAAAAGGCAACAAGAGCGAAGAGCTGACATGATTTCTCCTCACGTGACCCGTTCGCATGCTGCTGGGGCACAAACTGGGAGGGTTTCTCTTGGCTAAATATAAAAATGCAGCAGTCAGATCTCTAATGGAGGGGTAGAGCGTGAGGCTTTGATCTGCCGTTTAGCGGTGTGTGATGCCTGTTCGGCTTTATGCTGGGGGAGGCATTGGATGTCCTTTGTGCTAATTGCTTGCACATTTCTCCTCTGCCAGTGCACTTTAAATGGCTCTGATGAGTTACCCACACATTACACACAAACATAAATAAGAAAAGAAAAAGCTGCTTGCTCCAAAACACGAAAATTTATGTAATCATAAGATGTTTAAAATGAGCAGGAAGCTGCTTCGCTTCTAACCTCCCGTCCTGCCTCTGGTTCTTGTTGTTTGCTGATGTTTGGATGTCGTTGTGTTCAGCCAGCCGGTTGTTTCTGCCGGTGTCGGCGCTTTCAGAGGCCGCCAAGTCTGAAGAACCGACTGAGCCGCCGAAGCCGGCGGTGCCGTCTGAGGTCAGAGAGCCCCTGGGGTCCAGGCACAGGTAGGAGGAGGCGTTGCCTGGAGATAAAACGCAACACAAAAAAGTTTCAGACTGTTAGATCATCAGAGAGCAGGAACATCAAACCACAGCTTGGTGTAAGTCCACAAAATTAGGCATCCCTTTGCCATAAAACCTCAGCCAAGAAGCTGCTTTAATCACAAACCACAAATCATTTCACTCAACCTTCTCCTGCCGGCTTTAAAGGAAACACCAACACGTCAGTGTTTTACCTCATTCAGCACCATTTAAAATAACAAAAATCACAGCTTTTTACCCCTCTGATAAAAAGAACAATGTCAAGCTGATGCTTTATATTCAGACTTTTATCAGCTTGTCATCACTACATCAGTTCAACAGTGCGATAAGCCATACAACACAGGGTGAAAGGAAAATCACTGCCCCTTAAAATCAGCTGATTTTCGCTCTACAGTAGCTTTAGCCGATCTGATGAAGCCATGCAAGATTTTACCATCACACTACAGTTACAGGCCCTCAAATACACAAATCTGTCACTTTCTTCTCTTCAACTTTTTCAGCTGCTTCACATGCAAGCCACTTTGCAACCCACTTCCACCCCAGCTCCACCTTTTCTTGCTGTTTCTGTAATAATTTGTGTCAGTAAGGCGACTCTGCATATGGAAATAACCTTCCTTTGGCTGCGTCTGAATGAAATTATTTTTATTTTTTTCGCAATGAGCAAATGAATTAGGCAGAAAGTTAAATCTGATCATTCTGTGTCTATTTTTTATGACTTTAAATCAGCTTCTCTTGGGAAAAACACGCAAAAACAGTCATGCAGATGGTTCAGGTGCCTTCACTTTCTCCCCATTGTGAAGAGGATAATCCCACATTCAGAGTTAATACTGTAAAGTTGCTATGGTAGCATCAACAGAGAAGTACTCTGTTTACTGTATGACAGCCTATTAATCATTTTGTTTTGGCTGCTACGATACAAAGAAACCGTTAACACTGACAACACTGTGAAAGCGCAAAAATAAAAGCAGAGCCCGACTAAAGGAGCAGAAAAGACAGATTTCAAAGATTTCCCATCGAGTTTAAGTCAGTAAATTTTCTCTAATGTGCAGGTCTTAATTTAAGTATTCAACTTAGGAAGCTTTGTGAGGATATATGTTAACCCTTCCAACACTGAATGAGTATCAGGCCCTTTCTAAAAATCCATCATTCGACAGTGAGAAAGATTCACAGGTGGAAAACATTCAAGACACTTTGCAATTTTTCCCAGGAGTGGACGTCCCAGCAAATTCACCCCAAGGTCAGACAATACTCAGGGAAACTGTAAAAGACCCAAGAGCTCCATCTCAGACTCTGCAGGTCTCTGTTAGCATGTTAAAGGTTAAAGTTCATGAGAGTCCAATTAGAAAAGAGCTGTGCATACATTAAGGACTGCAAACTTCCATAAACTGAAGCCACACTGCAAAGAAGAGTGGACCAAAGTTCACGTTTTCTGCCAAGACTGATAAAGTTGTACAGAAAACGATTGTTTTGTTGCTGGTCAAGCTGTTTCTACAGGCCGCCAAATCACGAGGTGCACTTTTTTCACAGGACTGCACATTCAAACCTTTCAACTTTTTATATATATTATATTAATTTTTTTACAGACCACTCTGTAAAAAAACAAAAAACTTTGACATGTCAACAATATGAAACAACAAGTTTGAACTGAGGTTCATCTGATTTCTGTTTGCCTAGTCTGGAAACACAGAAATCAGCAGCATGTACTGATAAGTATACTTTTTGAACATTTATTGACAGGCAAAACAATCAAGCCACAAGCCATCATCACCATAACTGATATCTGTTCAGTGCAAAGGTAGAAGACTCCCTTTTAAGCTGATGTAAGAATAAGTGGATCCATTATGATTTTACGGTTGCTGCTAACCCTTATTTGTAGCAACAAGTCTGCTGACTATTTATTTAATTATTCCCTGAATCTGCACAACTAACGGTCAAGTTTTACGATCTCTTATTTTTGTCTCAAAAAACATAAAAACTGATTGAGAGCCTCTGTAGAGCCATTTAAAAAGTATTTGTTTCTAAAAAAGCAGAGCTTTTAAACTGGAAGGTTAAAGAATCAGCTGATGTGTTTGTTGGATTTGAGTATGTGTTTGTTTCAGTAAACATTAGAAATCTCCAAATGTTGAAAACTTAATGAAATGGGATGAATGTGCAAAAGAAATTAAAAACCTGGATGAGTTCCCCGGAGGAGAGCCTGTTAAGCAGGGGAATCCTGACAGAGGGAGCTTTGTGTTTAGCCTCCATCTCTCTAATGAAGCAGCCTGTAGTCAGAGTCAGCAGGAGTTAATCCAGACCTTCATTATGGGACCTTTCCAGACTATGCAATAAGCCTGATGCCAGATGGGCACTCGTGTCCATTTTGTCGCAGCCTGAAGCTCCAGCAGGGAAAAATACCTGCCCTGTGCCGAACATCAAGCCCATTAGGACTTGTTTAAGAGGCCTTGGAGGGCTCATGTCTGCTGTTTGGCTTTTATGATGCCTGAAGGTCAGAGGCACAGGATTTCCTGCACATCTCTCCAAGTAACTCCACTTCCTGTTAAAATAGAAACTCATCCAGCCCGTTCCTACGACTGCCCACGAGTGAGCGCTCAGCCGGCACGCCTGGTTAGAGGAGGGTTAAATGAAATGGACAAATAAAAATCTGCGAGTGTGCGAACATCTGCAGGACGTTAGGATGGTGCGAGAGGACAGGAAACGGCTGTGATTGGCTGATAGACATGAAAGCTGTGTGTGTGTTTGTTTGGTTTCCTCCGCTGCACCTGCAGGGGTCCGCTCAGGGCCCGGAGGCTCGGCGTCCGTGACAGTCCAGATGGGAGTCACATCTGGTCCCCCGTCCCGCTGGTCTTCCTGCCACCGGCCGGGCTCTGGGCGGTCCCTCCCCGAGGATGGAAAACTCAGATCGGTTGCTACCATTTTTGCTGGACTGGGCTCCTGAAGTTTGTTAGAGAGACAAAGAAAATTCACACTTTTAACATTAAATTAATACAGGTACAATAATGTGGCTGTAAATTAACAGTTCATTCATGTTTGAAAACACACAAAAAATCTAGCATATACTGGGTTTTTTCTAATAAATCCCTGCGCCTCTCAGCAGCAAACACACAGACTCTGTACAATAACAGACACTTTAAACGTTCTCATATGCTTCATTCTTCATTCTGCTCTAAACACAAATTTTTTAGACACTGTTTTCTACTCTTGCCACTGTGTCTCTGTGATGTCATGGAGGGGGGATATCCCTAATTTCTGACCACAGATCCACAAACCACCTGCTGTTTAGGAGGGGCAGCCAATTGGAGGAAAGCTGGCTTAAAGAGGGAGGAGCTAAAACACATTATTTTAGAGTATTTTCAAAAAGAGGATGAACTGAGGGGCTGCACTGAGGCTAAGAGTCAGATAAATAAGGATTATTTTGAGGTGTGAATCATGCAAAGCTGGTTTACTGTTACAGTTACATATTTTAAAAAGTCACCATGAAGTCCTCTGATTTCACTCAGAGTTCTCTAAACTCTCTAAACTCTTTTTTTCTGTCTTCATTTGGAAATTAAGTTGAAACTTTCAGAGGTATCAGAAAGTTTCTTCCTTGGTGTTTCTTTCAGTTTTTCACTGAGGAAATATCCTCCAAATGTCTCCTGACAGGTGATTATTTACTGGCACATTTGTGGTTTTTACCTTAATAAGACCAGTCTTGATTCTTTGGTATAAACTTGTCTGAAACAAGCCTCGTAATCAGTATGTCCACATGCGTGAACACAAAAACTTTAACACATGAGCACAATACCTGATTGGCCACAGGCTCAACTTTGCGTTTCTTCTTCTGATTCTGTTTGTGAGTTTGCAGATAAACTGCCAGCTGCTCACTCCACCTGGAGACAAAACATGACACAAACAGGGAACTAAATCTTTATACTCACCCATTAATGATTAAGAAACATACCACAATTAGTCTCATAATATTACAATTTTCAAAACAAAAGCCCTCTTATGCCTCAAAACATGTAATTTCTCAAATAAAACCAGCCAGTTAGTTTTAAAAGGTTATCATGATAAATACAGCTATGTTCAGTTTGTACAGGAAGCCACCATGACGCCTCTAAATGTAATTCATTTCAAAATAAAAGCCTCCAAGAAGGTACAGAAAGCTATCAGGATGACAAGAGGTATGTGAGAGTTTCATAGTGAGAAGCCCTATAGAGCAGGGTTGTCACGCTCATTTGATCTTGAGGAATGAAACTGACCTTTCTCTCATTTTAATAAAGTTTAACTACACATTTCATCTTAATATAATAATAAGCAGAGTAATTTCAAAAATGTATTTCAGTTTTTGTACATGATAAAAAAATTCTTTTGTAGTAAATGAAAGAAATATGTCAGCATGACTCTTGACTTAAATTGTCAAAAAAAAAAAAAAACTACAGAAAAAAAGGGAAAAAAACAGGAACTTATTAAATGTATGAAAATGCAGGTAAATGTCTGGGGGGCTACCATAGCCATCCAGTGGGCCAGATTGTAGTTTTTACTGGGCACATTTCTGGTCCCTGAGTCTTATGTTTGACATAAGATATAAGACCTGAGTTAGACGAATTTATCAAAATGCACTTATATGTCCAGTTTTCAAAATAAACGACTGTAGTTAGATACTGGAAGCAATGAAGATGCTGCAAGGCTGTCAGATTTTCAGAATAAAAGCCTTTAGTTAGTCATAGTAATTTACCACTGGGCTTTAACATGCCAACTTTTCAAAAGTAAGGCTTTCTATATTTTTTTTCAACTTGTGTTTTCAAGAAAGCTTCTCCCTTTTTGCTCATTTGTGCCCACACATGTCAGCGATCTCTTTTTTTAATGCTACTCTGAGGTCTTTATACCGACCCATTAATGATGTCTTTATTGTCACCACGGATGAATACTTCCTGCTCTGGGGTGACGATGCAGAGGGCGTTCTTCTGGCCCGTCCTGGGCTCTGCATCGAAGATGTCTGTGCACACGTTCACGTTCAGCGTCCCCTGTGGCAAAGTGCTGGGCTGCAGGAGAATCAGAACATCCAAATTATTCCTCCAGGGGTCAAAGAGCGAGTTAAGACATCATGTTTACTAAAACTTCAGATTCATGGCCACTAAACAGAAAGCAGTTTGTGGTGTGAAGTGTGGAATGAAAGGGAACGGGATTTAAGGGGATCACAGAGAAACAGAGAGGGGGGATGTGTGCATTAAAGGACGGGCTAAGCCCACATCATCTGCTGTGGTTGTGTGCACAACATCTGGCTTAAAGATGCCTTCTTGATCCCAACAAAACATACAGTAGATGCAGATGCATGCACAGGCTGGGGCTTACTGTACACTCCACGTTATGTTTTATATTTGCATTTGTTTGTAATTTTAGTATCTGTGCTGTTTCTCACCAGCTCATCCAGAGCGAAGCTCAGGCTGCCGTCCTCGTACAGGATAAAGAAGCGCCGCTGCCATCTCTGACAATGAAGGACAGGAAACTAAAATCACCACAGGATCACACTAATGCGAGACTCTTACGTTTTTTTAAAAGTTGACCTACCCTCGACCTCTGCATCGGGTTGTTAAAATCTGTCCCCTCTGGAGCCAAACACAGCCAGCCGGCATAGATGGGTTTGGCCTGGAAGGACACAGGACAGTGATGTCATATAATAGTCCGTGTTTTGAACTGTGGATTTGATGCCTGTTGTTATTGTTGTGGGATTTGAACTGGTCATCTGACAACAGAAACGTGTACAAATCTGCCAATGTTGCTAATTTTCTGATTGATTTCAGAGTGACAGTACATCCATGATTCAGCACTTTGTAGAACCACCTTTAGCAGCAATAACATGATGCACGGGTAGCCTCAAAACTGTATCACAATATTTCAAGAAAATGTGTAATAATGATATTTATGAACATTAATGAAGACACTGGCAGCGCTCAGTGGTACCCCTCAGAGTCCTGATATATACACCTATGGTATTAAGCAGGGGAACTCCTATGTCGCTTCACTCTCGAGTTATCGCATTCACAAACTTGGGTTTCCACTTTACCCACCTGCCCGCCCTGCTGGCACGGTGGCGACAATATCAGTCTTTTACATCTGACAGATAAAAAGTACCTAACAGTGTTTTATCAGAGACTGCAGCTCACAGGTAGCAGAGCAAAACAAAGGGCATTTTCAGTCACTGTTCTCTAATGAGACAGAATAACTCATTCAGCAGCATTATAGTGCAATAACAGTGGTACAGCATAAGTCAAATGTAAGCAAGTAAAAGTATAGAATAACTTATTCAGACTTTGGTTTAAAGTTACTAAAATAACCTTGTAACTCTTCAAGAGCTGCACAAAATCCTCACAATAAAACAGAATCACACATATCTCAGACTTGCATGGTTGTGGAAGCCGTCTGGCCCACTCTTCTTTATGACATCACTTCAGTTAATTGAGGTTTGCAGCACTGCTTTACGTTCAGCTGTCTGCAGGTCCGACCACAGCATCTCAGTCAGGTTGAGGTCTGGACTTTGAGTTATTCCACCACCTTGAGTCTTTTCTTTTTCAGCTGTTCTGTTGCAGATATCTTGGTGTGCTTGGGATCCTTTTCCTGCTCAATCACCCAGATGGCCTCACATCTGACTCTAGAACACTTTGGTATACCGAGCAGTTCATAGTCTACTGAATGAATGCAAGGTGCCCGAATCGTCATCCTTCCACTACTGTGCTGACAGTTAGTATGAGCCATTCATGTTGATATGCTAAGTCTGGTTTCGTGCATTGTGGTCAAACATCTCCACTTTACTCTCATCAGTCTAAAAACATTGTTCCAGAAAGCTTTGCGAACATAAGCCCTCCGGCTATTTTCATTTATCCTGGCCCTCTTCCAAACCATTCACACTTGTTCAGTCTTTTTCTAATTTTACACTCATAAACTTGAACATTTATCCTGCTAGCTGAGGCCTGTAGAGACTGAGACGGAGTTCTTGGGTCTGAGCATTGATCAGTAGCACCTGGCTGCTGTTTGCCCTATGAAACAGTGAGGTTGTACTTAGTTTTTCACATTTAAATCATGCCGTGGTTTACACATTTCGCCTAACGAGCGAAAGATCCCTGGTTTTGATTCCATGGGGACACACAAATCCCTTTAGGATCGAGTCAGGAAGGACATCCGGCCAAAAGAAAAAAAAATCTGCCGTATCAAACATGTTGAGCTACCCGCTGTGGTGACCCCGAAAGTATTAAATAAACACATTTATACTCTTTGTGCTTCCTCCTGTCTCAGACACATGGGTTTTTTTGTTTTTGGAGTCATTTTAAATGTTAAAATGCTGAGAAAAAAGTGCCACAATTACAGCAAAACAAGCAGGTTTTCTCTGAGCCTGCAGCGTCACTGGAAAACCATGTGTGGTGTTTGCAGGTTTGATGAACGGTGTTGAAATTACAGGGCCCGGCAAGAGCAGGCGGGAGGGGGACACAAAGTGATGGCATATTTGAACAATGTGAGGCATGTAGGAAGCTGTCACGATCGCCTCCTTACATCACCTCGCCTTCATAAGCGTGTTTTCAGTCCTGACATGTTTTACTCAGCACTAAGTACACAGGGCTGAAGCAGGCCTGGTAGAAAGATGATGTAATTTATTTTTTCCTCAGGCTTTTTGAGACAGATTGATGCATTTAAAAAATCAACGAGTAACAGGAAACCAATGAAAACCCAGTCTTTTCTTCATGAACAGAATTAAATGAAACTACATTTCACGGGTGAAGGCATCTTTTATTCCACTAGATTTGATTAGTAACTATTTATTGATCCCAAAATACAAAGCACCAACCCTAACAGCACACCTTTAACTGGAATAACAGTTACAGAATTAACAGTAAACACTACCTGTGCATTGACGCATCAGTTTTAATCACATCATGTAATTTAATCAGGGTTTGTTTACATATTCAGGTTTCCAAAGACTACTACTCTACAGAACAATGGGATAAGAGACTGCAGGGAGGTTACTGTAGTGGGACTGGGTGGTGAAATCACAGAATTAGTCATGACTTTTAATCTATTCTGGGTGCAGAGTTTCAAATTTGTTTTCTCCCTTGTCCTAGGAAACTCATTTTCAAGCCCTATTTTTGCGTTCCTGAATCATAGCTGTGGAAGCATTTTTCACATAATAAAACAAACCCGATCCCTTACCACCTACCTTAGTTATTAATTTGGACACAGCCCCTAACCTTGATGAAATGGTTTAAAAATAAACTCAAAACTTAAAGTCAACATTTCTTTTTAACTTTTTTACATTTGTAATCTTTTAGGCTATATAGAATTATACCATATAATCTAAAAGTAAAGAAATATAAAACAATAATGTTAAAATAAATAAATAAAATATGTTACATAATAAATTTAGAAATTCATTAATTTAAAACGTAATAAAAAAATAAACCGCTATTTTGGTAAAATGAAGATTAAATAACTTTAAAAGTCTGATTTTTATGCGGAAGACCACGGAAAAAAAAGTTTTATTTATAGTTTATAGTTTTATTGTGGACATTTCGACTTAAAGGGAGGCTGATGTGGGACTTTTATATATTCTGGGAGGGACACTTTGAATATAGAGACTCCCGGAAAGTTTCAGAAATAAAATAAAACAAAATAGAACCTTTTCTGATTCTTTTACTGATCAACCAAAATGATTTCTTAAAGTTAGCATTTTCATATTTTAAATTTGCATGTTTTTAGACTAAAACTGGCGATTTAATGATAACATTTGTATCTAGAAAGCTCACTAATTCCGAACAAAAGTGGCTAAACGTTATGACAGGAGCACCTGAGGTGTTCGTGAACTCACCTGCTCCAGGTCGTGGTCGTTGAGCGGATGGAGCTCGCGGGACTTGAAGCAGTTCTGACATTTGCTCTTATTAAAAATATTCGCCTGGAACTTGCTGCAGGGAGTCGCCGCCGCCTTTTCCCCGGACATGTTTCGGTGAGCGCCGCTTCTCCTCCGCGGGGACAGATCCAGACAGGGCCCGCTCTCCTCCTCCTCTTCTTCGTCTCCCAGTTTAGTAAAGCGGTGTCTCCTCAAACAACATCTGTCACACTGAGCCGCGCGCTCTTGTCGTCATGGTCATGGCCTCTGACGTGATACCGCCGCTCCGCTTCCGATCGCAACCTTCAAAATAAAGCTGATTTTTAGCGGTTTAAGATACAAAGAAAAAAACCCACACATACAGCTGCCACACATCTATTAAACAGTAATGTGTTATAAATAAGAGAAAAGTAGAGTTTACAGCGTCATCTACTTCTCTCACAGCGGTTTAAGCCCTCAACTTCCGGCTTACACCTACAAAGTAAAATCGATTATTAACGGGATTTCCTTCCTTAATTCCGTAATTAGTACAGAAATGAATATAAATTAACTAATAATAATGAATTAATAATTAATTATGTTTAAAACAACATATATTTGAGCAAAGTTGAGGATAAAGTTTTTAAAAGAGAGGCGAAATCACCTCACTTTCCGGTCACACCTACAAAATAAAACTCATTATTATCGTTTTGGGTTTTTTTCCTTTTTTTCTTTTCTGCGTGGATGCGTCGTTTTTTTTCTCTCATTTTTTAAAATTAATTTTTTAAAATTAATTCACTTCCAAACACACACACACACACACACACCTAACAAATTAAGTAAATAAAAATATTAACTCTTGAATAAAATTTGTGAAATCTGACTTTGTTTTGTACCAAAATATAACATCTGCACAGAACCTACAAAATTATTACTTCCTTATAAATGAGACACATCCTCTAAAAAAATACATCAGAAATACATTATAATAAACTGCTGTTTTCATGACATCTCAACAAAAGTACAACATACAAATTTTTTATTCTTAATAACACTGAAACTGCTTCTTCTTTATAAAATTACCAGAAGATCCAGTATGCTAATAATAACAAAATCAGTTTTAAATCATATTCATGTGGGAGGTTCCACTATTACACATAAGTCTGATCAAGATGAAAAAAAACCCATATAAAATAAAAAAAATACTAAATATTGTTTTCATTTACTTCTCTAATTGTGAAATTTTGCTGAAACAATAAAGATTTTAAACACATTTATTCTGAAATTCAGAAAAGCATTTGACAGGTATCCTATAATATCAGTACGTCATACCTGCATTGACAAGAGTCAGACGCTGCATATTTATTTATACTTCTTAACAATATTCTTCCCCATGAACACAGCGCCGTAACGGGCTTTATTTATTTTGACAGTATAAACAGGAAATGAAAGGACACATTACATCTAGTTTGAATAGATAAACTGACCTTCAGAGCAAAACGTGTTGTTCTTACTAACACTGATAATGTGCATACTAACACTATACACAAGTTCATAACAGCAGTGTGATGCCATCACATTAACTTAAATCTTTCAATATAAAAGACTGCTTTCTAAAGCTCTATCTGTAATGTTTACAGCACTTAGAATCAGAGGGAGAGCAGCTGGACATAACATTTATCTCATGAAAATAAAGGAGGTGAAGGATCACACAGTAATTAACACCACATACATTAAGCCGACATTATGATCAGTGAAACACAGCAGGTGCTCATAAAAGAGTGACCTCTGGTCCCTCCATCCATCTATAAAGGGTTAACATTATGGACAAACTAATTAACATCTCAATAATCTTATCATTCATCTTTATTTAATGAGTATTTTCAGTTACATCTGATCTGTCCTGGTCACAGATAATTCAGAAATAAAAACATCACAGCAGCAGCCAGGCGATGGATGCAAGCATTTATTTGAGGCGATGGCGTGGAAGGATGGGGGGATCGTACAAACTAAACATGTTTTAAACCTTTGAACCATTCAAAACTGTAGAAAATACAGCAGTGTGTTTATCACCATCTGATGTGTTCTGCTTATTACAATAAAATACACTTTTGCCTACTTGGAAACAGAACATTGCTGTATGTGCAAATACGGGCTTTTCCTCCAGTCTCTGGTGTCTTAGTTCATATTTGTGCCTGCACTTTCTAAGCAGATTAAAGATTTTTCAGAATAAATTAATTTCATACATTTTCTTCAACAGATGCAAAACAGCAGCACACAAACAATAAAGCTTAAAAAAATGCTCAGTTTGCTATCTACACAACTTAAAGGTGCTTTTCTCAGCATGTGTTCATCTGCTTTGTAGTTTTAATTAAGACCGTGGTTACTTTGTCTGATTTTGAAAATTAATTTCTGAATATTTATGGTTAGACAGACACAGTCGACCTTTTGTTAAACCCTTGCACCCTTTTTTCCAGTCAGTATATCAGGTTATTCACAAAAATAAAGCAGGAAAGCGACATGATGTGTGGAAACTGATTAAAACCAACAATGGAAAAAGCGAAAATTACTTTTTTAAATTTTAACTTCTAGTCCCAACATCCTGGACTTCCTGTTTAATAGAAAGCTTACATAAACAAACCCAATCAAGCAGCAGAAGGTGAAGATTTTATGAGCCGAATCTGCCTCCCTGTAAGAAAAACAAACCACTTAAATGAGGATATTTTATCAATACTAGGTACTAACTAATACTAAAACTAAGATACAATGTAAACATTTTTATTAGCCGTTTGGCTCCATTCATTACAGTTCATTGAAAAAGTGACACTCAGCCCCCTGTTGGTCTTCTGGATGAACTACAGCCACCTTTGTGAATAACAGGAAGCGGACTGGCTCTCTAATAAATGTAGAAAACGTGTTAAAATGTATTTAAAAATCTTATTTAAAGGTCTGAAACACTACTGCATCCCCTCTGAAGGCAGCAATGTATAAAATATTTCTGTATCTGATTTTTAGTAAAACAGCTAGCTTTCATGACTGATCATGAGCTCTGATCTTTACCCAATGTCAAGGTTATCAGTAATCAATAATAAATCAAGCTGAAAAGTGCTGCAAATAATGATGGAGCTACACAGCTTGGCCAGAAGGGGGCGTTTTTGTTTTTAACAGGTAACCTGACAAAGTAATGTAACAAAGTATCACAACAGCCAAATACACGTTTGTTGCTCTAAAGTCCCTCTAAAAATAGCCTCACACCTCGGCAGACATCCCGAAACTGCTCTGGGCAATTTTTTTATGAGGCATTATCAAAATTTTCTTTAATTTCAATGATGAGTGGCACACAAAAACTGCCTGTGGAGAATCACAAATCGAATCTGATAAAAAAAAACAAAACTTTTCCCCAGATGCTGTCTGCACTTCTCACATTGTATTTTTTAAAAGCTGTGACAGTTTTTTGCAGTTCTCCCGTTCGTAGTGAACACTGGCGTGACTGCCTTCTACGTTCCAGCCAACTTTTCAACCAATCAGTGTTTGACCCACGCGTGGGGTCATCTACATACATACAGAAACAGCACAGGCCATACAGCTCACAAAGCTAGCTAGGTCCTGCCCCTCAGCAGGCTTCCCAAAGTTGGCCAATCACAATAAGGTAAGCTTTTTGGGAAGGAGGGGGGGGCTTAAAGACGCAGGATCTAAAATGGTGTGTTTCACAGAAAGGATGAAAGTGAATAAGAGTGTTTTTGAACAGAATCATGCAGAGCTGCTTTAGTCGAGTCTCACAATAAAGGTGCAGAGTTAGAAATGAGAATCACATACAGCCCTCAGGTGGAGGGTTTAACCATCGGTCAACTGTCCCTTTGTCTGATCAAAAGTTTCCAGCTCAAACATTTCAAATTTGGTTTTGATTACTCTTGAATTAAAGCAGCTTTTAGTGTTTCGCCAATCGAACGTATCTCTGATAGTATTTACAAAGTCGCCATTCAGGCTTTACTGACATGAAACAAGTCAACATTTGGTCTATGTAAGCAGTACACAGCACTGTATGTGTTTAAGGAACATTAACATGTGACATATATAGCAGGAAATCTTACTCTCGAAAAATAAATAAATAAATAAATGAACACCGTTCTTTTCCTCAAAGCCACGGAAGAAACATTACGATGGCTTTTTTTAAACCCGAAATGAACGTTTGTGCTCAGGAAGAAAATCCAAACATCTGACAGTTGGTTTTTTTTTCTCGTACAGTGCATACTTGATAGATAGCTACTCTGAAATTGTCAGGCAGTATTAGTGTAGGTAAGATACATGTCACATTCATTCTACAGCAAATGTTATGTATACTAGAGTATCTTTTAAGTTCAGAATGAGTTCAGTCACAGTCTGGGTGTTAGGCTAAAGCTGGACGTTATTCCGTACTGAACACACACACACACACACACACACACACACGCACACACACACTGCAGTCCAGCAATAAAACTGCTCCGGCTCTGGTCTCTAAAGGTCACGATCACGACGATCAGAGGAAGGGAAGCAGACTGACGCCCAGCCCACAAACAGAAAACGAGGATGAGGGATGTGTCTGTGCTTTCAGAACTCGTGTCTGTGGTACATGTCGGGGTCGTAGTATTTGGTGACCACCACTCTGTTGGCAAACTTGCGTCCAGTGAGGGCTTGCATGGCTTTCTGACAGTCTGCAGCAGAGACGTACTCGACGAAGATCTGAAATGAAAAAGCGCCGGTGAGTCCCGAAGAATCGATGCTACTTACGTTTTATAATATATTTTCTGACTATAAATCCAATCCCCCCCTCGATGGCAGCTCACTGGACATGTACAGAGTGTATAAACATCACCTTCCCGCAGCCGGGTACTTCCACGCCATCGACAGGCCGGGGGATCTCGATGGAGCGGACAGTGCCGTACTTGCAGCACTCCTCGCGGATGTCCTCGAGGATCTCCTCGTAGTCCTCGTCGTCCACCAGCTCCTCGGGCATCACCATGTTGAGAAGGCACAGCACCTCTGTGGGCATGCCAGAGTTCTGGAGCCTCTGAAGCCCAGGCACCTGCAACGTCACCGGCGTCTCTATGATGGAGGTCTGCAGTGCACACACAGCATAAAAACGCTAAAGCTGAGGCCTCAGAGTGCAGAATCCAAAACCAGTGACTGGCAACATTCCTCTTTTATACACAGACTATGAACGTGATGCAAAAAATGAGACGACAGGTTCACGTTGCCACTTGTACTCACAGGATTGGCGTTTTTAGCTCCCACGCTCGCCCTCTGGACGATCAGCTTTTTGTCGCCCAGCTGCATCCCATTGAGCCCGGCTACAGCCTGATGAAGAGCAAACAGACCTGTACCAAACAGCACAGCTCAAGATCCCACCAAAACACTTCATCAGCGTTACCTGATCGGTGGCGCTGATGTCTACGTATTCACAAAAGGCGTAACCTTTCGACAGTGACGTGGCACTGTCCTTCACCAGGTTGAACGCTTTGAGCGGCCCGAACGACGTCAGGAGCTCCTTAACCTGCAAACAAGAGTCCGGGAGCGAGATCTGAGCTGGAGAACTCACCGCTGAATGTGTTTGTCTACTCAGTGAATTCTAAATGTCCATTTGAGACTCGAAAGCAGTTTAACACCACGACACATAGAAGCAGAATGTGAGTCACTCGTAAGGTGCTGGGCTGATCTGTACACACTGCTGGAGCATTTTACACTGTAAAGATTTCTCACTACTACGCTGCTTCCTGGGAAAACACAGGAACAACACCAGCACATAAAACTGTTCAAAGTCCTGAGAATGATCAATAACCCTGATCAATAACCCTGCAGCTTATTTCACTTTGTCGGTTAATCAATTAAATACCGGCTTTGTGTCATTTCCCCATTTTGTTGAAACAGTGTTTCCCACACATGGAATTTCCTTTGTGCTGGCCAGTTTTATCTTGTGATTGATTTAATAGTGCTGCTTATATTTTCAAAATTTAGTTGCTGCTGCCTGGCTTGATGTGCAGGAAGCTGTGATGGCGGTCTTTCACGTCATTCAGCTGCTCACAGGAAGTGACAATTCCTCGCTTCCTAGTCATAATCTATGAATAAACGATACATCCAAGCAGGGTGGCGTTTTGGCAGATGAGCCACGGAGTCGCCCCCTCCTCATTTACATTAATTATTTGGGCTACTTTATGCAAATCAAGCTGATCTGGTTATATGACTCCTCTGAAAACTAGAATAAACACAGAGATGCATGGCTTGTTTCTCACCTCAGATGTGTTCATTTTTCTGTGTTTTAGTAACCTGCAAGAAAGCCTCCAAGCAAGCTGCCATGCTGGTTTTGTTGTACATCAGTACAGTAGGCTAAAGGAGAGGCGCAGCACGGGCCAATCACTGATGTCTTTTTCTAATGACTCTTGAAAAAAGGTTGTACCAGGAGTTTCTCATCCTGCAGTCCAATGGACTCCAACTCCAACTGCACTGCAACTATCCCTGGCAGCACTGGTCCTTCTCCTGCTCTGAAGAACCTACTGTGAGGTTGGAGAGCAGGATGAGGACAACCATCACCAGCTGCAGTTCAAGGTGGTGGAGTCAGAGTCTGTTGTGCTATTGGATGACAGACTCCCTGGAGAGGCAACCACCAAGTACTACATAATCCTTTTTCTGATTCTTTCCATGACCATAATTTACTAAACGTTCTATAAGACCTGAAATTAGTGACCGAGGCCATAAAGTCATTAGGAAAATGTTGCTGAGGTATACAGTCGACACTCTCCTGTCCAAACAAAGGAGGAGAGTGGAGTCACCCCCTGGAGGCTGTTACGAAGAAGGCATGCTTAAAGGTAAAATCTCACCAATAGGTGTCAGTAAACTGCAGATCTCAGGCTGCTGAATTCTGCTTTCTTACCTGTGCAAATTAAAATGTATAATCGTAACTATGGCAACCGCTGTACAACGTAATTACACAATAATCAATGCATATTTATGAGTATAACAACCTTTTTTCTAATAAACCAAAACAAAATAACTGAATGTACCTTTAAGGCATGTCTTTGCCCTGTCTTCCTCCCCTCACCCCCAACTGGTCATGGCAGATGGCTGCCCCTCTCTGAGCCTGAAGTTTCTTCCTGCTAAAAGGGAGTTTTTCCTTCCCACAGTCACCAAAGCACTTGCTCATAGGGAGTGTGTGTGATTCTTGGGGTTTTCTCTGTTTCCTCTGTTATATTGTAGGGTCTTTACCTTACAATAGAAAACACTTTGAGGAAACTGTTGTTGTGATTTGGCCTAACATTAATAAAACTGAACTGAATTCTACATTGGCTTTCAGATCAATAGGCTACATCCATGTTTTATACCATCTGTGTCTGTAACTTTGTACTGATTATTCATAACCTTAAGTGCGTGTGTGGCTCCTCCTGAGTGAAACCACTACAAACTGAATTCAGATCTGTGGGAAACACTGTAAAATATGGAGTATATGGATAATTTAGAGGCTGGAATGACTTAATTTTGTGGTATTTTAGCTTCAAAACAGACAATCGACTGAGGAGCTCAAACACGGTCAAATATATAAGCAGATACGCATATAATAGTAATTCCATATTCAGTAGATGGTGTTAAAAGATTACTAAACTCCACCAACACAAGCCCCAAACCTCAATGATCAAACCCTGGATCTTAAACGCGCTCCAAAAGCATGATGGGAGAAAGAAAGTAGCCTGTAAGCGACCTGCGGACTCGGAGTGTATCCGTGTGAGGACCAGAATGTCTTACTTGCCTTGTGTTACATGTTGGCATGGCAGCAGTAGATGAGTACTACTGAACAAATTATGAGCGCAGACTTAACGATCTTACAGGCCCCTAGCTGGGGACAAAGTGGGGGAACAAAAATGAAAGAGCTGTGAGTATCAACGCAGTGGCAGTGACTGCAAGTATTAAGAAAAAATAAGTCAGAGAATCACAGACATCAGGCTGCATGTGCTCTGCAAACTAACTGAGGCTAAATGAGACAGAATGGACAGTTAGAATTAAGTTTCTCTGCGTAAAAGTGCACAAAACAAACTGTTTTTTCAGTCTTTAACAAAGAGAAAGGCCACCTTTTGTTTTAGCTGCTGAAGCATTTCTGGAGTTGTTTACTGACTTTCTATGTCCTTTCGTGAGTATGTAGCCAGGCACTGAATTTCCAGTGGGGCAATTAAAGGTACTTTTGTAATTACCCTTATTTTAATGAATTAATACTTTCATTCAGGGAAATTCTAATATTATTTCAAGATTTGGCTTTCCCATGATGCCACTGTAAATAACAATGTTCTTATCATTCAAGTATTTGAATGGGGTGTTTTATGAATCCTTCTGTATATCTATGAGTCTCACTGTTCCAAAACTGAGGGGTCCTGATTGAAAAACCACTTTACTCCACCAGCCAGGCCTCAGCTGACACTCTGAGGCTGCGAGCTGGCTCATAAGAGTTCAACGTTTCATATTAAAGTAAAACTTTAACATCTGAAACATGCAGGAAGCCAGTGCAGAGATGCCCTATTTGATGAACTGCTTCAGTATGAGGCTAAATTGATATATAAATGTTACATTTTAAATTGACAAACTGCACCATCTGGTGGTAAAAATTAGTACTGCACTAAAGTACGCCCAGCTGTAGCTCAATTTCAGTCGATATCACCTCAACATTCAGAGAAGTTCTCCATATAAACTTATATATAGGACATATACATGAGTATATATAGTATTTATATATATTAGTGCTGTCAGCGTTAATCTCGTTAAAATGACGTTAACGCCATAACCGCATTAATGCGGCAAATCTCCGTTAGCGAGTTAACACGGATTGCCCCGTGCAAGGGCTGCATGGCGTCAACGCGTTAGCGAGTTAACACGTTAGCGCCATGCAGCTATATATATATATATATATATACATATATGTATATATAAATCCATAAAAGCACCTACCAATCAACAAACAACAGAAAAATCCAGAAAGGCAAAGAATTTTTTTAACCTCTTAAGGTGGACTTTTTCTTTGATAATGACCCACTGGAATAAATACCACAAAGAAGTAACTTCATGTCACTTTATCAGCCTGCTGTTTAAATATACTGGACTTTGCTTACCTGTCTTAAATCAGTATGCTTAGCATGAGAAAGGTGTAAGGAGTTTACTTATATTTAATGATTAATGTAAAATCAGAGATTCACCAAAATAAAAGCTGTGACATTACGGAACACAGGCACAAGCACTGTATGTTGTGTTGTTTTCTGTTTTGTGCTTTTACACCATGCGGTCCCTTCAGCTATTTTGACTTCCATCGGAAGCCTTGTTACTCGAGACTAACCATATATTTTTATATTTCTCACGACACAAAGAAATGTGAAACGTAAAACATACTACGCATGTTTCAGGGTGACAAAAACCTCATGTGAGCGTAAAGTGAGGAAAGCTGAGTGCAGCTGTTCGGCCTGCGCTCAGATAAATACCTGGTCGTCATTAAGGTAGTTGGGGAGGCCTCCTATGAACAGTTTATGAGGGGAATCGGGAACAACAGTGGAGACAACGCCTACACAAACCACGAGAAGAGAAAACAAACAAATCACAAAACAAATATGAGCTTACAAAGCACAAATGATCCACGAAGTAAAATCTAAGCTGCTCATTTCCAGCTAGTAGAGTAGCTTTGCATGACTCACAGTTCAACAAGCTCCTGCTCCTTTAAGCCACCTTTCTTCTGATTGGATTTCAATCAAAAGAATGTGTGGGGATGCTAAGGCTGTGTGATTAGTCAATAACGATAATCTTGATTATTTAACACGATTATTTATTAACCTATCATGCTTCATGCCTTCTGAGCATCACATGTAATTCAAACACAAATAAAGGTGGTGTAGAATACAGGCTTGTTCAGAAGGGGAGGTGGGGTCTGATTGGGGGGGTGTTCTTGACCCTAAAGCCCATCTCACAAGGTCATCCCAGGACGTCCAGGCAGCAGGACTAACATGCTTTGGGAGTCCTGTGACAAAGAAAAATGGGCCGAGACCCTGAGACTTCCTTTAACCACATGCTCATTCGGCCTCATGAAATCCCAGGTGTTGTCAGATATAGATGGGAAATTGTACTTGACTGGTTTGAGCTGAAGTGATATTTTTGTCATGTACTGCTGTCACTGCACTCTGTCTCAAATCTAAACTGAACTAAATCAGATCTGAACTGGATTTCTTGGATAAAGCTGTGATGTCTCGATTATAATATTTAGTTTATTCATCTCCGTCCATTTTTATCAGTCATTGTTTCATCCCAACTACTCTACTCCCAAAATCAATACTGAAACCAAAATCTGATTGATCTCACAGCCAGAGGAGTGGCCACAGCAGAGATAGAAGCTCACTGTGATGTCCTGCAGAGGTCTTAGCTCACATATATGATCTCATTATTAAGACCTCGGTCCTGCCTAACATGAACATCTGCCATTAAGAGCTTGTATATGTCAGGAAATAAGGCTTCATGTAAAAACAGGTCATTTTAACTCTAACTAAATTTAATGAGGTTAAATGAAACTGGATAACTCCAAAGAGAAGAAGAAAAAAGCATCGGAGTCAAACCTGGGACGTGGAAGGCCGGCTGCTCTGAGATTCCGGGTAACGGCCGATAGTCGTGAGGTCGTCTGATCTTGAGCGACTGACCCTGGAAAATGATCCCATCGAAGGCCATGGCCTGCGTCGTCTCATCCACAGACCGAAACTAGGAAAGAAAGTCACAGTGAGTCACAGCGCCAACAAGGAACAATTATAATAACACCTACTAACACGACTGCTTCAGCAGGAATCTGATAAATCCTACAGTGAGCTGTTACTGAGGGTGAGATTTAACCTTCGGCTCGTCTGTGAAGAATCGCAGCAGAAGCCAAAACTCTGCAGACACCACGCACATGTATGCAGCAGGCGTGAGAGCCTGCAGCAAGTCAGCAGGCCGGTGCTCCTCACGTTAACTAGTGCTAAACAGCAGCTCAGACCTCTGCTAAACTGAGAAAAGCTGCTTGTGCTCAGAACTGAACATTACGTAATGTTACTGTGAGAAGGATGGGTGATTTCAACGGTCAATAAAAAATAAACAAATGAAAATGTAGATAAATAATAAGCACATAACAAGTATTCTTAAAAAAGGTTAATTATCTACCAACAGAAAATAATTTGTTAAAAGTAGTTAAAATAATAAATATATAAATGTTATTTATATATTCTTTACCAACCTAAAACACTGAACAGTAATACCTCACCTCTAGGAAAGCAAAGTTCTTATCCTGGTTAATCTGCACGGCGAGAACGGGGTTACTCGGGGCTTGTGAGAGTCCCGCGAGGCGCATCTGGGCGTTAAAGAACTCGGCCATGGACTCCTGAGGAGACAGAAATCAAACCTGAGGCGCCGCACCAGCAGGTCTGTTTGGTACAAATCTACGGCAACCACGAGCGTACCTCAGTCACTCCAAACGGGATGTTGCCAACGTAGAGGCGCCTGGCTTGTCTCGTCATCTGACTGCCAACTATGGGCACTTGTGTCGGGGCTGCAGCTACTCCAGTAGTGGTGGACGTTGCCAGCAGAGCTATTGTTGGAATCTGGCCGGCCGCTGAGGAAACACGAAGGAGGGACAGTGTTTGCTGCCAAATAGCTGCACACAGACGCCACTATTAATGTGTTTCAGGGAAAACTACCCACAGTCAGACTGCAGAGTAACAAACACGTAGTTTTATGAAGCACAGCGAGTATTTAAAGGTGTCAGTGTGGTTCAGAGCTCATCACAGAACTAACAAGAGCGTAGATTCAGTCAAATCTGATTAAAAACTACAAAAAACATCAAATAATTTGCTCTAAATTATTTGATGTATACAGAAACGCAAGCATCTCTGGATTCTCCAATCAGAGTGCTGACCAGAGACCATGTTAATAGGTTATAGAATGAGGTGATATGCTCATATGTTTCCTGGTTTGGCTGCTGATTGGCTCTTTGGAGCAGGGACAGCACTACCACCATCAAAGAGCGCCATGGCTCTCTCACAACGTCCCTGCATTAGATAATAACAGCAGACATCTCCATCGGCCTTCCCAGATCCAACCTTCACACCTACTTCACGCTGTCGCTGACCAGCTGTGCAGAAAAGAGGAAGGAGCCAAGCACTGCCTGTTCAGACCAAGCAAAGCAGAACGAGAAGCACAGACTGACAGTTTTCATTGTTTTTTAAGCTCCAGTTACAAAGAAGCTCTTTGTGCATTTTAACCTGTCTTCTCTGCAGCTGAAGGATCAACAACAGCACAAACACAAACCAGAGTAGCCGATTCCTTTATTTTCTTTTTACACTGGACCCTGGTGGCGGTGAACAGCAAAAACATGCAGACAGCGCTGTAAACACGACTGTTTCAGCTGGTTCAGGATTTACGGCAGGCTGTCTGACTTCCCCAGCCCACATGTAAAGTAGCCATAGGTAAGAGATACTTAAATCACCTCCATCAGGGGTTAATTTGATAGTTAAAACAGTTTTCAGTGTAAAAAGTGCTTCAGTGATGTCGTGACTGCTGTGAAGCTCAGATCGGGGTTCAGTGTTGGAGAATAGATGAGTTAGAGAGCTGGGGAGCACGAAGCCGCGAAGCAGAAACTCACTGCAGCTCTGCTGTAGTCTGATTTAGAGGCTAAAGAGGCAAAGAGAGCATGCCGGTACCTTGCATAGCTTTATATTGCATTGGTGTGATGTGTTCAAAGCCAGGAGGAGGCACGTCCCAATATTTGCAGGTCCTTTTCTTCCTCGTTCGTCTCGGAGAGTGGCTGCACGCAGAAAACAGACACAACATTTCAGTGGTTACATGACCGCAGAAAAACCAGCAGAAATATCTTAATAATGATGTCATCACAGAAAATATTGTTCATCTTTTGAAGCGTTTGCTTTTTTTTTTTACAATTGAGTTGTTTTTAACTGTTGAATTTCCTGAACTAATTTATCTTTAAAGCCAAAGTGTTAATTTTAGTTCTTTGGGTTTAAATTGTGATAAATAAATGTGTAAAATTACAGAAAAAGTTCTGGTAGCTCATTGCCCAGGCGGTCCTGAGCCTTATGTTTGACACCCCTGTGTTTAATGTTTTGGCTACAGGAATATCCAAATCTCTGGGCTAAATAAAGAGCATCTTATCTTTATGTGACAGTGATTGGAATGACATCTTTTGCTGCTTTCACTTTGTTTATGCTCTGAGGATCTACAACCAAACTTGGTGTACACGGACTCATCCTTCCCAGGAAGGCATGCACTTTCCACCTGTGCTTCTTGTGGTCTCGGGAGGAGCTGCGGCGATCCCGGCTCTTCCTGTCCCGGCTACGGCTGCGTTTCTCCCGGCTGCGGCTACCTCGGTCTTTGCTCCAGCTGCGATGCTTGTCACCTCGTCCAGGAGATCCGCTGCGACTCCTCTTCTTGTGCCGCTCCCTCTCTCGCTCTGTGAGGTCAGGAAAAACACAGGATGACAAACACGACAGAGCAGCGGCGCTTCTTTTTTGAGCAATAAAACGAAATGTTTTCGGACTGTACTGACACCGCTTTACTCTGAGAGAGGTTCAGGTACACTCCGAATGATTTTACTGATCCACCTCACCTGAGATCCGCCTGGTGCCCTGGAAATAAAACTAACTTGACATCTCTAGTTTCACAGGAGTTGGCCCGGAATATTGAAACGCTCCAATAAACTCAGAGTTCAACATAAAAATTTTCCGCAGTGAGCGTCCAGGCCAGTAGATCAGAGTTTTACTGGCCTCTTTTACTTACTGGCAGCTTAATCTCTAAGAATATTACATAATTTATCAGCACATTTAGGGGATAATATAAAAGTATAACAGAGGAAAAACATCAGCTAAAGTAGTGCTAGAGCAAATACTGAGGCCGGTGGCTGGATTTAAAGATACAGACAGTTTTCATTTCTTCCTCATTCAGTTGGCTGTTGTGTCATTGCCATCAGTGACCAACCTGCTGCTCTGGAGACGGACAATAAGGAGCTTATTACGGACAAATTCTAAACAGATGTGGATGCATGCCAGTCAGAATTATTATTTCTTTTGTACCTTAAAGACTTGAGAGAAAAAAACTTTACACATATTCAGACAGCACAGTGTTAGGGTCATTGCTGATGAAGTCCTGAACATCAGAGGGTTAATGATGTCTGGTGGTTTAATGGCCTTTTAATGTGAAAATACTGACTCTAAGAAGAAAGTAGCCATTAGTGAAGGTTCATTTTGATCGGTGGAAACAGCGTCACTTGCTCGAACAGGTCAGCGGCTCATAACCCTGGTGTGGTCGTTTTTTAACCTCACAGGCTGTGATTTCGCTGTAATTTTCTATCTGTAGCAGCACAATTTACTACTGTGGACGTGACCATGCAAACAGCTCTGCTGGAGAGGAGTGGGGGTGTTAGCCTCTTTTTGCAGAAAGATTACAAAAAACCCCATAAGTATTTCATAATATGTGTCATAAATACAGTAAAGCAATTACATACAGTTGTAAAAAATACAGTTATAATTTTTACACCTTTATTTGAAGTCACACTCTAAATGTAACATCTTCTATTCCTGGTAAAAAAAAAAAAAACAACCTCTAAATATTGTTTATAAGGTCAGCTGGTAGAAGAACAAAACTCTCACGTTCTTCTAAAAGTTGATTATTTTCATGTCATTCGATAAACTCTTTAATCATTTGAGTTCTACAGATAATTGCTTCATAATTATCATGTAAATATTTAATAGATCCACCCCTTTTCACCACTACTGATAATTAAAAAAATTCTCCTTTCTGTAGTACCTGCAGGGTCTGACACCCTTGGATATGTTGCTGATCATATTTCTCTGAGAAAAGTGACAGTTTAATGTGGCCTTTCTTCTTGGCTCTACAGTTCTTAAGACCTTTTAACAAATCAATAAGAGGTATTCTTGTTTTCTGTGTGGATCTGATCCACCTGTACCGGAGCTCTTTGATTAAATGTCAGGCTGTGGACGTGGTCTGTTTGACTTTTTATTCTTTCTTTGTGACTGGAAACCTTCTGTAACTTCGCTTTATTCGAGTTCATGGCATGTTTTCATTATTGCAGGTATATTGCACATTATAAGAGATTAATAACACCTAAATGAATGAATAGCAAATATTCACTGGAGAAGCTGAGAAAAAGTTAAAAAGATTCAAAATTGATATTGGGTGTAAGTCTGACTGCTGTGACATCATTCAAAGATGTTAGTGATCGCTGCATAAAGTTATCCCAAAGTTATCCCAATCCCCAATCCTGTCCCAACAAATCCTGGCATCATTATCTTGGAATATGCTGACCAAATGAAGGAACATCTGGTCACAAAACAATATTCTACTCTTTTCTTTTTCTTGGATGAATTTTCATTCATCCAAGTAATAAAAAATTGTTTTAGCCAATCAAATATGAAAAAAATTAAAATTTCAATTAAATTTTTAATTATTAAAATGTGTAAAAATAAAATGACATTTTGACAGAACTTCAAAACAGATGATAATAAAAATAAAAATAAATAATAAATAAAATAGGCTTTAAAATAGTATTAAAAATAATAAACTAGTGTAGGGATTACATATGCAGATACACGCAGACATAAATATAAAGTGATGATTAAGTATAAGTTAAGCTCAGCTCCAACTCCTCATTATTACTGAACCATTTACAAATAAACTGTTTCCTTCATTTTTTGTCCTTTTCTAATTTCTTCCCTAGTGATGCTGATCGATCCATCACCCAAAAATGATTTTTAAATTAATTTGTTAATAACGCGTTGCAATACTTATTAATGGATGCCGAATTCAAAAACAGTACCAAATGATTCAGAAAGTGCCGTGTTACTACATTTCTGCCCGCAGGTGTCTTCACGGTGCAGGAGAAAACTATAAAGAGGTGCGCGATTTTCCTGGAGTTTGGCCTCCTGCTGCCTCAGGTAAAATTGACTGTGCGCTCTTACCGGCACTCAGACTGCGTCCAAGGCTGTGTGACAGATTTAGCAGCTTCAGAAGCAGGCTGAAGTCTAATCAAAATATTATCGCACAGATAAGGCAAAGGAGCTGAGTCATATAGAGGAAAAGTACGCGCTGAAGTTGCTGTCAGGTCGCGATATTCATTCATAAAACCAACTGAGCGAGCTAACGGTCCGCACCGGCGCTACGCTGCTAGCTTGCAGACCGAACTGGGGCACAGACGGACGGCAGCACTCACCCTGTCGATTCTCGCTCAGCTGTTTCTCAAACTCCTCGAAATCCGACATGATGTGTGTCACGCTGCTGTGAAAAGAAAAATACGGCGGCTCCGATGTGTCTGACGGGAAAGATGAAGCGACCTGTCCGCTCTGTCAGCGCAAAATCCGAGAGCTCCTCAGTGTCAAGGTAGACTCGCAGCATCCGGCAAGCCCTTCAAAATAAAACCAAGCGGAAGTTTAAAATTGCTTTATTAAATTAACATATACATTTAGAGGTCATATGCAAGAGAAGAAATTTAAATCCTAAAACAAAAAACAAGAAAATGATTGGATTTTATTGTGTTGGTTGTTTTAAATCTTCCCCATTATCAGTATTACTTTATTATTTTAAATTATTTACCTGCTGTTTTATTTATAGCTGGAATTTAGGCCTTTCAGCTTAAGCATGTCACACAGTGTTAGAACTCTTGAATTTTTTAACGTTTTTCAAACATGTTACACATATCTATGTTTTGGAATGACTTTTAGGAATTTCGTACATAGCTTACCTGGCGTGGACTTCTTAAGAAGTCGTGGACTTTTTAAGATAATGAAAATGGTGTTGCTTAATTTTTTATCCCTGGAAGTGGTGTGATTGTGGGGTTATGGTGGGATAATATGTTTATCATATATAATTGCAGTAGCCTATATTAACTCATCACTCATAGTATTTTTTGAAGGAAATATTAAGTAATTTCTTATCTTCATGTTTTCTTTTGGGTGGACAAATATTTATGGCCTCTGCTTCAGTCTGTCAGTACCAGGATTGTGGTTCAAAACTTGACTCAGTATCTTTAAAATAGCACATCAGGTTATCAGATTTCATCTCTGTTAGAGCTTGTGTCATACTAAAGACCCATAGGCCAATTCATTTCTGGTCCACCCACTGACCTTAGTTTCACTAAACACTAACTCAAAGTTAATTTGGGATTTGTAGGTTTTCACATCAGATGGCGAGGCCGTACGGTACACACAAACTACAAGATCAAAGGTTTTTTAGTTGCACCTGTTTTACTAATGTTTCCCACAAGCTTTTTAGATAAAATGTGATAAACAACATCAAAGATTGATGATTTTGCCTTTACGTAACAACTACTACAGCAGTAGAGGCTGAGCTTGTGCTTAGCTGTTACTCGTTAAAATTTTGCTGATTCATTGATTTGTTGAGGCCTTACTGTGACCCAGTGTAGGTGATAAGGCCATATTCATCATGATTAAACATGATATTTTAAGTTTTATTATTTATTTATGGATACCAATATAACACACCTGGGGCTCTTGATCCCAGCTTCAGTGTAAGTTGTAGTAAAATTGAATTTGACTCCTTTGTCTCAGGTAAAATGCAACTTGCGAGATAAGAACCACAGACCTCGGGACGCTTATACTTACAGTATGTGTGCTGTTTTATGCAGAAATGCATAATTATCTATGGACCACAGAAGAGGGGGCAGCCTCCTGCAGCTAGTAGGAGCCCCATCTCCTCCCCACCTGTCATTCTAAACATACCATGTTGACAACATACATGGAAAATAACTGACTCAGCTGTGCTGCTATTAAAAGAGCTCAAATCCCAAAGTATTGCAATGCCTGGCCGGTTGGGCTGCTGTCATGTCACAGGAGCTGTGCTGAGGAGAGCAGCTACAGCTCCTCAGGAGAGGAATTAAACTTGACTACCTGCAGAGGCCCAGGAAGCGGTAAGCGGTGGCTGCTAATTTAATTCCTTGCAAATGTCGAGGTTGGGTGGCTCAGCCACTCAGAAATGAGCTGCTCATTATAATCTAGCTGTGAGTTATGCAAAGTGCAGAGACCCTGTGAGAGCGGTGGGGAAACTTTGCTTTAATGTAAAATTTGACCGCAGACTCAGAAGGCAGAGGCACTGAGAAGTGCTCCGTTATTTCCCGACTTTGTTTTGGAATAATTTGGCGAGTCCAGGGTGACACTGAGCCTTTGTGAGGGCCACAGCATCTATTTTTAGTGCAGTGTATTTTTAGAAACCTCTTCTTGGACAAACAGCCAGTGCTTGGCATGGTGAGCCTTAACTGAAAGGTTATCCTCAAATTCCTGGTTGGGTACAACATGCAAGTGTGTGTCTTCACTGTCAGATAAGAAATGTGTAGAGTTAATGGTGGTATGAGGTGGCCAGTGGACTAAACACCAAGTAACTTTACACTGAAGTCATTTTGTATCTTTTTGTTGCTGCTTTTTGTGCATTTGTGGTAGTTTCAATTTCAGTCACCAAGGACTGAGTACAGAGTAATCCAGACTCACACTGGACCTGTTGTCATTTTGTTTCTTTTCACAGCTGTTTGCTTTTTTGGTATTTGTGATTGTTTTTCATCTTTATTGTCATTTTTTCTCTCTGTTTAAACTAATTTTGTGTCTCTCTGTTGTTATATGTTTTCATTTTGCAGTTGCTTTTTGTGTGCGTTGGTTGGATAAATCTCTGTTTCTTTGTTATTTTTCTCTTTTCCTGCAACTTTGTCTTTTTATTGCTAGTTTTGTTCATTTGCCTTCCCCTATTGTGAATTTTTGTGTGTTTTGTGTTCTAGTGTTTACTGTCATTTTTGTCTCTTATTGCAGGGTTGGTTTTTTTGCACATTTGTTTTAGTTTTCTCTGTCTTTGTAGTAACTTTTTGTGTCTTTTTGTTGCCATTTTCATGTTTTTTACTACATAAACAGTATAAATGATGGCTCTAGCTAGAGTGACGTCATCCACTGGTTTCTGAGGTTGTGTTTTTAATCCTCGAGATGAGCGTTTTCTCCGTTGCCATCTTGGTTTAAAAAAAGTGGATGTGATGAGGAGGAGCAGGTCCACCTGTCAGAGGGTCACTGGCTAGTGGTTAGCCACTGAGCGTATCACAGATATGGTAACCCATCCAGGGATCTGGTATATTTCCTAATGCCAAACTCTAACCCTAAGATTCATAAGGCAGATTTGATTAAAGACTTTCAATTACAGTATGAAAAGCTGGACTTGATATCAAGTAGTTGTTCAGAACTTCAGACATTTTTAAATCATGAAACCCTGAATGTGTATAAATATTAACATATCCAAGTATACTATCTGTACATCCAGAAGAAAGACATCAATGATCTCTCATTTGTCTTTATTTTGATTACTGGTGTAAGAACGTGGTTTAAAAAGTCTTCTCTGTTTTTGTTTCAGAGTCATAAGAACACATAGTTAGACTTAAAATGGTTGTAAAGGGTGAGATGGATTCCAATGTAACAGAGCCGGAGAGCTTCTGGGTATGAAACGCATGTAATGACTCACTTCCATCCCATCTCATCTGCATCAGTAAAATTCAAATAATATTCAATTTAAAACATAAATGTTTCATGTTTCAGCCTTGAAACATGCTTTTTGTGCCTAACCACGATTTAAAGAACATTTGTGGCTGTAAATGAGCACCTAGCAGCACCTGTACAGCTCACACAGGAGCTGGAGTCCCATTGTTGTTGCTAAGACGCAGAACAGAAACCTGACAAAAAGGCAGAATTACACTTTTACACTTTGGTAATTGTACTGACTGCCAACCGAGGTCGTTAGAGGACTGATTTTAGTCTCGGCTAGACTAACAGTTTCCCACGCTCTGTTAGAGGTGTGTCTGTGTTTCCTCTTCCTTTTGTTAACAAAATGTCAAACTTTTGACATTTTGTGAAAATATCTAGAAAGAATTATCCTTTAATTTCATTCCTAGATGTTAAAACGAAAACATTTTTCAGGAGATGGACTCGGCGTGGACCACCACTGTGCTCCTGGTGCCCTGTGTGGTCCTGCTAACAGCTGGATTTTTCTACCTCTATGGTGTAATCATGGGACTGTTGTCCAACAAGTCTGTACGCAACAAGGTGGTGGTTATAACTGATGCTTTATCTGGGCTTGGAAAAGGTAACACACACACACACACACACACACACACACACACACACACACACACACACACACACACACACACACACTTTGGTAATTTTAGGTGAACCTTTTCACAGCATCTTTAAACTGAACTTGGTTTCTTAGCAGTTCTGTATGTTGTGTGAAGAGTGTGCAGGCGTGTTTCACAAAGGAGGCGCGAGGCTGATCCTCTGTGGGAAAAACTGGGAGAAACTCGAAGAACTGGCTGATGATTTGGCAAATGCTTCGGATCCAACAGTGGTAAGTCTAAAAGCACTGAAACTAGAGATGATAACAGCTCATAGACTGAAGGACCGGTGACGAAGTACTCAGTGAAGTACATTATATTGCCAAAAGTATTCATTCACCCATCCAAACCATTGAATTCAGGTGTTCCGAACCTTGTGGAAAGCCGTCCCAGAAGAGTTGAAGCTGTTATGGCTGCAAAGACTGGGCCAACATCACACTAAACTCTATGGATTAAGAATGGGATGTCGGACGAGAAAAATCCATTTGGCAATATATTGAATCAGTACTGTCAAAGATGTCATTACTAATAATGTGCAGTAAAGCAATCCTTTTGACTGGCATTTATTATCAGGCTGCATTTCTTGCTGGTGGAGCTGCTCTTTAGGTCTTTGCTGGATTGTAAATGTCAAAGTAATTAAATAAATGTAGAAGTGAAAATTTACATTTTCTTCCCTTTTAAGTTGATGAGACATTTTTTTTAATTAACTTGAACCACCTTTTCAGAATTTCTAAGCTCCACAGAAAAAAAGTAATTTCAGAGTACTTACTGCTGCTGTTCAGTATAATCAGAGTTTGCAGTGTGAAATGATGTCATAGGAACACACAACTAAAGACAGACGGCACAAAGACTACCAAAATAAAACAGGAAGTAAAACAGAGAATAAACACGTCACAGGGGCACAGTGGAGGCAGGATAAGCAGAAACTCGAGTAATTACATAAAAACAAAACCACAACCAAGAAGAGAACAAAACTCAAACATGTGAATATAAACATAAAAAAACCAACCAGGAAACCAGGAAATACCTTATAAGAATAAAAATCTCAAAATTAAAATAAAAAATCAGGCACAAAATCCTGACATGACATTTTCAGCTCAAAGAATAATAATATGAAGCCAACACATCAGTGCATTTTGTCAACAAGAAAAAGAATTCTTCCACTTACACAACAGGAATTAAGAAGACTCGAATATAAATTTACCTCCACTCCTATTGGCTGTTGTTCTGCTAGTCGCATCACTTCCTGTGACCACTATTTGGCTTTATAGAACAGCCACTAATGTTGCTGCAGGTCACGTAGAGCCCACCGTGCAAATGTCACACATATGATGCCACACTGAAATTCACCGTAGCGCCACGTCCGTCAAGAAAAACTTAAAACCTTCCACATTTGGTCTTCTAAAGACTTTTGTGTATGAAACCCAAACAATGAATTATATTATTTCTATCTCTGGACATTTATGTAAATTCTGTGTTTTTCAGTATGTTAGCTATTATTACTGCTATTACTATTACTACTAATAATAAGCAGATTTTAATTGCTCAAATCATATGTACTGCATTACAAGTGAAAGTAAATGAGATGTAGTCACCATACAGCACTTTGCTGCCATGCAGACCTCCTCTTCTATGCTGTTTCTCCTCTTCAGACGTTTCCTCCTAAGCTGGTGCTGCTGGATTTTGCAGATATGGACAGCATGCCTGAGGCAATCGCAGAGATCCTGGACTGTTATGGCTGCCTGGATATTATTATCTTTAACAGCAGCATGAAGGTGAAAGCTCCGGCACAGACTCTGTCTCTGGAGGTGGACAAACTGCTGATGGACAACAACTACTTTGGGCCCGTCACTCTGGCTAAAGGTAGATGATGGGAACATTAACTTTGACCTTCTAAGGGTGAGATGATGAAGGCTGAATTTCTCTTTCAGGTGTGCTGCCCTCCATGATCTCCAGGAGAAGTGGTCACCTGCTGCTGGTTAACAGCATCCAAGGGAGACTAGCTGTGCCTTTTCGCAGTACCTGTGAGTTGAGTGTTTAAATTCCCTTTTTCATTAAACTTCAGATAACTTCAATCTGCTGCAATCTGTTTTAAAAATGACTTAAAACAATACATTATCAAAGTTTTCAGACTCCTTCAAAGACCATATTTAAAAATTTGAATGTAAACATTTTAAAATTCCAGTACAGAGTTTAGATTATTCAGAGAAGATGATGACAGGTTTCACTCTGTATCTTAGACGCAGCCTCTAAACACGCTGTTCAGGCCTTCTTTGACTGCCTGAGAGCGGAGGTGGAGGAGTACGGCATCTCCGTCAGCACCATCAGCCACAACTTCATCAGCTGCTCTGCGTCTGGAGCCCCAGTCACCTCCAAGTCCCTGTGGTCATGTGAGTAAACTCCGAGGAGGCGAGACAGATGTTCAAACACTTCTTTTATTGTTGAAAATACTGAGTGTTATTTCCTGTCTGCTCGCTGCAGTGTTGTACACTAAGAAGCCCCTCGGCGTTTCTCCTGATGAAGCTGCCGCGGAGATTGTGAAGACTTTAAACAATAAGAGGAAAGAGGTGGTGATTGCTCCCTCGCTCCCTAAGATGGCCATTTACGCCAGGTCCTTCTTCCCAAATGTGTTCTTTGCTGTGATTGGTGCAGGGGTGAAGAACGCTGCCATCGCCGCTGAGATGTAGCTACTGCCTCAGCACCAGGATGATGAGACACATGACACGAGGTTTTTAACAAATCAGTGGAAGTCAAAGATATTTTATTGATTATCTGATGTTCGTGGCTAGTTAGCTGGAAAAAAAAGGCCCAACAGTCCCAGATTTAATCCACATCACATTATCTGTTGCTGTTGGTTTAATTGAATTGTGGGAAAATCAGCTATGTGATTTTCATGAATCATGAAGCTGCCACACAGAGTGGGGTCCAACAACAGATGTTTGCCTCTGAGCTCCTAAGTGGGTAAATCCAGCCTGTGTGGATTAGTGTTTTGTCTTATACTCAGATTTGTGTGTAAAATATTGATTTTCTTCATTTTAATAAACAGAGTTTCCTTAAAACTCAACAATCAGGAGTTACAGGACTTATAGGACTTACTCATATTTATAAATGTTAACTTCTTTAGTTTTCATAGTATTTCTATCAAAAAGTGAGGTATTAAAGAGATTTTGCATCTTTTGCTGAATTTGTGGAACTATTGCTGTAGGTTTTTTTTTTAATTTTTTTTAAATTTTTTTTTAAAAAGCTTGTTAACATACTATTGTTGGCACCGAGATCAGATGTAAGACTATGGACAAATGTTATTTTACAGGTTTCTAATTATAACCTGATCTTAGAAAGAATTTCCTGAAAATGACCACATAATTTAGTACTTATTATAGCGACAATGGGATTTTTATTCTATTTAAACTATAATCAAAGTATTATGAACTAAGTACTCATTATTCATTCATCATGAAATGTGTCATTTACTGTATGAGTCATGGTTTGAAGTGTAATAATTACTTTCACTACTGCCACTGAAAATAAATACATGTATATTTATAAATAAATAATACAAATAACAAGCTTGCACAAAGCTAAAAATTTCAAATTATTTCTGAATAAGCTGACATTTCAAGAAACTAACCTGAAATTTGTAACTTAAGTGTGGCGTTTTTTTTTCAAGAAGAAGAAACGAGCTTCCATACCTCACTGACTAAACCTCACAGAGAAATGAAAAAAAAAATAAAAAATAAAAAAATAAATACTATATCTATACATTTTACTGCTCTATAATTTACGGCACATTTTTTGGAAATGTTTGTATTTACTTGACTCGAATTAACAGATACATTTACAAACAGCTTTTTATATGGATGATGTCCGGTGTTATTGATGCTCAGCTTTAACAGAATGCTTGGAAATAAGATACAAATATTTTCATAATTGGGTTCATGTTTATGATCTGCTTGGCTGCCCCACATAAACATCAGGAAATAGTTAGGGATGTTTCAAGGTCATGAAATTTATGACTGTGAAGAAACACACAAGCTATATATATATATCCTAGCTGCTTTTGTCCGAGGTGCTCTTTGAAATAAAATCACTGGATTAAATAAATCAATCATATTGAAACACCTCTGGGCTCTTACTTGAACAGTTATTTTGAAGCAAAATCTAAATTAATTTCAACTTAAATTTCAATGGTGGGACATAAAAACTGCATGCATGGAATGATTATTCTTAAAAATCATTTTATAAACTCTGTTTCCAAACACAAATGTCAACTTGTGGTTCTTTCAGTGCCATATTTCTCTCTTATAATGTCTCTCAGTAGAGAGTTACAGAAATGGAACAAATAATTATAAAAATACTAGGATTACTACCAATAAACTGTTCTGATATTACAGTTTTCAATTAAATGAATATCCTATTAATCCCATTATTTTGTTTTGAAGGTCAAAGGAATTTAATGATTAACTCCTGCCTCATGGCGCCCTCTGGCGGATAGGTCAGAGAAGACCTGTTCGTCGACGCGCTGTCGTGTTTTAGCTGTTTATTTAATTTTTTAAATAAATGGCTTTTAGAATACTTTCCAGAGTCTGCACACTGAGTCACGGACTCAAATCCTCTCAGACCGCCTTCAGTGCGTTAAGCTCCGCCGGCAGTTTAAAGGTTGAACATGACCGACATAATCAGCGCTTCACGGTCACCGCAGGCAGCAGCACTGGTAAGCACACAGCCGGAGTTGAAGCTCCGCTTCTTGCGTAGAGCCTCTAAGAGAGCCCGAGGTTAAGTCGCGGCCTGATGGAGGACATTTGAGATGATTAAATATTTAATTTTGAATTTAATATTAAGATTTGTTTCTCTTCCAGCTGTTTATTTGGATTCCTCACATAAATTCACACATAAATGTTTTGTGTGTAGCAAGCCAAGCGCCCAGCAAAATTCCATTTAAAAATGTGTGTTTTAAAGGTTTCTTTGGTTAAAGTCAGCTTCTTTTTAACCAATATCAATGTCATGTATTTTATAGGATTCAGTGCCCCTTAGCTCAGCGTTCGGCATACTTGTCTGTACTAATGTATGTACTAATGTACTATCTGTACTAATGTATTTTGGTGAAATCTTGGCTAAGTCAAGACCTAGCACAACAAGTTGCAGGGGAGAGGTTGGGATCTAAATGAAGGTATTTTTGATGGGAATTTGGTATTTTCTGTTCCAACTGATTTAATTTTCCTGAAAGTTTCAGAAGTTCCCCCATTTGAAAGAAAAGAAGCTGTATTGCTTTCTATGAAATAGCATGAGATCATTTAATCTAGGAAATACAAAAATCATGGTGATTTTTAATTTTTTTTCTTCCTATAAGCATCTGCTTAAAATTATTGTAATAAGGAGCCATTACTGTCCTCTTTCTAGCGGACAATGAATGTGCGGTTCTGAAATATAGATTCACTGGGGAGAAGGAGGTGGACCTGATGTCGACCTTCGTACCCGAGACATACAGGGGGCATGGTGTTGCAGCTCTGCTGTCAAGGGTAAAACTCCAGGTGTCAGTCAACTCGTTTCGGGTCATACGTGATTTTTTTCTGAGTAGTTTTAATGTTTGTTTTGTTTGTTCACAGGCTGCGCTGGACTTTGTGGTTGAAGAGAACTTAAAGGCTCATGTCTCCTGCTGGTACATAAAGAAGTACATGAAAGAACAACCACAGCAGAAATATAAAGACTTTGTCATCACCTGACTGCAGCTTGTATGGCACCTACATGCTGTATGTCTGTGAAGGTTCTCAGTCATCCAGGTCATTGTAGTCTAAGGAGTCCAGACGCTTTTCTTTCCAAGCTCCTTAGACTACATACTGTAATTCTACCTCTAATTAACTACACGTGAGAAATATCGTATCAGTGTAATTCTACCTCTAATTAACCACACTCGTACAGTGTGCATTGTACAAGTGAGAAATCTCACATCAGTGTAATTCAATGTAGATTTAAACAATTTCAAATGCAATATGAACTATATTTGGATAAAATAGCCAAAAATATAATTAAAGCAATGGGTTGAAGGTGATATTTGTATTATAATCTGAATTTTATAACGGTTTAACAGTTAAATTGTGATTTTTATTTTAAATATCAGACTGTATCCATGAATGACTGAATTTTCTACCAATAAAATTCATTAAAATCTAAGTAAGAATCCTTGTTATGCTATACAAGTGTATCCTTTTATTATACATGCAGAATTATGTAGTTGATATGTAGAGTAAATAATACAACTATGTTATTTTTATATTAAAAAGCTTATATAAAGGGACATCTGCTCATTTCCACATATATTTTTATTCCTGGACCCCACTACAGTAGCTTTGTATGAGTCATAGTTCAAAATAAGTTTTATTTATCTCATACTAGGCTTTAGTGTAACCCCTGACTTCATCCTCTGCTTGAAAGAAGCTTTCTGATGATTGGCTGCCCCACATCAGGTGTGTGGGGCTTCAGGTCTGATTGACCATAAAGTGGATATCCCCACTGTATGACATCATACAGAGGCAAGCGTGGAGAAAAAACCAAAATAAACTAGAAGGGTCTGAGATTTAACTCACAGGAATTATATACACTGACCTCATAATTTGACACTATGGCCAGAGACTTTATGTATTTCTGTCTGTATATTAAGAAGGCAGTGTAGGTCCTAATCTGCAGTTAACAGACGTGGACTAAAGCTAATTAGTGCAGTTGATTTAATTTTTCCTGGCTGATCAATCCAGCTTTAGACTGAGAGATTGCTTGTAATTAGCATAAATAGTAACTAATCACAGAATCATACAGAGGTATGATTGTAAACCTTAGTGTTGAAAGTACCCTATCTCACAGGTGTTACTCGTACATACTTTGACCTCTTTGGTTGAAACTTTGGCCATGTGTAATATGAACCATATGGAACTAAGATGCAGTGTAATGTAGAAGCTTGTTTAGGTATCCGTATTAGCAGTAATATAACTCTGTTTTAGTGAGCCCACGTTAATAAATGCAGCAGAATAAATCACAAAAAGAAAGAATGTGGGAAAAATGGTCTCCGGGGTTACCACGAGCCTTGAATCAAAGATGAAATCAGCGTGTTTGGCGAGCACAGCTGGATTCTCGCCAGCTGATGAGATTAATTCCCCCACAGCAACAGCAGCAGCAGCATGACAAGAGATTGGCCACAATCGAGCGTTTAATTGGGTTTGCTTGGTAGTTTTTAGAAGAGCAACAAAGTCAGTGAAAAGCACAGCTGTATTTTATTTCATCTTCATTACATCCTCAGTGACAGAAACTGTGAGCTCGAGAGATATTCTGCTTTTTTATGGTCTGCTTTTGTTCCAACAGATGTCAGTCTTACTCCTGTAAACATGTTTTCCTGCACTCCTGTGTCGGCCTGATGCTGTCAGCGTTTGAGTTACAGCATGTCTCACATCAAAAGCAACAGATAAAGCATAAAGACAGCAGGTGTTTCAGGGGAGATGACAGAAAAGGCAAATTCCTGATGTAAAATCTTATCAAGAGATATTCTTTTAAAGAAAAAAAATCCTGAATAGTCAGTCGTGGAGAATATCTACAAACTCTGCAGCATGTGTAACCGTTGCAACACATTGGCTGTCTTGGGTTTTTTCATTGTTTGAGTGGCTGTTTTGTGGTTGTTTCACAGGTTCAGTGGTTGTTTTGTATGTCTTGGCAGGTATTTGTGTCCCTGTTTGCTATTTGACATTAATTTGTTGTCTTTTTTAAGTCTTTTATAGTTGACTGACTGTCCAACATTAGATGTTACTGGACACTTCATACAGAGTGTGGTCTGTGCAGGCAGACCTGCGGTGATTCGGCGATACGTCCCTGATGGTACAGAATGAGGTAATTTTCTCTTCCTCTTGCTAAGCAGATCATTGAGCCTCGTTCTTCAGAGGACAGTCTGATCAAACCTAAACGAAACAGGCTGGCTCAGCAGAAGCTAAAGCAGAAATTAAGGATCAGTCTTTCCTCAGGAGCATGTGGATCCAGTTTAGAGTGAAATGTAGCCCCTTTCCCCTTCCCTGCTTCTCACATTATTTTTCTTTAAAGAACCAGACACATCTGATGTGTGGAGAGGAAAAAAATATACAAAAAGTCCTGAAGTAAATATTTAAATCCAAGAACAAGAGTCAGTGTAGGTCCAGGAAATCAACCCCAGAAACGTTTCCATCTTTAACAGTACGCCTCTCCTTGTGGTTCTGGTACATTGTCCATTTCGACCTCGTACGCCGTTCCTGTGGATGGCTTGTGGCCATTGACCGGCAGTTCTAGAGGCGCCTCGGCATCAACCGGCACAGTAGTCAGGTACATGTCCCACATCTGCTCGGGGACGTTCATCTCCATCATGTTCTGCTTAATCATCAGGCTCTTCTCGATGTTCCGCCGTTTGTATTTAAACTCGATGATTGTCTTTGTGTAGCGGTTCAGTGCCGTCACTGCAGACCCCATGCAGGTGCCAAAAGAGCCCCATGCTAATCTGTGGAGAGGGTTAAAAAGAGGGTTAGCCTACTGCTGAGCTGCAGATGTAAGAACCCCAACAATAAACACGGCTCTACACAGATGTACCAGCAGTGTTGTTTGTGCTGTGTGCTATTTTAGTTTACAATCAAGAACTGGTAAAATCTAATCCCATTCCCAGGGCTTCTGTTGCCTTCCAACTCACTATTGTAGCTGTATCCAGTCCTACGGATATAACCAATCATGTCAGCTACCTTGACAGCCGAGAGACAGACCTTTGCACTGAGGATTTTTCAGTAACAGGTACTCAGCTAATGAACGTACCCTGGATAATCCTCTTCCTCTGACTCTAATACTGATTATAATCTTCAACTGTTTTTAGTATAAAGTTAGTGATTGGGCCAATAAACTCACCAGAAAAGCATTTCCTGAGCCTTTATTGTGAATAACTGGAATACATGCAACCACACACTGCATTCATAATATAAACCCATCTGTCAACAAAGATAAAAACACAAATGGCAAAACTAAAACTCCCTGATCTTTGGGCAGGTATGCAACACTGCACAGTGTAGCAACAGACACGCCAAATCCTTCTCTTTAAACATGCCCAGTACCCTTCATCTTCATTGTTCAGTCAGTGCCATCTCTTCTAAACATAATTGTATAGTTTTGGTGCAGTTAATGAAAGCAAACTGAACAATCTGGCAGTACTGTAAGACCACCCTCACTGTTTCCAGGTGCTGCTAATCAAATGTACCGATTAAAATGATCAACAAGTGTCAGCATTTTTATTAAAGCTGACGTTTTGGAAGTTTTTCATTCATGTGAAATACGTAAGTAATGCCACAACCTTTGCAGGTATGGGCATCCCAGCAAATTCATCCCATGGTTAGACCGTGCAATGCTCAGAAAAACTGCAAAGATCTACAGAGCTACAACTCACTTAAAGTTCATGACAGCAAAATTAGAAACATTGTGAACGACTGTTGTTTGCAAAGGATGCCAGCAGAAAGCATCTTCTCTCTAAAAAGAGCATGGCAACATGGCTTAGGATTTCAGAGTTCAATCTGAAATAACCACAAGACTTCTGGAACAATGTCCTGTAGTTGACCATAATGCACAGCGCCACATTTACAGAAAACCAAACACTGCATATCAACACAAACACTCCATACCAACTGTAAGCACAGTGGTGCAGGGATTATGATTTTAACTTGTTTTGACGGGTAAAAATCTTGGCCCGAACTGCACCATACAACAGTTTATTATTTCAAACACAGCAGCAAAACTACAATAGAATGGCTATAAGAAGAAGAATCGAGGTGCTGTACCTGTGCAAAAATGTAAATGGGAAAACATGCCTCACCTCAGAAGTGTGACTCCTGGAATCATAAACTACTGTAACAAACTCAGAAAGAGTCCGGTAGAGTTTGGCTGTGGACAGTAGAACCACTGTCCACCAATGTCGGTTCATCATGGAATTTATGAACTCAATCAAACCCACAATACTGCTGCCTAGCTGACTGATCGAACGCCTGCATACAATACGGTGGCTCTGGATGAGTCTCAAGGCAAAAGATTATTTAGACAATGGAAGCTAGTGAGCCCTCATTTGGGCCGTGATTATTTGATCTAGTGAGTAAAAATGTCAAAACAGCCAGAGATGAAGGTTAAAGTTGCTTACAAATAAGACCAGCTGTAGTCCCATGTTTTGGGCCTCCAATCTTCTGGCCCGGTGGCAACAGCCAGCTGGAATATGGTGGTAAACATCATGTGGGCCACCATCCCACAAAGGCCTGAGAACAAAAAAAGATAAAAAGACACCAAGTCAACAAGTGATTGTTCATTCAAACCACAAAAAAAGACAAAAACAACATTTTATAGAGTTGGACTTGTGAATCTGTGATAACCGAGAGAGGACCATAAGAATGGCTATTTATCTTATAATTTATATTAAGCAATTTATTTGTGTATAAGATTAATATTCGGTTCTTTTACAGCCTTATAGCATAGTGCTAAAGTATGAGTAAAAGATCATCTGTTTTATCTTAGAAGGAGACAAATCCCTGCTTCTTTAAAATTCCAATTTTTCCAGTTTTTATGCTGGATTTTTATAGTTTTCCTGCTAATATTTTTTGTGTTAGTTGTTTTCTATACTTTTTCTCTTTCAGTGTTTTTTTTTTTTATCCTAATGTTAATCTTGTTATGTTAATGTAGTGTTAGCATAACAAATTAAGTGTTTTTAATACTAATATAATATATTTCTATTTTTAATAGAAATACATTGTTTTTCTAAAAATAATTTTTATGAATTAGGAGGAGTAAGAAAATAGTATTTAGTTGACTATGAACTGCACGGGCCCTTAGTTCCAGTTAATGGAACTCTTAATGCTTCAACATACCAAGACAATTTCATGCTCCCAACTTTGTGGGAACAGTTTGGGAATGGCCCTTTCCTGCTCCAACATGACTGCACAGCAGTGCACACAGCGAGCTCAAGAACAGTTTCCTCCCAAAAGCCATAACCACCCTGAACTCACACATGCACTGATAAACACAGTTCCACCCCCCATTACAAGGACTTCCCTCTATAAACCACCACTATGCAATACTTAATTCTATGTGCAATAACTCAAACTATATATACATAACATTATTTATTTACATATTTATTTCCTTTTTTCACCAGATTGTATATTTGTACATTTTATATATATTTTTTTCTAAATATTGTTCATATTTAGTGCATCATAGTGCTGCAGAAACTGTGCATCTCATTGTACATTTGTATAGTGGCAATAAAGGCATTCTATTCTATTCTATTCTATTCTATTCTATTCTATTCTATTCTCTAAGCTCCATGAAGACATGGATGAGTGAGTTTGGTGTGGAAGAACTTGACAGGCCTGCACAGAGTCCTGACCTAAGTAATAGAACACCTTTGGGATGAATTAGAGTGGAGACTGTGAGGCAGGCCTTCCCATCCCACATCAGTGTCTGACCGCACAAATGTGCTTCTGGAAGAATGGTCAAAATTCCCATTAAGTCACTCCTAAACCTTGTGGAAAGCCTTCCTAGAAGAGTTGAAGCTGTTATGGCTGCAAAGAGCGGGCCAACATCATAACAAACCCAGTGGATTAATGGGATGTCACTGAAGTTCATATGCGTGTGAAGCCAGACGAGACAATACTTTTAGCAATATATTGTATTTATGCTTTACATCTTCATGCCATTTTTTATGCAAAACAAAAATTAGATTTTTAAGATATAGTGAAAAGGTTTTATGTAACAGGACAGAATGAAAGGTCACCTGGTCCTGACATATTAAAGGGCAGAATCAGTGTGTGACCTTATTGGATCTGAACTGAAAAACAGAATATCTAACTTTTCACGTGACTGTAAATTTATGTTAACAGTGTTTATGCTGTTTATTATTGAGTATAAATGTAGGTTTCTAAAAAGCCCCTTTCTTCTTTATCCTTTTTCCCCATAAAGAGGACATTTGACGACCTCTACCTTAATCACGCGTTTTGACACATCAGCATATATCAGTAAAGGATGTCTATTGACTATCATTAGAAGAGGATCTGGGTTTTCTTTTTAACTGTATAGGCAGCGATGACTGTTGTGTTATTCACACAGGCCTGAATTATGACTGAAATCAGTCAGTTCATAAAAGGGAAACAAGGCTTATCCCTAGCAGTCGTCTGGGGTGGGGGAATTGTGGAAAAACTATCACATGTAGACATTATAGACCCCAAGTGTGGATGATCCACATTTGTAAAGTATAAAAAGAGTACACTAAAATGACTGTAGTGACCGCTGAAGCCTGAAACATCCCTGTACAACGTATATGTGATTTTCTGACTGACTCTGGGCGAGGTGAACTGGCCTGCCTGATCCAGGCTCTCCCTCAATCAGCAGCCTGCCCCTTCACAGCTGCTTTTCTTGGGATTAACTAATAACAACAGGGGGGGATGGGAGTCGGGGGATGGGGGAGTTGAGGGGGCGGGAGGGTGCTCCTCTGGGCAGGTCTTGGCGCAGTCCAAAACCACAGCCCCGGCTTCAATCCGATTAGTCCAGAAACCAGCAAATCCTCCAAGGCAGCGAGTGGACGCAGAGCAGTTAGCTGCTGCGAGCGCTCGCTCACTGTCAGCCTCACCTCATCCAGCCACCATGACCTGCTGCCCTGCTGCTTTTATTTACCGTCATACAAACTTCACCTATAATTTTTTCTCCATGTTTCCTGTGGATGTTAAAGAATCTATACTTGAAGCTTTCCCTTATTTAGCATTTAAAGATTTAATCACGGGTTTAGGATAAAGTTGATTTAAGCAGTCAGCAACTATAACTCCTCTTATGAGCAACTGTTGGCTTTAATAAACATGTCCCACCAACATCCATTTACAGAACATTTATCAGTCAAAACCAAAAAAGTAATGAAAAGTCTAAATGTTTAACGGTTTAATTAAAAGAAAAGAAGCATAAATGCTGAAGGGGAATTTAAGATGGGAACATGAATGTTTTTATAACCTGCACTGGAGCTCATTATGCAGTGTTACCTGACAGGGCAGTGCACATGGCAGCGAAGGCACTGAGCTTCAGTTTGTTCATGACACTAAAGCAGGGGCACTGCTCCAGAGCCATCAGAGCCCCGCCTGCGAAGAGCAGGGTGAGGTACAGGGTCTCTGCCACGATACACAACCACAGCACTCCTGTGAATACAAAAAACAAACAAAAACAGGGAGGAAGCATAATCCTGCGTGTCTAAAGGCAGACAAGCATGCATGCACAACAGGTCTGCTCATTTTATGTCTGGAGATCTGAATGAGCCTGTCTAGACTGCATGGATTTATAAAATCAGGACAGCAGCTGCTAATTCTAGCTTTTCCTTACAAGCAACACTTGCAAAGGTAAGATTTCTCAGTGTGAGTGTAGTGGAAGGCCCTGGTTACTAACATGTTTTCCCAACCATTTTACTGGACATGCATTAAGTTTTATAGCATTATTAGAAATAATGTTGGGTAACATATTTAGAAAGTCACCAATACTTAGATATCAAGCATGTAAAATACTTTAAATCATCTTGAGGCATTCACGGTACATGTAAGTGGAAGACTGTGTCTTGTTTTAGAGACATAATGTTTGTCGTTGTCGTTGTGAGACTCGAGTGTTTTGTACGCCCCACATCCACCCTGAACTCCTGAGCTGCATTAAATTAACCCAGTTAAAACTGGAATAACAACAGGTCAACAACAAGTCCATGTAATTTACATTGATTTCATTCATGTTAGTTTACAGCAATGTTTTTATTTGAAATCTTCTTTAATACAAAGTCATGTTGCTTTTGTAAATTATTGTCCTGTTAAGCATCAAGCATCATGGGGACTTTGTCCATCTTCTATATACAATCTATGTTATCCTCTTGAGGTCAAAGTACCCATAAGGTAACTCTGATGTGTCTTACAAGTAAACTCTAAGAAAATATATAAAAAATCTAAAAATCTCACTAACCTCTTTCATTTTCAGGTGCAATATCTGAGAATTCTCGACATTCAAACCCTGAAAAAAAGGGGAAAAAGTAAGTTTTCTGAAAGAGAAGAATCCACTTTGACACTAATCACGAAAACACCCTTAAAAGCTGCAATCCCAGCATCAGTTCTGTACGCCAACATTATTCACTGGGTCATTCCAGCTCAAATCAACGTGGCCATTCTGCTCGACCATCTCCCATTTACTGTAAATTTCATTATGCACAGTTTGGACAAATACAAGAAAAAAAGTATTGTACAGATGGAACTAAAATTTCATAGCAGTCATTTTATATGCCCAAACTTTAGACCATAAACTTTTTATGCAAATCGAGATGATCGAGCAGAAAATGTTCTATAAACTTTGCTGATTTAATATGGAATTGTTTTTTTATGTGTACGTGTAAGAAAATCTCACATTCATGGTTATTTGTTCAATCTGCCATGCAAATTCTTGTGATTGTCAATAAAATGAATTAAGTGCACTCAGTAGTACGAAAAATACTAGTATTTTTTTTTACAAGAAGTCATGACTTTTGAATATTATATATTTTTTAAAGTATATTTTGATATAAAGTGAGTCCACAAACACTGACATCTTTCCACCGCAGCTGCAAATATAAACTGATTGTAGCATCTGATGATACTTTTTTGGTGATATGGCACCTTGGTGTTGGAGCTCCTGAGGAATTGACTCTTGTGCTCTGATCATATTGGTGAAAATCTGTAGACAATTTGGCTCTTAGTTGCATGCAAATCCTTATAAAAATGTATTTTTCTGAGATTTATTACCAGAGCTTATGAAACCAACTGGGGCGGCTTGCATGCAACGGCAATGGCTGTAATCTGGAAGCTTTACTGTTTAAACAGTAATAATATCACTTAGTTTATTTTGCTCTGTAACAATGACACTTTCATACACCGTACATATGTCCTGTAATGTGACGCTTTCAATTTTATAGTGAAATTTATTTCTATTTGAAAACTTTTGCACTTTTTCTTCCTCCATACCAGGCAGATTGCTGCTTATCTGTCAGTATAATTCCTGTGGAAACCATGTACACATTTGAAATTAGGTTTTATGTTTCGCTTGATGAGATTTAGCTTTGACCTTAAGTAGAAAGCTGTAGTTATGATGCAACATGAAGGACCTTTTTGCAGTACCTGCATGCAGCATGTCGCAGCATTAATCCTAATCTGTACTTTGTCTTTTTCATTTTCCTCATGCACTACCTCACCCCCTCCACAGGTGTAGCTTTTTCATTCATTATTATTGGTCATAATGACTCAAAATATTACTTAAGAACAATATTGCACTGTTTGAAATGCTATTTCCTTATAAACAGGCATAAAAACAACAGCAAATCTAAATGTCCTGAATTTACACCTAAAGTGAATTTAACCCAGCTTACTCGAGTGCCAAAGCACACTTGCAGCTGTTTATCTCACCTTATCTGTGCATTATACATAAATGACCTTAAATGACTAAAGAGATTGCCTCCAGATGGTGCGATTCCAGTAACTGGGTTGACATTTATAAGCTGTAGATTAACTTGAGAGACTGTCTTGTGCGTTTACAGGAGCCGCTTCCTCCATTAGCTCTTCCTGTTTTTGAACGTCTGCAGCCCCAAAGCTAAAGGGCTGAAGAGCTTAGGGTCATCTTACCGTTCATGTCAGCCGCCTCCTCGCAGGAGAAGAATATCCCCGTGTGGAACTTCCTCATCAGAAACTTCTCCTCCCCCGTCTCAAAGATGTACTGCACTAGGCGGCTGTCGTTGAGGTTGGTGCTGTTGAAGCGGATGCAGTACCACTCCTTCTTGTTCACCGGTGGGCCTGTGCAGAAGGGTTTGGCCACCTTCCTGGTCCCCTCGCACCAGTAGCTGGTGGTCACCGCGGATAAGGCAAAAGCAAACGCCACAAAGTTGAGGGTGAGCGCCAGAGAAGCCCGCCGCCCGCGCTCTAGCCTCATGGTCGAGGCAAGGCCAGAGGAGATGAAATGAAAAGGCAACTAATCCTGTCTTTTGATATGTAGCCACCGTGTTTCGCCTCCCAGCGGATATATCAAATCTTCATAATCTTGTTGCATTTGGGGCTCCTTGGGTGAGAAGTGTGTACATCCCTCTGCCAGCTCTTCTGATGTGCTGCCACCTTGATGAAAGGGTCCATCCTCTGCACTCCCACAGAGACAATAGAAACCCATGGCACTATTTGTTTTCCTTCATTTGAACTCCTAAACTGTCCCCTCTGTGCTGCCACTCCAACCTCCTCGCTCCTCCCCTTCTACAAAGCTCTGCCTGCAACATTATCCATTACAAATGGCAAATTATAGTCCAGACTTCCTTTGAACATATTAGTAAAAAGCAAAGATTACAACAAGCTTAGATTATAATCCAGAACCAGGCTCTTCCCTGAGTTTCCTGCATTTGCAAAGTAATTGCAGCCGCAGGCATAAGATCAAGTCCCTTTTTACAGTTGGTGACCCGTGACATAATGTGGACAGTCTCATATGAAAATCCATTCACTGCGTGTGTGTGTGCAAGCAGGGCAAATCTCTTCTAATAGCCTGCTGATGTAGCACACAAATGAAGACAAACTACTTAGAAGTACAGTATCTGAAGGAGACAGATGGTAGGAGGAAACATCTGCTGCCTTTACTCTCATGCATTTGTCTATAATTTGTTGTAATTTTCTGCAGCTCAAGAGTTTCGCTAACAAATGTGTCATCTTTGCTTTGACCTGTAGGCAAATGACTTTAAAAGCTGACATGCACAGGTGTCGTACATAAGTTCCTCAAGTCTCATCTATTATTAGAGACTTTCTATGGAGAAAGTCGAGTAAATCAAACAGACTTGCGCTACTTAAATGTGCCTTCGGAAACATTTTTCATCTATCACGTTCTTTTAATTTTCAATGTCCCAACAGATTTTGATGTAAACAAAGACTTCTCCCTTCTCTTTTGCCTCTAACAGCAAGTAGGCAGTGCATGAAACATACACTTGGCCCTGTTAAGCTCTCCAAACTTAGCTGATTCCCAGCTGTTAATGGTGTTTTACAGATTGTGAAGCTGGCATTCACAGGTGGTGAACTCCAACATGATCACCATCACAAGAAAACAGCTAACACTGATGTTGTCTATTGTTTTGCTACCATTAAAATTATTGTAAGGGTACAAATAATAACAAGTACAAACTACAGACATTATGCTTTCCTATATTTGCCACTTCAGGCTGATGTTAAAATACAAAAATGGCATTTAGGCATGATAATTAGCATGCTAACTGTGTCGTACAATAAATCACACAGTAGCTTCTATGGACAGTTTCTGTCTTTGTAACAACTGTGCTGTAGTTGAACTTCTTCATAAATCTGACTGACTTGGATACTGCAAAGCCAATCCACCATAACACTTATTCTGGAAAAAAAATCAGTGGCTAACTTTGTAAGTATTTTGGCAGACAAATGTAGTTTTAATTTAGGGATTTAAGAGTACATAATTTTTCTAGTTATGACTTCAGAGTACTCTGAGACATTAGGAATGTCTATTTCAAGTAAAACTACCAAAACAACAACAACAAAAAGATGCCATTTTAGAAGACCTGTTTCTTTATTGTTTTGGTAGTTTTAGCTGTTAGCCTCGATGAAATTAACTGTAATAACCTTGGTGGTCCCTGCATTAGGACAAATCACAAGTGGACCAGAGAGGGTTCTCCGTGGGCAAGCCCAGTATGGGTTGCCCATAGAAAATCATCATGGTGGCCACAAGAGGCAAAACTACTGCAGGGGCTAACTCAATGGGGCAGCCCCCAGAATTCCCACGTGGGGGTCCAAAATGGCAGCCCACAGTTCACCTACACCTACCCACTCTGAGCCCTCATGGGTGTGTTTGCAGGGTTAGCACAGTTAAATGCAACTTGTTAACCAAGCTTCCTAGCTTAGCCGATAACTTCAGTTTAATAAGCTGTATGTATGGAGAAACTAATATTAGCTAACATTAGAAGAAAGCTAGTTTTATGTAATGATGCCCATCTGGGAAAAAGTGGAAAGCTGCCAACAGAGCACTCAATTTTATGGTTTTGGTTTTCAAATATGTCTCTTAGCTGTTATGTTCAATGATTAATGCAAGCAAACACTGACGTCGCTGCTCACACAGGCAAACTGCAAGTTATTGGAAGTTAAACTAAAATACTGTATGAAGTAGATGAGATTGTGTAATTGTTTCTAAATCTTAAGGGTGATTTGGTAAGTTAGGTTGCCAATTAATTATCTCCAGGTTACCTATATCTTAGCTGCTAACGTTTCCCTTGCAAGTTTGCTAGATTACTGTAGATTACTTTGATAACTAAAGTAATTCCAACTTACTTAACTGATTTAGCCATCAACAAATCATGTAATGGCATGAAACAAACATATATAACTAACAGCATGGGGCAGTTAGCCAGTTAGCTGGAGCATGTATTTGACATTTTGCCCAAGTCGTTACAAGTACTGATACTCAGGTATACAGTATATGCACTGGTCTCTCAGTTGTTGCTAAAATGCACGGCATACAGTTCATGCAGTAGTGTGAGCATTGGCAGCTCTGCAGATCATTTAACTGCCCTGGATTTGTAAACTCCTTTAAAGTATCCGAGATCTCGAATTTTCCCTCTCATCATCCTCATCATGTTTTTGGAGTCAAATTGAGTCAAATCCAGAACACACTCAAACGATTCATATAAACTAAAACACAAAAGCTTAAAAAGAAACTGTACTCTGGGATTATTGTGATGAAAATCCACAGTAATGACCACGATAAAACTCATGTAGGGACAATTTGACTTAACCGTGTTACACAATGTCCACTACAGTCCAGTACAGTCATAAGATTTAAAAGACAAGGCCATATTAAAAAGGGTTTTTATCTGGAGTAGACACTGATAGAAAATAAACATTGCTGGCATTTATATGGTAAGTAGGAGTAGGCTTTTAGTGATTCCTCTGAATGCACATAGATTATACTGAACATTAGCTTTCATGTAATAAATTACAACCACAGGATACTTAAGTCCAGCGTTACACTTGATGAAGTGGTAAGCCGGTTGGTACAATGAACAGTTCCCAGGCTCATTGCTTTTTACATAATAATACCTGCCAGTTTACGACTGACAGATGTGAGGTTTGAGCGAATGCCTTTTCCCCTGACGTACGGATGCTCAACATTTTGTGCAATTTTGAACTAAACCTAAATGATTATGTAAAAGTATGCGATGGTATTTTAAATGTGAAATGAATGGCCTGGACTTTACCTAATCTGATTTTGCAAAGGTAGATGCAGATTTACACAGAGACTCTCCCAGATTATGTTTATGCATAAAGGAACATTTAGCATTTCTTTGTCCAACTTTAACTTAATTTAAAATACAGAAAAATCCAAATAAATGTGCACTGGCTTTCATTTCATTCATCAAAGCTGGTACACCTTGCACAGGATGAAACAGGATTATAATCAGCTGTTATGTGTGTCAGCAGTGACCTCTTGGTCCCTGACGCGTGAGAGCTGCCGATAGATTATTGTAGATTAATTCTGATGCTGATCACACTATAGCACAAATACTCTCTCTATGTACATATCAACAGTTGTGGTTAGAAGTTTACATACACTCATCGTTGGCATGAATGTTATCATTTTGGGCTTTTAATGATTTCTTTGAATTGTTCTTTTTCAGGGTGTAATCATTGTACAACATAAATCTTTAACCACTTTTAAAAAACATGAATTTTAGATTTTCTCAAATCCACACAGATTCAAAAGTATACGTACAGGATCAAGTATATACATAGACCCACTTGAATCTTTTAAGAAGTGGTACTGAAGGTTTAACAATGTCTTTAATCTTGATAAAACCCTCAATTGGATTGACCAGTACTGAGGACAATGGGAAACTCAGGGATCTAAGAAGGAAACATGGTGATATACACAAGTTGGAAAGTCTCTGTAGATTTGAAAATTACCGGATAACTGTATTGAAGTACAAGTTATTTGATGTGTGTGCCAGTGTCTGTTATTGTATTGTTTCTTAATGGTTTCTTTAATGGTTAATACACCAGTACGCATAAGCTTTCAATATGATGTTGTTAATGCTAAAACATAATCATTGTTATCTATGATTTTTCCTGTTTTACAAATACGATTATATTAATACTACTTTAAATATTAGTACCTTATAACATTCAGTTGATTAATTGGTATCCTCCAATTCAAAATGCAGTAATGTGCTTTTTGAGTCTTTCGATTTCTCTTAAAATCATTGATATTTTTTTATTTTGCTCCTGGTCAGTTTCATTAATTTTATTCTTTTTGATTATTTTTAAAAAATGGGGCTTTTGTTCCTCATTGGGCTGCAAAGTTATGTTTGCACTAAATTCGGAAAAGGCGTATCATCGGGCCTAAGCATGTTGTCGGCTGTTTGTCCCCAGATAAGATTATCTGCGTCTCCACTATAATAGTCTTGGACTGGATTACAACACAATCTGCTGCAGTGGTGGGAAACCTGCAGTGACTGAAGGTAATTACAAATGGACAGTTTCTGGTGTTTAAGCCTCTGCAGCTCTCTTTAGGGCAACTAAGCTCAAACACTTGGCGACAAATGGCTCAAACCACCCAGTAACATATGATTAATTAACCTCATGTGGTGGCTGGATCATCTCTGACACCTTCATCAGCTGTTTCTTTGTCTTTTTCCTGTCACATGACTTTCAGGCATTTGACCTAACTGACCCATATCATGAAAACAATTTAATATTCAAACTAAGACACTGCTGTTCTTGATGCGTGCTCAATCATGCAGGTAAGTAAATCCCAAAAAATTGATTCTGTTCATCTGGACGTGGCGTTTTCAGTGGGCGAAATGTTTCGTCACTCATCCAAGTGACTTCTTCAGTCTCAGCTGACTGCAGGTTTCCCCAAACTTATAAACAGTACATTTGCACAATGACTGAACTTAGCCCACTGAATAACCAGTGGGCTGTGAGGTCAGTTCACTGATCATAAATATGGAAAATATCATGACCATTGATCAACAGCCACTGATCAATGGCCATGAGTACCATACACAGAGAGTTGGGGAATGGCTGCAATCACAGCATTGTAAGATGGTGAAAGATGTACCCTTAGGCCCACCCCTCGATTCAGAGATGGTCTTTTCCTTGTCAATGAAATGGTCAAAGAAAGAGTGTCCACTGGCTTGTAGGTGTAAATAGACTGCGGAGTCCTGGCCTCCACTTAGCCAGAGGTTTTTGGTTTCCCCGATGTCTGCCACTTTTCATATCCTCCCTGTTGAATTAGATGTTTTGGTCCACCGAGTTAATGTGATCCATGAATTGTGGTCCTGAGATGTATCATCAATGAACTGACCTCACAGCCCGTTTTTCGCTCAGTGGGCTAGTTTCAGTCATTGTGCAAAGGTACTGTTTATAAGGTTGGCAGTCAGCTGAGACTGAACAAGTCACTTGGATGAATAACTAAACATTTCTCCTACTGAAAACGCTAGTTCCAGATGAACAGAATCAACTTTTTGGGCTAACAGACAAATTTTTTTTTTCCCTAAACAGTGATTAGCACGGTTACCAGCAAGAAGATCGTTGAGTCCAAGGTTTTCTGTGTGGCGTTTGCATGTTCTCCCCATGTTTGCATGGCTTCTCTCCGGGTACTCCGGTTTCCTCCCATGGTCCAAAGACATGCAGTTAGTGTGGTTAGGTTAACTGAGGATTCTAAGTTGCCCATAAGTGTGAATGGTTGTCCGTCTCTTTGTTAGCCCAGCGACAGACTGGCGACCTGTCCAGGGTGCCTCTCGCCCTAAGACAGCTGGGATAGGCTCCAGGCTCCCCATGACCCTCAATTGGATAAGCAGAAGAGAATGGATGGATGTATTAATATAAAAATGATTTTGGAAATGACCAATACTGTTAACTTAAGACAGCTGTAGCATAAACCTTACATTGGGTGGTGGTCTAATACATTTGTTTAACACTGTCTGGTTTAGTGTAAGCAAATTCCACCCTAGTGGCAATAATAAAAGATTGCACCAATCTAAGCTCGTCTTTCTTTGGCCCCAAAGTCAGTATTATTATACTTCAACCCTGTAACTAAATATTAGACTGTATTTACACAAATTCTGCTTAAAAAGGCAAATATCCTCCCAGATGTTGAGCTTCTAAGTAACAGCCACCTGCTGCCTTTAATCCGCTGCGCTTGCCTCCTGTATTTAACTCTGTCTTTAATAAAAAGGTGTCATAGCAGTGTGACGCAGTTATCCCCCTTAATCTTCAAGACAGCTGTCTGGATTTAGGCAGTGATGATCATAATCCCATTTGGCACCTTGAGGGGCTCGACAGAGCAAACACAAGACAGAGACACAAGCTCCACAGAAGTTTACCGACCAATCGCAGGAGATACAAGAATTTAAACTTTGTTGATCAGGATGGGGAATACTAAGAGCAGCGCTTTGTCGAAGGAGCTCCTGGAAGAGCTGAAGTCCAACACCAAATACACAGAGGCTGAACTGTGCACCTGGTATCAGTCCTTCCTCAAGGAGTGTCCCAGCGGGAGGATCAGCAAGCAGCAGTTCGAGGGCATCTATGCCAGCTTCTTCCCAGACGCGGACCCCACTGCGTATGCGCGGCATGTTTTCAGGAGTTTTGACACTAATGCAGACGGAACTTTGGACTTTAAGGAGTACATCGTCGCTCTGCACCTCACCTCCGGGGGAAAGACTCTGCAGAAGCTGGAGTGGGCCTTTGGCCTCTATGATGTGGACGGAAATGGAACCATCAGCAAAAATGAAATCCAAGAGATTGTTAGGGTACCTATACTTTATACTGATTTTATCTGTTCTGAATACACTAAAATTACATGAGTAAACTGAATTCGTGTTACATTCATCTATTGATTAATCACGATCCCTACTGTAAATGTGTAAATGGACCTTTGATGATTTCAATTTTAAGCCACAGCCTCCTCCAAATTATTCCACTTATAGTTACTCACAGAAAATGTAATATTCTGACGAATATTTGGTTAAATTCATCATGAATGACTGGTTACACCTATAAATTGTGCTTACTCCCCTGCAGTCAATATTCAACATGATTCCTGCTGAAGCACAGAAGAAGCTCCCCGAGGATGAAAACACGCCGGAGAAAAGGGCTGAAAAAATCTGGGCGTTTTTCGGAAAGAAGGAGAACGGTAAACCACACTTTATTAACTCTCATCTCGTTATCTACTACACCTTCACAAGGCACAAGCATTTTGTTGACGCTTCTTTTTTTGGTTCTTTGCAGATAAAATCTCAGAGGGAGAGTTCATTCAGGGCGTGATGGACAACAAGGATATTCTACGCTTGATACAATACGATGAACCTCAGAAAATCAAAGACAAGCTGAAAGAGAAGAAGCAGTAGAGTACAGGCTAAAAACAGAGCAGAAAAAAAACTCACGTGGTTCTAAGACTGATTTCTGTGACTATATTTTAACCGCTTTAACCACATTTCTCATTTTTTATTGTAATTAATCATGTTCATGTTCTTTCTGGTAAACTAGTTAAAAAGTGTTTCATTTTTTGTCATTGCAAGTAATAAGTAAATAAGGAAATTAGGCACATTTGATAAAATAAAATAAAATAAAATAGAAGCTGAACAATTGTGCAATGGATCCATTTTAAACAGTGTAACCGCACAGGTTAGAACAGGGATGGCAGCGTGAATGTTGATGAATGTTGGGAGTCAAAACAGTGTTGACGTTTAATTAACCAGAATCAATTTCTTCACATTTTTACTTGTGTTGCAATAAATGTTATTAATAACTCCTTTGTGGATTCATATTCACACTTCACAGAGTCATCCATAGGCTGGACTGGACGTTTTTTGGCGTGTCCGTTTTTTTTTAGGAGTTGTACTTTGTGTAAACGAGCTGATTACATGCAGTTAAATATTTAAATCACACAATTTACAATGGTCAGCGCACGAGTTTGTTCCTTATTTTAGTTTGTTCAGGTTTGTTCAAATATGTTTTGTACGTTTTTTTGTGTAGTCGTGGCAGTGAACACATTAACTCATTATTGGTGTAAATGTTCTTTTTTGTGTACGTGAACATGAAAACCTGTCTGTAAAGGTGTACAGGGGAACAACTTGTTTAAGTCATTTCTTGTGTTATGTGTTGTGCTTTTTACACGAGGACGCGGTAATGTCCACCTAGGACACCTCGGCTGTGTCCTCGACTCTGACCTTTTTAACAAGCAGTGTGTTTGAAATATGCATTTTAAACACACTTTCCACTTGGAATTTGTTTTAACTGATATATTTGTAGTGTTTGCAGTTTGAAAGATTCACTAAGCCTCTTTTACACACTGACTGTAGTTTATATACAACTTCATTTTGGATTATCTTTACACATATATTTGCTCTGGTTTGGTTTCCAATTAAACTTAGTTTGGTTTCTGTATTTTAATTCTTAAATGTTTATATTTTAATTACATTTATATTATCTGGATTTTTTATAGGACAATTTATTGAACAGTTGAGGTGGTTCGGGCATCTGACAAGGATGCCCCCTGGGCGCCTCCTGGGTGAGGTGTTCCGGGCATGTCCCACCGGGAGGAGGCCCCGGGGCAGACCCAGGACGCGCTGGAGAGATTATATCTCTCGGCTGGCCTGGGAACGCCTTGGTGTGCCCCCGGATGAGCTGGAGGAGGTGGCTGGGGAGAGGGAGGTCTGGGCTTCTCTGCTTAGGCTGCTGCCCCCGCGACCCGATCTCGGATAAAGCGGATGAGGATGGATGGATGGATGGAATTTATTGAACAGGAGACCACGAGGACAATGAGAAAGTCGACTATTTGATGAGAAATAAATCCAGATTATCACACTGGCATAGAATAGAATCATATTTTAATAGGGGTCTCTTCCACCCCCTTGCGCCCAGCCACTAGACACACCACTGATTTTTATATTAAGCAGGTGGAAAATACAAATGAGGACAGAATTATTAGCCCCCTATGAAAATTCCTATTTTTAAAGGTAATTTGGAGAGGCAAGGAATTTGCGAAAGCTTTCCCAAACATCCTACTGTTTGTAGGATGACTTTGTATACAGAAACAATATTATTTCACATTAACTACCCCCCGATGATAACAGTCACTGTGTATCGTTTTTCATTTTCTGCAGTCTGTTGTTTTAGTTGGCTGATTTGATGGTCTTCTGTCACAAACTTTGGACTTCATCCCACAGATTTTCAGTGGGATTCAAGTCAGGGCTTCGTGACATAATCAGCGTCACTCTGACCAAAGAGCTATAGTTTCATATAATCTTTCTCCAGGTTGTCCTCAGCATGCCTCAGTCTGGCTTGAATGTGCCTCTTCTGCAGAGTTTTTCTTGGTCCACAGCCTCTGAGTGCATTTCTGTGCAGGCTTCTAGTGATTGTCTTTTCTGTGAATACACGTCCCTACTTGGCTAACTCCTTCACTATTGTCTTGGCGGTTGTCCTGGGGTCAGTTTTGTTCACTTCCTACCTCCGGCAGGCTTGTTCTGCACTGTGTGGCTCTCTTTGAATATCTTAATACTTCTCACTCCAGTTCTTGAAATGCTGTGATAACTTTGGATATCCATCTCCTGCTTTGTCTAAACTGATTTCTTTTGTTTTTAGAATGATACTTTCTCAAGTGACAGCTCAAACCCTTGCTGAAGTTTTTATACTGTGTAAATTGGAAGATAACACCTAGTTTTAGCTTGTTTTACAAGCACAGCAATAAAAAGGTCAGTTTTTCAGGGCGCTAATATTATTGACCTTTTAGGTTTTTCATTTTTTCTGGAATAATTCGATTGTTGTTTCCAAATAGAAATCATTTATTTGTTCTAAGGAAGACTATTATGATTAAAAATGGAGAAATCCCTTGCTCTGTTAACAAGCACTTGGGGAAAAGAGATCACTTTTCATGACAGGAATATCCAGGCTGGTGATAGTCACATCCTCTAACATGTATTCCTAAAAACTCAGTTTCCTGACTCTGCAGTGTTATGAGCCATCCTGACCCTCAGTGTTTGCATGCCAGCCTTTTATTGACGGCCAATTTACTCTCTAATACATCTGGCAGCTCTCCAGCATGTTTTTTCACGCTTGGATTCATTCATTAGATTGAAAGCAAGAAAGTCGGGATGAGAGCTCCTTATGAAGGGAATTAGGCTCAGGTTAACAATCCTTCTGTATCAGCCAATCCTATTAGGAGCTGAAGGTCAGTTGAGACACACAGCCTCCTCACACAGTTAGGATAATGTGGGCTTGGCACAGAGAACGATACACTGCTCCAATATGCTCCTCCGCATAGATCATTTTCTTCCCGCGGTCCAACCTGAATCCATTAGTATATTTTACTTTTAGTTTAACTTTTCTTAGTTAGACTCAGTGAAAGTATCAACAATAAACAAGAAGACAGTTTATGTTTAAAGTGAAACACAATCCCCTTTTTATGATAATTAAGAAAGCTTCAGGTACATTTTAGCCATATATTTCAATTTGTGATTAATGCTTAAACCTCCCTTGTTGTTGACTGCCATCTATCTTTTATGGTATTGTGTCACAAGGGAGCCATTGCAGGGGGGGCGTGGTATGAAAAGAAAAAAAAAAAAAAAAAAAAGAGCGCTTGGACACTGTGGACATGCGAACATTTTTCTTGTGAAAAAGGGGGGCCTGGCAAAAAAAGTTTGGGAACCACTGCTATAAGCAATAATACGCCACGCTAGAGCAGGGCACCTTGTATCAAATTTGCAGGCAGCAGATGGCCCCGCCCCTCCCTGAACCTGTTTCTGCCGGAGGTTTCTTCCTGTTGAAAGGGAGTTTTTCCTTTCCACTGTTGCCAAAGTGCTTACTTATAGGGGGTCACCTGATTGTTGGGGTTCTCCCTGTTTTCTCTGTATTATTGTAGGGTCTTTATGTTACCTTGCAATATAAAGAAACATCAGGGACCTGTTGTTGTGTTGGCATATAAATAAAATTGAACTGACACATTACATTTGCAGTTTAACACAATGGATAAAGGACTGCTGTACAGTCAGTTAATATAGAATCTAGCTGTTATTTAACTGTTATTTCCTGAAGTGGGATGAGGTATGACTATATAGACAGCGTTTACCTTTCAGTCTGCCTATGGTAGCTATTTGCCCAGGATCTAAGGTTGGGACAGGAATGTGATCAGCTCTCCTGCTCTAAGGAACACTGGCTGGTCTTGTCCATGCCACAAAGCTGAGACACCATAACGTCTTTGTGTGTCATGGGGTGCACCAGCTTGGCACTGCTCATCTCACGGTGCAAAAGGAAGGAATCTGTTGTTGCAGTGTCCAGGAAGTGCAGCAAGATGATCCTCTACCAGGGAGCAGTGTTTCTGTGGGTGGAGTAGTGCAGAATGAGCTGATCTGACAGGTCAGCTCCACCCATATCTTTGTTGTAGGTCATGATTGGTTTGCGAGATGGAATGCCTCTCACAGCTCAGGATCCATCTTCATCCTTCACCTGTCTCTGCACGGTCTCACCTGAAAGTGTAGGATTGATGGTGGAGCACACAGGCACCTCCCATGTGTCCATCTGAGCATTTGCCCTTCCTCTGGGACATCCTTTTCTGTGCTCCCTGCAGGTGCCACATGCTCCAAACTTCAGGCCGGCCTGGTCCATGAACAGTTTGGGACTGATGTAAAATATGGCACCCAGTGGCAAGACAGGATGGGTACATAAGGTTCATGACCACATCATAAGACACCTCAACCTCACTTGCAGTTTTAATCTTGCTAGTGTTTATCTTGAAGCTAATAGTGTAGCCACTGCTTGATTCAGCCAATAAAATCCCTGATTTAGTTGGCTTGGCCTTTATAGTGTGAAACCAGTTTTTGCCTCTTTTTTTCTTTTTTTACCCCCATCCTTTTATCTGTGCCATCATTTCCTGGCATTATTTGAGGTTTAAAGCTGTTTTAGAAACTTGCAAAATGCGAGTATCTGGGGGCTCGTTAATTTAGCCTAAGTCGAATAAAATCACTGGTTCGTGTGTCTATGGGTTCTAGACTTTGGTACTTCAGCCTAACAGTGGCCTCCTTCACTTGTGTGACCATCTGGGCCTTATATTCATTCTTCCAGTGAACAAGTACTGAATGCAAGTTCAACACCTGGAATCAACTCCAGATCTCGTATCAGTTTAATTCAGAATAATGAGGGAACAGATCTCATATGCTCGTCAAACTTGTCAGCTGTTCAGTTTAGTTAGAGCAGAGGTGTGAAACATAAGGTCGGAGGGCCTCCAGTTTGGAAACTTTTCCAGCCTTGGAAAATGTGAAGTAGGACCTAAATGTTGGACTTATAAAGTATTTTTTCAATAAGTATTCCAGCGTTTTTTTTAATGATAAAGATATTCATTTTCATTTTTCATAGTCATTCATGTTACAAAACACAGATAAGCAATTAAATGACAGAAAATTTCCTGTTTTGTCACTACTATAACTTTTCTTTTCTTTTCTTTTTTACAACGGGTCAACAGTACTTAAAAATAGGACAATTTCTGTAAATTAACAAACAAAAATCATTTTTTTGTAATTACAGGACAGCCTGGGCAAAGAGCTACCAGAACATTCTCTGTAATTTTACACATTTAATTCTTGTAATGTATGACCAAAGACTTGTGGCAGCATTTCTCTGTTATGCAGAAAAAACGAGATGTACTGCTGAAAATACACTTTCTAAGATATGTCAGGGTTAAGAGTGTAGTTTACATATTTACACTGATTAAAGGGGAGTATCCCTGATCTGGTCCACAGAGGGCTATATAACTTTCACATTGCTGCTTTTTATAAAAAGCATCTGTAATTCCCAAACAGTTCATGCTAGATGTCTGGAAAACCTTGTGAATTAAAGCTGATATTGATTGTGCCATTGTTCACAAATGTAATTCAGGTGTAAAATGTAAAAAAACCCCGTAATAATCATATTTGGATTCATTACATGAAAATCCGTAAGAAACACTTGAGCAGTGTTATGAGGTGCAGGTTTAACATAAAACATGTTCACCAGGTTTATGAGTTTTAATTTTTTTATTCACATCAATCAGATCTTAAATGAAACATCTTGCAGATGTAACTGCCTGTTTCTAAACCCCCAGCCCCCCCTGGCAGAGTTACATAACAACACGCTGTGGCATTCAATTTTCAAAGAGGAGATTTATTTTGGACACTGCATTCCTCACTACACTGTCGGGACAGAGGTCACCTGTGATCCAACATTCTTAAAAACATCGGGAAAATCGGATTAAACTCACGTTAATGAAAACAGTCACCACAGAAGGGCAGTTAACTCAACCGTTATGTCATCGTGGATTCTGGTCAAGAACATTTAGTTGGAACATAATAACTCGTCACACTTAGTGCACAACATTGAGACACACTGATAAAAACCTCTACAACAAAGACACTATTTCAAACCTACAGAAGCTGTTCGGGGGGGGTCAAAGCAAAGTCTGAATGTGCTGCAGGGAACGAATGGTCAGTGTTTTTCATAAGGCAGCTAAGCATTTCTTTACTTTTTCACAACTTTTTTGAGTGCCTGGCAGCTGGATTAAAATCTTTATTATTTAACTTTGTCCTTCTGGGAACATAGAAAAGAAAAATTATTCCAAAACAAACAACAAAATGTAAAGACAGCGACAGACAAACACATATATGTAAACACGGACACGTAGTCTACATGCAGTCTCTGATATCTCTATCACTTTGCACTTCCCGCTGCATGTCGACCCTTAAAGATCTTCTCTGTGCATTTACCAAAAAAGTGAAACAGATGACGCTGAACAGTGCAAACATCGAGCCAGTATGTACAAATGTACACCGATGCAGAGAAGAATAAATCAAGGACATTCCAGGTATATAACCGTTAGGCACTAAAAGGTGTTTCAGTGTAATTTGGACCACCTTTTCCTCCTCCGCGCTGATCCAAAATAGACCCTGGCCTAAATCTTGGGACTCCGTCTTGGGACTTGTGCTGAGTGTAATCAAATCCCGATTGCAAAATGCTTGGAAATGTTGAGGTTTCTGGATATTTATGCTGTACACTTTCCTTTTTTTTAAGTGGGAAAAAGCTCCAAAATTATGGACAAGATAGAGAATACCTTGTTTAACTTCAATAAACTACACCGAAACAACCATCATGGTTCCACAGAGTGTGCAGCTCTCCACGTACAGTGAAAGCAATATATTCAAAACATGCATTTCCACCAAAATGGACCAGCAAATTATGAAAATATATCATTCCAAGATCTCAGTATGCTTAAGTATCCAAAATAATATCAATAATCAGACCTTTTTTTTTTGTTTGGTTTACTCAGACTGGAAAAGTGTTGGCTGACGCTTAACTGAACAATTCAAAATACATACATTTTTTTAATAATCTCAACTTTACAACAGGTAAACAGCAGAATATGTTAAATGGCATTCAGTAAGCTAATGTGGATTATGATGGGGTTTAAATTTAGAAGGAACATGCTGGTACTTGGGTCCGTTACTGTTAGCTGGACCGTTTTCCTCCTCACTGTTCCACTCAGAGAGAGGATGAGCAGACCTCAGGGGTCTGAACATGCACCGTCCCCGGATCAGTGTCATCAAGTGTTCCCGGATTCTGTGGGTGTGTTTTAATACTGAAGACAGGACAGCTGATCCCAGGTCAGGCCAGGACGAGCTATATGTCCATATCCACAGGCCGAACATCACCGGTTTTGTTCTCCTTCACCCACAGCTCTCTGTCTTTGGCTGGATCCACATTCTGCAGCAGCTGGTCGACGGGCTCAACCATCTGGAAAGATATTAATAGTAATGTGACCCCATAAAACTTCAGTCTTCACTCAAAGTTTAACACCTAAAGGTCAGGTGCACAGGGTCACTGAGTGGTCAGTTGGTTGGGTAATCTGCCCAAAAAGCCCAAAAGAGTTTGGTAACAAACTAAACCACAAACTTTAGTGACAGTTTTTATATAACAACATGCAAAATCAATCACTTTGTCCCAAATGACCGCTTCACAACCAGCTGATTTTTTTTCAGCCCCTCAAACTGCACCGGAGGAGGTCGAAATGCAGCGTTTTTGAGCCCTCATAACCCCACAAGTACAGGAGATATCCACATGAAATGTTCAGGACTGAAAATCAGGAAGCACATCACCCAGTGTCACAAATATTAGCACATTTTTGTTGAGTCTGTGTGGATGTCATAATGTAGGTAAAAAGGAGACCTTATTTTGAGCAGCCACATGACGCACCTGGTGACATGAGGCGTTTAAGTTTACCCAACATGCACCTTTTGAAGTTTTCTCTTGCAAATGATCAGAAAACAAACATTCAGGAGAACAGTGCTTCTTTTCCTGTTTCTCTAATTCTCTTTATAAGGAGTTCTTATTCTCAGAGACGTTAACCAGTGCAGTTTGTTCAAACTGTGATCCCAAGAATGATTCTAGGAACAAATCATGCTGTACAAAGATGAGATTTTGGACATTTGGAGCAACTCAAAAATGCAAGAACAAGTCCAAGAGCGGAATCCACCTTTTTCCAGGTGGGATTCATGTCCTTGGACTTCACACTCGGCTGCAAAAAGCAAAGAATGTAAGCCTGAGGTTTAATCGCTCAATCAAGCCAACAGAAATGCAACATGAGGCCGAGACCATGGTCATGAAATTTTGTTTATACGTGTGATTAAAGGATGTCTGAATGACAGGGAGACAGGTGAACATCCAAGGAGCAGAGGTAGTAAAAGCAGATTATTAACTAACTTGGATCAACCATCCAAAGCAACAGAGGTGAAGAGGAGAGTGCAGGCAGGGTGAAGGTGGAGATGAGTGTCAGGGGTGATCCGTAACAGACGGATAGCAGCAAGACTGAAAGAGAAGCTGCTATGGTGTATGGTTTAGAGATGATGGCACTGGCAAAAAGACAGGAGGTGGAGCTGAAGATATTAAGATCTAAACTGGGAGTGAGCAGGACAAAGGATGATGAATATGGAGGATAAGAAAAAGAAGAAGAACTGATGATGTGAAACAGAGATTTTAACTCAGAATACTGTGAGTCTTCCATAAAGTGTGTGTGCTAACAGAGGCTAAACCAGAGCATGAGATTACCGTGGCATACGGCTGCAAACTCCCATCTATATTCATTAGTCGGGTTCATTGAGCTTCAGTGTTGCTGCACATTTAAAATCTTCCTTTATACAGACGAAAACAAAAAGTGAGCAATCCAGATGTAAAAGCCGTGTGACTTGAACTGTCCTATATTTTGCTTGCAGATGATTGTATTGGTTTCATCTCTGGTGCGTCTGTCACCTCTGCGGTATTCATGTTGTCAGCTTTCACACAGAGAGGCGCCCTCGTTACGGAAGCTTCCTACAGCGCTGACAGAAAACGTCTCATCACATTCAAAGGCCTTTGGCCCTAAACGAGCAGAACATCTGGGCGGGTTTCTCCGAGGATCTGAGAGATCTCAGCCGGCGCGCTGCATCAAAGGCTGACGCGGGATCGCACAGGGCTCGCTGTGTCACAGCACCTACGCTCACCAGCTCAACAGGCAGGCAAGTCGCATCACAGCAGTGAAACCACTGCTGACTGTTTACTCGGACCCTTAATGCGCTGATTAGCTGATTATTCAGTCTGTTGTTACATTTATCGTAACTAAAAAATCTCAAAGTTAAACTTTGTTAATGTTTGTTTTAGCCAATAAAAAGATATCACTTCAGTTATTTGTTTTCTGCAAAATGAGATTGTCAAGCATACCAACACTATCACCGTCTGACATCAGACTGCTACTGAATGGGGTCAAGTCGGCAATTACATGTAATCTGTTACTGATAACACACTAATTAACTGTGATGTTGACATAGGCAGAAATCCACATTTAACTACTAAATGTGAGCTCAGCAAACTTCCTGGTCTATAGGAATGTAACCAGAATAAAACCAGCTGGTGGGAGCTCACTGGCAAAGACTGATTCACTGATGGTAACATGTTGGTTATCTGTCTGCATTTATACATTAAACTCAACTATTTGCAAAGCTACAACAATCTCTGAGTGTGACTGCAGTCAGTCCAAGTCAGATTGAGACTGTTTGCAGAACGGCTGCCTGCTATCAGGAGACCTGTGCCTGGTGATCTAAAGATGTTGCGAGTGTGCAACACTCTCAAGCTCCAGGAAATCATTTACTCACCAAAACTGAACATAGCATTGTCATGGTGTTCAGTGTTGGGTTCTCGTTGAGCTGATTTAATGTAAGTTTGCTTTGCTAACGTTATTCCAGGATGGCGGTGCATGAGATGAGCCTTCTGGTTCATACCATTCCCATATCACCACACACATCGCGATGCTATGCTGTATCGATTTGTTTCCCACACCTCAATCGTTTGGTTCAGAAAATGCAGACAAGTTGCCAGGTGGCCTCTTCACATATTATAATTTATCATACACGAAAAAAAGGGACACGTCCCCTTGAGATGCTAAATTTGGGATTTTTCCCCCTGCTTTTGCCACAGAAATTATTTATATATCATATTAGTACTACTTTTGATACTTACACTCTCGTTAAGGCACTGGCTTGGTTCTGTAGGTCAGAGGTGTGACATGGGTTACCCCAAATACTTCCATCAGACTAAGCCCAAAGAAACCTGCAATGTGTGATCTGTTTTGGGTGGATTAACTAGCCAATATTTTCACTCTGGCTCTAAATAAAAAAAGTTAACAATGTTGTGAGTCTATAAGAAGCGAATCAACTTCAATCAGTATTAAAACCAACTGTTTTAAGGATAATGCGGTACTACAAATTAATAGAATGTAGCTAAAGCAGGGATTTAAAAGATGTTTTTCCAAAGTCTGACACCAAAGGCTCTCTCCAACTGTCTCTGCTTGGATCTGGAAAAAAGGGAACTGCAGTGTTACCGTGGAATCAATTAGGGACACACCAAGGCTTCAAAACCGGTGTGTGGGTACATCCATCATTTACAAGCCATCTACAATCTTAAGGGTGAGATTTCTGTTTTCATCTGTGAATATGAAATGAGTACACAACATCACAGTGGCTTTGGAGACAGATTTAGAGTTCTTGTGATCAAAAAACAGCAGGAAACACAGAATTAACAGTTACCAGGAAAACTGAGCGAGAAACTAAGGTGAAGTAAGTAAAAAATAAGGTGAGAAAAATGCTCTGCAGATTACACAAAGACTAGAAACCTTCAAAGACAGAAGGAGAAACTACTACTAAGACAAAACCACTACAAAAAAAGAACAAAGATAGGACACAAAATGACAACAGAAGCCAAAATAATACCACAAAAAAGTGCTAAAACTGCCACAAACACACAAAACAATCCGAGAGCCTCATTCTCAGCTGGGGAGCCCATTTTTCAACACAGCAAAGTACAGGAGACACAAACTCACACTCTGGTTGAACATGTCTGTTTCATGCCGTAGGGTCGTATACTGTCGTAGATGCTGCTGAATCCACTCGATCCGCTCCACCTCCAGTTTCTCCAGCTCCTACACGGAAAAGGGAAGATAAATGTCCCACTTAGTAAGACAGACAGCCAATAACCGCTGTGTATTAATGACATCACGTAGATTATCAGTCCTTCATTAATGAGCAGAGATCCCACCACTGAATATGTCGAAATAAAAATCCAGCTTTTGCTCTTTTCTCTGACCTCATATATAAAACTGCAGTTTCTTTCAACACAAGCTTAACTTTCACATTTGAATAGAATATTAACAGTATTTAGGAAATATTATATCTTTCAGAGGTTATAAATATGATTTAAAACCAGATAAATAATATTTTTTAGAATATTATTCATTAGTTCATTAGTGTAAATGTTTAATACTGTTTAATACGGTGTGGCTATAACGGTTAAATGGATGTTTATAATATTTCTCAGTGGGCTGCAGGGGAGTCTTTAGATTATTTTGTTTTGCTATAAGATAATAAAACAATTCCTGAAGCGATAAGGACATAAAACCTACGATGAACTTACAGGATAGTGTTGTTGTTTTTATTAAAGTCTAATTACAGAACCTAATTGTACTTATTTGTGATTTTCCTGTACAGTATACACTACACAGTATAAAGTGTCACAGCTCAGACCTAGATGAGAGGAATCATATTTTGTAGGACACGTCTGTTTAGGTCATTTTGGCTCATGAATCACACACAGCTGTTTACCATGCTGGTTGTCACCATTTCTTCAAACCACTTGGACTGGGTTTGGTTGTAGAGGTCCACACAGCGCATCAGGTCATCTCCTGGAAGAAACAGAGAGCAACACGATGAGAAGGACAGCTGATGGTATTTTATTTTGTTTCAGCTCTGAGTCCAGGATTGTAGATCTGCTGGTTAACACCTGCTGCAAGGCCTGTAACGATCAGCAGAGGGCGCTCAGGAATCAGCATTCAGCGAGTGCCGCACCATCACAGATGAATCCCAGCTTCACGTCGACCTGTACTATAAATGTTTAGCACCTTTCAAGACGATATAAACATTTAATGAACGGTTTACATCACACTGCACTTCAGCTATAAGCAGTTGTAAGGACATTTCAAGTGTTTAGAGGCAGCTTTGTTTTACTGTGATTGGAACGTCTAATTGTGGGTGTCCACAGAAGAAATCCTAAATTTCAGGAGATATTTTGTTGTTGTATCTGTATATTCTGGCTGTGGACAGCTTTTTGGCTTCATGGTACTTGTTAAAAGTTTTTTCCTTGACTAAATGATACGATAGTGAAGCAACTTGTTCAAATTTTTGTTTATTTGCTGTCTCCTTTATGTAGACCACAATGACTGTGACTAGGTTTTATGGGGCATACAACAGTATTAATCAGCATGCTTCATCAGTAATGCTTTATATAAACAATCACTTTAATAATAAAAGTCTTCTTACAAATCTGGACCCAAGGGTACCGAATGACCAAAGTAAGATATATTTTTTCCCTTTTAAATTTGTGTTTAATAAATAATCAAAATGTAAATAACAGTATAGTATTAAATTATAATTATATGGCCATTCAATATAAATCTGTCAAATCTAATAAAAGATGCATTGACCCAGAAGGAATCATGGCTTAATGATGAGCCTGGATGTCAAACAGTAGGTAAATAAAACTCTTACATGATATGTGTGAATGTGTGTGTGAATGGGTGGATGACTGGATATGTAAAGCGCTTTGGGGTCCTTAGGGACTATTAAAGCGCTATATAAATACAGGCTATTTACCATAACTCGAGCAGCCACCTCTCCATCATGCGATACGATCCCTTTATAGTTTAACCAAAATGTAGTTTTCTGATGTGACGTATCAGGAACAGATATTCAGGTACCGATGGTGGTTCCTGTTCCTCTACTGATGGTTGTGGTTTTTAACAGAGCTTAAAATGTGTTTTTCAGCCCTGAAAACAAAATGTAAATATCTTCTGTAGATATGTGCTGGAACAAAGGGCCATACTTGAACCTGCCCTCGAGTACCTTGAGGTCCTGTAACTGAAACATTCACAGGATGAAGGTGAAGTTTTACATGACTTCTTCGTTTCCTCCTCTCAGATGATTCAAGTGAAGAATTGAAAGAAACTGAACACTTTATTTGTTTTTTATTACAGAAATACTGTATTTTTATAGTAAATTGATAAAACTGCTTTGATGTTGCTATGTTTGTGTTTTGTTTGTGCTAAATTGTATTTCATCAGCACTGTGGTTTTTAGTAGTTCAAGCTCAGTTCTTAGACAGTTACCTTTATATGAGGCTGTAAACAGGATTTCCAATACACGCTAAACATCGACAGTTAAAACATGCACGTAGCTTCTAAAATGAAGACGACACACAAGTGCCTCTAACCTGTATTCTATTTAATAGCCACTAGGGGGCGAAGCCTGTGAACACAAAAGGATTTCTGGTCCTCTAGAAGTGTACGGGACTAGTGATGTGTCGGTCGGAAACGAAATGGCTCTTAGAGCCGGCTCCTTATCGCGAGCCGTGGGTTTTTTTTTTTTTCTTTCTTTCTCTCACCCTCTCTCTCACACTTTTTTCCGCTTTACTCCGCACGCGAGCCTTGTGCTTTGCTGGGCAGAGGGGGGAGGGGCGGTAGTTACACTCGCAGTAGCACAGGAACAGAGCGGGAGGGAGAGAGAGAGAAAGAGAGCCAGAGACAACAACGTCACATTAGAAAGGTATAGTAATCATCCACAACTATTTTCAGTTGCGGATGATAAAGGATTCAGAAAGTTTATTCATGCAGGCCCATATGACAGAGAATGTGCATCTTCTTTTTGTTTTCATATTTTAATTTATATTTAATTGTGTTGTGGTTTGCAGTGTTTTGTGTTGTTTCACTTTAAATTGGTTTAAAAGGAAAAAGCTGAACATTTAAATAGTTAAAAGTTGAACTGTGACTAGTTGGTTTTTGTATTATATGATTTATTTATTATATTTTATGTGGAGTGAATAAATAAAAGTATATTTACGGTGGCCCCTAGAGACAAAGCACGTAAAAACTCCAAAACACGTAAAAACTCCAAAACACAAGCCAGCAAGTACCAACGACTGGATATGGTGTGTGGTAGTAACAGGTAAATGAACATTTTTTTTTTTAAATTATTTGAATATATATGAGTGCTTGTGTATAAATACACAAACCATACACATATGCTTTCAATTGTGTAATTTAAGTGATCTAGATAGCTCTGTTTTGGAAGTTCAGTTAACTCTGGGAATGTGTGTTGGAGTTTGTACGTGCTTTGTCTCTAGGGGCCACCACATATATTTATATATAAACATATATAAATAAAACCATTTTTTTTTTACATTAGTAATTCCTTTTGTGCATAATTTTATATTATTGTTAATAATAAATTAATTAAAGCAACAAAACAACCTGGAGAGCTGGTTCAGAGCCGAAAGAGCCGGCTCTTTTTAGTGAGCCGAGCCGAAAGAGCCGGTTCTCTAAAAAGAGCCAGAAATCCCATCACTATACGGGACCTCTCTAAACACTTTCCTGATGATATTATGGGTTCAGTCACTCGTTTCATTGGGTAACGACTTGTGATTGAAAAGTCATTAGCCAATGAGCATGCAGTCTGTCCCTCGCTCATCACACTGAGTTTGAAAGATGTTGAAAATGCTCTTCTAAGGTTTCAAAACCGGACTCCAAAAAGCAGTGGGCGACATCACTGTAGCTACTGTCAATGATCCTAAACATCCTTTTGATGTAGTCTCTCATTCCAGTTTCTTTACTGCTGACCAAAGATGGCAGGAAGTTTAAGCTTCCTTACACTGAGATAGGAAAAGAGAAAAACCACAGATGCTTATTAAAATTCCTTCAGCGCAGGTAAAATGGGTAAAACACCTCCCTGTGTTTGGCAGCGAGTGTTATTTGGCCCAACTTTAAGGTAGCAGCAGCACAAAGCTGACATCAATCACCTGAGCCTCGTGAGCGTTATTGATTAGTGTTGTGAACCGTGACTAATCTACTGAGGGGCGGACAGAAAGATTAGTTCCTGCAGAGCATTTCCTCTCCAGAGGAGAAATATGGAGGGAAACTATTACAACAGGATCTTTTCTTATTAGGATGCCAAACATAGAGTTTCTTCTCTTTGGCGAGAAAACCCTGACATCATAACAACAGTACATCCACACAGTCTGCAGAATATTTAACACATGGCTGATATTTTAGTTTAAGCCTTCCACGCTGCAGATGGATATGGAAGATGAAAAATGCATAAAAAATATAATAAATCAATATTTATTAATTAATTAATGTACTTTACAGTAACAGTTTTATTTCTGCACATATTTAATGTTTAATGTGAATGTTGCTCTGCTTTTTATTCATTTATTTAATTATTTGTTAAATTTAATCAATTTGTTCCTTTTTTTGTTTTTCTCAAATTTAAAATGATTTTTTTTAATTAATTAACAAGTTAACTGTTTCATAAAACGCTATTATTTTTGCAGTTACATTTATCTTAATGAATTCATCTATTTTTAATTTTTGCATGTATTTCTGTATTTAATATTCATTTTCTAATACAACAATTTATCCGGTATTTGAATTAGTTAACAAAACATTTATTCTTTCATCACACATATTTTTTTTTTTTATTTCTGGAGGTAATTCTATTGAATTTTTATATCTATTTCAGTGTTTTTTAAACTTATTTCTAAAACACTCTTTAGACAACTGAAATACTTTTTAGAAAAGTTATTTTAAAAATACGTTATTTTAATAATACGTTATTTATCTATAATGCAACATTCATTTATTTATGTAATGAATTTACATCTGTTAACGTGTTTATGAATTTTTATGTATTTTAATTTGAATTTCTACATTTAATTCTGTATTTATTTATTTATTTATTATTGTAAAATCACCAATTCATTTTTTAAGTAATTTATTTATTTTACTTAAGTGATAGAACCCTAACTGTAAAGAACTGTTGACCAAGCTTAGAAAGTTATTATGCAAACAATAACATGACAATGACGTCTGAAAAGGATATAAAGGCACACACTGTTGTGATGTTACAGGACTAAATATTCGACTTCCTGTCCACGCGTAAGTGCAGTACTTGAGTTTTTGAAAGTTTTAGTCTTCAATGACATAAACAGACGTTTACATGTGTGAGCGAAATGTCAAAAGGCATAAAAAAATGTAAGTTTTCTAAAATACCCAAGTACACTTGGACAGGGTCATACCGTTACCAGCTGATGTGCTCAGTAAGCACCTGCTAACTACAGCTGATAATGATGATACAGCCAGTGGTTCTCCAGTAATACTGACACTACATGTTGTAGAGTAATCAGTTTTATGTGACAGTAGCTACACAAATGTGTGAGTGTGCAAACTTTAGACTGCTACTGTAAGTTTGACTTCCCTGTGCAGTACAAAGCTACAGCCAGGTGGGCTTAGCATAAACTGTAGAAAAAGTGGTACGGTAACAATAGGGCTGATTTCCATCTTCTTCTTTCTTTAAACAAAAACAGGTTTACTGTCCAAAATGTCAAACTACTCCTTCACCCCAGGAACAACAAGGGGAACTAAAAACACTTACAAACCTCTTTGATCGTTTCCAGCTGCTCACAGATGTGCTTTAAAACTTCATTTTCCTGTTCTTTTGTCCAGCTGTCTCAGATTCCTGTAAACTTCCCCTCCTCACATACAATTCCCTGAATTTTCCATTTATTATTTGACGACTGTACTTTTGTGAAACTTTGTCCTCCGACCTGCTTGTGTGGATTTCCTCCGGGCCTTCTTTATGTCCTCCTCTGTCTTATTGCTGAGTTTAATCTCCAGCTGCTGGGTCTTCACCTCCAGATCCTTCTGCCTGTCTGCCAGAGCTTTACGTGCCTGCGACGCACACAGAAACAATAAGTCATTCGTGGTAATCCTCAGATTTACTGTACCTACCACTACTACTACAGTCATTACAGTCTTTTCATGCTGGCTTCTGACATCCGTACTGCGATCCTGGTCTCATCCTTTAATCTTCTTCTAATCCATACCATTGAGTCTTTCCTCTTATTCTGTACATAGGCAACTCTCCAAGGTTGTGCTGTGATTGTGTTTGAAATGTAAACACAGAATAATATAATAAGGGCGATGTGAGCCAAAACAGCGCATTTTAAACCTGAGACATTGAGCAGCAGATATTTCTTTTCAGTTTTATCAGGGTAAAGGCAGAAATACCAAAAAATAAAGCATAAGGCAGATATTAATAATGTGGTATAGTATAATACACAGTAAATCTGAGGACTGTTTAAGAGCTGAAGGTAAAAATCTAAAGAAAACTGAAAATAGAAACGCATGTAAAAAGTTGAATATAATTCATTAAAGTGTCTAGAGGGAAAGAACTTAATAAGTCCATCCATAAATCCACCCATCTCAGTCCAGATCACAAGGACAGCAGCCTAAGTAGTAATGCCCAGACCTCCATCTCCACGGATCCTCTAGCTCTTCTGGGGGATACCAAAGTGTTCCCAGGCCAGCCAAGAAATCTCTGGGTCTGCCCCAGGGCCTCCTCCTGATAGGACATGTCTGGAACATCTCACCCAGAAGGTGCCCAGAAGGCATCCTAACAATCTGAACTCGCTCATTTCGATGTGGAGGAAGAGTAGCGGCTCTACTCTGAGGCTGTCCTGGATGACTGCGCTTTCACGCACAGCTCTCTCTTCACCACGATGGACCGGTGCAACGTCTGCATCACTGCAAATGCAGCGGGTAATGAAATTTACCCTTTTCATACCGAAAACCACGGCCTCAGACTTTGAGATGCAATTCTCTTTCCAGCTGCTTCACACTTGTCTGCAAACAGCCCAATGTGAGCAGGAGGTCAAAGCTCGGCGATCTGCAAAAAGCAGCAACGAGATCCCGAGGCCATCGAACGCGCCTCCCTCAATCCATCTGCTGCTAGAAATCCTGTCCACAAAAACTCTGAACAGCATCAGGACAGCCTTGGTCGTGGAGTCCAACAGCATCGAGAGGATAAAGAGCTGGTCCAGTGTTTCAGGACAATTGGCACATCGTTCTTCTTGAATCCAAAGTTTGACTAATGGGTCCTCTCCAGCACCCTGGCATAAACTGTAATGGGGAGGCTAAAGTTCACCAATCCAGAGGCACTGTCCTGACTTCCACACAGTATTGCTGAGGCGTCAACCACAATAGCCCCACAACATCCAGAGCTTTCAGAAACTCAGAGCATCGGAGTGAACTTCATCCACCCTGCCACTGACACCAGACTCTGCCTCCACCACAGAAGGCATGTCATTGGGACTAAAGAGAAGCATTCCTTCCAAGACCCTGACTATGTCCTAAGCTAAGGTCAGCTGAACTCCTTCCCCAGCGTACACAGTGTGGACAGGAAGCTGCTTAACCCTCCTGAGTCGCCTCATGAACCAACCGACACAGGGTTATCTTATTTTGCTGAATAACTACGATGCAGCAAAATAAAAACAGAATAAAAATGGCTTGCTAAAAGTAGGGAATATGTGTGGCACTAATAAGACGATCTTAATGGAAACAACAAAAGACTCCCTAGATCTCTAGTAGAAATGACGGTGCATGAACAAATGCCAACAAAGCGAGGTTGTTGGCTCTGCTTCTAGCTCTTCTGGCAGTGAAAACACAGTGTTCACATATTGCTGCCACCCACCACAACATGCCACAAAAATAAAAGTGAAAAGCAGAAAAAAAATGATCTGTGCAAGACAGAATCTGCATCCATTCATGAGCTGATACAGCAGGTGGGAAGCAGCAACAAAACACTGACTGCCATGAAGGGCCGAGCGTAGGAGGTACCGGAGCTGCTATCATTATGTCATCACTCTGATCCAAACAAACACTCGTCTGCGCGAAGCTTTACTCCATGTTTTGTGTGCATGTCAGCGACGACATCTCCGCGCACCTTCTCCACGCTGGCGTAGCGGCTGGCCAGCTGCTTCCTGAGGTCGGCGATGTGATGGTCGTACTTCTTCAGGTCCTTCTTGAAGTTGTCACCCCTGAAGGTCAGCAAGGGCTTCTCTACCTCCGTGTGGAGCTGTGAAAACAAAGCAGCCAGATATCAGTAATGTGCAGTGTGCTTTAAGAGCTTTCTGGTCTTCCTAATGCTTTGCTCTCTCATTTTTAGTATAATGCAGTCTAATACAAAACCACCCACTCATGCACAAAATCAGAAATAAATCTAAAGAATTACTTTAAGCTTTACTCAGCTATACAGCAATTATGGCAGAGCTGCTTTAGGTGCCCCTCCCTGAGTCCGGTTCTGCTTCAGGGTTCTTCCTGTTAAAAGAGAGTTTCTCCTTCCCTCTGTCACCAAGTGCTTGCTCAAAGAGGGTCATTTGATTGCTGGGGGTTTCTCTCTATTATTATAGAGTCTTTACCTTACAGTCCTTGAGGAACTGCTGAATTCAACTGAATTAAATTGAAGTTAAATTAAAGCTTGAGTTCATGTTTAAACTGAGGTTAAAGCAGAATTTTGAAAAGTGGATATACAAGAACTAGAATCTTCAATCTACCAACAACACTCATAGGTGTGGTTAATTTTACCTGTGATGTAAATCTGGACAAAATTTATTATTCCAAAGAGTGGTCCTTGGGTTTACTTCATCTATATGAGTAAGATCCACTCCTGATCCTCACAGGTTGGCAGCTGAATTGGTGTCAGTAATGTGGGTGTTCTGCACGACACCCCTCAGCTATGGGCATGAGTTGTGAGTGACTGAAAGAATAAAACCGTGGATACAAACAGCGGAAACTAGTTTCCTCCATTGGGTGGCTAGGCTCTGTGTTGAAAAGGGCTACCTGAGGTCCTCTGGGCATCTGATCACGATGCCTCCTTCGTGTCTTTCTTTGGAGGTTTTTTGTCAAAGCAAAAGGAGAATCTCTGGTTCAGCAACAAATTCAAATTCAAAATTCAAATTCAAATTCAAATTCAAATTCAAATCAAATTCAAATTCAAATTCAAATTTTTTATTTGTCACATACACAGTCATACACAGTACGATATGCAGTGAAATGCTTACACAACTGCTCGTGACCTAAGGAAAAAAGAAAAGGCTATGAATAAGATAGGAAATAAAAATTAAAAAGGGTAAATTTAACTAGGAAGGAATAAAATAAAATATATATATGAATTTGTTGAAAATAAAATAACTGTACAACACAAATTAGAATGAAGGGTAAATTTAGCTGGGAAGGAATAAGATAAAATATATATGAATTAAAGTTTAAAATAAAATAACTGTACAGCAAAATACACAATACACAGTATAGAATTATATAAGAATGTATGAAGAAATATAAATATATATACAATAACAGCAGCATTTTACAAGTATTAAATGGAAATGGAGAAATATAATGTCCAGTGTTGTGCAAACCACATTGTAGGTGTCTTGTGCAGTGCAAATATGCTTAAAGTGATTAAGTGTAAACAAAGTCCAGACTGTCCAGTGTGTGTGTAAGAACCATATATGTGGGTCCGTTCTATGTGGTGGTGTGATGATTGAGAGACCGTATCGCCTGCGGGAAGAAGCTCCTCCTCAGTCTCTCTGTGTTGGTCTTCAGGGAGCGGAATCGCTTTCCTGGCCTCAACAGAGAGAACAGTCCGTTGTTGGGATGGCTGAGGTCCTTCACGATCTTCCTGGCCTTGGTCCAGCACCGCCTGCTGTAGATTGAGTGCAGGTCAGGGAGCTCGGAGCGGATGGTGCACTCAGCTGATCGCACAACCCTCTGTAGAGCTCGTCTGTCCTGCATGGTGCTGTTCCCGAACCAGGTTAAGATGTTTCCGTCAGGATGCTCTCTATGGTGCACGTGTAAAAGTTCCTGAGCACCTTGGAGGGCAGTCGGAAGTCTCTCAAGCGTCTGAGGTGGTAGAGACGCTGTCGGGCCTTTTTCACTATGGTGTTGATGTGACAGGACCATGACAGGTCCTGCGTGATGTGAACTCCGAGGTATTTGAAGCTGTCCACTCTCCACTGGGCACTCGTTGATGACGGGGTCTGGTAGTTCCTCTCCTGCTTAGTACTGAAGTCCACTATCAACTCCTTTGTTTTACTGACGTTTAGAAGGAGGTTGTTCCTCTGGCACCAGGTCTCCAGATTCCTAACCTCCTTCAAGTAGGCCGTCTCGTTGTTATCAGAGATAAGGCCCACCACGACGGTGTCGTCGTCAGCAAACTTGATGATGGTGGTGGAGCTGGTAGTGGCCACACAGTCATATGTGTACAAAGAGTACAGCAGGGGCTCAGAACACACCCCTGGGGGCTCCAGTGCTGAGAGTGGTGGAGGCTGAGACATGTCCGCCCATCCTTACTGCCTGTGGTCTGCCAGTTAGGAAGTTGGAGATCCACTGACACATAGATGAGCTGAGTCCCAGGTGCTCCAGTTTGGTGGTGAGTGTGGAGGGATTATGGTATTAAATGCAGAGCTGTAGTCGATGAAGAGCATTTTAACATAATTCCCCTTCTAGTGTCCAGGTGAGTGAGTGATGTGTGGAGGAGATGAGAGATGGCATCGTCTGTGGAACGATTTGGACGATAAGCGAACTGTAGTGGGTCCAGTGTGTCTGGTAGTGAAGAAATGATGAAGTCTCTGACCAGGCGTTCAAAGCACTTCATCACTACTGAGGTGAGGGCTACAGGGCGATAGTCATTGAGAGAAGCAGGGTGGGGTTTCTTCGGGACAGGAACAATGATGGACTCCTTGAAGCATGTGGGGATCACCGACTGAGATAAAGAGATGTTGAATATCTCAGTGAACACAGGTGCTAGCTGGTATGCGCAGTCCCTGAGGATACGACCTGGGATGCCGTCTGGTCCTGCTGCTTTCCTGGTGTTCACTCTCTTGAAGGCTCTCCTCACGTCATGCTCAGAGATGACGAGCACGTTTCCGGTGTTGGCAGTATCTTCCTGTCTGCAGCCGTTAGCGCCGCTAGCGCTAGCATCGTTGTAGTCCTTAGCTGCAGCCTCGAAGCGAGCATAGAAAGTGTTCAGCTCGTCTGCCAGAGTCCCGTCCGCGTTCGTCAAACCGGTTGTTGGTGCTTTATAGTCCGTTATTGTCCTTAATCCCCGCCACAGGCTCCTAGAGTCACTCTGTTGGAGTTGTGACTCTAGTTTCCTCCCGTAGCGCTGCTTCGCCTCTTTCACCGCCTTCCCGCACGTCATAAGACGCGGCTTTGTACGGGTCCATGTCCCCGTCGCGAGTCCCGTGTTGTAGGCAGCGGTGCGGGATCTCAGAGCGTCGCGGATGGTTTTATCCACCCACGGCTTCTGGTTGGGAAACGTTGTGATGGTCTTTGTCTCCACGGTATCATCCGCTAGTTTCCCGATGAATCCCACCACCGCTTCCGTAAACACGTTGACGTCATCATCGGAGCTGTTCCTGAACATGTCCCAGTCTGCGTCGTCGAGTGCGTCCTGTAACGCGGCCACCGATTGGTCCGTCCCAGCGCGCGACCTTCCTCTGAACCGAAACTTCCTGTTTCAGCCTTTGTTTGTATTTTGGCATGAGGAAGATGGCGGCATGATCGGATTTGCCAAACGGAGGGCGAGATTGTGCCTTGTAGCCGTCCTTGACCGTAGTGTAGCAGTGGTCCAGTGTCCTTTCACCTCTGGTGGGGCAGGTGATATGTTGGTGAAAGTTCGGCGCTGCGCGTTTGAGGTTGGCACTATTGAAGTCCCCCGTCACAATAAGCGCGGCGTCCCGGTGTTGTGTCTGATGCCGGGTGAGAGCCTCATGCAACTCGCATAAGGCAGTGTCCGTGTCCGCTTGTGGTGGTATATAAACGGCACTTATAATGACCGATGTAAACTCTCGAGGTAGATAAAAGGGACGACACATGATGGACAGTAGTTCCAGATTTGGTGTGCAGGAGCGTGTGAGAGGAACAACGTTCGCGCTGTTGCACCAGTTGTTGTTCACCATTAAACACACGCCGCCTCCCCTTGACTTCCCCGAGTCCCGTGTCCTGTCCATGCGGTGAACCGAGAAGAACTCGGCCGGCTGGATGGCGTGGTCCGGCACCGCTGGGTTCAGCCATGTCTCGGTGAAGCAGAGGAGATTGCAGTCCCGAATGTCTCTCTGGAACTTTATCCTGGCCCTGAGGTCATCAAGCTTGTTCTCCAGTGACTGGACGTTGGCGAGCAGGATGCTAGGCAGAGGTGTGCGGTGTGCACGAGCTCTCAGCCTGTTCCTGACGCCGCTCGTTTCCCTCGAGGCCGCCGCTCGCGTCGCGTCCCTTTGTTCTCCTCAAGATCTCACTCGCCAGCTCGGATCCGGAGTTAAAAACTTGAATTGTGAGTACATTGTATACCAATAGAAACAAGAGTGTCACTGTTATACCTAATGTACCCAATGGTGATGAATTTGACGATGTAAGAACGCTGAAAACTAACTTAACAACTAGCTGGAGAGATTATATATCTCATCTGGAGCACATCGTGCAAAAGCATCTGGAATACACTGCTTAGCCTGCTGCCAGTATAACCCAACTTTGGACAAGTGGAAGAAAATAGATGGATTTTATCAGTCTAGAAGAAAACATTTAGTCTCCAAGAGCGGCTCTAGTGGTATAAAGCTAACCCAACGTTTACGATTGTTACCGTGTCTTTTATACTGTTTTTTATCTGAAGAACACCTGCCCTTTTACCGCATCAGCCACTGGTATTTTCGATGGACAGGCAAATATTCTCTAGCTTTAGGTCATTTTGAAAGTTTACTGATAGCAGCTCACTCCCCAATGCCCGGCAGCAGAGTTATTGGGTTGTATCAGAGACCTGACGCACCATTCAAATGTTTCTGGGTTTTAAATGTTTGTGGATTTTGATTGTTTTTTTTTGCTTAATTTTGACAGGGGGATGTAGCATGGAGCGTTTCAGCCCATAGTTTGGTCAGTAACGTCACTGTACAGTCTACCTGCATCAAAACTTACTACCACTGACTTTTATTAGATCCATATTGCAAAGTGTGAACAGCACAATCTGCAGTTTTTAGGCAACTTAAAATCAATACATACGTTGGCAGTGCATTTCACTTGGAGCTTTATTAAACTGTGGAAAAGTGCAGCTAAATGGGTGTCAACATAAATAAAGCCTGCTTCCTGTTCTGACCCATAAAGAGAAACAGTTACCGTCAGAGTGTCTGTTTCTCTGTCTCTCAGCAAAAGTTTGCCCAATATTACGATTTTTTTTTTTGTTTGTTTTTTTTAATAACATTTCAGTAGACTGCGAGGTGCCTTTCAGCACTGTTGGCTCTGCATGCTGAATACTAATCTGGTGAAAATGGCAAAGCTTGAAGCTACTGATGAACTGTAGCTGATTTAAAACTCGGAGAGCAAAACAAGTTGCGGCTTCTGCAGGCTTGATAAGACTCCTCATTCCTTTGCCTCGTTATACTTTACCTCCACCCAAGATAACAAAGCATGGAGCCCTGCTGGAGCTGGGAAAGGCCTGCATAGCCTTGGGCGTGGGGCTTGTCAGAATACGTAGCTAATTAATTAGACAACAGAGCTACGAAAAGCTCAGAGGCTGCCTTTGCTTTATTTAAGGCTGCCTCTGAAACCACTATGCTGTTTCTGCATCGCCGGTAATCGGACTCACAGACGGGTCATTTTCTGCGGTCAACACCGGCGAGGCTGAAGTAAACAAAACCCGTCACCTCAGGATGTGGTCGGATCAAGTATCCGTTTCCACAGCTGACTGAAAACATTCAACACTTGACCTGAAGGTGCACAAAACTGAAAATTCAAGACAGAAGAAAAAACCTTCATGATTCTGTCTACAGGACAGAATAATAATGCTAAAGTAGAGCTGATCAACTAATTGAATCCTGGTGTTTAATCTGTATATGAGTAGATTTTACCTTGTTGGAGAACTTGAGGTGAACTTCAGCCTCATCATGGAGACTCTTCTTAAGCTGAGTCCACGCTTCTCCAAGAGTCCTGAGAGAACATCGACGTGAAAGAAGTTAAACTCACAGATCAATAGCATTGAACGGTTGGGTCAAAGTGTACAAACGAAGCAGATATAAAATGCATAATTATTACCTTAACAGCATAAAAAGCATAAACACTTTATTTATCGCTCTAGCAGCAGATTCTGTGCAGCAAAACAAATAATCCATATGTACAGAACACGAGCAAAGTTTCCAATAATGGTCTCAGCTTTTATATAACAAAACAAAGAAAATCCTCAAAGGACTCTGTGCAGACCTCAACAAAAACAAAAAAACAAAAACGAATTTGCTCGTTTAAGTTTAGCTTTTATTCTTTTCAGTGTTAGCTTTTTACCTGACAGCTGTAAAAAGCTGATGGGGTATTGTCGTCACCCACTGGGAGGAGGGAACCCAAGTTTGAGAATGATGTCACTTAGGATTGTCAAGGTGGACTGGCAGCTGACAGTATTTTTATAAATTATACCAAAGGGTCATATTTGTCATGGCCATGTTATGTAGTGTGCTGTGAGCGGCAGGAGGAAGGACCCAAATGCAGGACTCTCAGAGGGCAAAAATTAAATTCAAAGCGGCAGCTTTATTTGCTGGGAAAACTCAAACATGAATATAAGGAAACTAAAATCAGAAACACAAAGCACGAAGCACTAACTAGAAATCTGGGGAAACTAGAAAACAAAACTGAACAGCGAACTAGAAAGCTACCACAAACACAGAGGAGAAAACACAGCGTGGAGAGGATACAACGCAACACCTGACAAAGAGAAACACAGGACTTAAACACACCAGCAGGACAACAAGAGGATGGGGAACAGGTGGTAACACAGCTGGGACAAATCAGACCTAATGAGACAAAGGAAGCAAAGCAGAATACATAGACAAAGGACACAGACTGTCAAAGTAAAACAGGAAGTATAACACAGAGACCCGGACTTGACACTGAGACTGAGAAACGACTGACTGGAAAGACTGAGGGAACATGGAGACAAGACGAGGAACATGAGAAAGGCAAAATAACAGAAACCAAAATCCTAGGATAAAAAATATAACACAAACAGAACCAAAACCCATGAATTACAATAATCAAAGAATATAACTAAAACCCACACAAAAACACTGGGTCACAGACCCAGTACTGTGACACAAAAAGCTCAGAACATAAATACAAACATGTGAGTGACAGTCTGCAAAAATCCAAAGCTTCTTCAGCCTGGTTGTGTTGGAAAATTTCACAAAACTGACAAACGGTAGAACACACTTTTCTGTTTCCAAGTTACTTTCTTTTGGACTGTGTGTTAGGTTAAAAGTGCTTAGGCATAAAAAAGTAACTTTATGAATGTGTGTGCATATGAATGGGTGAATGAGGCTTGTAACAAGAAAGCACTCAGATAGCTCAAATCGAGCAGAAAAACATTGTGCCAGCCCGTTCATTTTTTTAGTCTTAGCTTTATACTGTCACTGAGAACAAATGTCAGCAGCCAATGAGAAGAAATTTGGTTTGGGCAAGAATTTCAGTCTGTAGATGTGCAAAGCTGGTAGAAACATACCCTAAAAGACTGGCAGCTGTAATTGCAGCAAAAGGTGGTTCTACAAAGTATTGACTCAGGGGGCTGAATAATTACGCACACCCAACTTTTCAGTTATTTATTTGTAAAAAATGTTTGGAATCATGTATGATTTTCGTTCCACTTCTCACGTGTACACCACTTTGTATTGGTCTTTCACCTGGAATTCCAATAAAATTGATTCATGTTTGTGGCTGTAATGCGACAAAATGTGGAAAAGTTCAAGGGGGCTGAATACTTTTGCAAGCCACTGTAGAGCGGCCACAAAAGTAGAGGAGGTAAAATGATCTCTTTTGTTCAAGTAGCTACAGCAAGCCCTAGTATAAGATACACTTGGATTATTTTAAACTATGAATCATGCAAAGCTACTCTAGTCCCAGAAAGAAAACATGAAGCTGGAAATGAGCAGAATTTGTTACCATGTCTTTTAAGATGATCTTGAGATTGTACAAACAAAAATAATTATTTATATTCTATGTATATGTTTGACCTGATGCTTTATATGTTTGAATGTGGGGGAAATAAATAACGATATGAGTGAGTTTGAAAAATTGGTTTGACCTCCTGCTGCCCTGTGAACATCCTACAACCAAACTGATCAATACAAGCAAAGGTCAGTCCAGAGCAAAGCAGTACATACTGATCAATCATGACATCAAAGCAGAGAAGCAGTGTGGGGAATGCTTATGGACTTACCTGATAATGTGGCATAGTCTGCATAGGCTTTAATGAATACTAGTAGTAGGGTACTTATTGAAAGAGTACTTCAGTCTGTTAGCACTAATTAGCAGGTATCGGTTTCTGTGTTATGGCTGCACCTTTAGCATTAGCTTAGCACTCTGTCTGAATATGGTCACTTCTGGCTACAAAACCCCAACATGAAGGTGGTCAAAATGCTAAAGTTGATGCTTCACGATAACACAAAGCAGTTGGTGACAACTGTTTTCATATAGAGCACTTGTAGCTCAGTCACATCAGAATAAAAAATGGACAGCAACCTCCATGCCACTAATAAAAAATTGTTCAATGCACAGTGATTGCACTGAACAATTTTGCTGCCAGAGACCAATTACCAGCCGAAACGGTGACAACTGGTCACCCAGACATTGAGGAGGCTGCATGCTCAACCTCCTTCAATTACAAGGCGTTTGCACAGGTTGCTCTATGGGAGGTAACCTGTCTCCTAACAGTCACTGTTTTTAGCATCAGCAATTTACAGCCATCAGCGTGTGTTTTGTGAAAAAATTTCAAGGAAATACACCACTTTGTCCTGTATTTGAAATAGAAGTTTTAAGATCAGGTAGGCCTCAGTGGATGTTTTGTTTTTTAAAGTGTGCCGAAGCACTCTTGACTTTGGGAATGGCTGGCCTAGTGTAACTGTAGCATAAAAAAGAAACAAGGCACATGCTATGACTGTAGCACCTGTTCTATTAGTACCTACTCTGATCAACTCGCCACGGACGCTACGACTCGACACGGATCCACTGGTTTTCCACTACAATCTTGTACTACCTAACATGCCTGGTTGTCGTCACAGCAAGGCGTCTGAGTGTCCAGCAACATCATTATTATGCAACACGAACGCTTTAAAAAAAGGTGGACGTCGAGGCAAGAATATACCTGCTACTGGGTCTGTGGCTTTTGTCAGACCTGGGGATCACGGCGTTGTTTTTATAGCCATCTTCCTTGTTTGCGGGTTTCAAAAATGGCAAATGGTTTTAATTTTCGTGAACGAGATGCTCTCATGACTCATCAAGTGATGCTACTGACCAGCCAATCGGTGGCATGCAGTCTGATGACGTCACATTTTAGTACCTGCTTGGATCGCTTTAAACCCCAGGTGAGCAGGTACTAGAAAAAGTACCCGGTCCCAGGTACTATGATCTAGAGATGGCACGATACCACTTTTTTTATGTCCGATACCGATACCGATATCATAAATTTGGATATCTGCCGATACCGATATGAATCCGATATTGTGTGTTTTTTAATCAATAAAACTGTTTTTTTTTATATCTTGCTGCATTTTGTATAAGTTCATACTCAAGTTTAAATAAACAACAACACTAAAGCTATTCTGTTATACCTGTATGTAAAAAAATACACTGCACCCAAAATATTTCATAGTTCAGCAACACTGATCAATCTAATAAACCTTACCTAACTTAAAACCTAACTTAAACCTGCTCCATCCTCCCTATTCTGGTATTTTAAAGAGTACTTAGCAGAAATATTAAGCAACCTAACTAATAGGGTTGCAAACTCCCAGCAAAAAAAAAAAAAAAAAAAAAATAGGGAACCACCCACCCTCCACCTCATGATGCTTAATTGATGTAATCAACTTTAATTTGATGCAGGGTGAAAAAAAATGCACAGAAACAAATTATTTTTCAAGAATAATTAAATAGATTCAACATCTTTCTTCAACAGAATTGCAGAATTCACAGACGGTATCTTCCCAAAGGAAAAAGTACTATAGCTTACTAGGGTATATAGACTTAAGAGTTACTATATATAGTAATGGACTTCTATACATTTTACATCAGATTAAAACTTTGGGTGTAAGATTCAGATAATTATTTATTAAAAGCTACATATTTTAAATGAGAATAAGAAAGAAAAGTATGTCTTTGTGCCCCTTTTCCTGTTAATGCCCTATCGGCCCCCTGGCTAAACTTTTTGCTAGATCCGCCCCTGCACAGTTACCAGCCGTCAGCTACGTGAGAAAACGATCCTGGTGTAGAAAGTAATATTAAATAAATTCTAACAACAGCTTATCAAGCTTAAACGTGCTGCTGTTGTTCAGCCGCTGGTTTCCTCTTTCTGGCGCGAAGTGGGCCAAAAACAAAGAAGAGAGACAGACTCGCGACAGAAAAGCCGATCAGCTGATCGTTAAGCAGTTTCACGATTGAAGTAGCAGCAGGAAGGTGAGGGAGAGGCAGTCACTCCATATATCGGTGGTTAAGCTTAACATGGGAACGCTTTACAAACATTCAGAGATGAACTTACACACTTGCTTTACTTCTCTCTGGGATAACTTCCTCAGAGATGAAATGCTGGTTTGGTAGCGAGGCTACAAATACACACAGCCGCTCTATCACATGAGGCACACTGCTCCGAGGTGCTACGGTTATGAGCCGAGTTACGCCGTGTCGCAAGTTTTGTGAGGTGCTTTTTTGATATTTAATGGATCGGATTATATTTTTTATTTTTCGCCGATATCCGATCCAGTAATTTAGGTCAGTATCAGACCGATACCGATACGTAATATCGGATCGGTCCATCTCTACTATGATCTAATGGAAAACCCTGAAAACTGTGTTGAACCGTGCTGAGTCGATCCGAGTAGGTACTAATGGAAAAGGGCCTCATGTGCATCATCTAAACACAGTGTGTGGTTTAGTAGCATACACCCCACAAAGAAAAGAGAAACACAAACCACTGGTAATGTAACACCAAATGCAGCAAATGCAAAGGCTATAAAATGAGTTTGTTTGCACACCTGATTTAAATAGTCTCTTTATAGTTCGTGTCTTGAGAAAGGAAGTCTCAGAAATACACATGTAACAGGATCAGTCACACAAATCTCAGAGTTCCCACCTCTCACTTGTAATCTTGTCACTGTGCTATCTTTTGTAAACATCTTTGTGCTCTTAGTAAATATGGCCCCATGTCAGCAATGCTGTGTTTTTAAATCATTTCATATAATATTATACGCAAAGTGGTCACCTAAACTTTTTAACTGGACATTTTTCTTAATATCTCATTGAATTCGTTGATATTTGATCTTCAGGTTCAATTCAATTCAATTCAATAAACTTTATTGATCCCGAAGGTTGGCCCCGAAGGAAATTGGTTTTTTTTTTCAATTCAATAAACTTGATAATTTAATGTAATACAGTTTTTATTAGTGTCTGGAAAGCAGTTAAAGTCCACCGTTCCCCTTGCCAAGCCTTTCCCTTTCTACCAACTGCTTCTGGGATCGACTCAAAGGCTGTCGTGTTATTTTGCCGACAGACAAACACGATGACAGGAGTCGTCTCTGAAAGTGGCATCAAACACAAACAGGATGAATCTATTTTAAAATCGTCCTATCTTTGGAAGCGGTTCTGGTGATTATTGAAACTGTCTCCTGTTTCGCAGAGGAAGCTTTTTGAGCTGCATTCACTGATTCATCTCACAGCTTCTGTTTACTGCACTCACCCTTCCTCCTGCGCTGCCAGGGGGCTGAGAGACAGCTTGGAGAGGTTCTTGGCATATTCCTCCTCAATCTTTATCCTGAAACACAAACAACAAGATGAGGAACTGTCAGCTGCCTGGCTCAAGGGAGGACAGACAGAAACAGCTTCAGTGGAGTGGAAGAAAATACTTTAACACGAATACTTTTCTGACAGGAATCTTAAAAAATCCAAACAGCGGGCACAGCTCTGACCCTCGTACACCGGCAGCCCGGCAGAGCTCTTGCTTTGCTTTACAGCAGTTCATTTTCAGAGCAACTCTTCACGCCTTCATTGTCAGATTTACTAATTTTCGCCCCGGGCTGCGTTCAGCCCCGGTAGCCGTGTTTGTGCCCTCTGTGATATTCACTACCTCACATTTACCGTCCACACCTGAGTAAATCTGTCACCCAAAGAAGGTCACCAGGCCCGTTCCTTGACTTAATGCCTTGACTTAATTCTCAAAGGCACTGAGCAACCCAGAGAAATGGGAAAAGGTCAGCTCCGAGTGGAAATCTTCCCAAAGGAACTGGGAATCTTGAGTCAATTCTAAGTATATTCACAGGAGATTCCTCATTCACTTCCCACGACGTGAATGGAGCTTTTGTTGGATAAGGTGGAGCTAGTTCTATAGGGAGGCGTGAGATCGGATGTAAAAGTTATTTGTGGTGCTTCTGACGTCCTGGTTCTGATTCAGTAGGAGGATTTTTCCCGCATACGAGAAAATTTGGCACACCCTCGTGTACTCAACCACAAAAGGCATTTTGTTTGTCAAATACCCAGAAATAACAGGAAAAAGCTCAGACTTCTCTTAAGGAAGGTAACACTGACTCTTTGTCTTAATGAAGATGTGGATCAGTCGTGCTAATGGTAACAGTGACCTCCCAAAGGCTCATTTTGAGCCCAGAAATATCCTGCTGAGATCTACAGCTCTCTAATAACAGAGTGAAGCCACACAGGGGAAAGTCTGGGATCATTTAACCTGCAACTTTACTTTATGTGGATTTAATGTGCTGCACATAATAAATTCATTTTAGGTATGCTTTCGTCAAAAGGCATACACATCATCCTACCAGGATAGACCAGGATAAGAGCTTTTCCATTTCTTACAGAGAGTGAAAAAATTAAATGCTTTATTACAGAGTTTTAGTTTTGTTTAAATTTTAGATTTTTTTTAAAGAGTTTCAGTTTAGTTTCAGTTTATTTTTAGTTTAGTTTCAGTTTTTAAGGTTTAGTTTACTTTAGTTTCATTTTTTGTTCAGTTTCACTTTTAAGGAGGTTTAGTTTCATTTTAGTTTCACTTTAGTTTCACTTTTTAAAGCCGTAGTTTAGTTTGGTTTTGTTTCAGTTTACTTTTTGTTCAGTTTCAGTTTTTAAGAGGTTTAGTTTAATTTTACTTCTGGCTTTTAAAAAATATTAAGTAGCTCATACGCTCATGCTATACCTCTTTGAACCACAAGTTCAAACAGAGACTCATTATAGTGTCAAACTTGGTTTAGTTAACTTTTAGTTACTGTAACAACCTTGGCATTAACTCAACATGTGTAAAGAACTCATGTTCCAATCATACTTAGCTGAAGACAACAACATTACACAACAGGTGTGTTTGCTGAAATATGAAATGATCGACTGAACTGGACTGTTAAGCAGGTTGTTCCACAGCGTTTGTTCTTGGTTTAAACCTGGACCGAGGGACCTGCAACAGCAGATGACTGTCCGAGACGAGGGATCTGGGTGTGTAATAACGCTGAGCCACACCACGTGAAGATTTTAAAGTAATTAATAAAATCCTACATTTGTTTCTGTAGCGAGTGTGAAGCTGGTTAAATTCTGCGAGGAATGGAGTGATGTGTTGCCTACATCCAGCGTTTGTCAGGAGTCTTTCTGCCGCGTTTTATACTAACTGTAGATGTGATAATGCTGTATCATTCAGACAAGCATACAGTGAACTGCAAAACTCTTATTGGGAGGAAACGAGGGTGTGGATAAAGTGTCCAGTTACATTACTGGAAAGCACTGTTCTGTCCTCGGGTGTATTTCTAATCTGTACACAGCAAAACTGAAGAAGACTCCATACTTCAAGCAGGTCGAAACTGAAATGTTGATCAAACACAAAGAACTCAAGTTTAGAAATCTGAATATCAGTGATGCAGATTTTTCTTGCCTTCATAATCTGTAATCACCACCTATAGCATACATTCAACAGGGTGGAACGACCCCTGTTTGTTCAATTTAATTCAATTTAATTTATTTATTCAGTGCAAAAACACAACAGCAGTCGCCTTAGAGCGTTTTATATTGTTAAGTAAATACTGCAGTGATCCAGAAAAAGCCAAAACAATCAGACAACCCTCTTTGAGCAAGCACTTGGCGACAGTGGGAAGGAAAAACTCCCTTTTAACAGGAAGAAACTGGTAGAAACAGGCTCAGGGAGGGGTGAGGGCAGGAAGACGTACTGTGGAGAAGAGCCAAAACACATAGTGGGTGTTTAATAGGGTGATAATGACCTACTGGTAGGAAAAAGAGACCAATGAGTGTGGAATTAATCAGCTTGGTTCATGACACAAAAATGTGGTTTTCCAGCTCCAGCTCTGGGATTATTTCTGACTCCAGAGTAGCTGTGTGTCTCAAACTCTTGTTAGTTAATTAATTCAATCTGCTGACACCAAACTGCTTTTCTCCAGCGGGGCCGAGCCGTTACCTCTCGTGGATAAACTCGGCCATCTCCTTCTGCAGCTGTTTGCCCTTCAGCTGCTTCTGCAGGAGAACCTCGAAGCCCGTCACCGACGTGGTGCCCTGGGGGTCTTTCCTGTCGGCCTGAGGAAGAGGAGCGCATCATTCAGTCACAGCAACAATGAGTTCACGGACAGACAGTCCACTAACACCTCCTAGTTGTTTACATCTGAGAGCGTGTGGAGGACCGGGGCGGTGTTGTGAGGATGAGCTCCCGGTGTTGAGTCACAAACCATGCTCATGAAAGCGTGACTCACACTTGCATGTCAAGGAGGGCATGCGTTGGTGTGCGTGCGTCAGTCACCGGCGGGTGGGTGTGCGTGTTACATGTGTGTGTGTTACATGCGTGTGTTCCTTTTTTTTTTTCTGAGCACATGATTGTAACACGAACGGTCGGGCCGAGATGTGCGGCGCTCGGCATCATTTGTGATGGCAAAAGAGGAACAGAAGTGTCAGATTCATGTCACACAGCAGGTCCGAGCAGCAGGTCAGCTGACAAACAAGACAAAACATCGCAACACGACATCACAGGCCGCAAACGAAGAGCCAAACAGCAGCAGAAGAGGCGGCAAGGGGACGAAGATTGGATTTCAGTCACTTAGACAGGCTGAAGGGTTTTTCTGTACAAATCTAATTGAGGATGGTAATGTTTGGAAAATTGCAGGAGCCACGGGAGAGACGTAATTTGTGTTTGCATGAAAACCGATAACAGGTTTTGTTAAATGAGAAGGAGAGTGCTGGATCGACATATTGACCGTTTTCTGTCAGCGCACATAATTTAATGTGAGCGTTTTGCTTTTATCTGCTTTTAGCAGCAAAGATTTGCTCAAATGGTCAACAAAAGGTGCTGACAGGAACAAAACAAATCCTTTGTTTAATGCTTGAAAAGGCTAGTTTATGTGCTAGGTAAGAAAAATGGAAAATCCAACGTCACATTTGCAAAGAAAACGTAATCACTTTACACAAGGAGCAGGGAAGAGCTGCATGGGTTCTCATGTCTGTATTTTCACCACAAAATATCAAGAAAGACTTCCTGGATTTTGTCTTTATGAAGTTTATCCACATTTTCAGCTTTAATGATGTTTAGATACCAAAATGTTCTAGTTCTGGATTCAGAACATCGAACACTGATTCAGCATTGATCCGTCATGTAAAAGACTCATGCTCTGTGTGGCTGGTTTTTCTATATTAGTGAAAGGTTCTTTTATTTGCTTGTTCAGTCTACACTTATTTCCATGTCCAGATGCTCCTTATGTTCCCAAAAATCAAACAAAGCCGTCAGCAAACCGTCCCAAATATTTCAGCTCCAATAAAATGATGGGTGTGGCTAAAAAACACAGATTGCGTGTGGTTGCAAATGTGGTTCCTGTCATCAAAGAAACCATTTCCAAGGTAAAGTCAGCACCTGATGGGCAGAGAAAAACACCGTCATATGGCTAATCCTACTCTTTGAAGGTCACGATGACCATAATTTACAGAATGGGCTTCACTTGTTGTTCAGTATGACATGAAACTCATTGGGAAAGTGTTTACTGAGCATCGAAATCGAGGCCTGTTTTCCTAAAGACTTTTATACAACCAGAAGACTTTTCCAACTGCAGGAGCTGCCCCCATGCTGTTTTAAGGTACTTCTACCTTGGCTTCATTCTTGGCAGCTTTCTTGTATATGAATAGATACATTTATGCTTAAACATTTGTTAAAATGGACTTCTAAAATTAAACGTTGTTTACATTTTAATCTATGAAGCCAAAGCTAAAGAGAGGAATGTACAAAGCTAAAAACAGCTGCTGCACATCACAAAGGTTTCCGCCTCTAAGACTGCTGATGCTGTCACAGGAAATGCAAAAATAAAGCCCAGGAGCGAGTCAGGACTCTGCTGCATCTCTGTGTTTTTGAGGAACTCACCCAGAAGTAATCGCAGTAGCTCCATTCGTCGGGCTTGAGGAGCTGCTGCTCCGGACCTTCTCCAGGCAGAGGAAAAGTCACGCAGTTTATCTGAAGTAAGAAACGAGAGGAGACAGAAAGGTGGTGAGTTATGACCCAACTGAAACAGAGCTGCTAAAGTGCTGCGGGAAGGAAACTAAATGTGGAAGCAAGCAAGGTTAGAGTTTTATCTGGATCATGTGCATGGCAGGAAAAAGGTCAGGCGTGAGTAAATGTATGTGGCGATGAGGAAGGTGATCCATGGATGCTTCAGGGAGGAGAGAAAGGAAGACTATCACTGAAAACAAAGAGAAAGCTTTTCTTCTGTATAGCTCAAATCTAACAAATTAACTTTGTAAACTTGACAATATGTAGTGCGAGAGATAAACACACCCAGCACTCAGCCTGAATACAGACTCCATGGTCCACAGCGTCTTCAATTACTCTCTGAGCTGCAATTATGTAATGTTCACCATCTGTGAATCCTCCCTCCTGGCACTGCAAGATACCCTCTGTGCCATGTCAACCGCTGCTGCAAACTGCATGGGCATCCAGGCAGGCTGCTTCATCCGCAAACGCACAAAAACACACACTGACTCACAGTGTTTACAGCATGAGTTCACCACTGTACTGCTGTCACACAGGCTGGAGAGAAACAACATCTACCAGCTGCTTCTTTCTTTTCACTCCAGCATGTGAAATAAAAAGCAGGACAGGGCTCGTTTTAAGCAACACGATATCAGTCATGTGCATCCAGGTTTACCTCTCCAGCTGGTGAGCGATGCTTCAGGATTAAAGTCTGGGGTAGATTCAAAGCCAAGGAAGATTTATTCACAGCATACTCTGTGTAGTACCTATCAAACTAAATATAAAGCATCAAGCAGAATGCTCAAAAACAAAGCGGTACTTTTGCTATTATTGTGTGGGTGGAGCTCAAACCTGATTTGCTATCAGATCTGCAGAAGCCTGTAAACATGGGTCTCACACACTGCTGTTCGGGAAGTGGTTTATCTTTCACAGTGTTTTTCATATATTCAATGCTTCTCTAGTGCCAGTGTTTTAATGAAGACATTCCCAGAGTCAGGAGTGCTGCGGCTCACTTAAAAAAGAGAAGATCCCATGAAGCCAACATCATCTTAAATCTTCATTCTACTCAAAATGCAAGAGAAAGTGATGTATGTCCTTGAAATTGTTATTCAAAAAACATAAGCAACACAGGTAGTTGGTTATAAACTGCTAATGCTACACAACCATAAGACACAAAATAAACTTAGGTCAGAGTAATGAGTAATATTACAACCAACCAAAATCTTTAATTTACTTTTTAAAGTTAATTTATTTAGTAAATTCTTTTAAAGTAAACTACAGCCCACCTGCAGGACCTTCATGGCTGAAGAGGGTCCCGGCTCACACTTTGGGAATCACTGTTTTAATGGGTTGAAATGTAAGTTAAAAGATGGTTGTATGTAAGAGCATCCACAGTACAATAGATGGCCAGTTTAGCATACCTTGGATAATTCTCCTTTCTTAAATTTAGCATAACCAAAAAGTACAACATGGACTAGCAGATTGTCGCGGTTACTTGTAGCTTGCAAGAAAAATGGTGACTTGATTTGCCTGCAAATGTTTATTAACTAGAGGCAATAATGGAAAATGTGCTGCAACCAACACATTTAAAAATGCACAACTTTTGCATACGGTCTCGATTTCCTGTCTCTGTCATTGTTTCCACAGCTTCATTAATGCTCAGAGTGGCTCTCAAGTGTTTGTAGACAAGTCAGTGTGTTCCTGGGAAACTACCGTCCACTTTGGCCGTATCTACTACCAAGTAAAGCAATCACGTGAAGGTGTTTGATATCTAGTTGGAGAATCTCTGACCAATATTAGCTAGCATCAGCATATAAATGTGGCCTGTTAATCATTTCTCAAAACTCAACTGTGTGCCAGTCTGTACTCGTTTCCTTGCTAGTCTGGACTTTGTAAGTTAACACAGAAGTCTGGACTTCCCGAGAATGCGGCACGATCACTCTACAATTGGCACGGCAGTGTACTTGATGACATCACAGCTCCGGAGTTTTTACTGTCATCATCTCTTAATTTAACTGTGATTAACATTTGCAACTTGCCAAAATTTGCTTTTACGTATCATAATGTCGAATAAGCTTCATACAGTTAAGCACAATCACTACGACTGAAACACACGCTTAATCTCTCTATTAATAAAAACAGTATACATGTATGCCTGAATAAAAATAAACAGGTGACATGTTAGAACGCGTTTAATTTTTTTTTAGTAGACACTCAAAACTAACAATAGACAGCTGGGGTTTGGAAGAGAATTGAGCAAATATTTAAAATAAAATTAGATTTTTGGAGCAGCCTTCAGGATCTCCACGTAACACATGCTGTTTTTGCTCCCGGTGAAATTGCTTCCTCCTGAATTTAAATATTTTTAATGTTAAATTTAATTCAGAGTCAGCTGTTTAATTAAGAACAGAACATTTTACATAAGGGGATATGATGGGTGAAATTCAAAATATGCTGACAGCTCTCCAAGTAAGACTTCAATATTAAATAAAACGATCCAGTTATGAAGCTTAACTTTAATCTCAGCCAAAGTTTATACAGTTACATTCTCGCCTGATAAATATCTTAAAAGTTTATTTTGTGACCCAGAAAGAGTAATATTTTAAACTATTTGGCCACTTTCCTCTGCCATTGCCGCATTTTTGGACGAAATGCAATTCTAGGATATTTGGCTACACAAGTCACCACCAACGCATGCTCGATAAAATGGGCGGAGCGAGAACACATCTGGGAATTTTGAGCGTACTTGGTTTGATGCGTACTTTGAATTGGAACAGTACTTGGTCTGCGACTGATGACGTATCACAAGTCCACGAGAATGCAAGTACACACAAGTACGCATTTTGAGAAATGGCCACAGTCTCCAACCAAATAAAAACTCACTTGCTAGCAGAGAAGCAAGCTAAGATTAGCCAGCTAACTGCTACATTAGGTAAACAGTCATTCATCTCAGTTGGCTATTCAGGTAACAATTAGCCCAATTCGCCACATTATTGGGTATTCTGTTTATGTAGGCATCTTGTCTCAAGGTCAGTTTTGACACCTAAAACCAAGAAGTATTTCTAGCCAATGTTAGCAAACACCAGGCTACTAGCATGACCAAATTGCTAAGATGGCTAAGAAATTTCCTTTTAATACAGTCGCAGAATCATTAAAAAGGATTAAAAGTTTGTTTTTTTTAAGTGTAAATGATCTCTACGGAACTAAAAAGATAAACAACCAGGACATCATGTCACAGTTTTAAGTATTCATGAGCGAGACAGATAAATATGACGGCATGCCGGCTCGGACGTCGCCCGGATCAACAAGGTCCGCGTCAGGTGTTGAGGAACCAGGGCACCCTGACGACAAGTGGGCTACTGGAACAAGAAGGCATCGGTGGGCAAGAGATGAAAACAGGGCGTTGTTGGAATGCTACTACGCAAGTAACCCTGGCGGAAGGGGTTACATGAATAGGATGAGGGGCCTATGGATTCTTCGATACCCAACATCCACAATGACGGCGAAACAACTAGTAGCTCAGTGTTCCAACATTCGAAAGAAGGGACTGCTATCACAGCTAGAGATTGACGAGGTACAACATAAATGCTACGGCAAGGAGGAGTCAGGGCGCCAGGTCAGGGGAGATATCATCACCCCACCCGAGATTGGGTACATAGCCCCAAGTGCGATAGGAGAAGGATCGTTGAGTCCGAGAGGAACTGACCTGAAAGATAGGATCATGGCCAAGCTTGAAACCTGGATCCCCGTGGCGGTTACCAAGATTACGTGAAGTACCCTCAGAAGGTCTGCTAGATGGTGTTAATGCAGCACTCACGGACGATACCTACAACCACGATTACCGACACTAACAAGCTGATCTACACTACGGCAGCAGTGATCAGTGAGATGCTTGGCTACAAGTTGAACAGCCACAAGGGGCAGTACCCTCCATGGAGAAGGAGGCTAGAGGGCAAGATCAAAGTAGCACGAAGGAGGTTAGCCAACTAACGGAGTTGCAGAAAGGCGCGACAAAGAAGGTGCATAAAAATACAGCAAGCTGTCCATACCTGAGGCCTTGAAACTGCCAAGCAAAGGCTCACAGCCTTGGCCAGCCGCTTGAGGAGGTACACCAGAGAAATAGAAGGCAGGAGAATAAACCAGCTGTTCTCCACAGAACCAGCAAAGGTGTACTCTCAGTGGCAAGGGAACAATAACAGAACAGCACCACCAAGGCTGGAGACGGAGCAATACTGGAAGAGCATATGGGAGAAGGACGCAACCCATAACGGCAATGCTCAGTGGCTAGTGGATCTGAGGGCAGACCACAGCAACCTCCCTGAACAGGGTCCAGTAACCATCACAGTGGCAGATATCCAAGAAAGGGTCTCCAGTATGAAGAGTTGGACAGCACCAGGGCCCGACATGGTTCACGCCTACTGGCTGAAGAAGCTGACTGCACTCCACGAGCGTCTGGCAGCACAAATGAACCAGCTGCTAGTTAACGAGAGACACCCGGAATGGCTAACCGAAGGTCGGACGGTCCTGATCCCCAAGGAGGGACCGGTCCCATCCAACTACCGACCAATAACCTGCCTCAGTACTACATGGAAGCTCCTGTCAGGCATCATATCGGCTAAGATGAACAGGCACATGGGTCAATACATGAGCGGGGCACAGAAAGGGATTGGCAAGAATACCAGAGGCGCAAAACACCAGCTACTGGTAGACAGAACAGTCAGCCGAGACTGCAAGACCAGACTGACCAACCTGTGCACAGCCTGGATTGATTACAAGAAGGCCTATGACTCAATGCCCCACAGCTGGATACTGGAATGCCTAGAATTGTACAAGATCAACAGGACCCTAAGAGCCTTCATCAGGAACTCAATGGGGATGTGGCGTACAACACTAGAGGCCAACTCCAAGCCCATAGCACAAGTCACCATCAAGTGCGGGATCTACCAAGGAGATGCTCTGTCCCCACTGCTGTTCTGCATAGGCCTGAACCCCTCAGTGAGATCATTAACAAGACTGGCTACGGATACCGACTACGAAAACGGAGCAGTTGTCAGCCACCTCCTGTACATGGATGACATCAAGCTGTATGCCAAGAGTGAGCGAGACATCGATTCACTGATCCACACTACCAGGCTATACAGCAATGACATCGGGATGTCATTCGGGCTGGAGAAGTGTAGTCGGATGGTAACAAAGAGAGGAAAGGTAGTCAGAACTGAGGGGATCGAACTACCAGAAGGCAACATTGCAGACATAGAGGACAGTTACAAGTACCTGGGGATCCCGCAGGCGAATGGGAACCATGAAGAGGCCGCTAGAAAAGCTGCAACCACCAAGTACCTGCAGAGGGTCAGGCAAGTCCTGAGGAGTCAGCTGAGCGGTAAGAACAAGATCCGGGCTATCAACACCTCGCCCTGCCCGTGATCAGGTACCCTGCTGGGGTAATAGGCTGGCCAAAGGAGGAGATAGAAGCCACTGACATAAAGACAAGAAAGCTCCTTACCATGCATGGAGGGTTTCACCCCAAGTCCAGCACCCTGAGGCTGTACGCTAAGCGGAAGGAAGGGGCCGAGGACTGGTGAGTGTCAGCACCACAGTCCAGGATGAGACAACGAACATCCAAGAATACATTGGGAAGATGGCCCCAACTGACCGAGTGCTCAGTGAATACCTCAGGCAGCAGAAACCCAAGAAAGAGGGAGACGAGGAACCATCATGGAAGGACAGGCCCCTGCACGGTATGTACCACCGGCAGATAGAGGAGGTGGCTGATATCCAGAAATCCTACCAGTGGCTGGACAAAGCTGGACTGAAAGACAGCACAGAGGCACTAATCATGGCAGCACAAGAACAAGCTCTGAGTACAAGATCCATAGAGGCTGGGGTCTATCACACCAGGCAAGACCCCAGGTGCAGGCTATGTAAAGATGCCCCTGAGACAATCCAGCACATAACAGCAGGGTGCAAGATGCTAGCAGGCAAGGCATACATGGAACGCCATAACCAAGTGGCCGGCATAGTGTACAGGAACATCTGTGCCGAGTATAACCTGGAAGTCCCGAGGTCAAAATAGGAGATGCCCCCAAGGGTGATGGAGAATGACCGAGCTAAGATCCTGTGGGACTTCCAGATACAGACGGACAAAATGGTGGTGGCTAACCAACCGGACATAGTGGTGGTAGACAAACAGGAGAAGACGGCCGTAGTGATCGATGTAGCGGTTCGAATGACAGCAATATCAGGAAGAAGGAACACGAGAAGCTGGAGAAATACCAAGGGCTCAGAGAAGAGCTCGAGAGGATGTGGAGGGTGAAGGTAACGGTGGTCCCCGTGGTAATCGGAGCACTAGGTGCGGTGACTCCCAAGCTAGGTGAGTGGCTCCAGCAGATCCCGGGAACAACATCGGAGATCTCTGTCCAGAAGAGCGCAGTCCTGGGAACAGCTAAGATACTGCGCAGGACCCTCAAGCTCCCAGGCCTCTGGTAGAGGACCCGAGCTTGAAGGAGGATAAACCGCCCGTAGGGGCGTGCTGGGTTTTTTTTTTTTTTTTTTTTTTTTTATACACACATATATACTGTCTTTAACAATTGCCTCTTGCTGTTTTCTGCACTGTAGCTGTGGCCAAACACAATACCATAAGAGCAAACCAAAACAGTAAAGCCTTAGAGGCTGGACAAATACACAACGAAATAAAATTCACAATGAAGCTACACCAAGCTGATAACTATCTATTTTAGGGTCAGATGACGCCTGATTTTTAATGGTAAAATAAAAGTGCCATACTTTGTGTATGTATTGTATATTACAAGCTCTCCTGTACAAGCACATGTACATGCAGTAGATTTATGACACAAACATCTTTATGTTGGAGGGCTCAACAGAGAAGGCGAGAAAGGAGTATAGAACAGTTCATTTTTTTAGATTTTCAGTATTTGTGACAGAGGAGCGTGAATCTTTCCTTATACAGGTATATTTCCACAAAAAACCTTGATTATTTTGCACTTGAAACTTCACCAACCCCAGCATGAATATGTAGTGGGCTTCCTCACTCTCCTCTCTTTGCCACTACAAACAAAACATCATAACAACTTCCAAAAAACAGAACGTAAAATAGATGAGTAATGCTCTTCTTCTCTTTGTTATATAATCGCTAAAATCCAGAGGACACGTTAATATGGCAAACTGCCAGTGAAACTCACGGGCATGGTAGCAAGCTAATAAACAACATTAACTCACAGTAGCACATTGTAATGTAAAGGAGCAGCGGTGTGATTTACTCTGTGTGCAGACCAGTCACTTTGTTCATTTTCTGCCTCAGAGATCATACTGATTGTCATGGGCACCAGATTTTCCATTACACTGGCTCCACATTTATCATGACTGTTGTTTATCTGCCTCTCACATCCAGCACAAAATGAGACCATTCATCTAAGGGAAGCCTGTCTGGCTAACTTACTTCTCCCTGATGGCTGCTTAGTGAGGTACTCTGGGGCTGAGAATAAAATATTAATATAGATTACCTTTATGCCACAGCGTGTGATAAATCCCACCGAGGCCAGTCTTGTGGGGGTGTTTGAAGTCCAGCCATCGGACTTGACTGTTTGAATTTAGCACAAAACAAAGCTGCAAGCTGTATATGAGTGTAGATTTGCTGAGTGAACTGGCACATTTAGTTCTCAGTCAGCATTCATAAGCATTCGCCCTCATGAGAGTTTAGTATCCAAGCTACAGGCAATGCTTATTTCATTACATATTTTTGTGTTTCTTTATTTTGCTGACGAGAGTCGGGGGGGAAAGAAAAATCCAGTCAAAGAACAAATGGTCCGTGAGAGACGTAAACCTGGCAGATGAACAAACAACTGAAACGCTCTCTTGCGAATGTTCATTTTCGAGCAGCATATAGCACATTTGCTGCAAGACTTCACCTTCACAGCCGTACACAGGTTCACCATACTATAAACCCGCAATCAGTTTTTGTCTTTATTGTCTGTTAATATTGTTTCCAAGCCTGGGAGCAACCAGGAATGTTCTTAGTTTATTAGCTGATAAAACAGGAGACAAAACGAGGTTAATCATTGTTAATACAAATACTAAATGTAAGATACATTTAAAGCCATTTATCACATATACATGTTTAATATTTAAAACATGTTTTAGATGGAAGGTAGCTGAATTATATGGTGGCATTTACACCATTTGCACACACAGATGTTAGGCAGCATTGACACCGATTAATTTCAGGCTTCAACGCTCTTGCTTCTCATTCACTTTCATTGGATGATGTCACATGTTGCTGAACTGAATTATGGCTCCCTCGCTTCACTTTGCTCATGACAATGATACGGTAGCGTGCACAGGCATCAAAAAATGGGAGACTTTAGCTCAGCTAATACTAACTTTTAATTGTAGCTTGGCTAGCTTGCTTTTGATAAAGGCTGGTTGCTAGCATACTGCTGCAATCATAGCCTGAATGCAAATCACAGACTTGTCTATGAACACTATCCAACTCTTGGCCATACTGTAGTGATACTGAGCAAAGAGCAACACAAACCAGAAATGGAGAAGGTTTATTTTACTTTCAAGGTGAAATTTTCCATTTTGTTACATTTTTCAAGTTTTACTAGCAGTTAGCGCGTTTGTGTACTGTGTCAGTCTGCTAGCGACCAAAGCAATCGATTTCATCCAGTAACCTCCAAGAACGAATGACGCGGAACAGATGCTTTTCCCTAGCAACTGGAACTTAAGTCACATCCATTTTGGCTCTTGATCAATGTTCACACGATGCCACATGAAATATGAGCGTAATGATACCTAGCCACTTTATGAGAGCATATGTTAATTAGCTGAACTTTTCTGGCATTTACTTTTTCATCATCAGACAAGATACATTTTTTTTCTTTTTCTTTTCAGAAATACTGAACATCTTCTGATAGTGAGCTAGCTTGGTAGCTAACTCTGATGAACCTTGTGAATCCTTTTCACGGTAACATGGCAAAAAATCTGGACCGTGTTTTAACTCTTCTTTCCATTTGTTCGGACCCAGATTGCCGCTTCTTCACTGAAACCTCCTCTGCAACGATGCCAGCTGACGTGGTACCGAGCACGTGTAGCCCAGCAACAAGTCAAACCACAGGCGCATGAATGTTTCATTAAAAATTCAAGTCTCAAAAATGATTAAATCTGATTGAAGATCCGATCGGTCAGATGCGGTGAAGGTGAAAACAAGGTTGCAAGGCGGCTGCTTCTCGTGTGTGAAGCCTCGGCGCCCCGCGAGGGTCCATTTTGCCAACAGTCATGGATGTGAGCGTCTCCATGACAACTGTGGAGGGGTTGTGTAACGTGAGGTGCACCACGACGAACAAAAAGACACCTCTGAGGGCCGACGTCACTGACTTAGTTGTTATCACCTGTATTTTTTTCCAGCTGCTGCAGAGACATTTAGCATGCATGACTGTCTTTTTTTTTCTTCCCAAGCATCAAGACTTCCCAGAAATTCCTCTTTTTTTTAGTGGAGAAGGAAAAAAATCTCTCCATGAGAACTCTTTAGATGAAGCCAAAGAACAACAATAGATCTACGGGCTGTGAAAGGCTTTGGAAAAGCAAACAAAGAGGAGGAAGAAATAATCTTCAAAACAGTATGTCTTCAGTGAATATCTGAATGGTTCCCCCCTCCCTCTCAAACCACCACCACCACTTTCTCCTATGGCGGTGTTTTCCATTTCAACACCCATTAATCAGTGCTATTGCCTTTGTCACCATGGAAACTGGACTTGCTGCATCTCTCTCAGGTCTGGTGGTGTTTTTCACAATAGCCAGACTGACGGCTCCCGTGGCTGCAGCAGGTCAGCGAGCCCACCGAGTGCAAAATCAGCCCCTCGCAAGACACAAAACCCACCTCTGTCTGCTTCTCCATCAACGCACGACCGCCTCACCGCTGCCCCCCCCCACCCCCTCACCACAGCCGTCATTATGGACTGAGAGATTACATAACTGCAACTACTGTCTGAGTATCTTCACACAAAGCTACTGTGTACATTATAGAAAAAAAATCCCTGCAACGTGGTGAAGACCTCAGTTTCTACTCCGAGTGTGACCTGCAGAGGGTGATAACAACTGGAGGAGACAAACACACACTTAATCTGACATATCATAAAAATACCAACAGGATTCTGCAGGCTCCTCACTTATCAGTCATTAAAAAAACACATCAGAGAGTCTCCAAAGCGTAAATTAATCTTTGACAGACATAAAATCAATATTATAGACTGAGGCCGCTCAAAGTCAATGAGACCGATATGAGTGCGAGACTCCCGCACAGCGTCTTCATTCAGATGATTGAGGTATCCAGTATTGCAGGGAACCCCCTCACACTACTCCACAAGGACATGTAATGCATTATGATTTGAGTTTAACGTCAACAGATGGTAAAAAAAGAGAAAAAACAAGTGATTTGAACTTGATTGAGGTGCACGAGGAGCTTCAGCAGACGATGCACAGATAGAGGCACAAAGAAGAAGAAGAGAAAGGATTAAGTTTCTCAGTACTCACAGTGATCTTGGTCTCCTTGACCTCCTTGATCTGCCTCTTGGCCGGCGAAACGGAGCCGGGGGGCTGCGGGGCGAGACAGGAGGGATCGTCAAAACTCTCCTCAGTGTCAAAGCTGGCTTCCATCATCATCCCTCTCACCTCCTCCTGCTTCTCTATTCTGGGAAAGCCTCACTCTCTCCTCTCTCCTTTCTCTTTCCCTCCACGCACCAAGGCTGCCAACGGTCTCACAAGCCGTGGAGTGAGCAGAGAGGAGTTGCGTTGCAGGAGGGGGAGGGAGGGAGGTGTGTGTAGCTGCGGTGGGAAGGTAGCGTGAGGGAGGAGGAGGAGGGAGGCAGTAAGGGGAATTGGTGGCGGCTGTGGGAGCGTGACGAAGTCTAGCCTCCGGTTAATCTGCTGTCACATGAGTTTTAAGGTTGTAGCCCAATCACAACCTCACCTCCACACCTGCCTTCCCCTTTCACCTCACCCTCCTCACCCGGTGATGTCCATGCAGAAGGAGAGATAAAAGATGAAGAAACATCATTGAGCTAGTTCAGGGATGGAGGCACTGGAGGACGGGAAGAGGGGAAGAGAGGAAAGAAGAAAAAAGAGAGAGGACAAGGAGGCAGATGAGGAGGAGGGGGGGTATTTACATGATCCTTGCCCCACCTCCCTCCCCAGAGACCCAGATAGTGAGGGAGGAGGGAGCAGCGAGGCGTAGGTGGTGGTGATGGGGGTTGGCTTGATGGAAATGGCTGAATGATGATATTTAAGAGACAAATTACAACTGGGAGGAGGGGGGAGGGGGGAGAGAGAGAGCAGGAGGGAAAACAAGCAGCCAATGAGAAGCAGCGTCTCTGATTGTATGTGTGTGTTTGGGAATGAGATGCATGCACATTTCAGGGTTAAGCGAGTGTTCAGACTCAGCTGTGTGTAAACAGTGTGTTTACACCGGCAGCTACATCGCTATCGTCTTCCTCACGTGACGCCGCTTCACCTGAGGCATTGAATGTAAAAGCTGCGCACAGAGCAGCTTCCCCGCCACACCTTCGTACAACACCCACCTGGTCCAACAACAACACCATCAAACGAGAACGACACCGAGGAGCGCGACAAACACGTTCTCACCTTGGCCGTGCAAAACATGGCGGCTGGCAGCTCTGACCGCAACAACCACTGTCCAGGTTTGGCGGGATCCGTGGGCCTGGCGCTCCCAGAGCTCCCAGTGTGAGCTCTGATTATTTGTTATTATTTTTTGGCTGGCCTCCTTCTTCACAAACTCTAACATGTGTCCAAATCTCAGACGCCCATATGGCCCAACTGTCCGTCCACCTATACTCTCCTGTGTGATCATGACACTGTATGCCCTCATCTGACTCGTAATTAGTCACGTGGGTTGGCATGTAATCGAAGTTGGCCCGGGTCCATCGGAGCTGCGGGAGCGGCCCTGCTTTCAGTGGAAAGAGAGCGCCAGCTTCCTTTGAAGTGGAATCTTTTACAGGAAAACTGTGGCTGTGGTGATTTGGGTGATTGTGACCACAGAATAGCCTGACCAAACTAAAGAGCGTGCTGTGAGTGCTGCTCGCTTTTTACAGAATGGAGGATGTGAGAAGACGCAATGCACCGTAAACAAAAACACGCGACTTTTTGGCAGTTCAGAGTTTTAGCAGCAAATCTGGGCGATGTCTCACTGACCTGAAGTATCTAGTATCCAATCCTGACAATCATTGCTAACGAGTAAGACAGCCAACAGGGATCATACTGTAATTCTTTGGGCAACAGGCAGTGATTCAAGACTGCATAGAGGTTCTAGAAAAAGCATAAAAGCTTCTAAATACTGAACTCAGAAGGTTAGCTTTTACATTTTTATGTGCAACAAATGAGCGAGCATTCAGCTATTCTTAGTAAATATATCTTCAGAGAAATGAATTCCAAGCGCTCAGATACCAAGGTTACATTCTCAGACTGTGTTGTTATTATCCTAAAGCAATTTCAAACAGTTTTAACCTGAGAACAGCTGCAGTTTGTCATTTCTGAGAAACCTTCAAACCTAAACTTTGCCTCCCAAAATGACTGTGATCACCTCATGTTTCAGTTTAAAGTAATAAAGAGAGGGAATTTTAGGTTAATTTCTTCCTGATTTTGGAGTCTGTTTCCTGCTCTGTACCTTTTCAAACTATGCTATAAAAGAAGATGAGACTGGGATAATTACATTTATCAGCATTAATGAGGGTGAAAACCTTTGTGGCTCTAACAGTAAATCATTTTTTGACAGCTAAGGAAAATCTACATGTAAGTGATCTTTAATAGACACGTGGTGCACTCAGTAAGAAAACTGTCAGAGTGGAGGATGCTTTTAGTAAATAGAAAGCAGTCTTAGTACTTCTGATTTAATCTATTTATAGCTTATGAGTTGCTAGTAATTTAGAGACCTTGCATGAAGATGATTTGTATGAAATCAAACTTAATTTTGGTTAATGATTGTTCAGTTTTATCAACCAATCACCAGTGACAGGGTGTCAGATGCTCAAATTTGAGATACTGGTTGGTTAAAATTATTTAAAATTATTATTTTTATGTCTATTTAAGCGTTGTATAACAGTATGTTTGCACTAAGTACCGCAGCAATTTCCTAATGTTGTAAACCTGCTCAACATTTGGCAATAAAACCCCTTCTGATTCTGATTCTGAAAAGACGAATGCATTCACCCTGTGAGACTGTGACTGGTGATGGCAGGTAACCCTGATGTTGGGTTTGGGGAAAAAACTGATGTAAGCGAACTCCAAAGAAATGGATATTTTTATTGGACGAGAAAGTGGAAAGTGGAGAGGAGACTTGCTTTGATTAAAATGTGATCACACCATAAAGATAATCATCATCATCTGCTGTTACTTCAGACTCAACATCATCGTGCGCCTCTTTCGGCTTACCTGCTTGTGCATCGCAGGTTTCCTCAGAGAAACATTTGCGACCTCTGCAGGCTGACCTTTCTTTGTGCCGCTGTGGCATCCATTGGCTGAAGAAAAGCAGATAATTACTCACGTTAGAGTTTTAAGTATTTTTCAGCACTGAGTTGACAAAACAAGCAGATGGTAAGTGAACGAGTGGACGAGTTACGTCCTGACATGCAGAATTTCAGAACAAGAAAAAAACCCAAACTATTTTGAAATAAACAGCTTAAATGTTTAAATTTCATGGGAATAAATAAATAAAAAGTGCCTTTCCTGCTAAAGTTTCATACGATTGCCTGAGGCTCCTGCAGATTGCTTGTGGAAGCCACAAAGGTTTGTTAACACATGTTGGTGCTATTGTAGCTGTTTTTCCACAAGCTAACATCGCCTTTTTGTGTCAGACAAATTAAACTGCAGCTGTGTTTCAATCCTTTAACGTTAGCAGGGATTTATATTGTGATCCGGAGGACAGAGAATACCTGGGAAAGATGCATCAGTTAGGGATTCTCTTTTCACCATAGTGCCCCCTTGTGGACTAAGTAAAACAAAGCAATCTTGTTTATGGCATCATTTGATTTACTTTAGTTGGATTTGGTCGCCATCCATCCAAACATTGTTAGCCAGTCACAATAAAGCCATAGATGTTATTTCAAATTAAACACAAAGGCAGTGAACAGGGTCATCCAGGGTCATCATCTACTAATTTTACCCTTTTTGGTTTATACATGAGAGAAATAGTAAAAAAATAATGATGTTTAGCCACAAATACCTTTTATAAATAGTGACACTAGAAAAACTACAGCTAAGTTTTTAAATTAAAAAGTAAACTTTTATAATAAAGGCACACATCCTTGAAACATTCAGTTTTCTTTACAGGCCACGTCCAACTAAAATAAGACATAAACTCTAGAAACAACCCAAAATATCATGTTAACTAGCTGCTGATTCAATAATTCATTGAATAATTCAACAATCAGTGTGACACTGAGTATTTTTTACTACTACAGTGTTCTAATTTCACATTGGTACAGTGTGGTCGTGTCCTCAGACTCACATAGAAAAGCATATTGAGATATTCATAATCTGGGCCCTCGGGGTTCACAGCTCTGTAGCGTGTCCCTGGTTTCATCCTACAGGCCCATAATGGTTCCTCATTTCTTTGTGATTCATGAGCTGTCGGCTCGTTGTATATCAAACCGGCCATCTCCAGCTCAAGGTAAACACGTGAGCCTGGCAGAGCGTGACCCCCGAGGCCACGCGTCACAGCCGGGGACGCTGATCGGATCAGGGCCCCTCCAGGACACTGAGGCCTCTCCAGAAATAGAGATGAACGTCACTTTACTCAGAAGGGCTCTAAAGAATCCACAACCCTCGGTGACCTTTGTCAGTGACCATAAAATTGAGTATTGGCAGGTTTCTGATCCACGTGGTTTGGACACAAAAGAGCAGAGAGGACCCTGTGAGGCTTTCTGTTAAGAAGACAGCTTCAGGGTGAAAGTGGGACTCTTGAGGATTTAAACAGAGACTGGAAATGTCTGAAATTTCTGAAAATACAACAGATCGACTAATTACTTAAGCTCATTAATAAACTAATTTTCTCGACTTTCAGTGTCGAGAAAAATAGTTTATGTGAGAGAAAAAAGGCAAATGAAAAACACTCAATGCATCATGGGAATCCCCAGCAGCCTAGACCTATTGGAGTGTATCTAAGGGAGGATTCAGAGTCCCCTGATCCAGCCCTAACTATATGCTTTATTAAAAAAAAGTAAAGTTTTAAGCCTAATCTTAAAAGTAGAGATAGTGTCTGTCTCCAAAGTCCAAGCTGGGAGCTGGTTCCACAGAAGAGGGGCCTGAGAGCTGAAGACTGCCTCCCATTCTACTTTTAAACACTCTAGGAACAACAAGTAAACCTGCAGTGTGAGAGCGAAGTGCTCTGTTGGGGTGATATGGTACTACGAGAGCTTTAAGATAGGATAAGGAGTTTTTATGACAACACGCCTGGTACAAAAATCAGATTTTTTAAAGTCACAGTGAAGAGAAACAGAATATGTGAGCAGGAATATTTATGAGTAATGTTAAAATGCAATAAGCATAATGCAGCACGACTGCCTAATGTAGCCAACAGTCCAGTATGGTTTAATATGATATGCTACATTTAGATGTCAGTACACAAACACGTGCTCTTAGACTGTGTTTTCTCATTTGATCTACCGCAAAATAAGAAGTTCAGAACATGAAAGTTGTCTTGATGCATGCTCAATCATCCAGGTACATAAATCTCCAAACATGAAACATGAAAGTTGGTTCCAACTGAGAACCATAAAACATCAGGACCTGAAGCAAGAACTATTTATCAGACATATTTTTTCCACTGATATGGCCTCATTGCCAATTTCCGTTTCCATGAACTCCAAAAAGTCACGCAAAATTGCTGCGACCAAAGTTGGAAGCAGGAATATCAGCAGCTACGGGAAGGACTGCTGCAAGAAAATCAGCAATTTCCAAATTCTTTGCAGCATGAAATTGCTTCTCACGATGATTAGAGAAAAGAGAAGTAAATAAAAAGCAAACAAAAGAAAACACAATCTGTGTTAGCTGTTACAACAAACCTAGAAACTCAACAAAGCAAGGACTCAAAACAAAAGCAGGAAAAGCCCAAGGAACACTTGGAGAGTGAACACACAGAGTGTAACTTTACAGACTGACGAGGACAAAGGGAAAAACGAGAACATGTATACATCCAACAACAGAAGGTTGATTACAGAGCAGACCCAGGTGGGAGCAAAAAGAATAAAATCAGGAGTAAAACCAAAAACAACACATAAGAAAACAAACCTGTAAAGAAAGAAAAGACAAATAACAAACATGGAACCGTGAAAACTGACGCTAAACAGAGAATATATCTGGGACCACGTCGCTAGCTGTGAAAACAGGGGGGATGACATTTTCCAGAAGACATGAAGGCAGACCTGTCTCAGCACCGGCACTGCATCAGGGAAAAAGAGGTAAGCCTGTACTGTATGTCTTCAAAATATCCACAAGTGTGCAACTTATACTAAAAAATACAGTTTTTTCAATACGAAGTCTGGCTCAGAGGTAAACTGGAGTCCCTCTAGTTTCTCTGGGAGCACCCCACCTGTAGGAGCAGAGTATCTCTGGTGGAAAAGCAGTGATGGTTTTCAGTGATGGCCTCGTGCATCTGCACACCTGCTTACCAGGAAACATCTCTGATTCTAGCTGATCAGCACAGTCTCTTTATTAACTAAGGAGACAGCCTCAGAAGGTGCATGTTTATGTATCTGTTGTCCTTAAACGCGTGTTAGGCAGCTCCGTCTTATCTTCTTCCCGTCGGATGCCGTGCTGTTATTTCTCCCTGCCTGCTCGGACCAGCTGCTCAGATCCCTGGTTTCCTGTCCAGAGGTTAAAGTCGACATCCGGGCGGCTCAGATCTGAACCGGGCCTTCACTAAACGTCTTTCTCTCTGAGGAGGGATCGCGCTTGTCTGGTTAAACGCTGACAAACTCCCCTGCAGCTGACTGCCTCCCCGGTTGTTCTTCCTCTAAGTGTGTTTGGGCCACATGCCAGCACAAAGAAGCAAACCATCTGCTATGTGCAAAGATGTCGTTAGCGAGGATGCTGGCAGCGATGGAACATAATAAGCCACTCATTAAGAAAGTGCAGGATTTCCTCTCGTAGTGTTGGATGAGCTTCACGATAATGTAGCAGAGAAATGTATTACAAGAGATTTGTCAAAGGTTCTTTAAGAGCCTTTTGGGAAAACGTTACAGAGTCTCTGGAAAAATGATTAGTATTGTGACACATTTAGCTGAAGGAACATGGTCTTAGCATAATAAGCAGATTAGCACTGATGATGAATGATTGCCAAAAGGCTTAATATGTCTGACTGGATAAATGTTGAAAAATTAAGTTATAACCTGTAGCTCCAAATGCAAATAACCCCAGTGATGGAAGGAGTTTACACACCGAGATGACACTCATCAGCTTGTTTTTGTCTCTCTTGGTCATTCCTAACCACACAAACCTCCTTTCTCATTTCTTCAGCGCCTATTTTCTGCTCTAGGTGCTCTTATTTTGTTTTCCGTGTGATTGTGCCTTTTGGAATGCTGTCTAAAAATGGATGACTAGGATGATGAAGGCCAAGTTTTACCATATGGTGAGGAGTTCTGTGGTGCCAGCGGTCTCTGTGGGGCTTCAGCTGACGAGGACGGACGTCGCCATGTTGTTTCTAGAACGATACAAACAACAGGAAGGAGGACAGCGTGGAACGAAGTCAAAACAAAGACAAAAACAGAACTTGCTTTAACGTGAATGTGCGGGCAGCTTCTCACTCACTGTTTCACACTTGTTCAAGATTAAGGACAGAAACAGCTTTATAGAGACTTCAGGCATATAAATATGAAGCACAATATAGCACAGAAAGTTGAGGACGCCTTATTTGTTGGTTTCAAATTCATGAACGGTAACTCTGGAAAATCTAGACAGTCAGAAGATGCCTTGTGAGCAAACATTTGATGACAGTGGGAAGGAAAAACTCCCTTTTAACAGGAAGAGACCTCCAACAGGCTCAGGGAGGGGAAGCCATCTACTGAGACCAGCTGGAAGATGAGAAGAAGGGAAAGAGAGAAAAGAGCAGTACAGAAAGCCAAGGACAACACAAACTGTGGGAGAGACGAGAAAGTGAAAAGAAGTCCTGCAGCATGACTGAGGGATAGTTCAGGGTCACATGATCCAATCCTAACTATCAGCTTTACCAAAAAAGAAAGTTTGAAGCCTCATAATAAAAGTAGACAGGGTGTCTGCCTCCCACTTTTAGAAACTCCATGAACCACAAGCCTGCAGTCTGAGAGTGAGGTGCTCTGTTACAATAATATGATACCATGAGAGATGATGGAGGCTGATCAGGATGTTGCACGAGGAAAGCAGGGTTTTATTAAATTTAAATTCTGCATTTAAGAGGCAGGCAACGAAGAATCATCCGCCCGATGTGCTAGCACAAAAGATTTTTCTAATGTCATGGTGACTTTGTCAGCAGAAGTTGAATTAATCCACCGTTTCTTCTGTTGCAGGAGTGCATGAAGACTCCACCAAGCAGCAGGTTATATGATTGGTTTGTTCTGTTTGTTTGCAGGATTACTAGAGACGCTGTGGAGTTATGGCTTATAAGTAATTAACTCTCAAAGCATTTTTTCATTCTTTTCTGCAGCGGCAGAGGACAAAATTAGATTGTTCATGCAGCATCTTCACAAATATAAAACTGAAATTAAAAAACAGGGTGACATTGTTATGAATTTCTCCAAAGAGTATCACAAGATAATTCAGATCTTTCTGCTTCCAGAACTTGAATCATGCACAGAGGGAAGTTTCACTCTTGGCTGAGTCTCTGACTGATTTTGTTTTTGCTCTTGTGGCAGCAAAACAGTCGGGCTCAGGACTGCAGGTCTGTGTGACCAAAGCAGCCCAACGGCCAATAAAAATGTATGTACAGAGAGCATGTTCGTGTGTGTACATGTTGGTGTAGAAATAATTTGGTAACATTTAAATATTAAAATTTTATTTGAAAATGTGGATTCCTGTTTATTTGATTGTTTTTATGACATTTTATCTGGATTTTTTCCTTTTTGATTTTCAGACCTCATCTCAGCACAGAAAAGCTGTTTAGTACTTTAAAGTGGTTTTTTTTTTCAGACATCAGAGAAATGATTGCAGATAAGGGCAAGAGGATAAAGGAGAAGTGTTTGTTTCCTGAAAAATGCAATAAAAAAATTAGACTGTACTCATCCATGTATGCAATCCTTTTAGGTGCCAAATGCCGTTCTGGATAAATTTCAGCTCGCTTCCTGTAGTTTAGCCGTTTATCGTGCATCAATCATTCCACTTAGCAGAGCAGGAAGTCCTTTACGCTGCAGTAACTGTGGGTGAATTAGTGTCGGTCCTTATGTGCAATCAAACAGCTTCTTCTAAGAGAAACACTAAAGTGTGGATTAGGAGTGATATTCAGCAGCAATGTTACTGTTGTGGCAAGAAAGCTACATACAAATAGGCATAGGCATGTCCAAATAGGCATGAAAAGCTTAAAGTCAAGAACTTCTAAAATCTGTTATTGCAATGAGGACATTTTAACTCATAAACAAAGTCACTGGATATCACATTGCATAATGTATTTATTGTTAATTAATACTTAAATTACACCTACTAATTTAGTTAGACACTGAAGAACAATATTTTGGTTTTGTCCTTGTGTTACTGGTGATGTGTTAGAGCAATGCTCCTGCTGTTTCTGAGTGACTGTGAGCATGTTGAATTACTGAGGCCCAAGAGTGAAATTATGGGGAAGTCCACAAGTGTAGTGAATGTTTTCTATTAATATCAGTGTTTATTAAATAATTATTAAATAATTATGTCTTCTCAAAGGTCTTAGTAAATGCAATTTTGTGTCTTCCTGCTATACACAGGTTGCCCTTTGGTGTTGGCACCTCGATGCATTGACTGCCAAGAAATTATTCTGTTTTAGAGACCTGCAAAGGTCTCAATATATAGGTGAAGGGTGGCAGTGATATAGGTTGTAATTTTAAGCTGGTTAAGTTTAAATACTATGTGAGGTTTGGGCACTAAGAAGTACATGGTTAGGTTTAGGTTCTGAAAGCTCCTTGGTTAGTTTTAGGCAATAAAACCTTCTCAGTTACACAGAACAAGAGACTGGTCAACAACCTCCTTCCGCTTGCTACTTGAAATCGTATCCCCCAAACGGTTGGTGAGTGGTGGTTTGAGCTTGCCGGGTGAAATCAGCCGCAAAGAGGGTGCTGCATCAAAAACCTCACTGTAATTGTTTGGTTGCTAGCTGATTGCCACAGTCGCTGTAGTTTGCGTAGAAGACGCCAACTTGTCTACAAACACTTGCAGGTGTGTTTGCAAAGTTCAGCCTTTGAAACATCCTGGCAGCAGGAGTACCCTCTCTGTGCTAGCACAAGTTTACCTTGTACTAGCAACTTCCAGCAACCACTCACCAACTGGTGAATACACATTTTCCCAAGGGACCTGTGGTTTCCAGTTAGTTGCTGACCTGTTTCTAGCAATCAATTTCACAACTGCCATCAACCTTCAGCAACTATTTACCAACTGGTGGGAGAATACTCACCTTTCCCTCTGAACGACATAAATCGTAACGTTTGTGTTACAAAACATTTGTGTTTCTTTGAACATTCAAGTTCAAAGCAAGGGTCGCGTGTCACTGGTGCAGCCAACATGTTTCAAAAGGCTTTTACTTTGAAGGCAACCATTCTCTGTTTACAGTTAGTTGGCAAATGTTTGCTGACAGGTTGGAATCTTTCATGTAAATTATGGGTGAGTGCAACTGGATGGTCGCCAACCAATCTCTAGGCCAGAGTGACTGAAGCCTAAGGTTTATGCTTTAAAAACTGCTCGGTTAGGTTTAGGAATAAAAAGCATTTTGGTGAGGTTAACACACTATAAACTCATTGGTTAAATTTAAGCACTGAAAAACGTCTGGATTTAGGAAAATGTTGTTTGGGTAAAACACATCCCTTCAGATCTGTAACCTTAAGAAATGCCATATTCCAATGCTCCAAACTCAGCCACCAAACAACACCTTTGGTGTAACTGAGCCTTGTCTTTCCAACAAAATGGTAAAATTGATGCCTTGGCCTCGTGCTGGTTATTAATATGAGCCCATGAAGACATGCACCTGCCACTCTGAGCTCTCTGTTAACATGTTAATCTTACCTGGTATTACCCTCTCTCCCACCTGAACATGGAAAGAGGTTAATTTACATAAATGCTTTTATTGTGCTTTATAAATAAGCTGAAAACATAAAACAATTCTCCTGCATCACTAAATATCTTTAACTGTTAATCAGTGTTCATTGGCAGGAGGCATATTGCTTCATCAGCTGACTGTATACTGTTAGTCAGTTCTTTAGCACCAAAGGTTTTCATGCACAATAACAAAGCCTCAGCTCCTCCCTGTGAATCTTCTTCATCATTCCAAATCCCACTCTCATATTTGCAGCTCCAAAGGGATTAAGTGGAAAGATTTCAGCTGATCCTCCTTTGTGCTCCTCCTCTATTACAGTAAATGACACTGGGTGAAAACAACAAGCAGTTTCCTAATAAACACAACGATGTACGCTGGCATCCTGGTGGCAGCTTTTTTGAAGCTTCATATTCAGACGTGAAACAACAGCAAACTAACAAATGAAAAGAGACTGCTGCCGCACATGGCTTCTGAATGTAAAAATAGCTTTTGGGTTATTTTCTTTTCTGCTCTGTGTGTCTGTTTGTGTGTTCGTGTTTGAGCCAAAGAGCAATCGTTGCCAGAGTTGCTGTGGGAGCAGCCTCAGTTTGTCCCGTGGGAGCCTGTCCTATCCCCCTGGATTCCTTTCCAAATGAAGTGTAAAACACACGCACACACACCGGAGCAGATGTTTGTGAAAGGTCACCTGCCTTCGAGCTTCTGTATTAGTACGACTCCTCAGCGGTGGGAGCAGAAGACAAACAGCAGAAAAAAGACACTTCTGAATCCACAGATCTCACTGCTGAGATACTGCTCGGCATCGAGTGCCACACGTTTAAGATAATCAGATTAAAGTGGATCGAATCGGCAGGCCTTTCTCCACATGAACAGGCTGCTGAGATACAATGATGGGGAGGAATGATAATGAGGCCTCTCGCAGTTCACAGTGGTAAAGCACCGAGAGCTGAATGCTGAGATATATAAATTAAACCAGATCTGCTGGAATCAGCACATTGGAGGTGTAGATTTACTGTAATGCCCAAAGGCAATAAACAGTACAGTTTGATTGTTTAAGCTGAGTTTCAGTGGATTCAGATGGAACGTTTTGGTTCCTGGGTATCAATTCCTTTGCACAAACATATGACTGTGTTTAACAAAAAAAAAAAAAAAAAGGAAAAATCATCATGGATATGCAGGACAATTAATTCAGTCAGCAAGCACTTTTGTGTCGACGCCTCTGTGACGATGAAGGGCCAAAACCGTAAAAACAAAAGGAAATAAATGTCTTAATAAAAACCAAAAAATATCATGAAATGCAAGTAAATGTTTCTCATATGATTTTAATTTTCAGTTGTTAGATATAATAATAATAATGGTCGTGGTGTTGTGTTTATCATTAATTATGTTCAGTTTTATTCTTAGTTTGCTTAATCTTTAGTTTTTCACCCTCGTGTGTTTCCTGTCAGTTTATCCTCAGTTACAGGTGCTGTTTGTTTTGACCTCTCGGTTTAGTCTTTAGGTTTAATAGTTACAGTTTCCCTCATGTTCCCCTCTCTGTCAGGTCTTCCTGTATGTTGCTTTATTTTGTTTTATTTTGGTAGCCTTTGTCCACAGTCTCGTTTCCCCGATTGTTTGCACCTGTGTTTTCTCTACAGCTGTGTTCACCTTCCCTGAGTGTGTCTGTGTGTGTTTGTGCTCTCAGCTTCTTTCTGCTCGACATACTGTTTGCTGTGTTTTCTGTTATCTCCTGTGATTCCTGAGTTCCTGTTATTTTCCCCAGTGTTTCTTCTGCTTAACCATGGACTTGTTCTTTAGTTACCTTTTGCAGTCCTGCACCTACAGTAAAGAGTCATCTTTATTTTGCTCCTCGCCTGCTCACGAGCCTGCTTTGGTGTCCTCATTCCTTCTTTAACCATAAAAAGCTTTGCAATTAAAACCAAGCAGCTACTGCTGAGGCTGAAAAGTTGATGCGTAACTAATGTTTGGATTCCAATAACTGGAGTTCCTCCAATGGTCAGTTTAGTCTGGATACACAAGTCAGTCAGTCCCCACAGACTGTCATAATGACTCTACAGAGGGTCAATTCTTTATATTGATTACCAAGCTGGTTTTGTTAAGGCTTAAAGATAGGGGTGTGGCTACTTTGACTTACATGTGCTCCAACACAGGAAGCTGTAGATTATCTCTTAGGCTTCAGTTAACTGGAGACCAGTTGGCAACCTTTTTAGAACAACTGGTCACAAGAGAAAAATATGTTTTCTCTGACTGGTTGTGCTGCCCAAAAGCATTTAGTTACCTACTAGCAACTAAAGCCATTGCAAGGAGGTTTTTGATGCCGAACTCTTTTTATAATTGATTTCAGCCAGAAACTTCCAGAAATCACTTGTCAACTGGTTGGAAAAACACATTTTTCTCTTGCAACCTCTGGTTGATAGGTCATCGACTAGTTTCTAAACCTGTGTGACTGAAGCCCGAGGCTCCACATGGACTAGCTAGAGTCACTGAATTGGGCGTCTCCCATGTTTATGCTGGTGGTTTCTTATGAGGCATTTTTTATGGAATTATCTGAAAAATAAGAAGCAAATGGGTTGATGCCATTATGGCTACATCCAACGTGTATATTTAGTGTGTGATTACAACTGCTTTCCACATGTTAGACAGACAGAGGAACCATCATTTAACTGGTGTATCTAATCTCAAGCTGGTGTTTTATTCAGTGCTCTATCTGTACCTTTACTGGAGCTGTTGACATAATACCGCAGTCCCTCAGGTGTAATGTAGCTGCTCCATCCCGGGGGAAGGGGCCGCCTGTCAGTCTCCTCAGTGGGTGCGGCAGAGCTCTCGGCGGCTGGCTTCTGTCACAGAACAAATTTCCAGTTTACTACCACATAAATCCAGCATGTGTCCAGGTGTTTCTGCGTGAAAATATTACAATACATTATTTTAATATGGATGTACAGCCTGCAGGAGACATCATACTGCTATGTTTGACCTTAACTCCTGTTAGTTAGCTCCACAATATTTTTAATTAGCCAGTTTGTCTCCTAATTTCCTATCAAGTTGCACAGTGCACATTTGGTTGATTAATCCCAGACACATGGAGCTGAAAGCTAGTTTGGTTTAATAACGTGGCCATTAACTGCTGGGGATCCTGAAGGCTGTGCAAATAGATAGCTGAGTTTACCCCGAGTGAGGGAAGATTGAGTAAAAGCGTTTGTAATGTGATGCTGCTGCGTCATTAAAGTTTATATCACGTTACCGCCTCTACACAAGCTTGCATACACAGTAACTGTAAGGAGTCATGACAGCCTCTGGGATAAGTAATGTTATTATCATTGTATTCCCATTCGGCTTTTCAGCGCTTCCCACTTGCTAAATAATGGTGTTATTCATGTGGTGAAATATGATCCACTGAATGGATAAATAATGATAAATGCCCGCTCCACCTTATCAGCAATCCCCAGGAGCCTCCGTCATGCTGAAGCCATTTTATTTGGGCTGCACTCGGAGCTCGCAGGGCCAGAAATTACTGCAGCATGCTTTACAAGGGAAAAGTCGTTTTTAATCTGCAGGGATCGCCGCCGCCCGGCTGTTCATTTTCAGATGCAGGCGAGCGTGGCCCGTACAGATCTGTCTGCTGAGTCTGACAGAGGCTCTGCTGAACTCCAGGACGGTGCACTCCAATCAGACATCTGAGGGGAGGTGGGCGGATGCGACGGGACAGATATATAAATGGGAAGATTATAAGCGGAGTGATAAAGGAGCTGTATCGTGTTTCTTTGCTCGGATGGGTAACAGGGCAGAGTGGGTGGATAAAGTCGATTGATGTGCAACATTAAATGGGTCTCATTGGCTCTTTTCTATCCTCGCTTCTGTCGGTGTGCTGTGAGAGCAGCAGATAGCTTCAGCTGTGGATCTCCGCAGTGTGTTAGATGCTAAACTCACAGCAAGGGGATTTTTACTGCACGGACAAGATAAGTGACATCCTGTCCTGACAGTGAACCATCACCTATGCAATGCGGAGGCAGCAGTCCTTTTTGCACCAAGCATTAAATTATACCTGTTAAAATTCAACAATTACTGGGGCATTAATTATGAGAGAGAAAGTCAGATGTTGTCGTTATAGAGCGTGATGCATATGGTTCCAACTTCCTTTATGAGGAACCCAGATGTTCTGTGCACATCTGCAGTACTGTAGCATATAGAGCATGTTCATTAGTGTCCTATTTGAGACTGACTGAGCCAGCTGCCTTCCTGCTGCTACTATAAGCAAAGCTTTGTGTGTTTTCTCTCATTAAAAAAGTACAAAACACAGAGAATAAATAATATTTTTTTAAAAAGCAGCAGTGGCATGTTTTAAAGTGGATTGTTTTCCTATTGAAGGGGCGTCAACACAAAGAGTGATGATGAAAAGCTGTAGAAGTAAACACTGGCTGGTACTGAGTTACACTTTTACCAGCTTTAAGGTGAAGTGATCGAAGCGTCTACCAATGCAAACAAAGAACAACACTGAGTTTATCAAGGGTTTGCCACAAGAAGACAGTGCACATCACTTTGGTTCCTACAACAAGTTTTAAGTTCCCACCACAGGAAGAAACATAAAGGTCACGGAAAATGCAAAATCAAAAAAGCTCATTATTTAAAAGAAAACGACACAACGCTCAGTGTCCAGAGTTCCTGAGTCAGACCCAGTCCCCATCAGTACAGATTCAACTCTGTTAGCACATGTAACCCTCCATTTGCTTGAATGGAGGGTTACATGGAACTTGCAATTTATTCGCTATTAAATATTTCTGTACAAATCAGCGTGCCATAATTGCTGCACTGCCCAAAAATTGTAGTTGTGAGGAGCTCAGGGTTGATGGGTGGGTCAAAAAAAGAAATGATACGAAAAGGAAAAAGACTTCGACATGGGAAACTTTTGGTACCATCTTTGATTATTAGTTTAATTACAGTGAGAAAGGGCCGCAGTATTAAAAAATCTAAGAAACCTAACATTCAACTCTTTGGACTGTGGGAGGAAGCCGGAGTACTTGGAGAGAACGCTGCATAGAAAGATCCTGGAGGGCTGGTGGAACTGGGCCCAGAACTTTCTTGTTGTGAAGCAACTGGACCTGGTGGACCACTGGTTTTCAAATTTTTGTGCCCAAGGCAGGCCAAAAAGCAGGTCAAGCCTTCAAAGCACACCTGTATTCATATTTACAGAACCATTCATGGCAACTGGAGTGATTTCAACCATAACTTTTGATTGTTTTCTCAGATGAAGGCACTTTTGAGCATGACACCTGCAGTTGTTTTGCACATAAACTATTCTTATCCCAGACATTTTCATGTAGTCGCATGCCCTTACTGTCTGAAGTGAAGATCCTGAGCTCTTACATCAGGTAACCTCTCTCTCAGGAGGGATGTTTGCTTTCTGCGTGGCTCTTTAGTTTCCTGGCTATCGTTAGTAAACCTCATCAAACACAAATGACACACTCAGTCTGAAGGCCACTGACATCCCCTCGTCCAGCTGAAGTCATAAAAAAATATATAATTTTCAGCAGGGATTTGTTTTACCTCTCACAAATGTGATCCTGTGTACTAATACAGTCTTTTTAGATTTCATTCATCATTTAAGTGCACTCATAATAATAATAATAATGTTTGTGGTCTCCAGGCATGCTTGAACGTAACTCAGTGCACACTGTGGTTTGTATTTATACAGAGAAAAACATCCACCAGCAAATAATATACCAACTTCAATTCAGATGGTGGCTGTTTTGTAAAAAAATGAGGTAATAACACAACTGTCACCCTCTCAAGACTAATCTCCCTAATTTTAACGTGTCTTTAGATAGCGGTGGAAACAAAGTAGAGGAAAAGTTCCCTATTTTTGATGGAAGCACAGCTCGAGGGAACTGGAGTGTTTATCTTGTTCATCACGGAGGTGCTGGCAGGGCTGTGGCCTCCCGTTAAACGACAGGAAAGAAGACGTCTTCTTGCTTAAAGAAAGAAAGAACAAATCAGCCTTTCAGCGGACTGAGTAGGGCATCTGTGAGATAATTTCCAGGCCCTCCTCTTTTTTCTTCTTTTCTTTTTCTAAACCAGCGTCCTGTGTGGAGTGGTTGTACATCCCTCCCCGAGGCTTCCTCTTGTTTTTAAAATTGCTTCTGTTTGAAAGTCTGAGCAGCTGCCCCGGGGCACGGAAACAAACCGTGTGAGAAATTGTGCTTTTAGATGTTGTCAGAGCGGTCTAAAATTATACACTGGTGCTTTTCTCTTTTTGATATTTTAAGATTGCTTTAAAACCACATTCAGATTAAGAGCCTCGAATAGATTTGAGATTACTTTGACTTCTCAGTGAAGCGATTTCCCAATTTGAAGTTTTTTCCACCCATATTTTCTGTGGAAGACCTTAATTCACTGCTGCTCACAGTCTGTTTCTTTTTGTACTTCATGCAGACTAAAATGAATCCCTTTGTTTGGTGTTAAGTGTTTTAAATGTTATTATGGAGCATATAATAAAGTTAAGGCCCCTTAATCTGGTTTCCTTTGTAGTAAGAGATCTCAGTGCTTTCTTTCTCTCCCCGTCAGCCCTCATCAACCAGGAGAAGCTCATGGAAAGCAGCGAGAGGTCTGACACAGCCTGTCTTGTTGGTTTCTGCCTTTTCAGAGAAAACCGCCCTAACGCAAGTGGAGGGTAACATTAAGAGCAGAACCCCAGAGGATTGTGGGATGGGGCTGAGATATCTTACAGATCTGTATGTTTTTTTTTAAGCTCAGATATCACTGGGCTGCACTATTCACTGCCAGCCAGAGGACATGTGAAATCAATGCAATAAGCAAATCAGCGGCTGATAAGAATCTAATGATAAGGGTTTATCTTCACACCTCAGGGCCAAAATAATTTAGGCATCCTTTAGTTCTGGTTACCTGTATGATCATAAAATTTAGAGATTTATAATGTTTTCAGTGAGAACTTCAACAAATGCAAGAACTAGATAGAGATAGATAGAGAGATAGAAGATAATGGAAAACATGCTGCTGCTCAGCATGACACTGGGTCACTCCAACCGGTGAGCCACAGTCCTACCATGAAAGGTCCCAAACTTGCAGTTGGTGCTCCTACAGGTAAGATAACCCGTCTTTGTGGCTGATATTTTCCATCCATCCATCCATTCGCTTCCGCTTATCCTTTTCAGGGTCGCGGGGGGCGCTGGAGCCTATCCCAGCTGTCATAGGGCGAGAGGCGGGGTACACCCTGGACAGGTCGCCAGTCTGTCACAGGGCCAACACACAGGGACAGACAACCATTCGCACTCACATTCACTCACACATTCACACCTAGTGGCAATTTGGATTATCCAATTAACCTATCCCCACAAGCTGCATGTCTTTGGACGGTGGGAGGAAGCCGGAGTACCAGGAGGGAACCCACGCAAACACGGGGAGAACATGCAAACTCCACACAGAAAGACCCTGGCCTGATGGTGGAATTGAACTCAGGACCTTCTTGCTGTGCGGCAACAGTGCTAACCACCGTGCTGCCCTGGCTGATATTTTTTAACCCTAAAAATCAGTGGACTCACACAATAACAAGAAAGGACTGGATGTGGTACATGTGTTGCCAGGCGACATAAAAAAAACAAAAAACAAAGATATTTGTCCCTCAAGTTTTTCCATTTCTTTCTCTCACACCAATTCTGATCATTTCAGCGATCTCCCTCCAGTAATTTGCTGACATTTGTGAGTCATTATATTGATGCAGCGATTATTATTCCTTCAACTGTGGCAATAATTGTTATTCACGCACTGATAAATCCAAAACTGTGACGCAGAAGTAGCCGGAAATGCACAATAAGTATTTTTATTCATCTTTAGGCATGAAAAAAAGATTTTTGAACTTCATTTTTTTTAAACATGTACTTTTTGAAGAGTTTTTTACATGTGGACTTAGGTGGACAACATCACCTCTGAAGTGGGTGACAGGGTATGGAGTGACACATCAGTGTCCAATGTAGTGGTTTAAGTATACCATCAACACTGACACAAATACAAGATAACAGCCTTTGAATAGCTGCCCACTGTAGTGACCACTATCCATGAAAGGGTTAAAAAATGAGTGATGAAATAATTGACTCCACAGGCCTCCAGTCCAAACTTTTGAGGTTTTTTTCCCTCTAAAAGTGGAAAATATTAATTTTGTGTACAGGGACGTTGGTCAGTATCCCACATATGAGACCTCTTAGTATAAAAATGTTTCCAAGAACATGAAAAAATTTGAAGATTTATGTTCAGAAAAATTGAAAAAGATTAAAAGCCATGAATATTTTATAAACTGTCAGGAGACTGTGTTGACCTCCTTAATATGCTCTAAAACCAAAGTATCCATAGCAACAAAATGTGTTTCCTTAGAAAATTAAGCTTTTACACCCTTTGTTTATACTTCTTTACAGGAACTTTGAATATTCACCTCAACTTAAATCAATTTTCTTAGAATCATAAAAATTTGCTACATGTCTCCATTTCTGCTTCATTTAGATGTAAAAAAGCTAAACTAAATACAAGGTTTCACACAGCTGCAGTATCTCCTTTTAATAATTAGAGTCCATTTCATGCTACTCCCTTTTTTTAATCACATAAGGCAATTAAAATAAAGTTCCTACCATGCTGTTAAGCTGAGGAGCAGTCAGTCATCCAGTCAGTGGAAACGAATGAAGAGACTGAAAGGATTATTAGAGCTCATTACTGTCCAAAATGATCCAATGTCTCTCCAGGGTCACAGCTCAAGACACAGAGGGAGCAGAGACACTGAATATCTTTTTCATTAAGAGGCTTTTTTTCCTGCTTGTACTAAATGAAAGGCCTGGCAGAGAGGCATGCTTTGGTTGTGATCAATGCAGGACATTTTCTATGAAGCTTTGTCGAGCAGAGAAGGCCAGTGGTTGTCAGTCTGTTTTTGGGAAACACAAAAGCGGACACTGTCAGACGGAGCTGTGATGTTCGGGAGGGGGACAACAAGAACTTTTCTGTCTCGCCGGCTTGTTCCCTTCTGTTAAACTGAATTAGCTCTGCATGTATTGAGTGTCAGACTGCTCATGCTCAGACAGACGAGGTCTGTGTCTCTCTCAGAGAATAAAGATGCTTGTGGCTGCGGCACCTCCGGCCCTGCAGGATTTCACAGATTTGAATTTGCACTGTGCAGATGTGCATGAACGTGCATGAGAGCAGATTTTAGGGCAAAAATTAAAGCCGTTGAAGAATTTAAATACAGTAAAGCTGTATCAATATATATATGCATATGTATACTGTATCAAAAAGAAAAACTAGTTATGAACAAATATGACATACAGAATGATACAATTTCATTAGTTTTTAGTTTAGGTTTAAAAATGCTTTGTCTTCTCTCATTTTAATTTATTTTATTAAGTTTAAAACAGTCATGTAGACATCCCAGTGCCTCCTTTAAGCTCTGCGTTTGCAAATTTGACCAGTTAGACATAGTCACGAAATATTGCTTCAGTTATTTCTTCATTTTTACCCCCCAAAGATGAGTTTTTTCTTATTTGAGTCGACTAAAAGTATTTTTCACATCTACTGTTAGTTCACTATAAAAGCCTTGCTGACATACTGAGTATCGAAACAAACAATAGCTGATTTTAATTTACATTTGAGGATAGTGTTCGCAACTTGAAAACACAATAATGGCACATTACTGTCACGGCTGCGAAGCCGGTCTGTTTATGATGCGGACACTGAAGAGACAAAGCTGAACTTTAACAAAAGGCGAGCCGTTTATTTGGCCAAAAAAACAACGAATACAAAATAAGGCAAAAGTGAAAAGGGGCGAAAACTAAACTAAAACCTAAACTCAGAAAACTTGACTGTGATAACTATGACAGAAGGACATGAACATGATTCTGGGCAGGAGCATGCGAGAAGCTATGAGAAAAAACATGAAACATGACCTGAACAGAATCATGAAGCACCTGAACGCTTGACGTGACATGGAGGGAGAAAAACAGACGCACTGACAATGAACTGAAGGAGACAGTGGGTTAAATACACAGAAGGGTAATGAGGGAAGAGGAAACACCTGGGAAACACATCTGGAGGAAAAACTAAACACTGAACATGGGCACACAAGACTTTCAAAATAAAACAGGACAGAGACATGGTAACACAAGCTTGACACAAGAGACAGAGAAGGAGTGAGAGACGAGAGACACAAGGGGAACCTACATAGACAAGATGGCATAGAAGAAACATAAACCAGACTAAAAGTTCAACCAAGACAAACTAATAATAATAAAAGAACGTAACATTATTTCATAAGTAATCCCAAATACAAAACAACTCACCTACCCCCTTAACTTAAGAATAACACATGAATTTAAAATTATATCAACATAAGAAATCAACAGTACAAAATAATTTAAAACACTGGGCCACCGATGCAGCCCTGACACATTACTGTGAAATCAAATTCAGTGTTGATGTGTTTTAATATGCCATGTTTTCTCTGTGTTTCATCCATCAAAACAATAAAACATTGATTTGTAATTCACAGTATTCAAAGAGAAAGAAAAACTGGCTGTGTGTTAAGTATGTAGTTTAGTGTTGATAAAGAAAGCATAAAGTGACATTAAAATGTAGGTCAGGTAATCAAATATAAACTCTGCATTTACTGATCCATAAATGGACATTTTTATTTTATGTTTCCATGCAAAGTGAGTTTATTAAATTAATCAAAACATAATTTCCATGTTTGTCTAATGTTCTGCGTCTTCTCCTCATTCTGTCACTGGAGTACACAGCTGCTTGGTCTAAAAGTTCAAAATAAAGAGAAAAAAAACAGAAAACTAGGTCATTTTTTGTTCGGTTGTCATTTTTCTTAGTGTAGATCAAAAGAACTTGGATGTCTCGTTGGAAAGGAAAAGATCCAATATTAGATCTAATATTAATGTCTTTTACATCTTCAAGACACTAACGAGCTGTTTTGAGACGAGTCGAGGGGAACAATCTCGTACACGCCTGACAACAAAACTGTAAAAACACATTTTCCTTGTTAGTGCTGGTTGTTTAAGGTTGTATCATGTCTGAAAAATCAAATGCAAGAACCTTAAAATGTGTGGATGTGACGCATGACAGTGACATATTTCTTTAAACTCGATGGAAAGATCAGTGTCATGTTGGTTTAATATTCCAGAATCATGGTTATTGGCTGGTAATGGTTACTGCTTTCCACCATCTTTGGTCCAGGATCCGGAGGGAGAACAGGAATCTTTATAAAGGAGCTGAAGTTTCTTTAACAGAGCGGAGACTCAAATGTCAAAATGTCCACCACATGTGAAGGTTTCACAATCATGGACAAGCGGTTTATTCACCACATTTAAAAAACAGTTTGTTACCCAACGACCAGGCTTCTCGTCTCCTTCTCAGTACCTTTCAAGCTGTTGCTGAATAAAAAAAACATCCTTGGTACATCCTTCAGATTTAATGGATTTTTTATGTGCTCAACAAAACCTCTAATGCTTTAAAAGGTCTATTTATCTCCTGGTGTTGTGGGATTTTGTAACCATTTTGGAACGTCACAGAGAGACAGTTCAAAGAGAACTGCAATCAAAGTGAAACCAGACACGAGGTTAAAATCCTGTCCCTTACTTCACCTTGCTTTTGATTTTATAACCTTTAGCAAAAGCTCCTCCTGAAACGTTAGCCACAAACAACTGGCAGCAGCTCTCGTCCACGCTGAAGATCACCGAGCATCCTCTCACATGAGCAACAATGCACTTCTCGCACCGGACTGTTTATTTTGGAGCGCTGCCACGGCTCATTGTTAAAACAACAGTATCCCACTCAGGCTTTGATGGCCTTTATTTCCTCACCAGCTGCCTGCAATAATCCTCTAAAAGGAATATAATCAATCCTCTTCAAATCCACTTTTAAGGTTGTCTGCCTGCTCGTGTCCGGACATTAATCATCGCCGTCTGCTTTATCCACCAAAATAGCCATTTAAAACCCCTAAAACATGCTGGCTAATCAGGGGACACATTGAGCTTATTTCTCATGGAGATAGTATAAATAACCTGCAACTTCACGTCACCTCTGTAATGTAGGGGTTGAGCTTTTTTTATTATGCAGGATTTGGATGAAAATTTGTGTTTATGATTGTTTATTTGGAAGCATTAAACAGAAGAAGGCTTGACCAAAAGAGTTTACTCTTTGGATTGCAGTGCAGTGTAGCCAGGAAATGCCTGAAAACACAAGTAAGCATATAACCATTACAGTGTCCCAAAACAACAATTACAACATGGCATAAATACTGGCCAGTGATGACATGACTTCAAATGGCTTTTCTGGCAGATTTTCTCTAAAATCAAGTGTCTTTTTTCAGTATTCACAAGTTCATTGAATAGCTTTGTATTGGTTTTATGTATGTTTTTTTCATTTTATGGTTTTATTGTATCGTAATTAAGGCACTCAAGAGAATACTCCTATGGCCTTCCCAGTTTAAATAATACTAATATTTATAAATGGTGACTTTACAAATAACTTTTCTTGTAAACAAAAAGAGGATAAAAAGGTCAAAGTTTAGACCGAATTACTTGTTTTTGGACCTGGTATGTTCATTCATACCTCCATATTACTATTCTAGGAATTTTCTACTTTGCATGATTTACATTTTCATGGTTCAAAAAATCCTTCTTTGTCTTATTCATTCTTTTTTTTTAGCTGATTTATCTCCTCTCCCTTTCAGACAATTTTCCTCTGACTGGCTGTCTCATGGTAACAAAGTGGGTGGGTGGGCGGAGCTTCAGTCCCTAAGCGCTCTCTCTTTGATCTGATATAAAACCAGAACTACAATTTGTGTAAATAAACGTAAATCCACTTGTGTTTTATTTCTGTTCCATCATGTTATTTTTTACTCAACTGTTTAATTGGTTAGTCCACTTTTCTTTTACTTTGCTACCTTCACACATTATCATCTTATAAGATGCTAATAACTAGTTAAATATGCCAAAATTTTGTGTTTTCATGTATTGCAAATGTATTGCAAATCTTACAATTTACATTAAATATTCTATTTGTCACGGTGTACTGTTCTCCATTTGGGACATTTTAAGGTGTCTGGATCTAAATATAACTGTAGCTTGCACCTTGTGCTTAATCCATGATCCATTCGCAGGTTTGTGTAACTCTATCGGTGCATGCCCATGTAAAGGAAGAAGGCTTCACACCAAGGACAATGGTGTGATATAAAAAGGGACAGTGCCACTGGTAAAAACCGCAGGGTAACGATCCCATTTAACAGCTTCTGCGCTGGAGTTTTGCAAAAGCTGAGACACTTTGTGTTTGGACCTGATCACAAACAAACTGTTCAGTGTTTCTGTTCCTGTAGTTGTGCAGCAAAGTGGGTGAGTATGATAATGTTCAGGATGCATTTTTTAAGTGTTATGTTGACATAATTTTTAATTCAAGAGATGATTGGTGGTTTTTTAAATCTTTGATTTAGGAGAAAATGAGCACCGATGGGGAAATGGCAATTTTTGGGGTGGCTGCCCAGTACCTGCGCAAGTCTGAGAAGGAGAGGACGGAGGCTCAGACACGGCCGTTTGACAGCAAGACGGCGTGCTTTGTGAACGATGAGAAAGAGATGTATGTCAAGGCTGAGATCCAGGAAAGGGCAGACGGCAAAGTCAGTGTGAAGACGGCGGATGACAGAGTGGGTGGACTGAAGTGTTGCTCTAATAAACTGCTTTTGATGATAACTGAACACAGCCTGGGAAAAAAAGAGCTTTCTGTATATGAGATGTCTCACAAGAACATTATTCTTTCTAATATTTTAGAATGATTTTATACAGCTGTCATAAAATCTGCAATAAAGAACCTCCTGAACTTTATTATTCTGGCTTTCAACTGAGACATTTAATCTTGCCTGAAGCCCTAAATGCTGCTTCAGTTTCCACAAAAGTAATAATTTGAATGAAAATGTGATTCCATATTATTAAAATGTGTAAAGGCAGTAATTATCCTGCAGGCATTTGGCCTCTGAAAGACCTTTTTTCCCCTTAACTTTGGGCATCATATTCCAATATTCATCTTTTTTCCAGACTTTAGCTGTCAGGGAGGACCAAGTGTTTCCCATGAACCCCCCAAAGTTTGATAAGATTGAGGACATGGTGATGATGACACACCTCCATGAGCCTGCTGTGCTGTACAACCTCAAGGAGAGATATGCAGCTTGGATGATCTACGTAAGTCAAACATAAAATATGAAGCCGCATGCAGAGTTAATTAAAACAGCGAGGCGTTAAAAATGGGAAACCAGATTTTCAGATTATTCAGAAGCTGCAGTGTGATTGTTTAGAAACAGATAACTTCACTCTGGGCTACATAAGTTAAATAAGTAAAAATGCAAACTTAAACTAGGAGTTACTGTCATTTTTTTATGAATGACTTTTGTAAAAAATCCTACAAGTTTTAATTTTATAACTAGGAATATACTTTACTTTATTAGAGTGGATCCATAATGTTAAAAACCAGCTAAAATTCAATTTGAGATGTTTCTTTATGTTAAAAAATATATTATACTTAATCTGTACTATAAAAACCTAAAGTGTGAAATTATCAGTTTTCATACAGTATGACTAATTTGGTACTTGTGCTACAATTGAGAATGAGAAATAAGTTTCACAATCTATTTCTGAATAGATGCACCTCACACACAGATACCTGTGAACTGGCATTCAGTAACATAGTAAGAAAATGCTAGAATTATATATACATGCAGCACAAACTTGCTAGACCTTTTAAAAACTCAGACACATTCTCCACATTCTCCCATTCATTCACTCATTAGGAGGCCTAGTTGATAGCTAACGGCTTCCTGTGTCGGCATACCTGTCAATCAAAGCAGTTGCAGGCCTAACTTTAAGCTTTATCAACATCTAAATGGATGAGATATGAAAACAAATAAAACACAAAAAGAATAAAAAGATAAAAAATCTTTTAAAGCGGGAAACATATTTTAAACATACTTTAAATCTTGTGAAGTTTGGCATGTTGACATGACAGTCTGTGGGGACTTGAGTCTGCCTCGTGTGGAGATTAGAGGAACTGCAGTTTTGGGCACTTCTGTATTTGCTCAATTTTCAGCCGCAGAAGAAAGGAAAGAAAAATCCAAAACCAAATTAATGAAATAGTCTGTTTTTATGAAGCAGACTAATGTTCCACATATGGTCAATATAACTTTTGCTCTGATGCAGATTTGAAGGCTAAATTACTTATGCAGCTGCAATGAGCCACCTGATGTTGTAATCAAAAACCTGAAAGCCTGTTCCCGTGTTTCCCACGCAGACCTACTCTGGACTCTTCTGTGTGACTGTGAACCCTTACAAATGGCTGCCAGTCTACAACCCAGAGGTGGTCCAGGCCTACAGGGGAAAGAAGAGGATGGAAGTCCCCCCTCACATCTTCGCCTTGTCTGACAACGCCTATCAGTTCATGCTCACAGGTGCCAAAGCAGAAACGTCTCTGCAAAAGGAATGTTTCTTATATTTTTCTTACATTTCTTACATGTAGTTCTAACTTCCATTTCTTCTGCCCTCAGACCGTGAAAATCAGTCTATACTAATCACGTAAGTTTAACAGAGACTGTTTCTATTCACGAGGACTTCACATCAAAGAATGACTCCTAGGTGAAATGGCTTTTTCGTTTTTTTTGTTCCTCAGTGGAGAATCCGGTGCAGGAAAGACTGTTAACACCAAGCGTGTCATTCAGTACTTTGCAACAATTGCAGTGTCTTCAGACAAGAAAAAGGAGGCAAATAACAAAATGAAGGTAAGCTCATCAGCGGTCAGTCAGTCAGTGTTTCGGAGTGCAGCGGGCATCAGATTTACGGTCTGCTCTTCATCAGGGGACTCTGGAGGATCAGATCATCCAGGCCAACCCTCTGCTGGAAGCTTTTGGGAATGCTAAGACTGTGAGGAATGACAACTCATCTCGCTTTGTGAGTGAGCCTCAGGGACTTTACACTTTGATTTCATTTCCCAGATGGTTGTGAGAAATGAGATGCCCCTTTTTTGTGTTGAACAGGGTAAATTCATCCGAATCCACTTTGGTGCGACTGGTAAACTGGCATCTGCAGATATTGAGACGTGTAGGTTTATACTCACTAAGTTTGGATAAAGAATGAGGTAAATTATCTTTCCACAAAGAGTAAAATGTTTTTTCTTTCTGAAAGATCTGCTGGAGAAGTCGAGGGTGACATTTCAGCTGCGGGCTGAGAGAAGCTACCACATCTTTTATCAGCTTACTTGCAACAAGAAGCCTCAACTGATAGGTGAGCTGATGAATTGTTTTTGAACTTATTTGATGATCTCAATGCTCATTTGCATAAACCTCATTTCTTTCCCTTCAGATCTACTCCTCATCACCACCAACCCCTACGACTTTGCCTTCATCAGTCAGGGAGAAATCAGTGTGAAAAGCATCAATGACGCCGAAGAGCTAATGGCTACAGATGTGAGTGGACTCAGAGCTCGCTGAGCTGAGTTACAGTTGATACAAATCTGACTTGGCCTCTTTTTTTAAAAAACACAGGAAGCTTTTGATGTTCTGGGCTTCTCCTCTGAAGAGAAAGCATCCATCTATAAGCTCACCGGTGCTGTGATGCATTATGGGAACATGAAGTTCAAGCAGAAACAGCGGGAGGAGCAGGCTGAGCCAGAGGGCACTGAAGGTGAGGGCGATACAAACAAATAAACAAAAGAAAGAGCTATGAATGAGGTCACATATCTATATTCTTCTGTTTTCACTGCAGTGGCTGATAAAGCAGCGTATCTGATGGGCTTGAACTCGGCAGATCTGCTGAAAAGCCTCTGCTATCCCAGAGTGAAGGTTGGAAATGAGTACGTCACCAAAGGGCAAAATGTTCAGCAGGTAAGGTCAGAATCTAAAAGCGTTTCATCCTGATAACAGCTCAGTCACACCAGAGTAAAAACAAGATGGAAACCTCTTTGCAACTATGTAAAAAATCAGCGGTTGCTACGGTGATTGATTTCCTTTTTTCTGAATTTGCCAAACAATTGTTTTGCCAACATCCTCAGTGTCTTGGCATCCAGAGGTTGCAATTGCACAAGTTGCCTGTAGGGAAGCAACCTGTGTCCAAACAACAGCAATCTAACTCAGACTGACTGAATGACATTTAACAGATTGGCGAATGTTTAGAAATGCTGTCTGAATTGTAAACGCAGTCAGATTGGCAGCACTTTGTGATCAATATGTGCTGATGAGCAGTTCATGGCCCCCCTCCATTGTTTTCCCTGGAGTGACTGTAGCATAAGGAGCCTACACACTCTGAGATTCTGAAGTGTGACGCTGAACCAACTAACTTGGGTAGGACATCAAACATGATGCATGCAGTCTGTACAACAATAATACAGAAATGAGGCCAAGATGCGAGGCTATCTATCAATCTCGTTATGCTGCATCCTCAGCTTAGTCTTTAAAATGACACTCAAGGTCACATCATACAAAGAACTACATAGATGTCTTTTGTGCAGCACTGGATAAAGATAATTCACCATCTTTCCAGGTGTACAACTCTATTGGCGCCCTTGCAAAATCAGTCTATGAGAAGATGTTTTTTTGGATGGTCGCAAAAATCAACCAGCAGCTGGATACGAAGCAATCCAGACAACATTTCATTGGAGTTCTCGATATCGCCGGCTTCGAGATCTTTGATGTGGGTGTTTAAAATATATCTGTACATTCCTCAGAACCTCACAGAAATGTGTGTATTTACTTGAATAAAATCTTTTATGTGTTTAGCACAACAGCATGGAGCAGCTCTGCATTAACTTTACCAACGAGAAGCTGCAACAGTTTTTCAACCATCACATGTTTGTGCTGGAACAAGAAGAATACAAAAAAGAAGGGATTGACTGGGAGTTCATTGACTTTGGTATGGACCTGGCAGCCTGCATTGAGCTGATTGAAAAGGTATTATATACAGTATGATTTTAAATATAAGAAACATCAAACTTAATGCTTTAAAGGCGAGGATGTTATTAACAAGAATTTTTGGTTTCCAAGCCGATGGGCATCTTCTCCATCCTTGAGGAAGAGTGCATGTTCCCAAAATCGACAGACACATCTTTCAAGAACAAACTCTATGACCAACATCTTGGCAAGAACAACTGCTTCTTGAAGCCCAAACCAGTCAAAGGGAAGCCTGAAGCCCACTTCACGTTGGTGCACTACGCCGGCACCGTGGACTACAACATCACCGGGTGGCTCGAGAAGAACAAAGACCCGCTCAATGAGTCGGTGGTGCAACTTTACCAGAAGTCATCAGTCAAATTACTGGCCATGCTGTACGCCCACTACTCTGGATCAGATGGTAAGTATGCCTTTTTTTTCTTCATGTTTTCCACTAGCATGTTTATTAACATGATATGGTCGTGTTACGTTTTAAACTGTGTCATTGATGCAGAGACAACTGCAGGAGGAGCCAAAAAGGGATCCAAGAAGAAGGGGGCATCTTTCCAGACAGTGTCGGCTTTGTTTAGGGTAACATAGAAATTTACCAGTGGTTTCTAGGGTGTGCATCAATTAGAAATCATCCTGGAAATCAGTTTAAATAAGTAAAGATTGCATCTTTTTAATAGTATATTAAAAAAATAAATGGTAACACCAAAACCTGTTGTTTTCTTCACAAATTCTTTGGGGGGATTAAGCTTGTGGTGTAGTTTCCTTCGTCTATATTTTAAATGCTAGCCCCAGATTTGCTCAAGGTTAACAAATTAAACCTTGCAGTGCATCCTGGAAACCTTTTTTTATGGGTAATCTTGAATATTGCTAAGCAACTGCTAGTCATGAACATAACAAAAAAGTATTCCTGAGTTTAAAAAGAAGTCAAAACTATTAGAACAAAACTTCTACATGTGTTGCTTTTCCTCCAGGAGAATCTTGGGAAGCTTATGACCAATCTGAGAACCACTCACCCTCACTTTGTGCGCTGCTTGATACCAAACGAGACCAAAACACCAGGTAGTTTTTAATAATCCACTTATTTTGACATTTATATAACCACAGTAATGCAACTAAAATAATTACTGCCTTCAATAATAGGCGTCATGGAGAACGGCCTCGTTATCCACCAGTTACGATGCAACGGCGTGCTGGAAGGCATCCGGATCTGCAGGAAAGGCTTTCCCAGCAGAATCCTCTATGGTGACTTCAAACAGAGGTAAACACTCAAAGCTTTTGAATATTTCATAACTTTTGGTTTTATACTCAGATTTATCATTTCTCCGACAGGTACAGGATTCTTAATGCGAGCGCAGTTCCAGAGGGACAATTCATAGATAACAAAAAAGCTGCAGAGAAGCTCCTTGGCTCAATCGACGTGGATCACACACAGTACAAGTTTGGACACACTAAGGTTTATAGTTGTTAACATATAACAAGGGTTAAATGGTAAAGAAGAGCAATGAGAAGTGAGAGTGGTAATGACCTTTCATTTCAGGTGTTTTTTAAAGCCGGCCTGCTCGGCGCCTTAGAGGAGATGAGAGATGAGCGACTGGCGCAGGTTGTGATGTCCACTCAGGCTCTGTGTCGCGGATACCTCGTCCGACTAGAGTATCAGAAGATGATGGCCAGAAAGTAAAGATGCATACTGCATTCATGTGTGGTGGACTAAAAACAGAGAAAGAGGAAATCATAGAAAAACTCTTATAGGCTGTGCCAACAGGCCCTGCTTGCTTTTATAGATCCATCACCACTAAACCTGCATCTTAAATGAAATGAAATTTCTACTTTGACAGGGACGCAATCTACACCATCCAGTATAACTTCCGTTCCTTCATGAATGTAAAACACTGGCCATGGATGAAGCTGTACTTTAAGCTGAAACCTCTTCTGAAGAGTGCTGAGGCTGAGAAGGAAATGGCCCAAATGAAGGTGGACTTTGGAAAACTCAAGGAAGATCTGTCCAAATCAGAAACCCGTCGGAGGGAGCTGGAAGAGAAAATGGTCTCCATCGTACAAGAGAAGAACGATCTCTTGCTTCAAGTCCAGGCCGTAAGTTAAGAACCACTTATTGTCCACGTAGGTGCTGTGACTTTTGAGAAATAATGTTAGCCCACAATCTTGATATCAGGAGGCTGACAACCTACTGGATGCAGAGGAGAGGTGCGAAGGACTCATCAAAAGCAAGATCCAACTGGAAGCCAAACTGAAGGAGGTGACCGAGAGACTTGAAGATGAGGAGGAGATCAACGCTGAGCTGACCGCCAAGAAGAGGAAGCTCGAAGACGAGTGCTCTGAACTGAAGAAGGACATCGACGACTTGGAGTTGACCTTAGCTAAAGTGGAGAAGGAAAAACATGCAGTAGAAAACAAGGTGAGTCTCCAATCAACTGCTGTATCATCTCAGTAGAGGAGAATTGTTATATCTTCCTTCTTAATCATCGCTGTAGGTAAAAAACCTAGTAGAAGAAATCATGAGCCAAGATGAAAACATCACCAAACTGTCCAAAGAGACGAAAGCCCTGCAGGAGGCTCATCAGCAAACACTGGACGACCTGCAGTCAGAGGAAGACAAAGTAAACGTGCTTACCAAAGCCAAGACCAAACTGGAGCAGCAGGTCGATGATGTGAGTTACCCTGCATGCAGAAGTACTGAAGTGTACAGCTGTTGTTAAGATGTGTAAGATGGCTTTATCTTTAGCTGGAAGGTTCACTGGAGCAAGAGAAGAAGGTCCGTATGGATCTGGAAAGAGCCAAGAGGAAGCTGGAGGCTGACCTGAAACTTGCTCAGGAGTCAATCATGGATCTGGAGAACGACAAGCAACAGCTGGAAGAAAAGCTGAAAAAGTAAGGGCTGAATGTTTTGGTGGTGAAAAGAGTGCTTAAAAATGTTATTTTCTTTATACATATAGGAAACTGAGTTTGTAAGATACAGTTAACAGTTTATGAGCAAATAAAGTGTTGAAGCCAGGAAAGGTGTTAGCCGTGAATGGAGTGGCTCCGAGTCACAAACCCACAAAGAATTATCGCTAGAATCTGTAGTTTCCCTCTGTGCAGTTTTATCATCTCCCAGCTCACTGTTTTGTCTTCTGTTTGACATTCATGCTCCCAAACATAAGAGAACAGAAGGACCAGAGCTGGTGGAGATGATAAAGTTTGTACACAGGCAGCTTTATGCAAACACATTCTTCAAACCAGCTCTTTAATCTCACTGCTTACAGCTTGTTGCACTATTTAATGTGTGTTATATATTCATTTATATGGCACTGGGCACTGGTTACTTTATTAGGTTGCTTGCTAGTACTGGGTTGGACCACTTTTTATCCTTGAACGTGGTCAACTTGAAACAATGACAGCTCCCTCAGAGTAACATATTTCATACTTACTATACTTTATACTTTATTGATCCCCTTGGGGAAATTCCTCTCTGCATTTAACCCATTCACTCAGTGACACAGGCTTCCCTTCAACCCTTCAGGCTTCAAAAATGAGCAAACAATTTTTGCTTCTTTTTACAGGAAAGACTTTGAGTTGTCACAACTGCAGTCAAGGATAGAAGACGAACAAGCACTTGGTGGCCAGCTGCAGAAGAAACTCAAAGAGCTCCATGTGAGAATTGTTTTGAATTATCTGAGCTGTGACGTCACTAATATGAAGCTGATTGTGTGCTTTTCCTTGTAGCGGTTTTCAACAATAGCACTCAACTGATTTCCAGTGATGTCCAAAACATTATGGCCAATAACATTTCCTTAGACTGGAGCGCCTATAGCCTGTACACAAAAGATGGACACTGGCTGTAGCATCACTGGACATTGCATCCTGATAGTGACACTAACTGGGACCATAGTTTACAAAATTAACGTCTTGTGTTCGATTATACCTAAAACTAGTGATTGAAACTTAAAATAATCAGGAAAGTGTTTACTGAGGTCATAGATTGTAAATAAAATAGGCAGGAAGGCAGAAGATGAAAATAAGTCAGGTTTAAACCTCTGCAAGCGAATAAATAAAGAAGGCTCCACAAGACTGACGTCAGTGGCTACAGGAGGGGCCATATCCCAAAACTTCTGACAAAGACATGACTTCAGTTTCTTCTGTGTAATGTTTGATTATCAAAACTGGCAAAATGTGAGTTGGTTTTAACAAAAGCAACAAGAAGTACTGGCTTCACATGAGCTTTGGGAAAAGAACCAAGCTGGCGAAAAAGGAGGTAGAAGTTGCTCTGACCCACTTTTCTGAACTTTTGGTCTTAAGAAAAGTGGGTCAGGTATTTTTCCCACAACCAAACTCTAGGCCACGTGAACTGGCTGTCTCATGCGTCCCAGGTTAATAAATACCACACATGCACTTAAGTCTTGCAATTTAAATGGTGCAACCATTTTTAAATAACAAATAAAATTCCTGAATCACATTTGCAACGCAGGCCCGAATTGAGGAGCTGGAGGAGGAAATCGAGGCCGAGCGTTCGGCTCGAGCCAAAGTGGAGAAGCAGAGGTCTGATCTGTCCAGGGAACTCGAGGAGATCAGCGAGAGGCTGGAGGAGGCCGGAGGAGCCTCCGCCGCTCAGGTGGAGATGAACAAGAAGCGGGAAGCTGAGTTCCTCAAACTTCGCAGAGAGCTGGAGGAATGCATGCTGCAGCACGATGCTACCTCTGCTGCTCTGCGCAAGAAACACGCAGACAGTGTGGCCGAAATGGGAGAACAGCTGGATAACATGCAGAGAGTCCGGCAGAAGCTGGAGAAGGAGAAGAGTGAGTTAAGGCTGGAGTTGGATGACACGTCAAGCAATATGGAATCAGTGGCCAAAGCAAAGGTTGGCCATTAAACTTGTTTTAATTTTACGCTCACTTCAATGTAAAAACATTACAAGGGTTTGTGTTTTTGCCTTCTTAAATTTGAAGATCAATTTAGAGAAAATGTGCCGATCACTTGAAGATCAACTGAACGAGGTGAAAACCAAAGAGGAGGAGCATCTGAGGCTCATTAACGACTTTTCGAGCCAGAAAGCTCGGCTTCAGACAGAAAACGGTAAGGAGTAAAGTAAACAAGCTGGAAGTCAAATAAAGTCACAGATGCACCTGCTTTAATTCTCTTAACTTCTCCCATCCAGCTGAGATGTCTCGGCAGCTGGAGGAAAAGGAATCCCTGATGTCACAGTTAACCCGCGGTAAGCAAGCCTTTATTCAGCAGATCGAGGAGCTGAAACGGCTTCACGAGGAGAAGGTGAAGGTAAGCTGTGACGAAACACACAAGCTTGAATGTTTGGCAGTTTAACGTGCTTATGGTGGCGCTTTCATTCTGCCCAGGCTAAAAACGCCTTAGCTCACAGTTTGCAGTCATCACATCATGACTGCGAGCTGCTAAGAGAGCAGTACGAGGAGGAACAGGAGGCCAAAGCCGAGCTGCACCGCTGTCTGTCCAAGGCGAACAGCGAGGTGGCTCAATGGAGAACCAAATACGAGACAGACGCCATCCAACGAACCGAAGAGCTCGAGGAGGCAAAGTAAGAACAATCTTCATTTCACTTCAAAACCTGGAGAGTCTTTGAATGTTGTGCTAATGATGACCCGACGTTCTTCTACAGGAAGAAGTTAGCCCTCCGTCTGCAGGATGCAGAAGAAGCTGTGGAGGCTGTTAACTCCAAGTGCTCCTCTCTCGAGAAGACAAAGCAGCGGCTGCAGGGAGAGGTGGAGGACCTAATGATGGATGTGGAGAGGTCTAATGCTGCTGCTGCCGCTTTGGACAAGAAGCAGAGAAACTTTGACAAGGTTTGGTTTTCATGAGATGTCCTAAAATTGCATGCTGATGTGACTGATGCATTCGTTAAGAGGTTCAGTAGGAAGAATATCCCGCAGGAGGAAGGTGGAGTGGAACAGGTGAGAATTACTTTAACAATGCTAACACTCTCAAACCTCTTTTTACGCAGATATTTACGAGACAAAACTCGCAGGATAATTAAAGTACTGACTTCAGTTCAGGTCACAACTATATTTGTCAGCAATCTGCTAACACTGCTCAGTTGTGTAGCAGCATTATAGAGCATATCTGGTGTCAAAGACCCAAAGGAGGGATAAAGATTGTATTATACCTGATGTCTTGTTGAGTGTCCATATGCAAGCAGCATCATGTTTTGACAATAAAGTGATATATTTATCTGAAACCATTTACTGATATATGAGCCTTTTATTGTAAAGGTTGTTGCTGAGTGGAAGCAGAAATACGAGGAGGGTCAAGCAGAGCTGGAGTCAGCTCTAAAAGATGCTCGCTCTTTGGGCACGGAGAACTTCAAGATGAAGAATGCCTTTGAGGAATGCCTGGAACAAGTGGAGACACTCAAACGGGAAAATAAAAATCTGCAACGTATGTCAAGGTCCCTCTTTTTATAAAAATCTCTAATAATGCAGCAAAATGTCGATCATTATCATGATTTCCTTCTCACTGCAGAGGAAATCATGGATCTCACGGAGCAGCTGGGAGAGATGGGGAAAACCATCCACGAGCTCGAGAAATCAAAGAAACAGGCTGAGCAGGAGAAGTTAGAGGCTCAGACGGCTCTGGAGGAGGCAGAAGTAAGTAGAAGAACAATATGACATCATATGTATTTAAACAAACTCTACTGTCTCTGGGTATTATTACTGCATGTCCTTGTTCAGGGCTCACTGGAGCACGAGGAATCCAAGATCCTTCGAGTCCAGCTGGAGCTAAACCAGGTGAAGTCTGAGGTGGACAAGAAGCTAGCTGAGAGGGACGAGGAGATCGAACAGCTGAAGAAGAACAGCCAAAGAATCATCGACACAATGCAAAGCAATCTGGATGCCGAGGTCCGGAGCAGGAACGATGCCCTCAGAGTGAAGAAGAAGATGGAGGGAGACCTGAACGAGATGGAGGTCCAGCTGAGCCACGCTAACAGGCAGGCAGCCGAGGCCCAGAAACAGCTGAGGAACATTCAAGTTCAGCTCAAGGTGGGCTGTGTGTACACAGCGAGAAGAGTTTGTTATTACCTCACAGTGAAAACATGCTTCCATTTATAACATTTCTGTTTAGGAGGTCCAGATTCAACTCGATGACGCCCTGAGAAACACCGATGACATGAAAGAGCAGGTGGCCATGTCGGAGCGCAGGAGCAACCTCGTGCAGGCTGAGATGGAGGAGATCCGAGCGGCTCTGGAGCAGACCGAGAGGAGCCGCAAGCTAGCGGAGCAGGAGCTGCTGGATGCCAGCGAGAGAGTGCAGCTGCTACACTCACAGGTTCAGATCCACCAATTTTACATGTGCACATTTTTTTTATTAGCAATAGACGGCAAGACCACAACAGACAGTTATTGACCATGAGTTGGTGGTAGGGTTGGGAAATATGTTGGGGGTCAGGCCAGGAACTGGAGTCCTGCAGGCTAAATGAAGATTAAATGATATTAAATGATCAGGCTGCTCTCCCTGAGGTGAGATCAGTGAAACCTGCAACCTGCAGATAATTTATCTAGCTAATCAATAGCTTGTCAGGTCATAAATTTGGTGACGAAAATCTGTGTCAGTGTCTGTCAGTAATGGGTACAAACCCCAAAAGTATTCTAGAAGTACTTTGTTTGTTCTTACTTATAAGTTTTCAGTAGATTTAGTTGAACTAATAAAAATATATTTGGCAACTTTTTCAAACCAGATTTTTAATTTTCTCAGAAGTTTCCCAGATTGCAGCAGTCGTAGCTCTACAGGTGGTAAATTCATCCAGTTAGCATCCACTTTGTCTCTGAAACGACATCTGTTTTAAATGGTTTTAATGTCCTGTGAAGGTATCACGACTCATTTGGAAACCATTGTCATTATTTGTCCCTCTTATTTTAATTCAAATCCTCACCTGCAGAACACCAGCCTGCTCAACAGTCGGAAGAAGCTGGAGGCGGATCTGTCTCAGATTCAGAGTGAGATGGATGATAGTGTCCAAGCAGCCAGGAACGCTGAGGAGAAAGCCAAGAAAGCCATCACTGATGTAAGTCGATTTTTCTCAGTGTAAGCCTAAAAGATGCAGCAGCATGCTAGCCGTTTTATTCCTTTTTTCAGGTGGCCATGATGGCGGAGGAGTTGAAGAAAGAGCAGGACACCAGCGCTCATCTAGAGAGGATGAAGAAGAACCTGGAGGCGACTGTCAAAGACCTGCAGCAGCGCCTCGATGAGGCCGAGAACCTGGCCATGAAAGGCGGAAAGAAGCAACTCCAAAAGCTGGAAGCCAGGGTAATCTGACCAAATAAAGTCTTTTATCGGCTTTAGGAACAGGAGGGTGCTGCTCAAAAACACACGAGACTGATGACCAAACATTTTCGCCCTTCCAGGTGCGAGAACTCGAGAACGAGCTCGAAGCGGAACAAAGACACGGCTCAGAGTCTGTGAAAGGTGTGCGCAAACTTGAGCGCAGGATTAAGGAGCTCACCTATCAGGTAGAAAAACCCCGTTCACTTTCACAGTGCAAGGTTTTTACAAATGTTACAAAAAAATGGAGACCGTTTCTTTTCTAGTCCGAGGAGGACAAGAAGAGCACGATGAGGCTGCAGGAGCTGGTAGACAAACTCCAGCTGAAGGTGAAAGCGTACAAGAGGCAGGCTGAAGAAGCTGTGAGTGTTGTTTCTGTCAAACATGTTGTTGTTAGATGTTTGGAGAATTTGGAGAATTTCATTTAGTTATTTTTTTTGGTTGTTAACAGGAAGAGCAAGCCAACACTTACCTGACTAAGTTGAGGAAGGTGCAGCATGAGCTGGAGGAGGCCGAAGAGCGAGCCGACATCGCAGAGTCTCAGATCAACAAGATGAAAGTGAAGAGTCGAGACACGAGCAAGGTGAGCGAATCAGCCAAAGCTAATGTACCTTAAACACACTGTAATAAGCGCTAATGACTTCTTGTTCTTCTCATTTTCAGGCAAAAGATAGCGGAGAGTAGCGTCGGTTAATATCGAACGCTGAGACTTTGAAAGTCATTTGAGCTCATTTACAACATATTCTTAATCAAATGTGTGTTTTTTCCATTTAAAGCCACTGTGGGTATAATTTATGTATGAAGAAAAGAAGACTTAATTGGCAGATGAAGACCTAAAGTTGGTGGAGAACAAATTCAGAGATAAAAAGAGGGAGTGGTGCTCAGTTACAGAGCAGTACCGCCATGATAACGTTGGTCTGGATGTTGCAAAACGAGCAGCATCATCCTGGCAGCAACTGATATTTTAGTAACTGACAAATAAAAATTCTGTCTTTGGCTTCCTCCCACAGTCCAAACACACACGTCATACACACAGTGACTTTAAACTTTAAGCGAGGCAGTTATCTTCTGTATTTGCTTGCATGTGTTTGTGTTGTGTTAGTGAATGTTTGTTGCCTCAATTGTAATAAAATCCTTCATCTTAAAAAAAAGTCCATTAATACAAATGGTGTATTACCGTTATTAATATTTATTGATGCATATGGAATAAAAACTGAGACCTTGTGATTGAAATGAGTCGGAGCAAACATGAGACAAAGTAGGTTTGATTTTAAAATTGTTTAATGCTGCTCTGATACTGAAGACAGACAAAAGGTAAGACCAGAGAAGAAGAAAAAGAGGCTGTTACTGGGACAAAAAGGAAAGACTAGACGTGCTGCAGGTTCTGGATACTAAACATCTGGATGTTCTGTTAAAACGAGCTGCTTGGTGCAGATTAGCATTATGCTGCTGAAATTCTACAGGATGCCATTTGTGTCAAAATAACAAAAAGAAAAGTCAAATTTAGTTCAATATTTCTATTTCTGTTCAGAAATTTACAGAAACATTTATTGCATGTTATCATTTGCCATCCTGAGAAGTTATAAAATAAATTAAATAAATGTAAATTAAATCATTGCACTCTGGTTCACTTTTCTCACCAAAAATTATGAAACTGAAACATGACCCAGGAGCAAAATCTTGATCACTGATGGAAAGGTGGGAAAATTGTAACCAAATGCTTTGTAATTCATAAAAGCATCTTCCAGCCTCCATTCTGCACACTTTCAATATTAATAGTTACTTAAAGGCATTTCAAAGACAAGAGCAAGTGTGCGCACATCCAAGCAAACTCTATTTATGTGCCAGACCAAAGAAACGATATGTTCCTACAAAACAGGGAAACATCTGCAGACTAGTTTGCTTTTAATTCCTGTTTCTGATCTGCAGTTACTGCCAGAGAAAAACGCTTTTGTGTAAATGTTTTAAGAATGAAATTGGTAGAAGGAGCAAAACAGCATCAACACTTTTCCCCTTTTTTCTTTTATTGTGACACAAATTTAATCCAACAGAAATGCAATCAGGTTTAGCAGACCTATAAAATCCAATAATCTTGACAACAGGACTCTCCTGATAACACATGAAGCAAGCGTCACACTAAGCCAAGCTTAAGACTGTATCCTAAATGTCTCTGAGTGGCATCTTATAAGCTTCAAATGTGTAAAGTTAGAAGTGTATAAGTGTTAGTGTTGATTTATAATTAATGAAAGCATCTGTTGACCTTTAGAAAACAGGAGACCAGCGTCTTATATTTTCATGCCAGCAATTAAATGAAGTGATGTTGATGTTATATAATCAATCCCACCGGTGTCCCCTTCAATTAAAGTCATTAACTATGGAGCTGTGGTTGTGTGAGAAGTTATAAGTGTTAAATAAGGCACTTAATTACTCTGAGACATAAATATTTCAAGTTAAAGCATCTAGAGAATTTATCCCACTCATTAAGCCTTGTTTATTTTAATAAGTGTTGACATGCTATGATATTAATGTGAGAATCGATTAACTTTTATATATCTGCACTGGTGAAGTGCACTCTGCTACTCGCCCTGTCCCTCTTGGACCTGGAAAACAAGCAAATTGATACAAAAAACAATTAATTTTTTAACCACAGATAAGAAAACATATAGCTGTTACTTTCCAGAGTGCTTACTTCTGTCATATTTCTGCCCTAAACCTAATATGGTGGGCAGTGTATGCCTGTTATTCTTTCAGAGGAACAGCTAAACACTCATAGCTACAGTGCACATCAAACGCAGTACCTTCGAGCCTATTTCACGGCTCTTGGCTCTCATCTTGTTGGCCAGAGATTCGGCCATGTCAGCTCTCTCCTCGGCCTCCTCCAGCTCGTGCTGAACCTTCCTGAATCTGGCCATGTGCACATTGGCCTGCTCCTCCTGGGGAACAATTGTTTTCAGTGTGATGGCACTCTGACACTTCACTGTATCTCTGAATATATTTGTGCCGACAGTGATTCACTCACAGCTTCTTCAGCTTGTCGCTTGTAGGCTTTCATCTTGCTCTGGAGTTTGTCCACCAAATCCTGCAGCCGAATGTTGTTTTTCTTGTCTTCCTCGGACTGAAAACACAAGATGAACATCTCTTACAAACAGGAGAGACAAGAAAAGACAAATATCCATTCTCATTTTCTTAACTGCTAAAAACACCTGCTAACTTTACCTGATAGGTTAACTCTTTGATTTTCCTCTCATATTTTCGGACTCCCTTGATGGCCTCAGTGGAACGTTTTTGCTCGGCTTCAAGCTCGTTCTCCAGCTCACGGACCTGGGGACGTGAGGAAGTGGATTTTAATGTTACAGTGAGCACATGGAGTTTTTCTGTAGGGCTTTGATTGAATTGAATATGTGTAAAAATGTTTACAACCAACTTTAACAGCACAGTTTTCATGCTCAGTACACTCAGGTGAAAACAAAAGTGTATCCTTTTTAAAGTCGGAGGTTTTCCATGTCAGGACATAAAAAATGCAAATGAATTAAAGACAACCTCAGATGCACAGCAGCACGTGAAATATTACACCATGTCATAACTAACAAAAGCAAAGACACAATGATTCACATGATTCAGCAGCTTTTAGAATCTCCTTTAGCAGCAACAACTTGATCAGTCCCTCAAATCGCTGTGGAGGAATTTTAGCCCACTCTTCTTTAAAATGTTGCTTCAGTTCATTGAATTTTGCAGCACTGGTTCATGCACCGCTGTCTGAAGGTCCCATCACAGCAACTCGGTCAGGTTTAGGTCTGAACTGTGTCATTGCACCATTTTGATTCTTTTCTTTTTCAGCTGTTCTGTTGGAGATTTGCTGCTGCTGTGCTTGGACCATTGCCCTGTTTCATTAGGGCAACAAACTTCTGTTTATACCAACGTGTTGACTCTAGAACACTTTGGTATAAAGAGGAGTTTTATGGTCAACTTAATGACTGCAAGATGCCCAAATCAACAGCCTTCCACTCCCGTGCTGAAAGCTGCTATGAGGTGTTTGGTTTTGTGCATTATTGTCAAACATCTCCATTTTAGTCTCACCTGTCCAAAGGACATTGTTCCAGAAGTCTTCTAGTTTGTTCAGCTGCACGTTTGCAAACCTAAACCACGCTGCCCTGCTCTTTTTAGAGAGATGAGGGTTTCTCGTGGGAACCCTTCCAGACAAATACAGTCACAAACATTTAGCATGCTAACTGATGCCCATAGAGTGCAATGAAGCTCGTGGATTCTTTGTCGGCATTGCGAAGTCTGACTTTGGGGTAAATTTGTTGAGAAGGCTGCCAGCTCTGTCTTAAATGTTTTCCACTGGTGAATAATATTTGTCTTTGTAAAATTGTTTAGAAATGGCGTTATGACTCTTTCCAGACTCATGGGCACCAACAATTACTTCTCTAAGATCATTACTGATGTCTTTCCTCCTTGGAACCTTGTTAACACATCTGAATCCTCCAGACCAGCAAAATGCCAAAACTTCAGCTTTCACAGAGGTGCTTATTTTTACTGATGACCAATAAATGAAGCACGTTTGATTACCAGCACCTGGTTGCTACTTTCCCCCTTAATTCCCGTGGAAACAGTAAGGGCGTATTTAGTTTTTCACATACTGCTTCTGCATTTTGGGTTATTTAATCAATTTTAAATAAATACAGACACAATGCATTACATAATCTGTTGTTATTCACCTGTGGTTGTATTTGTCTCATTTTAAGACCTGCTAAGGACTTATCGAAGATTATCTTACACACTCTTTAGAATGAAAAAAAGGGTTGTTAGACCACCTACTGTACCACAAACCTGTTTCAGTTTCATTTTTAAATGTGTTTTAAGAATACAAGTGGTTTGAAATTTAGTAACTTGCATATTTTGATGCAGATTCTTATAAATTAACTTCTAATTAATTCTAAGAATAAAGCATGTTAATGGAATTTTGTTCCCACTGTTAAAATGTAATTTCATAGCCATACACACCCTGGCCTCCAATTTCTGAAGCTGCTTCTTTCCACCCTTCATGGCCAAGTTTTCAGCCTCATCCAATCGGTGCTGAAGGTCTTTCACCGTCACCTCCAGGTTCTTCTTCATCCTCTCCAGGTGAGCGCTGGTGTCCTGCTCTTTTTTCAGCTCCTCCGCCATCATGGCAGCCTAGAGTCACCAAACCATGAGCACATCACATCTTTATTATAATCAAACATGTGAAAACTAAAATAAAATCCCTGTAAGAGTGTCATACATCAGTAATGGCTTTCTTAGCCTTGTCCTCGGCGTTCCTGGCCTCTTGAACGGCTTCTTCTATTTCACAGTGAAGCTGAGTTACATCCGCCTCAAGCTTCTTCTTGGTGTTTAGAAGGCTTGTGTTCTGTAAAAGATAATTAAAAAAAGACTGTGACCTGTAAATTCTGCAGGTCAGAATGGGTTGTTGAACAGGTGAGAGGCCTACCTGAGAATGCAGAAGTCCCGCGCGCTCGCTGACATCGATCAGTTCCTGTTCAGCCACTTTTCGACTGCGCTCCGTCTGCTCCACAGCAGCTCGAAGCTCTTCGATCTCGGCCTGCATCAAGGCTGTTCTGCGCTCCATCATGGCTACTTGTTCCTTCATATCCTCCTGTCCTCTCACAGATTCATCCAGGTGGATTTGGGCATCCTGGAAATGCATTCAGGTGAGCATCCAGTTAATTTGTCTTTGCCCACCTGAGAGATCTCACTGACCAACACTTGTCTAACTTGAGCATCAGGTCACAATTTACAGTGTATGGAACAGCTTGGTCATCAGCTTGGTTATAACCTAAGCTAATTTAGCTTCCTATTCGTATGAGGCAGGTTTCTATCTGACTTAAACTGAAACTCAGGTTCGGTAAGATAAACATTTAGTGGCGCCAATCTTCCAGCTGGATGTCTTTAAATCAAAAAGCGACAATTAAAGGAGCTCAAGTGAAACAGTAGGAAACAAACAAGATGGAGAGACATTTCATGTTAACATTTGTATTTCATGTTAATCTGAGAAAGAATTATTTTGGGCTTTTGTCACTTTTATTAGGTTTTGTTTGTATTAAAAGGTGACGGAGAGAGAGGGCGATGAAGATTCACGCAAAGGGTCTCGAATCGAATCTGGGTTTCTCCATTTGGCCTGCTCCACTGCTGAGCTAAAATTGTGCCCTGGTCTAATTTTTGGCTCTTCAAGCTTCAGCCACACAGGCCTAGAGACCCATTGGCAACCTTCTGGAAACCTCCGGTTGCTAGGGATAAATGTTCATTCTCAGACTGGTTGGTGAGTGGTTGCTTGAGGTGAAGCTGGTTGCTAAGAGGGTGCTGCAGCAAAAATGCCCTTCTGATTGCTGCGGCTGCCTGTAGTTTGCATGGAACTTATATATATATATATATATATATATATATATATATATATATATATATATATATATATATATATATATATATATATATATATATATATATATATATATACTCGCCATTTACTCTCTAAACTCTGATCTTGTCACTCCACTTTTATCTTCCAAACCTGTCTGTCAGTATTTCAACCAGTTCTTAAAGTTTTGCATGAAAAAACCCCCCACCCCTTTTGCGAATGTTGTAAAAGTATTAGTGTGTGGTTGTACCTTGAGTTGCCCCTGAATGTTCCTCAGGTGTTTCTGAGCCTCGGCTGCCTGCCTGTTAGCATGGTTCAGCTGGATCTCCATCTCGTTCAGGTCTCCCTCCATCTTCTTCTTCACCCTCAGAGCGTCGTTCCTGCTGCGGACCTCGGCGTCCAGAGTGGCCTGCATGGACTCCAACACTCTCTGGTGGTTCCTCTTCATCTGGTTGATCTCCTCGTCTTTCTCCGCCAATTTCTGGTTGACTTCAGCCTTCATCTGGTTCAGCTCCATCTGTACATGCAGGATCTTCGACTCCTCCTGCTCCAGGGAAGCCTTAAAAACATTTTGGTTGCGTTTCACACTGTAATGGTAAGAATGCAGTATTTTTCTGATTTTCCTCACTTCCTTTTGAGTTATACCTCAGCTTCTTCCAGCGCAGCCTGCATGTCATATTTCTCCGTTTCCACCTGCTTCTTGAATTTGTCGAGCTCGTGAATCGTCTTTCCGCTCTCCCCAAGTTGTTCTGTTAAGTCTGAGATCTCCTCTGTGTGAAAATCGGGATTGTAAGAAATTTTCAAAACAACTTTTTTAAAGTTGTTGATCCACACAAAACATTCTGATCTGACTCACGCTGCAGGTTTTTATTCTCCCTCTTCATCGTCTCCAGGTGATCCAATGCTTCCTCATATGAGTTCTTCAGTTTGAAGAGCTCAGTGCTCAGAGATCGACTCTCTTTCTGAGTTCCCTCGAGCTCAGCCTGAGACTCCTCATACTTCTGCTTCCACTCAGCCAGAATCTGAGCTCAGGGAGACATTCGCTGGTCAGAATTAATGCTGTAATATGTGTGTGATAATTAAAAAAATAAAATAATACCTTGTCAAAGTTTCTTTGCTTCTTGTCTAGTGTAGCAGCTAAACTGTTGGATCGTTCCACATCCACCATCAGGTCCTCCATTTCATTCTGAAGCCGCTGTTTAGTTTTCTCCAGTGAGGCGCACTTTGAGTTCACCGCCTCGATTTGTTCTTCAGCCTCTTGCAGACGCTGGGCAAGCTTTTTCCTGTCACCAGTAAAACCAGTTGTTTCAAATCAAAAAGATTTTTCATTTGTGTGTTGTGTCAGTGTTGTAGGACGCATTTTTTTCAGCCTTTATTTAACAAGGAAGCAAACTTCTGGAGATTATGAATGTCATCTGTGAGAGTCCTGGATATCACAAGGTTAGGCAGCATTAACTAAGAAACCAAAGCTCCCAGAGAAACTCCGGGACCCTCCTCTGTGAGGCGGCAGAAAGTTGAAGTCACAGATAAAGATGGGGAGAGGCCATCCAGCCATGAGCACAGTATAATTCTTCCTTTACTGCAACCAATCAAATATTTGCAGCTGTTCCAAAATGCTGCAGCCCAAACTTTAAAGCTCCAATTTTAGTCTCACTCACTTCTCACCTTTGTATTAAAATAGGTTTTCGTCTTCTTCTTTTAACCCTTTTTTAATCTTTCTAATCCTTTACCTCGAGTGAAGGGGCGGAGTCAAATATTAATCCTAACCTCATATTTTTACTGGAATTGGCCCATCGGCTTGGAGAGGATAATGGAAAGTTTTATGGGTTCATGTATGATTTTTTTAATGTTTTGATTTTATTGTAATTTTCTGTTTCTAATTGTAATATTTTACAGTGAACCACATCTAACAGGTCTTTCAGCCTTTTCTCTGAAAATGAAACCACAATTAATCACATGAGAACATTTTAGAAAACCTGTCATTGATGGAGGAAACGTTACAGATACCACAAATAATACAACAGGTTTATAAATTAGTTCACATTTTTCTGACTTTTTAAATAACTGTGGTCCAGCCAGATAAGGTCCCGTGAGGTCAGGAGCTCCAGCTAGGACCTAAATCCAGGTTAACGCAGGGTTCATGTTTTTCTTTGGGTTGATTTAGTTATGCTGATTGTAGCTGACTGTAGATGCACTAAATCAAACCAGTTTTTTCCTTTCTTGTTATAAAGATGAATTAGAAGATTATTAGGAAATCACAGATATGGAAAATTAAGTGTTGTGCTTTGTTGGAAGCAAAATAAATTATAAATAGTAATGTGCAATTACTTGTTTACTCATTATTATATCAAAGTGCTTAAAACTGAGTGATATTTAGTCAAAGCCTGATGCACTGATCTGTTCTCATTGTTTAATTACTTTGCCTCCTCGAGCTCTTCGGTGCGTTGGATGGCATCAGTCTCATATTTGTTCCTCCAGAGGGCCACCTCCGAGTTCGCCTTAGACAAACAGCGCTGCAGCTCGGCTTTGGCCTCCTGCTCCTCCTCGTACTGTTCCCGAAGGAGATCGCAGTCGTGACGAGCTGACTGCAGACTGTGAGCCAGGGCGTTTTTTGCCTGCAGAGGAACACATCAATATGAAACACCATGTGTGAAAATAATAAAGTAATCCAGCTGTTTGCAGGTGTGGGTGCTGATTACCTTCGTTTCCTCCTCAATCAGTCGCTTCAACTCATCAACCTGTGTTGTGAATCCCTGTTTGCCTCTCGTCAGTTGGGAGATGAGACTTTCTCTCTCTTCCATTTGTCGGGATAATTCGGCTACAGCAGCCAAAGAAGAAAAGAACACTTTTTAATTAAGGGTCTGTCATTTTATCGACTCCAATAAAAGGAGGAATTACCATTCTCAGTCTGAAAGCGGGCTCTCTGATTGCTAAGGTCGGAGATTTGCCGCATGTTTTCGTCGTTTTTAGTTTTCAGCTCCATGAGTTGATCTTCGAGTGAGCGACACATCTTCTCCAGGTTGACCTGTGAGAATATAAATGAACACAAATGAGATATTCAAGCTGTTAAAACTATTCCTCTTGTCACACTAAAACTAATTAAGATGGACTTATAATGTGTTTTATTATTTTTTTCATATATATTCTAAAAAGCACAGTTTTAAATCAAGGTCAGGCTTCAGGATGCCCTAAATGTTCTGTTTCAGGGAGGTTTCTTCTACTTTTCTTCTCCATATGACGTTGACGAGACTGAATATACCTAACATGATATTCTCAGAAGCTCCACCCACCTGCCATCTATCAGAGTGAAGCATAAGAATAAGACAAATAAGCAAAATATCCTCAGAACTGTGGCTGAACTACTTGAGCAAAGCCTAAGGATGAAAAAGTGGAGTTCAGCAACACCACCTTTGCTTTTGCAACAGTTTCCATATTGCTGGCCAGATCATCAATCTCCATCTTCAGTTCACTCTTCTCCTTCTCCAGCTTCTGCTTGATTCGTTGGAGGTTGTCGATCTGCTCACCCAGCTCGGCCATGCTGTCCGCCTGCTTCTTGCGGAGAGCCGCTGTCGTGGCCTCGTGGTGCAGCGTGGACTCCTCCAGGTCACGCCGCAGTTTGAGGAACTCGGCCTCATGCTTCTTGTTCATCTCGATCTGGGCGGCGGTGGCTCCTCCGGCCTCCTCCAGCCTCTCGCTGATCTCATCGAGCTCCCTGGCGAGGTCAGACCTCTGCTTCTCGATCTTGGCTCGGACCGCCCGCTCGGCCTCAACTTCTTCCTCCAATTCTTCAATGCGAGCCTGAAAGCAGAAAAACACAAAACACGGCATCACCAAGAGTTAAACTGTTCATTTCTAGCAGTGTTATTAATTTACGGTCTAACTCTGAACTTCATACATGGAGCTCCTTGATTTTCTTCTGGAGCTGGTTGTTTATAGTTTGCTCGTCTGAAATTTTGCTGAGCAGCTGGCTGTTTTCAAATTCCTTTCTGTGAAGATAAAAAGATATGATGTATTTAATCAATTCCTTTTCACTTCATCAAAAAACCAATGCAAAAGCTTACTTCTTAATTTTCTCCTCAGCTTGTTGTTTGTCATTTTCCAGGTCCATGAGGGATTCCTGCGACAGCTTCAGATCCCCCTCCAGCTTCCGTTTAGCTCTTTCCAGGTCCATGCGGATCTTCTTTTCTTGCTCCAGTGAACCTTCAAGCTTTACAAGCAAATTGCACAAAATTAATTGAGATATTTAGTGACACCAGGGTCTGAACGTAGTCACACCAGCTCACGTCATCCACTTGCTGCTCCAGCTTAGACTTGGCTTTGGTCAGAGTGTTGACTTTGTCCTCCTCTGCTTGAAGGTCATCCAGTGTTTGCTGATGAGCCTCTTGGAGAGCTTTCTTCTCCTTGCTGAGTTTGGTCATGTTTTCATCCTGACCAGCCAGCTCCTCCATTAGGTTTTTAACCTGCAATAGGTCGTAGGTCACCGTCATGAACATCAGAGTACAAACAGAAAAGAACCCTAGAGCGCACAATGAGTGAGTCCTCCTAGACTGAAACAGTAGATGGATTTTAGTCACATGACTTTGTTAATGTAGCACTCATAGACGGTGAAGGACGGACATTAACTTCTCGGTCTAAAAAGTGAAGCCGTCACAGGTGCCTTAAACCTGAATTCTTTTAAATGGCCACCAGGGGGCGATATTCGTGACACTGCACATCAGCTCTGTACTGTCCTGATGAGTTCCTGCGCTCAGTCTCGCACTTTGAGTTATATTGAATAAAACTCAAATTTATCAAATTTGGGTCATTGTATGCAAACTTTTTAAAACTCATTTTATCCGAAAATGTTTTTTCTTATTGTCCGAGCGGTCGTTTTATGAATAAGGTAAACATGTCTCACTAAAAGTTATGTCTCTGTTCCCATTCTGCCGTTTTGGACTGAATCGGGGTTTCAGATTAGATCTAAGATGTTCACGAGGTTGTGAGACTTGATTGTAGAAGATCTTGGGACCTAAAAAGCAGCTGCAAACATGCAAACATTATCATTTAGCTCTTAGCAATCATGTTGTCTAAGTGCACAGAGCTGCAAGTGTGGCTGCCTTGTTGTTTTTGGTAATCTTGATCTATATAAAAGCAGAAAAGGCAAGGTAAACAGCATTTTACTGATACCACTCATGTATTTGTACAGATTGTGCAAAATAAATCCACCAACTTGAGAGTGTTTCTACATGAACTGCCATTAAATTTGATCAGGTTTCATATTTCATGTAAAAGTATGTGAAAGTGTACAACATTAAAAAGTGACAACGCTTCATGTAGAACAATTCACAGAAGAGTTTTCCTGCCTATTACCAAAACTAAAGTGTCCATTAAAAATCACAAACCTTGTTTTCGGTAGCATGTTTCTCCTTCTCAACTTTAGCCAGCGTAAGCTCCAGGTCATCTATGTCTTTTTTAAGCTCAGAACATTCGTCTTCGAGCTTCCGCTTCTTGGCGGTCAACTCTGCGTTCATCTCCTCTTCGTCCTCCAGCCTCTCCGACACCTCTTTGAGTTTGGCCTCCAGCTGAATTTTGCTTTTGATCAAACCTTCGCATCTCTCCTCTGCATCACAAAGATTTTCAGAGTCCTGAGAAAATGAAATGATACACCAGCATTAATAACGAGTGCGTGAACTCTGATTTGACTGACTGAATGTTATCTGACACTTACAGCTTGTACTTGGAGGAGGAGGTTATTTTTCTCCTGCAACAGAGAAACCATTTTCTCTTCGAGCTCCTTTCTCTTGGCCTCTGACTTTGCCAGATCGTCTTTACACTTGATGAAGTCTTCTTTCATTGTTGCCATCTCCTTTTCAGTTGCTGCGCTTTTTAGAAGTGGCTTTATTTTAAAGAACAGCTTCATCCACGGCCAGTGTTTGACATTCATGAACGAGCGCAGGTTATACTGAAGAATCCAAACGCAGTCTCTGAAAAACATACAGTTTTTAGTCCCTGCAGTGGTTGTTTTTTAGGATTACTGAGGAGTATTTGTAATGATGGGCCACCTCTGTGCGATTAATTTGGAGAATTCTTTTCTCATCAGATAGCCACGACACAGAGCTTGAGTCTGGGTCACAAGAGAGGCCAGCTTTTCATCTCGCAGCTCCTCTAGAGTGCCGAGTAAGCCAGCTTTAAAGAACACCTGCAACAATATGGCATATGAACAGATCAGTTTGTACCTAAAAGCTTTTAGAACTTCACAGCACTCAGGACAAATACCTTTGTGGCACCAAACCGGTACTGCATGTGGTCAATGTCAATCGAACCAAGAAGCTTCTCAGAAGCCTTCTTTCCATCGATGAACTGTCCCTCTGGGATGGCACTGGCGTTCAGGATTCTGTATCTGTTGGATGTGGGTAAACGGGAGCAATCATAAACTCTGTGATTAATGATTTAGTTAAATGCTCATTTTTAGCTGTTTTTGAATTGTAATCCGTGCCAACCGCTGCTTGAAATCAGCATAAAGGATCCTGCTGGGGAATCCTTTCCTGCAGATCCTGATGCCCTCCAGCACACCGTTACAGCGCAGCTGGTGAATGACCAAGTGGTTGTCCATCACACCTGCAGTGAAGTTGACACAACAGATTATAATAACCAGGTAATAATTTGTATTATTTTTGTCTTAAATAAGCGTTTTCTTTCATGTGTACCTGGTTTTTTAATCTCATTTGGAATCAGGCATCTGACAAAGTGAGGATGTGTGCTCCTCAAGTTGGTCATTAGCTTTCCGAGATTTTCCTGCAGAAGAACAATTACTCTCTGAGGTTATCACACATTTGGAATAAAGGTGCAAATAATCCAAAATCAATACAGTTCAGCATTCACACCGGGCACACATAACTTGGAAAATTAGACTAAGGACTCAAAAGGAATCGAGGACTCGTCCTCTTGGGAAATGAGGTCAAATTTAAAGGTCCTTGACATCCAAAAATCTATGAAACCTGTCAAAAGTTTCAGGAGTCAAAACATTTGTCAAGTGGAGTGATGTCAGCGACCTGACCTGATCTGACCTGAACATAAATGTGCAATAGCAGTTTAAGTAAGTCTTCTTTTTTAGCAGATTTCATCACATATAATGAGCAGTTTTTATGTCTTCATTATACTGAAAAGAAAGGTTAGGGACACCCCATCCATTAGATCAGAGGTTCCCAAAGGCGAACATTTTTCATGTAAAAAAGGGGGGCCTGGCAAAAAAAAGTTTGGGAACCACTGCATTAGATCAACAACTTCAAAAACAACAACCAAAGTAAACACAAGAAGGCTTTGCAAAGACCAACCCAACAAGTCATTAGTATTCAAACGGTTTAGCTTTTTGGAGGATCACCACCTCTAAGAATCAAAACAGTGAAATAAAAGTTAACTTTTCACTTCTGTACCCTGAAAACAGCAGACACTGTCTGAAATGAGCCTCCCTTCTTCTTTCCTCCCTTCTTTCCTCCTTTGCCTCCTCCAGCATCACCACCTGATTCTGCAAAGAAGGAACAGAAATATTAGTTTGCATTTCTAGGGTTTGAAGCTCGGTATATATATTCCCACTGATTTTAGATTCAGGAGGTTTATTTCTGTGTGTAAAGGTAAATATAGTGCACCTGCTTCTGCACTGGAAAATGAGGCATACAAGTACGACAACAGTTTCATTGATGACTTCTGGTACAGCTGCACCACCGACTCGTTCAGTGGGTCTTTGTTCTTCTCCAACCAGCCGCTGATGTTGTAATCCACGGTGCCGGCATAGTGCACCAAGGAAAAGTGCGCCTCAGGTTTGCCTTTGACAACCTTTGGTTTCTGGAAAGCACTTGTTTTGCCAAGATGCTGGTCATAGAGTTTGTTCTTAAAAGAAGCATCTGAGGCCTTGGGGAACATGCACTCCTCTTCAAGGATAGAGAAGATGCCCATTGGCTGTTGAATACATAATGGAAACACATGAGATACGGTGTGCAAAATGAGATCTGATGCATTTATATCAGAATGTTTATCCCACCTTTTCAATGAGTTCAATGCAGGCTGCCAGGTCCATACCAAAGTCAATGAACTCCCAGTCAATTCCCTCCTTTTTGTATTCTTCTTGTTCCAGCACAAACATGTGATGGTTGAAAAACTGTTGCAGCTTCTCGTTGGTGAAGTTAATGCAGAGTTGCTCCATGCTGTTGAACTACAACAAGAACCCAGAATTCGGCAAATAGAAAAGAGAGTATATTTGACGGCGAGAGTGGAAACTTACATCAAATATTTCAAATCCAGCAATGTCCAACACGCCGATGAAGAACTGCCTCGGCTGCTTTGTGTCCAACATCTCATTGATCCGAATGACCATCCATAAGAACATCTTCTCATAGACAGATTTGGCCAGAGCACTGACTGCGTTGGCGACCTTTTTAATAATACAAAACAGAGAAGAAAATACTGTGTGGGAAAAACAAAAAATACAATTACAGATAGCTAAAGGCTGTAAAGGAAAGTATACTAAGGTAATCTGGGCTTCTTGCACTTTATCCAGTCTATAATAATGTTCAGGCTAGTGAGTCAGTTCATTAAGGTGACACTGACATTAGTGCAGGGTGATTTTGGACACTAAAAAAACGAAACATCAATATTTTTGGTTTTAAGGAATCCTCTTGTACTCCTAACTCATAATAAACCCACTAAATTAGTATTAGTATTAATTTGACCCGACTCAATGAAAATCAATTGAGTTAACCTGCAAAAATACAACATTTCACTGACATAACACAAATGAGTTACGTAAACCCAAACCGTTTCTTCACACTGGAGGAAACCAAATAGGATGGCAACCTTCTGTTGACTAGGAAAAATCAATAGTTGCCCAGTGACTGCATTGGTGAAGGTTTGGAAATGGTTGACAAATTCATAAATGCAGGCTGGCAAATGTTCCAATCAGTCTGCACCAATGAGTGCAACTCGCCTTCAATGTGTCTCTTAAAAACAATATTGGACCAACTGACTGTATTATGGTTATATTCTCATTTGCAGTTATATATCTGTCCTGCAGCAACTGTGTCACTGTGTATGGAAGAGTTTCTGTTTCAGGACTATGATGTTCTGGCTTGACTATAAATAACAGTTTATGTGTATGTAGACAACAACAGATTTGATATTTTTGCACATTTATCATAGTTAATTATCAAATTACCACAAACAGATTGCATAAAAATTACCAGCTGATATTCAATCACACACTGACTTTGTCTTACTGCTGTTTTAAATTCATTATACAAGGTTGCAATAATTTTGTGCAGCAGTCTCCAGCCACTGTTTAGCATGACTGTATAATTGGGGAGATTACACTGACATCAATTTATGACATTTTAATACATGGAAATGACATCAGTGTGGCTGGACTTTAAAGGAATTGTTTATATGGTCTGAAAGAAGCTTATTTTGAGTTCCTTTATAAGGACTCAGTCTTTGACAGGTGCTGATTGACTTAAATGTCAAACTCGGAAAGCAGTTCTGCTGGAGCAAAGACCAGTTAATGTTGTTTTTAATGGGACTTTGAGACTTTTTACTTTAGTAAATTGACATCCAACTACAGTCCATCTCACCTGCGCTGCTCTTCTTTTCTTGCTATTTTGCACGTATATAGAAAGGTGCCCAAGTAAACAAATGCAGGAAGATTATGCCTACAAAAAAGCTGTATTTTGTCTAAGCCCTTGAATCTGCATTATGTATTTCTTAGACAGAGAAATGTGAGTCCTTGACAGTCTAGTTAGTACAACTGTTGCAATTATTAGTTGCTATTTATCTTGGACTGGAAAATGTTATCAGTATTTTTAATTCCACCTGGGGGCCTAACAAGTGAGGCAGACAACTCTATCTGCCAAAACAAATGTAAAATCCAAAGAGCTTTTTTAAGCTCTGAAGCTTATCCCTGATTCAGCAAAGTAGTGGAAGTGAACTTCACAGGGATGATCAAACACCAAATCTCCCTGATTAGGTGGAATAATGGGAACCAGTGAACATGTTACCAGCACCTAACAGGATTCATCAAATTAAAGTCCATTAGAACTCTTTGTACTATGAGCTTTACATACTTTTAATTTTCTATTTTATTTTTGTCATTGGGTTTTATCTTGGAGTCCTTGGAGATGACAGTTCTTATAAAAGATTCATGCGCTTCACACAGATCTGACTCTGATCACAGGATTTGTTTTGCAGCTGATGTGAGAAGGATGGCGACAACACTCCTCTTTGCATCGTTCCCTCCCCTCTGGTGCAATAATTTAAACTATCAGTCCAAGCTATCGCACTTTAAGAGTCTTTATGCTGTTACTGTACCTGAGGGACCGTCTGACCTTTGGTGACATATTCATTCCCCACCTTCACTCTGGGGTAGCAGAGTCCTTTCAGCAGGTCAGCAGAGTTCAGCCCCATGAGGAAGGCAACTTTGTCTGCCACTGAGAGGCAAAAGGACATCTGACATAAAGACATTCATGGTGTGTTTATTGATAATGAAAAGGCAGAAGGACTCACCCTCAGTGCCATCGGGCTCGGCCTGCTCCTCACGCTGCTTCTGCTTGAACTTCATGTTCCCATAATGCATCACAGCGCCAGTCAGTTTGTAGATGGAGACTTTTTCTTCACTGCTGAAGCCCAGGATGTCAATGGCAGTCTGTGAAACATGACAAATAATGAGCTAAAGTTTACATTTGTATGTTATTGCAAATGATTAGAACTGAAGAGCTGACTCACGTCTGTGGCCACCAGCTCTTCTTTATCATTGATGCTGGCCACAGAGATCTGCCCCTGACTGATCATGGGGAAGTCATACGGGTTTGTTGTTATGAGGAGCATTTCTGAGGAGAAACAGAACACTTCTTATAAAAACGTCTTAAAATTAAATCACACTTTAAGACCTAATATGCTCATATTACCTATAAGCTCTGGCTTGTGTCCGGTCAGTATCTGATAGAAGATGTGGTAGCTCCTCTCTTCAGACAACTGGAAAGTCACTCTTGACTTTTCCAGCAGATCTACATGGATTTACAGGAAACAATGAACAATCCCGACTGTAACTGTCCCTGAGACAGTTAAAATAAAGTTGTTTATTTCTGTGATAGATTGATGCTTAATTTAGTTCATTTATTTATAAGATAAGATGATAAAAGTGTAACATTGATTAAAAAACATGTCTAAAATATGTGATTACAAAATATGGGTTTGTTAAATATTTAAAGTGCTGTAAAGTTTGTATGAGGTAGAGTTTGTAATTGTCACATGACCAGAGTTTGGTTGAGAGCACAACCATGGCATGGTGGAGCTAGCATGGATACATGGCTACAGATGTATCTACAGCCTCAATTTTAATGTCATTCTGCATGTGGTCCAAGAGGCGCACACGGTATGGTTTCATTTATATTGTTTGTATAATGTTGCATACGTGTTCTACACTGGTAATAAGAGGACATTTTAGTGATATCCATTATTGTGCATTTTTTCTGTTCTGCTTTCCCAAGACTGTTTATGGACACTGATATGAGAGACTGATAAGCTCAAAACATTTATGTTGTAAACTTTGTGTTTCTTCAGTTTTCACGGTGTCTGAAGACAATAAGAGAGAGAGAGAAATAAATTTCCGAAGACATCAGTATGATGCGTGGCCATTCTTTGTTGGACCCCTGTAGTTACACCGACCATCTAATACATGTTGTTGCAACTCATTTAACTGTTGCAGATTGTTTAACTTTTCCTCAAATTAAACCTTTTTTTTTGTTTTTTTTTGTTGTTTTGGTTTTATTATATTTTGCCTCCTTAAACCGTCTTAAGTCATTGTAAACCTATGCGGGTTTTTATGTTTTGGTCTATTGTGTTACACACATTGAGATTGCATGTAATTAAATGTGCTATATAAATAAAATTGCCATTATATGAGGATGAATCAATTATGTAAAGGCAAACTTACAAGTTTCTATATCAGCAGAAGCCAGTTTTCCTGTAGTTCCAAAGTGAATTCTGATAAATTTGCCCTGTAAAAATATAAAGTCTGTGAAAACCCTCAAGGAAAACATAATACAAATGTCACCTATTGGATGTATATCCACCAAAACCCACCAAACAATTAAATTACACATCTTTCACTATTTGGTTAAAAATTCATTTTCTGATTTAAAGACGTACAAATCTTGAGGAGTTATCGTTCCTCACAGTCTTGGCATTCCCAAAGGCTTCCAGCAGGGGATTCGCTGAAATGATTTGATCTTCCAGCGTCCCCTGAAAAACAAGTCCAGCACCATGTTTGGGATTTGGTATTAAATCCAGGCTTCGGATCATGAGCTGGATTCTTGTCTTACTATCACTACCTGGATTTTTCCAGTAGAGTGATCCTTCTTGTCACCACCGGACACTGCGATTGTCGCAAAGTACTGGATGACACGCTTGGTGTTGACGGTCTTTCCTGCACCAGATTCTCCACTGTGAAGACAGAATATAATACAATACTTGAAGTCGGTCAATAAAAACACTTCATTTTGTTATGTTTTGGAATATGAGGCTCGTTTTTAGCTTCCATGCTCAGACTCACGTAATCAGGATAGACTGGTTCTCACGATCTGTTGGGGAGAACATGAATATAGTTTTACCTCAGTGAGGTGAAGCTTTTCAACTTTTCTTTGAGTAAATAATCACATGATAGTTGTAGTTCAGTACAAATTTGTACAAAACAGCCATGTGAACTGCTGGTTTGTCTTTAATATTCTTCTAAAAGCTCACAGGAAGTCTTTCTCTTTCTCACCTGTGAGCATATTTTGATATGCATTATCAGAAACAGAGAAAATGTGTGGCGGGGCCTCCATGCGCTTTTTCCCCCTGTAGGCTGCCACCACCTGTGGGTCATAAACTGGCAGCCACTTGTAAGGGTTCACAGTGACACAGAAGAGCCCAGAGTAGGTCTGCAGAGGAGAATATGTGGGACAAATCAGCGAGTCATATAGAGAGACGAGAATGTCGTTTATTACTTACATAAATCATCCACGCTGCATAACGATCTTTGAGGTTAAACAGCACAGAGGGCTCGTTGAGGTGCGTCATCATGGCCATGTCCTCGATCTTGTCGTACTTTGGGGGATTCATGGGAAGACAATCTTCGTCCTTAACTGTTACAGTCTGTAAGAGTGGATGGAGAAGAGAAAAGGAAAGAGCAGTGATGGGATTCAGCACAATATAAAAATCAAAGAATCAGCAAAGCAAAATATTTTCTTTTCTTTTATAAACTGCTACTGAGCTGGGCTTCGTTTGCTTCTGTTGTAGCTGTGTTTTGATTGTATGTGATTATATCCAAAAAATATCTAAAGTTATTTGTGTGCTATTAGTCTGTAAGGTTCATTAGGTTTTAATTTTTAACAAATGATATCTCTCAGTGGGCACACATGGCATATACTACCTCTGCCTGGTGTGTTGATGCGCTGACACAGTGGAAAAACCACCCAAAGGAGACAGATAAATCATTTGCTAACTGTGATTAAAATTTGGTATCATGTGAGAAAAAACTTCAAAGAACAAAATTCTCTTATAACCTGGAAGAGCAGAAGAACATTTCTGCTTTAGGTTTATCATCTAAATGCTCATGTTTTCCTTTTCACTCTGAACAGAACATTGTTTCTTTAAATATCTGCAGCTGAGAAGTTTTGTAGAAGCACAAAATGAACTTGGAAGACCCTGCTTTGTGTTTGTAATGATGACAAAGGACAGTTCAAACTAAAATCTCAGCAGAGGATTGGAAGTCAGACGACGATGGTTGCAGAAAGATGAGAACATTTTTAAAGAAAATCTAACAAAACTGAAACTCTTTTCTATCTGTTTTGTATCCAGAAGGACACAGCATTAAAATCAACAAACATTAATAAACCTTCACTGTTTTTTAAGTGCCAAAAAGATAATGAAAAATGCTCATAGACAAAATGTTATACACTGGATAAGACAAATAATTTCAAACTCTCCACTAAAAAATTACATTGTTTTAGCTTTACGTATATGTATGTTTATGTAGTAGAAGTATACATATTGCCACATTTGGATTTACATGTTGCTGGTTTGTTCATCTTTGACCTTAACCTTGTTCAGAATTGGGCTAAGTGGTACTGACCTTTGGGAACCTCACTCCGACCCTTACCGCTACCCTTACCCCTCCATCTTTGTTCTATCTCTAGAAGTTTTGACCTTTCTTTACTATTGTCGCCCTCCTTCCCCTGCAGGAGTGATGGAGGGAGATGAGGATGCGTAATACACTGAATCTGGCACAGTTGTAGATGTCAGTGCAGTTGCACTACCCACTTCTATCCATGCAACCTTTTCTCTCTTCTGTTATTTCTTTTCCTTCTTCTCTCTTTCTCTCTCCTCTAACTGCTTTGGTGGAGCAACACATGGTGCAGAGGGCTTGAAAAGTGACATGCACGCTGGCCCGTGCATTGACTTTGTCCCTGTGCTCCAAAACAAATTGTCTGATGGACTGTTTTTGGGGAGGACCACTGAAAAAACTTCAATGACCCTTCATGAGACAGGAAGAGACTGAACAGGCTGATCCTGAGGGCCAGCTCTGCTCTAGGATGCCCTCTGGACCCAGTGGAGGTGGTGAGTGACAGGAGAATGGTGGCTAAGCTGTCATCCCTGTTGGACAACATCTCCCACCCCATGCAGGAGACTGTGACAGCACTGAGCAGCTTCTTTAGTGGCAGGCTGCGGCACCCACGATGTGGGACAGAGAGATTTCGGAAGTCTTTTCTTCCTACTGCTGTCAGACTCCACAACAAAGACTTTGCAGATGACCACACACGCGCAGACAGACACACACACACATCCAATACACCATGGTAGCCTTTGCCTAGTCTCCCTGATGTGCAGTATTATCAAGTGCAATTTTTCTGATACAACATAGTATTTTATTCTGTTTTGTACAGCATGTTATTCTGTTTTATCTTATTCTATTCTATAGTTTTTTTCTTAATTTTTGCTGCTCTTGCCCGTAACCAAAAAATTTCCCACGTGTGGGACTAATAAAGGTTTATATTATCTTAAAACCCTAACCCTGGCCCTGGACAACCAGACTATATAATTTCTCTTCTTACTCAGTTGTTCTCCAGTCTTGGCAATCAGGAAACAAAGAAAACAGTATTTCCAGCTGACACACAAAGACGAATTTTGGCCTTTTCCAAAAAAAAGACTTAATGGATTAAGGTTAGAGTTGCCACCTACGATGACGCCGCGTGCACAAATATTCACCTCATCAGCTTCGGTCTTCACGGTGACTTGGCCACCTTCTCTGCTCTGGACGACACCTTTGATGTACAGCTCCTTGGGTTCGGGCACGAAGCAGGCTGTTCTGGCATCAAACGGACGGTTCTGAGCCTCAATTCGCTCTTTCTCAGGTTTCCGGAGATAGATGGCTGCCGGCCCATACTGGGCCATCTCAGCGTCGGTGCTCATGATGATATCTGAATTTTAAAAAGAAAAAAGGAACGTCAGGAAATTAAAAATAGTTTGTAGGAGGATGACTATATTTTCTCACCCACCAGGTATCTAGACCCAGTTCAGTTAAAAATTACAGGACTACAAGTGATTAAAAACAAACAAATGCAGTCCTGAGTCAGCACTGTTGACAGGGACCAGAAAAGCAGATGGATGGTCTTCTTATTGAACACCAGCAGGAGGTTGAAACTCCTTTTATCGAGATGGATGTGCTGCTGAAGCAAACCGGATGCTCCAAACTTGGCAATGTCACTCTGTCCAAATGTCAATCTCTCTGCATTATCGATCTCTGCTTGACACTTAAATATGGCACAGGATCTCGCAGTGGTAACAAGAACATGTCAGCAGCAGCAGCAGGTGATGATCCTCAAGAACTATTTTTACATGCCTTCCATACTGTCGAGACCTGTCTCGGCTCCATCTCCAGGACGCACGTCACATTTAACGCATGATGAATCGCTTAATCAGGTTATTCAGCGTGACAGCTTTGATTTGGAGTGCGAGAATTTGTCATTGTATTTATTAATGGGCATAAACCGGACATGAACATTGTCTCCATGATGTATTGTGACTTTCACGTTCATACTGGACTCAAGGACCAGCTGCTCATTCACCTCCAAAGCACCTAGTTTGGATTAACTGGCTTAAAGTCAAGAGAGATGAAAGAACACTGTTATTTCTCCTTTTATCATATTTCATCATATTCCATTCTTTTAAAGTACAGTCCATGCATGTGCATCAAAGAAGTGTAATCTATGATCTGAGTAAGATTGACCATCACATCACTATATCTTTAGTGTAAGACTAGCAAATACTGATATATTCTAGCAATAGGTCAAAAATATGGCTTTCTAAATGGTATATTATCTATTTTCCAACCTTTTGTACTCTATCAAATTTACATGTGCCACTAATATATATGAAATACTTTTCAAAGTCATTCTTGTCATGCCTGTTCAATGTTGTCACTTTGCATTCCAAAAACTTTTTATTTATACCAGTGTACTTCTGCATACTAGAGAACTGGAGAGCAAGGCGGGTTAATGCTTGTTATTTTTTATGCACTAAATAAAAGTTTATCGAGCATCACCTGATAGAAAAAACATCTTATAATTATAGAAAAAGTCAAACAAAAAAGTAATTAATAATCCAGAGACAATAATTATTAATTAATAATAATTATTACATTAATTCTACATTTAAATCATTTTTTATATACCTTAATACAAACATATTGGCAGGCATTGGTTCCTGGGTCTAACTCATTGGCACTATGCTTTATGCTTAAATTATTCACATTTACATGCTTCTTGGCCTAGATGACTCCTAAAGTTGGTGACAGTCAGCCACCTTGGGGAAACGTGTCTGGTTTGTCTGCTTTGATTACAAGTTAACACATAACAGAGTTCAGCGAGTGCCTCACTGAAGGCCGTGTGAACATCACAGACGTGTGGAAATACACGGTGACCGCTTTGTGCCACATTTAGACTAAGCATGGGAGAGTGTCTGTAATTTAATATGTCATCATATTAGAGGGAGAGGTGCACGGGAGCAGGTGTGAACAGCAGCTTGTCAGCTTGAAAATATATCACATCTACTCTTACGGTCCAGCAGTATGGAAGAATGTACGTTTACAGACTTTGTAATAATAACAATGATAGCAAATTAAATTAACTTAAGTGTCAAATATGGACATATAAATCTGATAAACAGTCAGCTTTGTCTTATATAATTTAAATGAGACGTTTTTCTTGATTCATATTTATGATAAGCTGTTGTATTTTACTCTCCAGGAAGAGCCCATTTTGATTTTTAATACATAATAGGACCTAACAGTGGGTCCAAGGATCTCATCCTGATACCTGTTGGCAGTCAGGGTGCTGTTGCAAAGCCTGCAGAGTCCCTCCATGGATTTACTTCCCCGACCATCATTGACCCACCACCAAACCAGCCATGCCCAGCGATGTTCTTCAGACCCAACAGAGGCACCAGTTGTGGACCTGCCAGTTCTGGTATTCTATGGTAAATGCCAATCAGACTCCAAGTGCCAGGCAGTTAACACAAACCCAATACAGGATGTCAGACCCTCAGGCCACCCTCATGAAGTCTGTCTCTGATTGTCTGGTCAGAGACTTTCCTACTGTGGCCTGCTGGAGGGTTAAGGGCCTTCTCTGACCCTGTCCAGCTAAAGTAGCTGCCGTTTTCCTGGAATCTCCTCCGTGCTCTCAGGACTGTGCTGGAAGACACAGCAAACCTTCTGGTAATGACACATGCAGGAGTTGAACTATCTGTGCAACCTTTGTAAGGGCTAGGTATTGCCTCATGCTACCAGTAGTGACACTGACCAAGGCCAAACCACTGAAAAAACAATCAGAAAAGATCACGAGGGAATAAACGTCAGTGGCCTCCACCTGTAAAAGCATTCCTGTTTTGGGGCTGTGACTAAAATATTGAGGAGCCAGTGGACACTCTTTGCCCCGTATGTCCACTTAGCATCCTGTTTCTGTGAGTGCAAACAAGTTGTCAGCTCTTCATGTTCTCCTCCTCCTCCTCCTCTCTTGGAGGTTACCTTCAGCACTTGTGTGTAACCCTCCTGTGCTCAAAGTCACACATGTGCAGCGGTAATTCCAGCCCTGCTTCACACGGATTTCTACAAATGTCATGACCATAGCAGCTGCTGCTGGTCACTGCGCTGCTGACAGGAGGTGAAAAAGGTGGATTTTCATGTGGCCAAATTAGCTGCTTTTCTGCAATGACTGATTTTCAGGCCTGTGGCGTTCAGGGCTTTTATCTCAGCCCTCTGCTTTTCTGCTGTAGCTGTGGGCCGATACTAATGTGATTGTTACAGTTGAACTGGTGAGTGTCTGCAGTGCTAATGAGCAGCTTTTCAATACTGGCTGTGTGCATCAGTTTTTTGTTGAAATCCTTAGCGTGGTAGCAGCAGCTGAGTGGGAACAGGCTGTTTTACTGCATTCATTTTGTCCAATCACTCTGTGTGTTTTACTGTGAGCTGTTTGCATATTTTCTTTTATTTTGTTGTAACATGTAAGTCTTGTTTTTAAGTTTAGTTTTGAACCCAGTAATGTTTTCCTGTTTGTTGTTAGTAAGAAACACAGAAATAAACAATGCATTACTTTTATTTTTTATTATTATTTTCAGGGACTAAGCAACAGTTCATTAATACTTTAACTGTTTTATAATTTTACAAGGGAATATTTTATTTTCATTTCTTTGCTCATAGCGGGGGCAAAGCCAAGAGGGAGGCACAACCAGCAAAAACCTGGCCACTCCAGAAGTTTATCTGTACCAGTTTTATTCCCACATGTTGTTAATAACTTCCATTTTAATTTTAAAATTGTGGACTGTCGTGTTTGTTTCTGGGAGAAGATGAGCAAACTCGAAACATACGTTTTCAAAATGTTTTAAACGGTTGAAGGTTGAAATCTCACAGCTCCATGGACGTCCCTCTGCACTGTCCCAGGCTGGATGGACAAAAGTGTGCCAACGTTTTTTTAATACGATACAAACAAGACATGAATGTGATTGGTTAAAAGGTTGAGGAGGAGCCGCAGTTTAGACTTGGCTCTCCCTTTGGCGTTCAGTCTGGTGTCTTGCAAATGTTTCATCTCTGCTCCAATCAGATGTGTTCTTCCTGCAAAAGCAAACTCCCTGTTGCTATGCAGTTTAGTCATTTTCCACAACAGCCTCACCCTGACTGTGCATGTATGTGGATCCTGCTCCACACCCTACACAAAGCACAAATGTGTAAACTAAAGATATAACATGCAAGAAAAATAGTCTAAGAGTTCATCCCTTAAAGCCAAAAAAAGTATTCTATGGTTGATTAAATTCAGTTCAATTAAATGTTATTTATATAAAATTTATTAAGGTCCTGTTTTAAGGTGCTTATTGTAAGGTAAGACCTACTATAAGCAGCACTTGGCAAAGTGGGAAGGAAGAACTCAGTTTTAAGCTGCTGAAGAGACGAGACATGAACGTGTCAGTGCTGTTCCAGGGAAGTCTAAACCAGAAGGTTTAGACTTCCTCCTCACCCAGCCATCTTGTTTTCCCAGCTGCTCCCGACACTCTGCTGGGAGAGAGCTAAAGGTGGCTAAGCTACTTTTGCGTGCACTGTACAGGGTCCTGGCTAGCTACGGGATTTTCAAGGGTGTGGAGCCGGGTCTCCAATTCAGCGAGTCTGGCCTCCAAAGCTGTAAACAGGTGACATTTATTACAAGTGTCATTGTACTTGTAATAAACTTCTAAACTTCTTACACACAGAACAGGAAGTTGTAGGAGGGATAGGTACCTGAGCTAAGCTAGTGAATCCCTCTAGACACAGTGAGTGAATACTGTGAATATAATTAGTAGGCGATTCAGCAGGGAGTGTGCTTTGGATAAAACGTGAATATTACACTTTTAAATAAGTCGTTATCTAAAAGTTTAATTTAAATGGGCTAGACAGATAAGCTACACCAGGGGTGTCCAACTCCAGGCCTCAAGGGCCGGTTCCCTGAAGGTTTTAGATCTCACCCTGGGTCAACACACCTGAATCAAACGATTAGTTCATTACCAGGCCTCTGGAGAACTTCGGCTGTGTCCCAAAATGTAGGCTGCATCCTCCGGAGGCCGCATTTGAAGGCCGATTACGTCACAGTCAGGCGACGAAGGCTGTCCCAACTCGTCGACTCCTTCAAATGCGGCCGACAAATGCGTCCTTCATTTCCCCGAGTTTGAAGGATGGGTCGGGTGCGTCCTTCGTGGCCCACCATATCCCAGAATTCATAGCGCGGCCCAGCCAATTCCACTTTCCAACAATGGCGGCCGCTACTAAGTTTTTTAATATTACACTTATTAATCTTTCTGGGTCACAAAATAAACTTTAAACATATTTTCAGGCGAGAAAGTAGCCGTGTAAACTTTAAATATCTGCTCGGTTTATCAAGACATCGCATATTTGCAAAAGTGCTCTGACGTTTTCGGAGACGTCTGTTACCCACCCGCTCGATAGCAAGCCGGGGGGTTCAATGGTCACTCGAGCCGGCGAGAGCAGCGGACTCCCGGCTTCATCGTTTTCAGACCCCCGCTGTCTTTCGCTACTCTGGTTAAACATGATATATAAGTCACTCGGATAACTTAAAAATTTAATTGTTTGGCTTTTTTCTGTGTTTTATTTGTTCCGGAGTAAATCGGTTTGGCTGAGATCAAAGTTATTAGATTAGATTAGACTAAATAAAACTTTATTAATCCATCGGGTTGATTCCTCTGGGATTTTCACACAGCTGAATAAATGTCAAACAGAAAACTGATTAATCAGAAGTGTGAGACGGTCGAGAATTTACGCCAGTGTCCTGTTATATTTTAAATAGCAAGGAGCAGACGGCCGAGTTTATTCAACTCCACCGAGACAGCGGTCACGCAAATCTGAAGGCTAGACCGTCCCATTTCACAGCCTCGCACTTCCGGCCTTCTCGGTCTTTGAAGGACCGGGCCCACGTAGACCGCGAAGGCCGGGTCCTCCGAAGAATGCAGCCTATGTTTTGGGACACAGCTTTCAAGACATGCTGAGGAGGTAATTTAGCCATTTAAATCAGCTGTGTTGGATCAAGGACACATCTAAAACCTGCAGGACACCGGCACTCGAGGCCTGGAGTTGGACACCCCTGAGCTACACAAAACACCACCGTGCTTTATAACAGGAACAGGAAGTGACACTGTACTGCAGATATTAGAGTGAGATCTGATTGAAGATCTTCCACTTTAACGCAATTCACCAGAAGTGTTGCATTAATTGTTTTGTAATTACAACCATTTGTAAAAAATTATTAGCCATTTCTTGGCCAGATAAAGCAGATTTAAAACAAACAAAGAAAAATACAGAGTTGATTCCAAGGGTTGAATTTGCAGTTAGTAACTGTTCACTCAAACAGTCCACATCCAGGAATGCACTGTCCAGTTCAGGTATACCAAGTGGCCTGAGAGAGTGCAGAAGACAACTAAACAATTTTCAGTATTAAAAATCCTGGTTTAATATTATCTTAGTTTGTCTAATTAATTTAGTGTCATCTCACTGAAACACTGCACTTATTATTTGATTTATATGGAGCCCCACTGATGACACGGACCAAAAAATAAATAAATAATGGCCACAAAATACTACTTCGTGCCCTCGAAATAGTATAACGTGCCCTCGAAATACTTATTTGTGGCCACAAAACACTATTTCGAGGGCACGAAATAGGTATAACGTGCGCACGAAATGCTAATTTGTGGGCACAAATTGGGTATAACATGGCAACGAATTACGCATTTGTGGCAACAAAATAGATAACGTGCGCACATCATATTGACACAATTCCTGGACAGCTGCGTAGAGACATAAGCATAAGAGTAGGCTAAACCTATACACCATGGACAGAGACAGTATGATTGAGTTTTATTTTAGGCTGGGAATGAGCTACAAATGCATTTTGAAAAGCCTGGCAATGCAAGGAACCATTATTACAGAGAGACATTTAAACAGGATATTGAGAGCCCAGTTGCTTTACAGACGTAAGTACAACCTGGACGCCGGGATAGATTTTATTGTCAACCAACTGCAAGGGCCTGGGAAGGATCACGGTTATCGGTCAAGTGTTTCGTGCCCACAAATTAGCATTTCGTGTGCACGTTATACCTAATTCGTGCCCTCGAAGTAGTATTTCGTGGGCACGAATAAGTATTTCGTGGGCACGTTATACCCATTTCGTGCCCACGAAGTAGTATTTTGTGGCCACAATTTATTTATTTTTTGGACCATGTCATCAGAGGGGCCCCATAGATTTAAGGTACACTGTTGTGGTAAAAGAAATTTTTAAATCTGTCATTGTCCAAATACTTATGGACCTAACGTGTATTTCCTTCCCTAACCGCCGCATGAAAGCACTTCATGAGGACTCGGGAAACGAGAACCAAGAGAAGAGCTTTAATGCCACGACAGATGTCGAGACGTGTGTTTGCTGTGCTCAAACTACAGCATCCTGACGATAGACCATAAAGAGCTCATTTCAGATACCATGTGCTCGGTGTTATGACGTGCAGATCATAAAAGAGAGAACCACCAGTGATAAATATTACTAAATTACCAAGATTGTAATTTTTAAATAAAAAAGAATAAACAAGTTTGTAAACTGAACTGAAGTGTTTGTTCTGTTCATTTTTTATTTTCTGCTCCTGCTGGAAAGACGATCCAGTGTGCCTCCTGCCTTCATTAAGGCCTTCAATGACTGAGCTCAAATTAAGTCATTACGATTTTAAAAACAGCAGCAGACAGCACTAACAGAAACTTAATGTCTCATAATCTTTATTTTTAAATAACACGAGACAACTTCATAAGAAGCTGATTTGATCACAGCAGCATGACCGTCAGCGGGTTTATCAGTCTGTCAGCGAAGGTTCAAAACACATCAACAGGTTATGGCATGAAATGGAAAACACATTTTGTAAGCATGTCTAATGGGATGGGACGCTTTACCACCTTTCCTTTCATAATAAGTGGTCCAGTGTATCCTCTGTCAAAGCACTGGAGAACTGTTCCAGCTCATATTATTGCTCCCACACACATACTTTCAGGTCACTTCACTCAGCTACAAACCTTCCTGTGGAAAATTGACTTTTTGACTTCAGCTTATTTGTATCATAAGATTTAGCAGAACTAATTTGTTCTTTTTTTTGTTCAGATAAATGTAAAAGTTGATTCTTAATCCCATTAAAAACACTTCAAAGTAATAAAAAAATGCAACAATGCACTGTCACAAAGCTGAAAACAACCATTTGTTCAGGGACTTTTTGGAAGTTGTGATGATTTCTATTTCCTAAGACTTCAATTCCCCTTTACCGGCAACGTCACGACTCCTCGCTCTTAATTTATTCAGCTGGGACTCTGCCACATCAGCTCGCTCCTCTGCCTCCTCCAGTTCATGTTGCACTTTCCGAAACTTGGCCAAATGGATGCTGCTTTGTTCCTCCTGTGTTTCAGAGAGCCACAGTAAAGAAGAGTATTTTGTCTACATAACACGCCTGCATTTCTCACAGTCTTTAAGGATTTTCTCTCACCGCCTCCTCAAACTGCCGCTTATATGCTTTCACTTTGAGCTGCAGCTTGTTGACCAGATCCTGCAGCCTCGCCGAGTTCTTCTTCTCCTCCTCACCCTGAAATCAAACAGAAGTGCTTCTCTCACATCTCTTTGAACATTTTCTCTCCTTCTCTGAGCAGCTTGTGAAATTTGCTTTGTTACGTAACAGACTTGTTACCTGATAAGTGAGCTCTTTAATCTTCCTTTCATATTTCCTCACACCTTTCACGGCCTCTCCACTGCGTTTCTGTTCTGCCTCCAACTCATTTTCCAGCTCACGGACCTTAATAGAAATAGATTTAGTTTAGATTTGTGCCTTAATTTCTCTGCAGCATGTCCCTGCTCTCTGTCAGATCGTACTTTGGCTTCCAGCTTCTGAATCTCCTTCTTTCCTCCTTTAAGCGCCACCTGCTCGGCCTCATCCAGACGCTGCTGCAGGTCTTTCACCGTGGCCTCCAGGTTCTTTTTCATCCTCTCCAAGTGAGCGCTGGTGTCCTGCTCCTTCTTCAGCTCCTCAGCCATCATGGCAGCCTGCATGCAAATGTGAACTGTGACATTTTAATCCAGCCTCAAAGTCCAGCAGCCCACATTCAAATGACAGCGCAGTTAATTGATTTGAGGAGGAGACTCACATCCGTGATGGCTTTCTTGGCCTTCTCGTCTGCATTCCTCGCCTCCTGCATGGTCTCCTCCATCTCTGACTGCAGCTGAGTCAAATCAGCCTCCATTTTCTTCTTAGAGTTCACGAGACTGGTGTTCTGGTCATTAAACAACATTGAAATATGACATTGAAAGAAGTCTTTGGGTCCCTTAAATTAGTGAAAGTGTCAAAATTAAAGAGAGAAAAGCTTGAAATAGCTCAAATCATCTGTAAAACACAGAGGCGGCAGTTCGATCCATGATTTCCTAAATCAAACTGCAGAGGTTTCTTGTGTCTATTACACAGCACTGATATAAAAGCAGGTTTTATTTCTCAGTTGATTTAAATAGAGCTGATTTTCTACTATTTTATATACAGAAAGATTGCAACTAAATATTATTTTTACTATGGATAAATCTGATGATTGTATTCCTGATTAATTAAGTCCAGCTCTCTGAAAATCCCACAAATGATCTTGACTTAAGATTTCATAAATAAAGAGCCATGTATTTTGTCATTATCTTATCATCTGAGGGCCTTCTCAGATGTGAAAACCAACCACACAATATTCAGAAGCCGCACATACACTAAAAAAAATGGACTCTGTATTTTGGCCTCTCACCTGAGAGTGCAGCAGCTGAACACGCTCGCTGACTTCCATCAGCTCCTGCTCAGCAAACTTTCGACTTCTGTCAGACTGCTCCAGTGACGCCCTCAGCTCCTCGTTCTCCGCCATCATTAGATTGTTGCGGCGTTCTATGATAGCTAGCTCCTCTTTTAGGTCCTCCTGACGTTGGAGGGCTTCATCCAGATGGACCTGGGTGTCCTGAGGATGGAGGCAGTAGTTTTGGGATTTTAAACATCATCCCAGAATTTTTAACCAGAACAGAAAAAGTTCCCACGCACCTTCAGCTGAGTCTGCAGGTTTCTCAGTTGTTTGGTTGCCTCAGCTGCCTGCCGGTTGGCATGACCCAGCTGGATTTCCATCTCGTTTAGATCCCCTTCCATCTTTTTCTTCATCCGGACAGCGTCGTTCCTGCTGCGCGTCTCTGCATCCAGCGTGCTCTGCAGATAGTCCACTGTTCTCTGGTAATTCCTTTTAAGCTGGTCGATTTCTTCGTCTTTCTCTGCCACCTTCCTCTCCACCTCCGACTTGATCTGATTCAGCTCCAGCTCAAGTTGCAGGATTTTGGCCTCCTCTTGTTCCAAGGAAGACTTCAGAGAGAAAACAGCAGTTAATGTTGTTGTTATTTTGTAAAATGTTAAAGTTTGTGGGGGCGAAACAAACCTCAGCTTCCTCAAGAGCTGCCTGGGTGTCTCTCTTCTCTTGTTCGGCGTGCTTTGTGGCTTTTTCCAGCTCGCGGAGCATTTTTGTGGACTCTCCAAATTGCTCGTTGATATCTGTGATTTCCTCTAAAAAACACATCAACACACTTTATGTAAAACATTGACTGCTGCCTCTCAGAACCCAAACAGGAGTTTATTTCCTGCAGAAGGCTTACGTTGAAGATTTTTATTGTCTCTTTTCATGCTCTCAAGGTGATCCAGGACTTCTTCGTATGAATTTTTCAGCTTGAAGAGTTCTGTGTTCAGCGCTCTGGACTCTCTCTGGGAGACTTCCAGATCTGATTGACACTCCTCATACTTCTGCTTCCATTCAGCCAAAACCTGGCAGGAAGCAGCACATGTAATCAGTGTAGCCTTATGATGATACAAATGAGGACATGTTTCAAAACAGAAAGACCCACCTTGTCGAAATTCTTCTGTTTCTTGTCTAAGGTGGCATTTGCTGCATTTGACCTTTCTAGCTCAACCATGAGATCCTCGACCTCCGCCTGCAGCCTCTGCTTGGTCTTCTCCAGCGATGCACACTTGACATTTGCTGCCTCTGTCATCTCCTCGGACTCCTGCAGCCGCTGGACCAGCTTCTTCCTTTGAACCGAACATAAACTGCATTAAAGCAGAAGAAGCCCATCAGCGCTGACCCGAGAAACACACTGTGAGGTTTTTTACTTTGCCTCCTCGAGCTCCTCGGTGCGCTGGATGGCGTCTGTCTCGTATTTATTTCTCCACTGAGCCACGTCACTGTTCACCTTGGACAGGCAGCGCTGCAGCTCAGCTTTGGCCTCTTGCTCCTCCTCGTACTGCTCTCTTAAGAGCTCGCAGTCGTGACGAGATGACTGCAAACTGTGAGCCAAGGCGTTTTTTGTCTAAAGAAATTTCAAAACATACACAAAAAAACTGCTTCACCGAGATGCAGTAACAAATTTATTTGCCCTCTGGGAACAGAAGGAACAAGCTGTGACTACAGCTGTGAATCACACTGAGTCATGACTGCAGGCAACTTTTACATTTAATATTTATGGAGCAACGTTTGAATTCCTTTGAAGTCTGATTTTGGTCTCCCGACTCTAGCTGCTAAATGTTCACCAGCTAAATTCTAACATGGCTCTATTTTTCATCCTGAGCAGGTGCGGTATAGATACTTTTTAAAGGTTTCTCTCAGAAAGCAGCCATGAGAAACAGGCAAGACAGAAACAACTAAGGGAGGAGAGGAAACTGGCTGTGAAGCTTTATCAAGCTGACTTCAGATTCTGTTGTTTCTCAGATCCAATTATGAAGTCACTCACAAAGATCTCACAAAGTTGGGGACACAATAATGTGACAGAACAGCTGCTAGATTTTCCTCTAAACCAGTGCTTCTCAAAGTGTGTGGCGCACCCCACTGGTGGGGTGCAGAGTTCTGACAGGTGGGGTGCAAGTTATACAGAAGTAATGTTTAACATCCGAATCACTTTTACGGCGGAACAAAGAAATTAGCAGCAGTTGTGTTAATAATATGCGCATGCGCTGAAAAGCTGCAGGCGCATGGGTAAGTCGACAGTGTACTGAAAAGTGCGAACATGTGGTTGGGTCTGTCGTGCATCGTTTACAGTGGTGCCGAAACCCAGGATTGGGGCACGAGAGACCGAACCACATGTTCGTACTTTTCAGTACACTTCTTTTCAGCTACAGCCTACACACAACAACAACAGGACCTAGTTCATTCTGTTTTAAGCCAGCGAGGCGAGATTGCAGATGCTGCTCAGGTGCGCCCTCCTCCCCCGCAGCCACGCCCCAGACCACGCCCCACCACAGCTCTGCAGTCAAAAACAAGCTCACTGCAGCCAATAAGAGTGAATAGTGTTAAACTCTCGCTAAATTATATATTTTTCATCTCTGTTCACAAGTTTCTGGATTTCTTTTTTTTTTTTTATAAGACTAAGACTGAACTTTATTTTTCCATGTTTGGCAATGTTCACATTCTGTTTAACTTGTTGCTTTTTTGAAGAAGTGGTGCAGACTAATGAAGCAGTCTAGTGACAAAAGTTACAAATAGTTGTTTGAAATGAAAGTTGTTTGTTTAAAACAACAATTATGGAAGGATTCATTGAGAAGGAGTTTGTTATCCAAATAAATATTTCTTCCTGCCATGAGGAGTCGCCCCCTGCTGGTCATTAAAAATCATTCCGATCAATCATGGCTATTTCTTATCATTCAGAATATACTGAATGCTGCCCCCTTTGGGCTAAATGTAAAAATGCACCTTCTTTACACATTCAGAATATATTAATAAACTTATTTGTAAATTTGTAATTTCCAATTACAATTTTTTTCTTCTGGCTTTTACATGTTTGACAAATATGTTATCACAGCTTTTTATATTGTACACAGAGATGATAAGACAGCAATAAATGTCTGTCGAATAAATTACTGACCTGTCTTGGAAAGAGTCAGTCGAGGTATTGCAATCATGGACTGCAAAATTAGTCTGCATGCATCAAACTTAGTATCAGAGCCACGTTTATTTACGGTCACATGGTTTGGCTCTAATGAACTAAAAGATTCCTAAAATCTTTGATATCTGTGGCTAAAACATCCAGTTCAGTCAGTCATTGTTTCCTAATGCAGATAGATATGAAAAAAGAAGCTAATAAACAGCTAAATCGTCATAGCTGATGTTTTGAGATTGAATTTCTCATATCGTTCACAAGAGATTAGTAAGAACTCTAAATCATTGCTGTGACTTGATATCAATCTTTGTTGTGCCTTTCAGACCTTGATTTCTTCATCCAAAAGTCTCTTCATCTCTTCGATTTTGTGACCGGCTGCAGTCTTCCCTCTGTTCACCTGGGACAGAATGGACTCTTTTTCTTCCAGCAGACGGGTAAGTTCACCTGTCCAGGACAAAAAGAATAAAAACTCACGTATCTGAGCATCTAAAATGTTTCTTTTTATCCTTTTTTAATTAAACACCTACCATTTTCTGTCTGCAGTCGAGCACTCAGGGTAGTGTAATCACTAAGAGACCTCTGGGCTTCATCTGCTTTGGTCTTGTATTCATTCATTTGATCTTCAAGGCTCCTGCACTGTTTCTCCACGTTAGCCTGAAATATGGAACTCTGGTTATAATAGAAGAGAAGATTTTAGAACAAAGTCCCCTCTGCAGACAGATGTTTACCTTGCTTTTCAGAACAGTCTCCATACTCCTTGCCATGTCATCGATTTCCATCTTCATCTCGCTCTTTTCTTTCTCCAGTTTCTGCTTCACCCTTTGAAGGTTTTCTATCTGATCACCGAGCTCTGCGACGCTGTCCGCCTGCTTCTTGCGTAAAGCCACGGCGATGGATTCATGCTGCAGGGTGGACTCTTCCAGCTCGTGGCGCAGCCTCTGAATCTCGGCCTCGCGCTTCTTGTTGAGCTCGGCCTGAGCGGCGGAGGCTCCTCCGGCCTCCTCCAGCCTCTCAGTGATCTCCTCCAGCTCTCTGGACAGGTCAGACCTCTGCTTCTCCACTTTGGCCCGAGCTGCACGCTCAGCTTCGATTTCCTCCTCCAATTCTTCAGTGCGAGCCTACAATGTGAACACACGAAACTGGTATTATAACACTGAACATCAAGTGCTCGATACTTTGAGACTCTACAATTACATAAACACCTGAAGCTCTTTAATCTTCTTTTGAAGCTGAGTGCTAAGAGCTTGTTCATCATCAATTTTGCTCTGCAGGCTGCTGATTTCAAAGTCCTTCCTGAGAAGAGAATGATTTCAGGTTCAGATGATATTTAACTCCGTTTATAACATCAAAGTTTCACTAAAGCACAGACTGTATATAAAAGATGGATGGAGCCATCATTGCCGTGTTGTTTTTTCAAAACCTTGATAAGTGTGGGATGGCGCTAAATATTAATGTAATTTAATGAAAATTTAAAGAGTATTGTTATTAGTTTTTTAAAAATTATTTTATTAGTATTTAAACCTTGTTGTGTTGCCATAAAGTCCTGTTGTTTCCACCTGTGTGTGTTTTCCTTCACTTTGTGCCTCTGTGATGATTCTGTGATCGTGTTGATTGTCTGGATTTTTGTCCTTTTAAACTCTTCCTGCTTGTATTGAAAAGCACCTTTTGTTCATTATTACGTCTGCTGCTTTGCTACCTGCTGTGTGGGCTCAATACAACAAGGTGGTACGATTAGCTGACATTTCAAATAGGAAACAGGGATAGTTGGATGTGGATTCACTCTGTGGTTTAGGAGGTAAAACAGAAAAAGGACAGCTTTAGATAAAAAGGAATAAGAAGCTTTTGTCTGGGCGTGCACTGCTGAACAGATTGTTCTTGAGTTTAAGGGTAAAAGCTCGGATTCATTGCTTGGAGAAAGAATACTAAAGGAAATCTATTTATTAACTCACGTTTTCAGTTGTTCCTCCGCCTGCTGCCTTTCATTCTCCAGGTCCATGATGGTTTCCTGGTTCAGCTTCAGATCTCCCTCCAGTTTCCTTCTGGATCTCTCCAAGTCGGCACGCAACTTCTTCTCCTGCTCCACCAGCCCCTCCAGCTGCAGGAGATGTTTACATCAGTCACTAAGTCTGCAGCTAACATTACAAGTTTACGTGCTGGCTTCAGCTTAAGAAGCACTGAGCCCTTTTATACTTACATCATCAATTTGTTGCTCCAACTTAGTCTTTGTCTTTATTAGAGAATTGACTCTGTCCTCCTCTGCCTGGAGGTCGTCTAAAGTCTGCTGGTGCACCTCCTGCAAAGCTTTCATCTCCTTTGAGGACTTCAACAGGTTTTCCTCAAGAGTCGTCAACTCCTCGATCAAATTCTTAACCTAAGGAGAGAAACCTTTATTTGCAAGTTTGTTAAAAACAAAAAGCTTTAAAAGTTCATACAACAGAAATAATCACAGGCACCTTATTTTCGGTGGCATATTTCTCCTTCTCCACTTTGGCAATGGTAAGTTCCAGGTCGTCTATGTCCCGTTTGAGCTCAGAACATTCGTCCTCCAGCTTCCTCTTCTTGGCGGTGATTTCAGCGTTGATCTCCTCCTCCTCCTCCAGCCTCTCGGAGAACTCTTTGGCTTTGGCCTCCAGGTGGATCTTGCTCTTTATCAAGCCTTCACACCTTTCCTCAGCATCGCACAGGTTCTCCCTCTCCTGAGGAACCAGGACACAATCACTGTTATAGTGGAGTAAATTTTTAATTTAACCTCAGGTGATAGTTATTCTTTTTCTAAAGTTTGGACACATATTCTTATTTCATGTTTTTGCACAGGGATCTGTTTGGAATCTTCTATTTTCCTTTAAGGATCGCTGAGCTGCCTGCTGATGGTGCAGAAGCCTGCCATTTCCCTTTCTCTATAAAGAAAACTTTTAAATGGAATACTACAAGCTATTTCCTGTGTCTGTCGTCATGTCAGCGGAGCTTGACATGACTTGTTTTCTTCCGTTAGTGGTTTCTTAACAGCATGGAGGAAACATTCACGCTTCCTTCAACAGCTGCTCGAACTCTAGGAAGCGCTGACATGAGCTCTAATTTCAGAGGATGGTGATTCTAATGACCTTATTCAGCACAGCAGAGAGAAACTGTGCTCTTCATTTCCTCGAGCATCACAGCCTGCATAGGTGAACTCACAGTACTTAAATAAATCGTGTACTGAGTGACCTTCATGTCTGAATAAAAGATAGATCAGCATTTTCTTTACTTCACTTGTTCTTGCATTAATAGAGATTACCACAGTAGTAGCACAGGGCTTTTTCTGTGCACCAACACCAGAAACCTCAAATCTTAATATGTCGTAACGCTGTTATAAGCACTATTTGCTTTAAGTTTACATCATGGTCGGTCTGCTTTCTTCTTATTTTAACTTTCTTTTCCTCCAGTTTCCCTGCAGTGATCAATTACACTAGTTCTTATCTTACCTCATTATTGATCATCTTTTAATTTAATCTGATCTTTAAATCAGGCAGAACAAAATCAATACAAGCAGACCACTTTGTCCCACTCAGGGCTGAGTGTTTACATACTGCTTGTATTTGAAGGTAAAGGTCATTCTTCTCCTGCATGAGCATGACCATCTTCTCCTCCAGCTCCTTCCTCCTGGCCTCCGACTTTGCCAACTCCTCTCTGAGTCGAGCAAACTCCTCCTTCATAGTCTGCATCTCCTTCTCAGCCTCCGCACTTCGTAACAGAGGCTTTATCTTGAAGAAGAGCTTCATCCAAGGCCAGTTCTTCACATTCATGAATGAACGAATGTTGTACTGGATGATGTAAACGGCCTCTCTACAGAGTGAAAAATCAAAACAATGAAGAATTTGTTACAGATGTGAAGGTGATGAGAAAATCTTCTGATCTTTTTAAGGTTTATCTAAGTTATTCCTGACTTTTTCACTAGCTACAATGTCAGAGTAGCTTAAAAAATGAAGGAAAGCATTTAGAGAGTAGAAAATTAGAAATCATCTTTGCATTTTTAATGTGAGACAAAGACCACCACTGCAATTACAATCATAATTAATGACAGTTTAGAAGAAATAGTCTCTTTCGTTACCATAAAGGATGCAGTTATGAAATTGCATGTGTTCAATCCCATTTCTCTGTCTTTCATTCGCCTGATTTTCCACAAATTTTACATCCACTAATCCAAAAGAAAAAAGAAATGTGCCAGACCTTTTCTTCATCATCTCCTTTAACCTCAGCCTCGTGACGTAACCCCTGGCTACAGCCTGGATTCGAGTCATCAGCACAGCTAGACGCTCATCCCGCATCTCCTCCAGAAGACCCAAAAGGCCGGCTTTGAAAAACACCTGCAAGTTGACAAAGAGAAGTCAAATTTCTCTTCAATTTCAAATTATCCATCCATTCTCTTCTGCTTATCCTTGTCAGGATGACGTGGGGGCTGGAGCCCACCCAGCTGTCTTAGAGCGAGAGGCAGGGTACACCCGGGACAGGCTGCCAGTCTGTCACAGGGCTAACACACAGAAACAGACAACCATTCGCACCTATGGGCAATTTAGAGTTTCCAGTTAACCTAACCCCACTAACTGCATGTCTTTGGAATGTGGGAGGAAGCCGGATTACCCGGAGAGAACCCACGCAAACACAGAAAGCCCGGCCTGATGGTGGAATTGAACTCAGGACCTTCTGTGGGGCATCAGTTGTAACCACCATACCATTGTGCTGCCTGCTAGCAATTTCAAATTATTTCAGCTGAAATATTATATAAAATATATCTTTTTAAACATACCTTTGTGTATCCGAACCTATACTGGGTGTGGTCCACGTCGATGGACGACAGCAGCTTCTCGGAGGCTTTCTTGCTGTCAATAAACTGCCCCTCGGGGATCACGCTGGCATTCAGAATCCTGTATCTGTCACACACGTGTGGAGGTTTAGTGTCAAACTCCAGGCAGTTCTTCAAACAAGTTACATGTTACCTTTGCCTGAAATCTCCATACAGAATCCTGCTGGGGAAACCCTTCCTGCAGATCCGGATACCTTCCAGCACTCCGTTACATCGCAGCTGATGAAGGACCAGATGGTGATCCATGATTCCTACAACAGATAAAGGTAACTTTTCCCCACAGGGTAACTTCAGTTTTCAGCTCCTTCCTTCAATTTCTGCTCCTGTTTGTTTTACCTGGTATCTTGGTCTCATTTGGGATGATGCATCTGACAAAGTGTGGATGTGTTGACCTGAGGTTGGCCATTAGTTTGTTCAGATTCTCCTGCAACACATCATACTTTCAGTCAGATGGACTGATGATAACATTATAACACCCATACCACAGGAATCATATTAACAGTAATGTTACCCGCTGGTTTTTGGACTCGTTATTCTCGAGCTTTGACTGTCGCATTGACACTAGAAATGCCCATTTTTAGATCACACGATGGAGCGCTCAAGTATAAGATAAACTGTGTGAGTGCAATGCAGAGACGCAGATGCTCTTCAATGAGAAATCCCTTAAAGTCACTGAATCTGGATCACAGAGTTCCCGGGATGGGTTATTAGTATAATAAGCCACACATCAAGACATATTATTAATGTTATTAATGGAGGTTGCAAGTTTATCTACACTCCAAATATGGAGCCAGCTACTCTGGCTTAGACCAGCATCTCTGAATGGCACTAAATAAGATGTTTCATCTTTTTATTTTAATGTCTGATAAAAAGAAACTCCAAAAATTCTTTGTGTTGTGTTTAATTCACTCAATTAATTTCAACATAAATAGATAGTAGCTAAGGCTACGCATTAAAGCAGATATTTCTTTCACACAGGAGCAAAACTCAGAGGCAAGTTCTCAAATACATATTATCACGAGGAACTGTTTTATTAATTTCTTGGACCCCTAGTTTATCAAAAAAAAAAAAAATAATAATAATAATTGGACAAACTGAGATCCCATGTCAGAATGGCTCATCGAAAAAAAAAATAGGAAAAAAGAAAGCCAAGAAGCTGTCTATTTTTGTGCTATAATCTGTTTTCTGGTTCAAACATGAGCAGTTAATTGTCCAGAGCTGTCTCGGAATTCAGGAAACTTTAGACCACTGTGATCTGTAGTGAGAGTGTGAAGCAAGTGGAAGAGAGCCTGGTGAGGTGGAGGTAAACTCTGGGAAGAAGAGGAATCAGAGTCAGTAGAAACAAGATAAAATACATGTGTCTGAATGAGAGGGAGGCAGGTGGAAAGGTGCAGATGCAGTGAAAGTAGAGTCAAAGCACTGGAGAGCGCACAAAACAGGTAAGGAAGAGAGGACGGGGGGGTGGAAACAAGTGTCAGGGATGATTTGTGAGAGCAGCAAGAGTGAAAAGAAAGGTTTAAAAGATGGTGGTGAGACCTGCTGAGATGAATGATTTAGAGACGGTGGCACTGACAAAAATACAGGAGGTGGAGCCGAAGATATTCAGATCCTGACTGGGAATGAGCAGGATGGACAGGATGAGAAGATTAGTGGATATGTTGGAGAAGGGATGTTGATGATGGAGCTGCAGGAAGAGGAAGACCACAGAGAAGATTCATGGATGTAGTTAAGGAGGACATGCAGAGGGTTGGTGTGGAGGAGTAGGATGCTGGGATAGAGTGAGGTGAACAGAGATGACTTGCTGTAGTGACCTCGAAAGGGAGCAGCCGAAAAAAGAAGAAGGAGGAATGACCTGAAATTCTATTATCTGGCGAGTCTTCTTCTACGTGTCCTTAAATGTTACATTTTTATAAATTTATGCAAAACAACAAAAACAAATAATTTATTGAGGGAATGTAGAGAAGACAAGACAAGCTTTTAAGCTTGTAGTCCCTCGTCACAAATATCAACCAGTTGTTTTATTTTTATCAATTTTTGATGGACAGAGAAGAAACTACTACAACTACTACTGCTCCAGTTCTTAATACAGAAAAACTGTGTCATGTAAGTTTATTTTAAAAAACTTAAAAAGATTTACAGGTAAATAATAACTCTATGTCTTACCCTAAAGAGTGCAGAAACTGTCTGGAAGGAGGACCCTTTTTTCTTATAGTTTTTCTTGTTCCCATCAGCAGCAGCTAAAAAAAAAAAAAAGACTTGAGAAAAATGGTGAAATCTTAATCTAATCTAATCTCAATCTGTGTTTGATGTCTAAAGAGCTGGCATACCGTCAGCTGATGCATATGTGGCAAAGAGCTGGCAGAGCAGTTTGAGGGAAGCTTTCTGGTAAAGCTGCACCACGGTGTCGTTCAGCGGGTCCTTGTTTTTTTCCAGCCAGCCACTGATGTTGTAGTCGACGGTGCCGGCGTAGTGCATGAGGGAGAAGTGGGCCTCTGTCTTTCCTTTGGATGGTTTGGGCTTCTGAAAGATGCTGTTCTTCCCCAAGTGCTGGTCGTACAGCTTGTTTTTGAAAGACCCGTCTGTGGCCTTCGGGAACATACACTCCTCTTCCAGAATAGAGAAAATGCCCATCGGCTGAGAGGCGGAAAAGGTGATTAGTGCTTCATTCCTGTCTTCTACTCTTGATTTGAATATTTAAGGTAACAAAAAAAGGAAACAAACCTTCTCAATGAGCTCAATGCACGCAGCCAAGTCCATGCCAAAGTCAATAAACTCCCACTCGATCCCTTCCTTTTTGTATTCCTCCTGCTCCAACACGAACATGTGGTGGTTGAAAAACTGTTGGAGCTTCTCGTTGGTAAAGTTGATGCACAGCTGCTCCAGGCTGTTTATCTGCATCAAACAGAAACGTTTTACCCATCAAACAATGAGAGATATTTTTAGAGGGATTTGATGTTTTTTCATCTCTGCAGGAATCCCGTTCACCTCAAAAATTTCAAACCCTGCGATATCCAGGACGCCAATGAAGTGCTGTCTGGGAAGCTTGGTGTCGAGCTGCTGGTTGATCCTCGTGACCATCCAGAGGAACAGCTTCTCGTACACGGCCTTCGATAAGGCGCCCACAGCATTGTTCACCTGAAAATCAGACATCATTTTCACATCGTGCTCCCTTTGATAGCTCAGCTTGTACAGCGCACTGTAGGTGTGTAATAACAGGAATCGTTAGGTTGCTGGTTCAACTCCAGCTTGAAGGAGGTTTTACAATGCTTTCTGTCTGCACTGATTAAAAGTAGGTTAAAGAAAACTGCTCCTCCACATCGAAAGGAGCCAGTTGAGGTGGTTCGGGCATCTGACAAGGATGCCCCCTGGGCGCCTCCTGGGTGAGGTGTTCCGGGCATGTCCCACCGGGAGGAGGCCCCGGGGCAGACCCAGGACGCGCTGGAGAGATTATATCTCTCGGCTGGCCTGGGAACGCCTTGGTGTTCCCCCGGATGAGCTGGAGGAGGTGGCTGGGGAGAGGGAGGTCTGGGCTTCTCTGCTTAGGCTGCTGCCCCCGCGACCCGATCTCGGATAAAGCGGATGAGGATGGATGGATGGATGGATAAAGAAAACTGGATTCTCACAGATGGGCTGTGGTTAGTGGGAGTTTTTAGCTGTGGAAACATCGTGTACCTGCTGTGGAGTCTGGCCTTTGGTGACATATTCATTCCCAACCTTCACTCGAGGGCAACACAGAGCTTTCAGCAAATCAGCAGAGTTCAGACCCATCAGATAGGCAACTTTGTCTGCCACTGCAGGAGAGATAACACAGAGGGGAAGGTCAGTGGGAGAGTGTACCCTGCATTTTAGATGGAACTTGCTGTAGCCCTCTTATCACCTTAGCGTGGATAAATGGTTAAGAAACAGGACAGATGGATAATGCAGGTCAGCAAAATTTCATATTAAAACTGAAAATAATCATAAAAATATGAGGAATCCAAAACAAATGAAGCAAAATTTTAAAATAACCTCTATTTCAGCAAATTCACTTTTTGTATGCTGTGTTCAGATGACTCTCGGGTGGAAACAGCAGCCTTGTTCATTTGTTGGAGATATGGCAGTGCCTCATGCTGCCAGCAGAACATTGCAAAGTAAGCAGTATTATAAGAGTGAAAGAAATAAGTGGACGTGCCCGACATCAAAGGCCTGAACAAAGGGGGCAAATTCAAGTGTCACATCACGCCTACATGAAGCTTTCAAAGCAGGAAATGCATAAACCTCTGAAACACTTTGTGGAAACTGATGATTCACCAACTAAAAATATTTTGAACTGACCAAAATCATAAACAGGCCCCTCTGTGTCACATATACATCTGTTTCAGTATATTTAGCAGAGGTATAATGTGGAAATGTAAGGCTACAGTCACATTGGGGGAAACAGGGGTTGGAGACTGCAGTGACCGTGTGCAGTCAACTTGTCAAGACAGCAATAAAATGGCAATAAGAGTCAGACTGTTATCAGTTTTGGGGATCAAGTTGGCACCTACATGCATCAGACAGTCCATGAGTTGTGCTCATGAGCACAGACGGACTGAATATTTAGGTGTTTGCAATCGGCGTTTATTAATTGGATGGCGGTTAATGGCAAACCTTGAGACTGACCGCAGTCAGTTCAGTTGGACTGAGACAAGTTGCTTCATATGGGGCGGCCAAAGCTGGTTGAAGGTGGTGTAGCTAAACTTCTTGGTGACCAGTTGGTGGCTGCAGCTACTTGCAACTGGTCCCAGACAGCAAAAACATTTAATGCAATCACTCGCCAACCACCTTTTTTCTTCCTGGTTAAACAGAGATTGCTGTCCTATTTTTGGTCAGCTGTGGAGCCCAAAAGTAAAAGCTGGAACAAAATTCACAGTGAAGCTGTGAAGTTGTCCCGCTGACGCCTGCTTTGGTTTTAAATTAGGGTGGAAGCACCACCTCAGACGTCTCACCCTCGGTGCCATCGGGCTCGGCCTGCTCCTCCCGCTGCTTCTGCTTGAACTTCATGTTCCCGTTGTGCATGACGGCACCCGTCAGCTTGTAGATGCCGACCTTTTCCTCAGTGCTAAAGCCCAGGATGTCAATGGCTCTCTGAAGAACAGACACAGACATGGGAACTGTGATCACTTCGCTGAGTTTAGTGCCAATGTCATGATTTTAACCATTTAAATGTAATGATATGTTGATGTTGTGCATTAATTTATTTTTCAAATTAATAGTAATACATTTAGCATAATTATTTACACATATAACTTAATTAATAAAATTAAAAACCAACAACAATCAGGTATTTCAAGTCTTTCATCTGATGTCAAAATATATCAGGAAAAAAAATACTGTAATTAAGTGCATAGCTTCAGCCTGTATTCCACATTTCTGTGCATATTTTGCACTTACATCTGTGGCCATCAGCTCCTCTGCATCGTTGATGCTCAGCACAGTGATTTCCCCCTGGCTGATAAAAGGGTAATCATAAGGATTGCTGGTTATCAGCAGCATCTCTGAAATGAGGCACAGAAAAATAGCTCATAGCTCTGTGCAGGACCAGACGCCATGGAAACTGTGTCACAACCATTTAGAGCTCATTGATTGGTATATTCACCGATTAAATCAGGCTTCTTGTTTGACAAGATCTGATAGAAGATGTGATAGCTCCTCTCTGCAAGCAGCTGGAAAGTCACTCTGGATTTTTCCAAAAGGTCTGACAATAACCAGAAATAAAACACAAATCACAAAACTTGAAGAGAGAGCAGAATATTAATTATTGAAAAAAATATTCACAGTCACATTCAGGCCTCACTCTCTGTCAGACGTTTTGCTGCTATAAAGTTTAGATCTTGATCGGAAATGTATAAGAAGACCTTCATTAACTGACCTCAGGCATAAAACCAAATATGAGGGGAAAAAGGCTCTAGGTCTGAAAAATGAAGACAATGAGGGAAGCTCATTAATCCTGCGTTCTTTCTAATGACCACCAGGGGGCGACTTCTCTGCTTCCAGAAAGCTGTCAGATTATATGGAAGTCTATGGGGAGAATGAGTCTAATGATCACTTGATTTATGACTTCAGTACCTTGAATGTGAGCTTATGATGTCAGTCACTGGTTTCAAGTCATATTTAAAACTACATGATGTTCATTTTGTACATTTGATTGTTATCAGGCCAACACCTTAATGTTAGTATAATGATTGATTTCAATTTTACTAGATTTTTCATCAGTTTTCAATCAACTTAGGCTTCTAACTGAGCAATGTATACAGCTAGATTGGACAGGTGTCTACTGCAGGTAGAACATTAGTTGATTTAGAAAATGTCTCCTGTGCTTCTGATTTTGCTGTGACGTTGAGTGATTTTGGATGAGGAGGGCATTCCTATCACCTCTCCTCTGCACCGGCACATTCCTGGCAAACAGCTGGGCACACTGTGTGGAAAACATAGATGCCTGTGAATAATCACCTATCATATTCTTTGGGGAGACAGTGAAAGCCAAAGCCTTAAACCAGAGGGTGATTTCACTGTGGCTACATCCATCTTTTGTATAAAGTCTGTCCCAACATTTGTGATAGAAAAGCTGCAGTTAATTATCATTATTATTAAGTTTTAAAATGGGCACTTACAAGTTTCAATATCAGCTGATGCCAACTTCCCCTTTGTTCCGAAGTGGATGCGGATGAATTTTCCCTGGAAAAGTTTAACATATGAGCTGGGACACTATTTTTGACCATTCTTGGACGTCTCTGGTAATCAAGCTCTAAGCTAAATAAACTACATTTAAAGAAAACAAACAAACTCTGAAGTTATTCTTAAAGCTCACATCACCTGATATAGTCATTTGGGGGGTTTTGTCATTATAACAGTTGGATTTTCTTAATACAATAGCATGATGTCAGCCTTGGCTGGTCTTAACTCACAAATCGAGACGAGTTGTCATTCCTCACAGTCTTGGCGTTTCCGAAAGCTTCCAGCAGAGGGTTAGCCTGGATGATTTGATCCTCCAGAGTCCCCTGCAGAAGAATAAAAAGACATTTCAAGTTCTTTTCATTTAAATTAAGGTAAAAGCTCTCAAATTTTCTGCTCATGTTTCACCTCTAGATAATTAGAAGATGAATTAATTGGACTGAACCTGCATTTTACTGCCCAGTTGTTCCTTCTTGCTTGACTCTCCCATTGCTGTGATTGTTGCAAAGTACTGGATTACTCGCTTTGTGTTGACTGTTTTCCCAGCACCAGATTCTCCACTGATAAAATGTGACATCAGACAAACGATGGGAATGAAATATATGCAGCACGCAAATGTAAACAGCTAATAAAGTCATACTTACGTGATCAGGATAGACTGATTCTCTCGATCTGAAGAGAAGAAAGAAAGTGGATGATATCTGAGTTTGAGGGGCTGATGCATGTTTGTGGGCTTTTAAGCTTTGAACTTTTTTTAGTCTTTAAATAGAGTTTCATTTTACTATAATTTTTACTATATTTTATTCAAATTTTTAAAAAATAATATGGTTTAGTTATATAATAAATTGTCCCCTGTGCATCTATTTAGGAAAGGAATGTGTGAGTGAGAGATAAAAAGTGCTTCGAGTCATGCAACATACAATTCTGTGCAAAATTCTTGAGCCAGCCAGCCTTCATTTCTTTATATCTTACTTCCAAGGAGCCAGACTTTTTTAAACTGTCTCAAGCAATAGTTCTCCTAGCTTTCTAAAGGTCTTTCACAGTTTGGCTTTGGAAACTGGATGCACCCATTTTCAGTCCAGTCCTTGTACCTGACCATTTTCAGAGGGTTGTTTTTTTTGTTTGTTTTTTTGTGTGTGTCAGGTTTGCAGGTCCTGCAGGTTTTAGACGTGTCCTTAATTCAACACAGCTGATTTAAATGGCTTAATTACTTCCTCAGCATGTTTTCTCCAGAGGCCTGGTAATGAACTAATCATTTGATTCAGGTGTGTTGACCCAGGGTGAGATCTAAAACCTGCAGGACTGGAGGCCTGGAGTTCCCCACCTCTGGTTTAAGGCATTGAACACTGACCAGTTATACCAGGGGTGGGCAACTCCAGGCCTCCAGTCCTGCAGGTTTTAGATGTGTCCTTGATCCAACCTTGACCCAGGGTAATATCTAAAACCTGCAGGACACCGGCCCTTGAGGCCTGGAGTTCCCAAACCCCGATTTAAAGAAATAAGGGGTGGCTCAAGACTTTAGCACAGGACTGTAGTTCCACCTGAGAAGGTCGTAAGAAGCATAAGAACTTCTTCTGTTCTTCCGCATACACACCGTTTGCTTCACATGCTGAGGGTCTCCATGGAGGACTGTGTAACACGAAGCCTGAGCTGTCAGTGATTCCTGTTTATCTATTTTATGTTTGAAGTGAAACTAAAGCTGAATCAATAAAGTCTCTATTATAAGGTGACTGCTTTCATCTGCAGTTGTTGGAGAAGCATGTTAATTAAGTTGCTCTACTATTTAATTATCCTGTGTGCACAAGATAAATAACTTTTTCTCACAATATAATTAACTTGTGCACTTCTGATAATTAGATTTATCCAACAGACACAGAAACAGCTTACACCACCTTTCACCTCAGGACTAATATTTGTTTTTCACAATAAAAGTATAACTAAAGAAATAAGTAAATACAAATTATTTTGGCTTACGTCAGTGCAAAATTGTAATTACATGTTGGACCTGGTAAAAAATAAGAAAAAAATCATGTTAACAAGACTTTTTATGTATTTCTCTCAAACTGTATGAGTATTACTTTTTTGCATATGTGCCTATAATTTTGGTTATTTAATTTTGGCTTCGTGTCCCTTTGATCTTTTTCATTTCACTTTGTTGTGAATTTTTTTTAGGATATTTAATTTGCGTTTTGCAAATATTGGATAGTACGTCATTCTTTTTAAACTAATTATCCTTTTAATTATCTAAAATTATACACAATTTTAATTGAACTGTTAATATAACTCAATAAATCCACACAAACATGACGCTAGTCATGCCAATAACAATACTATGGGCCCAGACCTGTAAGCATGTACTGGTAAGCATTGTCAGAGATGGAGAAGATGTGTGGGGGGGCCTCCTGACGTTTCTTTCCTCTGTACCCGGCCACCACCTCTGGGTTGTAGACCGGAAGCCACTTGTAAGGGTTCACAGTCACACAGAAGAGCCCAGAATAGGTCTGAATTAACAAGAAAAAAAAAAACAGAATACAGACTGTTGGTATTGAATTAAAGTTAAAGATATTGTGAGTCACAGTTGTCCTTACATAAATCATCCAGGCAGCGTAGCGTTCCTTGAGGTTAAAAAGCACGGCGGGTTCGTGCAGATGCGTCAGCAGGGCCATGTCCTCTATCTTGTCAAACTTGGGTGGGTTCATTGGCCGAATGTCGTCCACATGCACTGTGACAACCTGAAGTACGATTTCAAAAAGATACATTGTAAAAAATGACAGATAAAGACAGAAAAACAGATATAAGATGTCAGAAATAGTCAAATAATAGCTGGAATCTTTCACCTTTCCATCCTCAATCTCCACATTGACCTTAGTGCCATCCTGGCTTCTGATTTTTCCTTTGACATACTCCTGCTTCGGGTGAGGCACAAAAACAGCACTTTTGGCATCAAACGGCACATTCTGAGCTGCAATTCTCTCCCGCTCGGATTTACGGAGGTATGGGGCGGCCACCCCAAATACTTCCATGTCCGTGTCATTCATTTTGTCGAGCTGAGCAATAAGGATGAAAAAAAGAGTTTAAAAATGAACTGAAGATGACGAGAAATTTAAAAAATATGTTGCTTACCTGAGTCCCAAATCCAAAGAATGCTTGAATCCCAGAAGTTTTAGAGCCTTTAAATCATAAACAAATTACTGTACTGTCTGTACTGTTGTTAATTTTCCAATGGTACATCACAGACACCTGACTAGACACCCTCACCAGACTTTGACAGCTTTTATAAGAGATGGTCGGGGGTTCTGCTTCACCTATATTTGGAGATCTGGCTCTCATGCCACCTTGGATGAGCGAGTATGTCCATTTTGTATTTCAAACTGTCTATATATAGGTGTATTGTGACACTTTTAAACTGTTTCAATTGTAATCCTTCAGACTTTCCATTAAAAAGCAATGAATGGCATGGACGACAGCTTTGGAAGCTTACTGTCCCAACATGGCAGGCCTAATTTTCTGGGATCAGGGAAGATTAGGTCTGTTGGGGCATCGCTAAAACTCTGGAGAGCAGAGCCGGTCACACACACCACTCTACTGGGGGCAGCTGGGATAGGTGGGCAACATAGCGGATCGAGCATTTAACCACATTTATTTAAAAGAAAACAATAGGTATTTGCTTTTTATTCATATTAACCAACATATTGATTAATTAATAAAGCTCTTGGATCTCTAGTGTTTTAACATCAAGTAAAATAATACAATGAGTGCAGAAAGTATTTAGAGCACTACATTTGTTCTCTTTTACTTAAAAAAAAAAGAAAAGAAATGTAGACAATTATCTCCCTCAAATATCAATTTAAAGTGTTTAATAACGCATGAAATTACAACGACTCCCAGACATTTTAAGAATCATCATGAGACTAACACAGTGTGTCAGTTAATCACTGAACACTTTATCAAACTGATATGACACAAGAAAAGCTAAATATGGAAGTTTAGTCTTCTAGGAGTTGTCAGAACTCATTGCCACATCCAGGTTGGACTACTGTGGTGATGATATGATATCATTTGAATAATCTACTTTCCTCAATTTATATTTTAAATGCACAACATTTACTTATTAAGTATATTTTATTTGATGTTATGACTTTAAGCATTTAGGGAGGAATATATTTTCAGGATTTCTGAATTCTACTAAAAATCATTAGAAGAGTTAATGGAGTATTGCATGGGATGAGATGCTTTAGTGCATCTGACACAGAATCAGTGAGAAGCTGCGTCCTGGCTAACATGATTAACCATAAATCCATTTAAAATCCTTTGAGCAAGTTTCTATTAATGTGTCTCCATCCCCAAAGATAATATAGTGCAGATATGTGTGTTTGCGTTTATAGCATATGACTGCAGTGTTAAGGCAGGACTTACTGGAAGCTTAGCTGACTGTTTTATCTTCGGATCCAGTATTATTCAAAGACTTCCCCACAGAAAAGTCAGGATAATGTTGAGATTTCCTTAATTTGCTCGAGTCTTACAATTTTAACTTTTAAAAACTTAGATTATGATCTCAATAAATTTAATTTAAAGAGTCAAATAAAGTAAAAAATGCCGTAAACACAACTTTAGTTAAATCATGTCTTGAAGCAGGGCAGAAGCTTGGCTAATTTACTGAGAAACATTTAACTGACAACTAATTCTGATTTGAAGAGTTTCAGTCGGGTTTCAGAATTCATCAAAGTACAGAAACAGCATTGGTGAAAGTAACAAAGTGGACTCATCTCTGTGCTTCTCCTACTAGATCTCAGTGTTCAATACTGTTGGCCATAATTTTTTATTACAGAGAATAGAGCATGTATTAAAGGTACTGCTCTGCAGTGTTTTGAGTCATATCTATCTAACAGACTCCAATTTAATCATGTAAATGGGGAATCTTCTTCACACACTACAGTAAATTATGGAGTTCCACACAGTCCTGTTCTAGGACCAATTCTGTTTACATTATACATGCATCCCATTCGGCAGTAGCATTGGAAGACAGCATAGTTTTTCACTGCTATGCAGATGACACCCAACTTTATCTACCTCTGAAGCCAGATGGCGCATACCAATTAGCTTGACTGCAGGAATGCTTTAAACACGTAAAGACCTGCTTCTAAATTCAGATAAAACTGCAGTTATTGTACTTACCATTAAAAATATTAGAAATAATAGTCTGGATGGCATTACTTTGGCCTCCAGTAACACTGTGAGGAATCTTGGAGTCGTTTTCGTTCCCAGTTTGCATTCAGGAGACAGACACTCTCTCTACCTTTAAAATTAGGCTTAAAACTTTCCTTTTGGATAAAGCATGTGGTTAGGGCTGGATATGTGTTTCATCTTCACTCACCTTTTTAAGTGTTTATACACAACTCTGCATTCAATCGTTAGTTATTATTAATCTCTGGCTCTGCTCCAGAGTATGTCTTTTGTCTTGTCTCTGTCACCCCCCAACTGTTTCTACTGGAGGTTTCTTCCTGTTAAAAGGGAGTTTTTTCTTCCCACTGTCGCCAAGTGCTTGTTCATTAGCTGTGTGTGTGTGTGTGTGTCGTGTGATTGCTACTGCCTTCTCTCTTATACTTTTGGAATTTTATCTTTCATTATAAACTTGCTGGACATACTTTCTTGGTCTGCAAAGTGAAGTCAAAGCAGAAGTGCCTTAAACCTGCATTTTTTTTAATGATCAGCAAGAGGAGGCTCCTCTGCCTGGATAATAGTCAACTGATTGAAGATCTCAGTCAACACTTCCCCCCAAGGTTTATGGGCCCACTCACTTGTTTAAAGTCATAATGAATACAATATGAAGCTGGTACTTTCAGCTGCTCCCTTATTTCCCAGGGGTTGGATCTGCATGTTTGATTTGGCACCAGTTCCATGGAGAATGCCCTTCCTGACACAGCCAGGACTGGCACTAGGAATAGACAGGCTTGTGACCCCCCGATGCTGGCTCCGGGTAGCTTTCACATTTAAAGTGAATGTGATGATACCATGGAGCTGATGCTAAATATAACATGAAAGTCATTTAGTAAATTACAGTTATTATTATGTCAGAAAGAGGGATAAATCAGGATATGCCAGTTAGCTAACAATAGATCGATCAGAAGTCATTAGCTGATGAGCATAAGGTGTTCCTTGTATTTTTAATTAGATTCACTTTCATCATCTCACGTCCAGTTTCAAGAAAACAAGATGGAGCTGGAAAAATGCAAATCTCAGGCTCCAAAACAAAACTACAGCCCACAATTTCATACAAATAAAACTGGGACATTTCTAAACTTTAGACTGTAGGTCAATATTTGATTAAGCCACGTTAGAACTGATAAAAGAAATGTTTATTGTTATCTAGAATTTCATGGATTAATAATGCATTTACAGACAAGTAATAGTGATGTAATAGATACTTTCCTCTTGTAATAAACATACATCTTAAGCATTATGACAACAGCAAACCGTAACATATGCTTCATAAACAAATGGCCCTCTCAGCTCTTGCATTCCATTTGAGGGTAAATACCGCCTGATCGATTGAACTTTGACTTTTTATAATTACTCCTTCTCACAGCAGAGGAAATGATATGGTAATACTGAGAAAGAATATCCGTATGATATGGGCATTTTGTCTGGGAGTGCATCACAGACAGTCTAATTGGCGCTGATTTAATAGCCTCCTAATGTCACTTGAAGGTCTGGCAACAGCTGTGATTATAATTGGTTTTGGGAAGACAAGCGTGGGCCTAACAGGCAAAGGGACTTACACTACCCCGACCCCTCTGTCATGTCTCAACACAGCAGCAAATGTGCATGTGGAAGTCTGACTGTGAAAAGGCCATGAGATATGAGTTTAAGGGTTGCGGGATGAAAAAGAAGAAGCAGGGAGTATATCCCCATCAGCTGCTTGTTTGATGCAGAGACCGAAGCTTTGACCCGACGGAAAACAGATCTGACGAAGAGCGCACATGCACAGGGTGAGGAGGTCACCAGGAAAGAAAAGTACAACTACTGCAAAGCACACTTCCACTAAATGCTTTAAAAATCTAATCATGTTGCCACAAAACATGTGCAAGAAGCTTTCTGTTGAGCTCATAGTCAGCTTTGTTGGACTAGGATTAAGCCCTGCACAGATTTGTGTCATTTCTGAGCCAAAGCTGCTGCAGCAAAGAAAGAAAGCACTCCACTACATTTAGATTGACAACACGATTGATCTGCACACAATGAGCGATAGTGGAAGGCGTTGATGGAGCCTGAAAGCCTCGCAGATCAACTGTGCTGTCAGTCTGAATGAAGCTTAGTTTTAGCTCTCACTGCTCTTTGCTTAGAGTTAAAAAGAAAGTAAAAAGAAAGCACAGAAGCAGGTTTTTTATTATATTTCTTTGTTTTTATTCTTACACTACACTTGTGCCAACAGATGTACAACAGAGTGAAGCACCGTTGTGACAGTAAATCAGTGCGAAATATGTGAATAAATTCAAAAGAAACAACAAAAGCAGCAAAAAGCAACAAAAAAGTGCAGACAAAGAATGAAAATTTTAAAAACAGTAAGAGAAAAAAAGGAAAATATTACTTCCTGATATATTTCATCCCTAATGTACTTCAAGAAGCCCAACCAAACCTCAAAATCTTTGTGCCACAGTTATGCAAGATATGATCATTTACAAACTGTTGATAACTTTTTGCTTGTGGAGAAAATCCTCCAAAAACAAAAAGAAAAGCAGAAAAGTACTGTAATCTGCCCCCTACTGTTCATAATCCTCCTCCTCAGTCTGGTGCATGTTAAAGACGTCTAACATGAGGTTTGAATTGTGTAAAAATGTATAGTTTGTTGTATTAACGAGTTTTCAAGTGTATTTAAAGCACAAAAATCAAATCAGCTGACCAAAATAATATCATGAATAGAAGCACAAAAGAGAAGCTGATGCTATATTTTCTGTGTAACAGCCTGTTAATCCAGAAATCAATGTGTTCCCCTGTGAATGGTCCACAGAGCGGTCAGTGCTGAGAGGCCCTCTCCTCCAGGAATGAGCGTGGTGTCTGGCCTCGGAGGGCCAAGCGACTGCTGTGTTTGCTTTTCTAATCTGATTTCCAAAGGAGGAACTACAACAGGTGCACAGGCGGAAAGGATATTAATAAATCTATACTGGCTGGTGGTGAGATCGCTGTCCTCTTTGTTGTCTGTTAGACATGATTACATAATGGCTGAGATTTTCTTCCAAAGGAAAGGACGGTGGAAATTATCCAACGAACAGTGAACTGTGCGGTTTTTAATGATACAATCAGCCTGTGGATAAGGGCTGTCTAAAAACATTTAGGCACTTCATGGACTTGCTGACAATACCAATCAGCTGAAAGAGTTTTGAATTAAATTTTCATCAGCAGATGATCAGATGAGTCTATCAGGAAGGAATTTTCATAGACTGGTACAAATAGCTATGATTTTTGGCCATAAAGCCTCACAACTTGACAAAGACTAAATATTTATGATATGTTAAACCTCTCTCAAACCTTAAAAGACTATCATACACAACATCAGTGACGGCAAAGAGAGACAAAAGTATAGCAATTAAGGAGAAATGAGAAATAAAGGAAGAATATTGGAAAGACCAGGTAATACAGCATCTACAACAAATGAGATTTGATAAAGTTTTGTCAACATAAACACCCAGCTCCTGCTACAGTCCTATTCACCTTTGTTCAAGGCACCATGAACATTTTCATAACTCATACACAGGTTTCTGCTCAAGTTTGGGATCTATATTAAGAATACATGACAGTTTTTTCAATAATATCCACGTAAAAACTTTTTAACAAGGGGACACAAACACAAAAAAGATTTAACAACCACAACGTTTTGATGAATTATGACAAAAGCTGGTTTTGATGAGCTAATCAGGACTCTGGGTTAATGGCAGGTGGCAGTAACTCTCTTTAGGGTTTATGTTTTGGGAATTTATCCATCCAATCGCTTCCACTTATCCTTTTCAGGGTCGTGGGGGGCTGTCGCAGAGCTAACGCTTAGACACAGACAACCATTCGCACTCACATTCACTCACTACCTATGGGTAATTTAGTGTTTCCAATTAACCTAGCCCCACTAACTGCAAGTCCCAGTGTTGTTGAATTGGTAGAACACACCAGTCTATACACTGCTGAGTGCACCTCTCCTACCCATTGATCTGACCCATTGGTTTTCCTTTAAACACTCTATTTCCCTGCCTTAGAAAATAATCGCCAAATAATAGATTACTTGGAACATAGATTACATGGTGTAATCTGAATTTCTGGTATTTGATCATTCATCTGTAGTGGAAAAATTACTCCCACTGCTGGTGTTTGGTGAATTAGACTTCTTGTCAGCCTGTGAAAACAGTTTCCATCCATCCACACAGTTTCTTGCTGTCACCTAATTAATCAGTCCAAATACTGGAGGCTCAATAGTCTGAGCAGCTGCCTCCAGAATGAAAGGTCAAGAGTTTGTCCTTCTCCGTCTCTGTCTGTCTGCCATCATTATTCACTCATATTCATACTGCCTTTGCAAACTCTTCATGGCTGCTTGTAATTCACTCCTAAACCATCTCACCTAGATTTAGGTCATGTGATTGCTGAGGCCATTGCTCAGTGAGCTCCTCACAGAGCCTGGGGGTATTTTAGCTCCTTCCTCCTTAAAAAACTGATCCCGCTAAGCTGGGACGGGACGTCGCCGCAGGATGTTGTGGTAGCCATGGTGATTTCAAATTCTGAAAAGATGTCCAACAGTTTCAGTAGATAATTCATCCCTACACTACCAGTGTCTCCTCCATGCTTTATGATGGTAACGATTAATACAGACACCATCTGTTCACCTTCTCAGCGTCTAATTAAAACAGGTGATCTGACATCAGACCAAAGTCCAGGTTTCCACGAGTCTAACATCTGTTTTTTGTGTTTCTTTATCTCAGCAGTTTTCATCAGTTTAATGGTCCCTCACTAATTTCTTTGCAGCATTTCCACACGTCCAGACCTTGTGATGCGTCTCCTGATTAAACTGCAAAAAGCACTGAGGTGAGCTCTGAACCGAGGTACTGGTAACTGCTGTGCTTTTAGAGGCTGATCTTCTGCTGCAGGGGAAACTGCTGCTCTTCTTTTCCTGGGGTGGTTCTTATGAGAGCCGATCTCATCACAGATTTTTGCAGCTGCACTTAAAGAAACACTTGCAGTTGCTTGCAGTTTAAAAAAAAATGTTACCTAAAGTTAATTTTATTTGCAGTGTATAAAACTGCAGGCATAGAGTCATCAACACATTTTGCTCTGTCTATATTTTTTCACTAAGTGTTATTTCATCGTTTTATTGCTTCACTTTGTTGTGCACTGTTCAAAATAGGAAAAAAGGATCCCCAGAGGAATGAGTACGTGTGTGCAGACGCTGGCTTTTCTTTTTACAGCAATCCAGTAACAAAAGGCTCGTACAGGAGTCGTCCTTTGACAGGGTTAGTCAGTCCTGCTTTGTCTGACTAGGATAGGTCATTCCTTTCACCTGCACTCATAGAAAAGGTCATGCATGCTTTTATCTTCTTCCGACTCAACTTGTGCTTTTTTTCTGGTATTAGCAGGAAAAATAGTGGTGTAAGAGATGTGAGCACGTCAAACTGTCTCATAGCTTTTAACTGCTTACTTGTGGGTTTTAGAACAGAGTCTAAGATTTTACTGCATGTTTTTAAAGCTCACGTGTGACATGCGAACTCCCTCTGCTGCTTCAAATCCTCCCCGTCCACTGTCCCTCCCAACAAGCAACCTCTGTATCCTCCTTTACATCTCATCTCATGGCTTTTTCTAAACATATTAAACATCTTTGTTTACAGTATTCTTTCTTAATGTTAAGTGTTTCAAAGTGAGCTGTAAGAATTAAATCCATAATCACCCACATTTTTTCTTTTCTACGTGTTAAGTCATTAAACATCATGTTTTTTTAAAACTAAGTGAACGAAGTAAATATTTTTTAGCCTGCTGTGGTGTCATTCATGATCCTACAGCTTGTACTCAACTAGAGCAGCTTTGCATGATTCTCTGTTCAATAACAATCCTTATTTAGCCTGTACTGGGCCTTGGTGCAGTCCCTCCAATCCTCTCATTGAAACAAGCTGTTTTAGCCCACATCACTTGCCTGTTAAGCCCGAGATCTTCTGATTGGCTGCTCAAGGTGAACACATTATAGATATACATGCTCTGTAGCATGTTACAGAGGAAACAGTGGTGAAGAAAACAGGCTGAAACTGAGGATTTAGAGTCGTCCGAGTCTGAAGCCTTAATGTGTGACGCACATGCATGTTGACACATTATTTGAAATTTTAGCCATTTTAATATAAAAAGAAAGAAAAAAAAAAAGAATAGGTCCACTTTTAATTTAAAAATCAAACATTAAAAATATGAAGCTAGATGTTTGTCATTCAAGCTTAAAATAAAAAACTTAAAAAGCTGTGTGTGGGGTTTGTTTTTTATTCCACAGTTATGCAAAATGATCACAGAATCATAGAAAGTAAAATGCAAATATCAGGCATACTGCACACCTCCGAGTGTCACTGCAGATATGTATCTTTATGGAGTAGTGTATCCACAATAAATAAAAGCCAAGCAAAGACGGCAGTGGTGCACAGACACGCCTGAGGATGAGTCCGCTTTAATGGGCTGCTGCTCATTTTCCCTTCTTGAACCTCCTCATGTGTGCCGCTATCGAGTTGATGATCTCCACACTTCTTTTGTTCTGTCCGAAATAATCCACGAACTCTCCGTCGGGTCCCACGAGGTACATGATGATTGTGTGATCGACCTAAAGAAGACAGACACATAAAGTTAGTAACTGAAGGAAATCGCAGGAGGTTCTGAGAGCTGATCGAGAGCAGACGGCAACTCACGATGTAGTCGTTGTCTTCATCCTTTGGCCCCTGACTGAAGTACACTCTGTACACTCTGGAAACTTCATTGATCTGAGCCGTCGTTCCCGTCAGACCAATCAGCTTTGGGGAAAACTCTGAAAGATGAGACAGTAAGCATGTTTAACATCCACAAACACAGGATTAAAGCAGCTAAATGACAGCATAATAATCAGATTTTATCAAGAAGCTCTAATCAACACAAACCACTGTCACCTGCAGACCTGCAACCACAACTCCAAAATCAAAAACTTCATTTATTTGCAACTTTTTTTGTCCCTGATCTGAACCTCTGCACAGCTGCATTGGTTTTACTTTCAACACTTATTCCATTCAGTGTCACTGGAGCTCGAGCCCACACAGAACCCAGGACCACCTCACTGTGAGGCATCAGTGCTAACCACTGCAACACTGCTCACATAAGTCACATTATTTCTTATTATCCTAAATCATTAACCATAAAAAGCACAAACAGACCAAACAGAATCAATTCTTGTCCTCTCACAGTCTGACCATCAGGTGATCCTGGCTCAGAGTGCTTTTTAGGGCGATCGATCTGTGTACAGTAAAGGTTTTGTGTTACGTTACTTGTCAGAAATGTCTGCATGTGTCCGTCTGCTGTTATTTTTGACCACTGGATGAACAGAAATGTGTTGATTTTCCTCCTCAAGGCGCTTTATATTGTAAGGTAGACGCTACAATAATATATACACAGAAAAACCCAACCATCATATGACCGCCTATGAGCAAGCACTTTGGCGACAGTGGGAAGGAAAAACTCCCTTTTAACAGGAAGAAACCTTCGGCAGAACCAGGCTCAGGGAGGGGCGGGGCCATCTGCTGCGACCAGTTGGTGTGAGAGAAGGAAGACAGGATAAAGACATGCTGTTAGCTTCCTGCATCAGTTTATCAGACTTTGGTATTTAGCTACATAAGAGTTTTGTACATATAAATACACACACAGGAGCACTGAGGTGTTCTTTGTAATGAAAATTAAAAATATTCTATTTTTCATATTCAACCACATCACTACAGCAGAAGTCTAATGGTTCTATAAAAGCAGGGGTTCAGTTGATACCTTGGCTTTTCTTCTGAGAAGATCAGTTACAAAAATTAGAGAAAACTAAGACGGAGCCGTGATATCATAGTGGAAAATGTCATGTGCGTCTACTGAGGCACAGTTTGATCACGTTGCCTTTTTACCTTTCACATATGTAGCTAAGGCCTGGGGTGTGTCCCTGTCGGGGTCGATGGTGATGAGGATCGGCGTCAAGTTTGGCAACGTTTTTATTTTGTCTGCAAAACACCAAAAAACGCCAAATGTTGAGTAAAATCAGGACTTTGACTTCTCGCTGCAAATAAAAACCAGTTTAAATACCTATTTCATCCACTACTTCGATCATCTTCTCCAGTTCATCCGGGCAGATGTCGGGGCAGTGAGTGAACCCGAAGTAGATGAGGATCCACTGGCCGAGGAAGTCCTCGCTCTTGGTGGGCTTGTTGTTGTGGTCGATGAGTGAGAACGGGCCTCCCAGTGCCGGCTTCCCTATTGACTTGTTCCTCTCTTTTTCAATCACTGCCAATTACAACAGAGTCACAGAGGAGGGGCATGTAGGGCCCCCATCACTTTATTTAACCTTTATATCTATAAAATACACGGCTTGTCTGCTGTTTCTTTCCATACAGGCATTGAAGTTTAGTCTTAGAGCACATTAACCAGTGAAATACTTACTTTCTTCCTTTTCTTTCTTGAAATATTTCATCCCTCCGAGCAGCGCACCACCGATGGCAAACGTTACTGCTAACGATTTCCACGTCACAGGCTTTAAAGAGAGTAAAAGGAAGCAAAAGGATAGTTATAGAGATATTTATCTCGTGACATTCTCTACCTGCAAATAAACTCTTGGTAAGCTTATTTTAACAGCTCCATATCCTTTGGGTCACCTTAAATAAATCAGGTATAGCTGAGGTTGGGAGAAGACTGCTACAGACTGCTACTACAGGCCCTAATGTCAGTCAAAAGGAACCTTTACAACTTATTTAATGTCTGAAAATTTCAATTGAGAACAAATGGAGTCGATCATGGTGGGGATCAGCTGTAACATAAACGTTTAACTCTTACCCCAGACTTCTTTGGCTTATCTCCTGATGAGGGTGGAGGAGGCATCGAGGAAAATGTTCTTAAGCTGTGTTGATTCTTCCATTGCGTTGCTCTGCAGGTGTGCCGCTGACTCACATTCATCTGTTAATGAGCAAGCACAGGAAGCTGTGAGTTGATTTAAGTCATAAAATATAAAAATGCTGGAATTAATCATGACCACAGTTTTAGATGATGAAGTCAGTGGATATATGGGGGTGTCATCAATGTGGCTGATGCATTTCTCCTTGCTAAGATGGGCAGTAATGTTAAAACAGCCTCTTAACTACTTAAAGTCACTGCTGTAAGTCTTGAAAACAAAGGAATTTATCTCTGATTTCAGGAACAGCAGCGCCCCCCTCTGCAGCAATGAGAACTGCACCGAGAGTCATCTCTACTCCTGGACCTCTAACAGCTCAGCGCTCATAAATGAGGCATAGGTTACTGCTTTAAAGTGATCTTTCGACAGAATGACTTTTATCTTCTCCTCTTGTCTCAGCTGAAAGACGCTGGATTTCACTGCTGCCCTGAAGGTTCAATCTAAAACCGAGGTTTGTGACAGTAAGCTTTACATACAGTAGGCATTACATATGCACCAGCGTAATAATTACACTTCTTAATGCTTAATTAGCTACACTCCCTTATTAGCATTACCAAAGCTGCTACCTTATTATTACTATCTTATTTGTATGTACTTTTTATATTTAGTGGTTTTTGATTACTTTTTATATCGACTGTGTAAATCTGTCTATTCCTAAATGTGACAACCCGCCCACTGCCTCAAGGCATGTTTAATAAATCATCTTTTATTAAGTGAACATCTTGTGTGGACTCCCTCCTTGTTGCCTACTTTGACATAAATGACACACAATTCAACTCACGCCAGACACGCACACATAAAAATACTACGAGGTCCATACAGGAAACAAAGAGGTTTAATCTTGAAGTTCCTGATGGCCTGATCACACCAGTCGCGCTGTCTTTCCCAAGTTATGGAACTCAAGAGCTAATATTTCATCAAATACTGTGCACGTCCACAGCTGTGATATCAATGTCACCAAGCACCAGTGTTCACAGGGATGGTAACAGTGGAGATGAACTGCTCCGAACACTCACGTTTCTCACATATTTTCTACTTTTGCATGTTTATTATGTCAAAGAGCAATGTGAGCAATGTATCGAGGGGCAGCCAATCAGGAAAAAGGGTGTCTCAAAGTTTGTTAGAGCTCAAACTGCTTATTTAGGACAAATAAGGCTCAATTTGAAATGGGAAATATGTAAAACTACTGTAGTAACGTCCAAGAATAAATATGTGGAGCTGGAAATTTCTATAATAAATCAGCTTGAACAACCAGTTTCCCTGACACGGGACTGAAAATGGATCTTCGTCCAGCACTGAGCTTAATCCAGGTCTTGGCCCCGTGTCTGTGGCTCATCTAGTTTCCAAACTAGGTTAAGGTGGTGCTTTCAGGAGGTGAAGCAGGTGTAAATGGAGATGGTTCTAAATTATTGAGTGCTTTCCCCCCCGACAAAGACACCAAAATTATTTGCTATAGTATTTGAAATTGTTGTCACTAAACAAAACCTGGTTAAACTATAAAGAAAGACCGGATCATCTGACTGTTTGCCACATGACTATAAACTGTTAAATGTTTCAATGAAGTGTGCTAGCTCCGCGGACACAGGCAGCTTTGACCTACCAGGTAGGAGTGAGTTCTCCGCGGGGACAGCGTGTGTTTCAGGGCCGACTGTCTCGGTAAAGCGCCGAGCGTAAGCTTCGCCGGACTCTGTAAGACTCTGCTATGAAGCAGCCGGCAGCCCAGGCTGTGATACAGCACACTCAGAGCCATGTCTGGACCTGAACAGAACCGCTGCAACAACCAGGAAGCAGCTGCAGCTTTGGTAAAGCATGAGAAGTGAACAGAAACTCTGCGGACTAGCCTCCGTTCTCAGGTCAGTTATACTGCAGCGGTGCTAGTTTTAAATCGGCCACTACGCGCAAAAGTAGCTGATCTCAGATCCGTAGCCAGAGACCGGTTACTAAACACAGGAAATTACGTCACAACCTTCTTCTTCTACTGTCTATTTGGTCGTGTCTATGCTGCCACCCGAAGAATGGAAAAAAGTTTACTTTTAGACTAGACTGGTCTTAAATTCACTTTATTTTATTTTATTTCACTTGAAAATTACATTTGCTTTAACAGGAGATAAAGTTTAAGTAATAAACTTTTTTATTTTTATTAATTATTTTACAAAAGTGTTCAATAAAAACTCAAACGGATTAGTGCATTTTAGCTGTCATAGATTTGTGTTTAATCATGTCTCATCAGCCAAAACAGGCTGATGTCTAAATCGCAGTTGTACAGTGTGAAGGCCAGTCTGATCTCAGATCCTTGTTGATGTGGTAATAAAGCCAGGCCACAAATGGGAAGACTGTGATGGCAGCAGCTGTGGAGACTCGGAGCATCCCGACAGGAGCTCTGACAAAATGAGGAGATGAGGGGGGAGGAAAACAGAGAGCAGATGATATATAAAGGACAAAAAGGTATGTTTGAGTTATAGGCTCAATGTAGGCAGAAAAAAAGAACAACAACAACAAACAAACAAAAAGAAAAAAGAAATTAATTAACAATGCTAAATTTATTAGCTAAGATTAAATTTAAAAGACATGAACAGGGTATTCTTTTGACACAAAAATATGAGGTAACATTTGGATATTCTCTGAGTTTACCTTAGAAAAAGGAACAAAAAAAATGACCAGAAAAATCACTAGGATTTTTTTTTTGTAAAAAAATCTCATATTACTAATTATGCTAATTATTATAATATATTATATATACATACACACACAGAAGAAAACCTATAGAAAGTTAAGTTTTTAAAAAGTAAAAAAGAAAAAAATAATCAAAAAGTTATAAGAAAAAACAAAACAACAAATGGCAAAAATATTTTGTAAAGTTGCCAGTATAAGATGGAAACTTTGGAGTTTTTCAAACCCCTCTCCAGTTGTACTAATCTTCTTCTATAGAATGGATTCAAATACATAAGATTCAAACTAAATCTGTTACCTTCCAGAATGGCGACACAGGAGGAGCCAAAATGCAGTCAAAACGAGACCTGAAAATTCTCTAAAGGGATAAAACTATATTAAATATCAATGTATAAAAATAATAATCTGCAAAATATGTTACATTAGTGTTTTATACAGAATTAAACTATAATGATACAGCTGATTGCCTTTAATGAAGTGAAGCTTCATTATAGTTATACCTACTGATAGGCAGCACGTTTTTTTGAATGGAGAGCCTAAAAATGCTTAAACGGTTTGTTTTTCTCAGATCAGGTGAGGTGTGGCGTACCTGCCCTCCTCCTTCTGAAAGATCTGTGTGATTCGCTCTTTGTACAGCGTCCATCCCAACATGGCACTGATCGCACTGGAAATCATCACATGAAGGTCAGCAACACGCCTCCAGGGCAAAGTCTCTGTAAAGGAAACAAAATAAAGAACGCAAAATAATTTAAATCAAAACCCAAACTCTGCAACGAGCTGCACAGTCAGGATACAGCCGCAGGGTGGCGCTACGAGCAGTGGGGAAATGCACCGGAGTAAAGTTCAGCAGCAACGTAAGATACCAGCTTCATGCCCTTTATGAGGACTTTATTGTTAATAAGCGAAGCATCTACTAGTAAATGACTCCAAACTCATCCCTGTACCTGTCACATGAGGCTTCACAACAATACACGCACACAGAACAGCAGGGACGCCGTAACCAGCCTGAAAAAGAGGGTGGTGTTTATAATAAACTGTGCAAAAAGATCAAAATGTCTAATAACATGGACCAAAAAAAGTGTAAAGTGTAATCTTACCATCCATAAACCTGCATCTGGATCATTGATCTGCAGCGGGAAGTCGGGACAAGTTATTGATCACAGTTCAAAGAAGTGCTGAGAGGACAAAAAATCAAACTCTCACCTGAACGTACGACGCCAGAGCGAAGAACAAACACATGAAAACGTTGCAGATTTGCCAAACAACACGAAGCCACGGCTTCCTCTCCTTACAAACTTCTCCCATAGCTGCTTAGTGTTTCACTTCCCCGCCCGGGCCAACGGGACGTGCACACGTAAGAAAGCAAGCCCACTTGCAGTTCCGCAAAGCTGTCAAAACAGTGAGGGGTTTGCTCGATATCTACCACGTCTGCTGACGGTTCAGGCGACTATCGCGTTGTTAAATTATTTCTTTATTTTATGTATATATTTACCTTTTATTTTGTATAATTTTCCATAATGGGCAAAAAAAAGTGATTACATTTGTTAATTTAATATGTCATATCCCGCAGGCGGCTTCTAAAACAAACAAACATGTGTATGAAAGCTTCAAATAAACCCGGGACCGTTTTATTCCTGGACGCCTTGATCAATAAATCGAGGACACATTCCAAAAGTCCGCAGTGACGTCAGTCTGTTAGAAGATCAGACGCGTGTTTGCCGCCGCCATCTTGCAGCGGGTTCTCAGACCAGTTAATGATGGAATCAGGGAGAGGTTTTCATATTCTGCTACTGTAAAGGTGCTGATTAGTTTCTCCACAGCAGGGAAATATGATCTAAATCCTTTAAATGCTTTATCGGGATGATGATTATTCTGTTTTCCTCATGCTTGGTTTGATTTATTGTGTTTTTGTCTTTTCTTGTTGTTGTTGTTGTTGTGTTATTTTAACATGTTCAAAATAAAACCGCAAAAAGGAACAGGCTATGTTTCGACATTACTTACACAAAGCATGCAGTTAAATATCATTTTACAGAAGCGCCTTCTCTCTGTGTGTGTTTTGATATGGAAACTTGAAGGTTTGCTGTAATTTGTCTCCAGTGTCTGACGTTTCTGACAGATCAGATATTTTCATCTTAATAATGGAGATCCCGGTTATGATATATATGCCTTAATAATGCGGTAGGAATTACGGTGGTTCCCCGTACCAATATGGCGGCCGGGCGGATATGTTGCTGCAATGATTTCCGGTGTTTTTTACAAAATAAAAGCACCATGAGTATAAACCTTGTCACTGGTCAGAAAAAAGACCAGAAAAGAAAAAAATGTCTGAAAATCTATAATAAAGCGAACAAAGCTGCTTAGATTTTTAAATACTTTTAATTCTTCTTCTGTTTTTTAAACATAAATGTGTAAACACAACTTTAACACTTTTGCATTAAGTCAAGAGACTCTGACTCTTATATTGTACCAGTAAAGTTTGATTTTGTTTATATGTTTCATGCCCACAAACTTTGTGGTAGTAAATTGCATTAAAATAAATAATTTGATTTAGACGTGTGCACACACCATTGTGAATCCATTACTTTGGTGCAAATCAAAGTGACAGCAGGTGCAGCGAAGCAGCAACAACAAGACAGTTTAGCAGGTGCTGGTCCCGGGTCACTGCTCTCTCACTTCTCACTGATTTTTCTCTAGTTTCACTTTTTGTCCTTTACTGTGATGATCAAGTGTGCCCTGAATATTAATTTAAATGTACCACGCAGATATTTCGAGAATTATCTAAATTAACTGTGATCTATACGAAGTATAAGGAGTGAACACAGCATCCAGGTCATAACAAGAAACAAAAAGGTTTCACCTCAGATGAATTTCAGTGCAACCTTAACATGTATCCAGCCTGAAGCTTGCAGATTTTTCCAGGAAGAAGGGCAACATGTTCAAAAGCTTTTGGTAATTTCAGTGTTTTCATGTACCGCTGTGAGGGATGATTCTTGGCACGCTTTGACCCATTCTGTAGGCGAGTACACTGAAAGCACACTGAGTCACAAACAGGTTTAATCAATGTGGCAGTGAGCTGAAATGAGGTGAAACTCCACTAGATACTTCTTTTTTTAATCTAATATATTCAATTTACCTCAATTTCAGTTTAATTTCAGTTTAATTTACTCTTATTCCATAAAATGTAATTCAGGATTCTGTGTCATATCTCCTGCTTATATTATCTCTGAAGGACACTGATGTGACTCCTAATACATTTTAGCCAAGCACTGCTGTGTTTTATTTTGAAACAAACTCTGTTGAACGTCGGTTCTGTCTGCTGCAGCGTGTCGGCCGCTACTGTATGGAGGCACAAAGATGCCAAAATGAAATAAATAAATAAATAAATAAAGTGACATGAATGAAATCATGCAGTAAATAAATAAAATATCATTAATTCAATAAATATCCATTCATTTTATTTAAAAACATTCAGTTATTTCACACTTTAATTGCTTTGTCGTTCCTGTACTGCAGTGCATCATGGAATAAATTAAGCTGTCAATCGCCAACAGACTCTAGAAATATGATTGGTTACCCTGCACAGCAAGTCAAGACAGAGAATTGATGACTGCCACAATCAGTTAGTGTTGGTGTGGACTTGCCAGGTATCCCATTACGCATTTTGACTAAAATCAAAACTGATAGTGATGGAGGACGGTGAGCCAAAGTATAAGTGAAATATTTAAATGCTGTTTTTTTTCTTTCACCAAATACACTTTTACGTTTTTTTTTTTTTTTCAATTTATTTTTTTAGGTCCAAATGTAGTGACATAATCTTCAAATGTCTAAATGATTTGTCAAGGTAGAGCCTACTTGGATAAGTGCTCCATTGTTTTTGGAGATCTGAGGTTAGCCTAACAGCCAGTTTGCCTTAGCGGGTATGAGCTGACCAGGCTGTCAGAGCTCGTCACACCTGAAAAGAAGCCTATTCCCAGCACTCTGTTTTTAAAGCCCTCAAGGACGACTCTAATCCCTAAATGGAGGGTAAAAACAGGATATACTTATCTTAAGCTGGGCATACACTGTGCGATTTTTTTCAGTTGCGTTATTCAGCTCCTGCTCAAACTGTACGATTGAATCGCAGGGGTTAGAAGTTCATAGGTCACGATGCAGGGTCTCACACTATACAGCCCGATGCTCTGATGCGACCTGAGTGCTCAAACTGTGCGTCCATAACATGAAGCTTATAACACAAAATCTGTCTCTCCCTCTCTGGCTTTCACTCACACAGACACACACACCACCACCATCAACTTTGCTAAATTGCTAATGAAAAACATTGACCAGGCAGCTATGATTGAGCAGCAATGTCCATCCAAATCTTTTCAAGGTTGTTTTGGTCATGATAATTTTGTTAGGCCACTTCGAAAAGGCTCGTTGTGCCTCCATCGCTTGTGTCCAGATCACTGCACTGTCATTCTACTCTGTCTTTTTCACTTCCATTTCTGTGTTTGCGAGTGTGCAGTGTGAGAGGCTGTGTTGACACCCTCACGAGGGGCAACAGGATTTCAAACAGGTTTGATTTTCTTGCAACCATACGATTGATGATCGGGAGCTGGTCGTGAGGTGTTAATCGCTTCATCAGGTATACATCAGGTATACATCAGACTTGCTTGTCTTTATACCTGATGTTCATATAATGAACTGACACTGAAAATATTTTAGGGAAAAAACTCATAACCTTTTCACTTTTCAAACAAACAAACAAACAAACAAACAAATATGATGTGGGGGTTTTTTTTTTAATGAGAAGTGAGAGTTATGTACACATTTATAGTGTTTTTAAGAGAGATCTGCAGAACAGTCTGTTGATTAATTATTATATTATATCTAATATACTGGTGTACAGTTTTTCACCACCTTCTTCCAAATGAGTCCAGTGTTTTATGCCTTTTCAAAAGAATTTTGCAATAATGGGTCATTTAAAGTTGCTTATAAAATGGGCACATATTTTGAAAGACACTCTAATTAGATCTATTATGTGCTTTGTAAATATTAATCAATTATTAAATAAATAGTCAAACAATTAAAAAAGAATAATTAAATATGTTTTAAATGATATTGTAACCCTTTAATGATGATAATATAATTAATTATAAATTAAGTAATTTATTTCCAATTGTTATTAATTCCTGTCACGGATAATGAATTATTTATTGACGCATTTCAGGTTGGCACTATTAGCCCTCCCTACGGTGGGTGTTGACATGTCAGTGTCATTTGGTCAGCTGATTGCGGGTCGTAAAGCCTCTGGGATAGCCAGTTTAGTTAGCCTAGCTTGGCTGGATGTTTGTTTTTGTTAACGTTGGTTCAAAGGTGGCCTTTAACGTAGCCGTGACGTTTTAAAAAGCTGTAGCAATTTACGGCATTTCAAGCGCCGCTGCCTGCCTTTTTTTGCGGCTGTTAGCCTAGCAGCGGTTAGAGTGGCCGTGAGGAAGGGAGTGAAGTTGCTCTCCGAGTCTCTGCATTGCAGCTCCGGGTGCTGCTGATGGAATTCAAACACACAACAATGGCGACTCCCAGCCCTAACAACCCAACAACACCCAGCAGCAACAACGCAGGAGCACACCAGCAGCACCAGTCCCAGTCCCAGCACATTACCACCATGAGCAGCATGCAGGGTAAGTGGGAGGTGGTGGGAAAATATTCTGGTGAAGCTGGAGGAGGAGGGGAGGGCTCACATTCTGCTGCAGTGAAGGTTAATGTTAGCAAGGCTAGCCGTGGGAGGCTCAGGCTACTCCCAGGACTGAAAAACATTCCCAAGGGAGCGGACTAGCATTCCCCCCCAAGACAGGAGAGCTGTTATTTCCGAGTTCACCAATTGGAAAAATAATCAATTTATAATTTCTTTGCTAACGAGCTAAATGTCCTTGTTACCATTTTTTGGTGTTTTATTGCCCCGTTGCATCCTGTTTTTCTGTTGCCTGGACATAATCTCGCCAAGTTGCATTACAAAAACAGGCAATTTTAGCTAGCGGTGATATTTCTTTATCGCACATAAACCTATTAAAAATATTTATGTTGGTAAATAACACAGACAGTGGAGGGACACTGTTCAGCTTAGATTAGAGCAGTGTTTCTGAATGCACTTGGGTTGCAGCACTCTTGACATTCAAGATGATCTTCCACACGTACACGGTGGCTTGCACCTCAGTTATGTTAGTGTCACGTAGGCTGACTTTATCAAAACGCCCTACGATTAAGATTTTCTCAGAAATATTTGCTGTACGTTGATGGAAATAACGCAAGTTAAATAGCTGGATTCGTTATTGGAGTTTAGTTATATTGGCTGCATTATTTGCAGATCTATTAAGCAGCAGGTTTATGCAACTCCGTGCAGCACATCTCCATACTTGCTTGTGCAGGCAGTAGTGAAGGCTTTCCCCGCACCACCACACGAAAATGCTCATTACCTATGCTGTGGTTTTTGTACAAACAGTCTCTCATTTTAACTTTCAGAGTCCAACACCTGCTGGAGATGTCAGAGTGAAACAGGTAGCTACACACTTCCTTGACTTAGTAGAGTCAGATAAGCAGATGACTTTAAAAATACAGTGTTTAATCTGGATAGTAAATTCTTGGGAAAATGAAACGGCTATTACATACTCTTGATTTAGAAAATAAAATCTCATAATATACTGATGTAAGAATCCCTGAATCATGAAGGAGAATATTGCTTGATTGGAATTAGGTGTATTTCATTTTAATGTAATCAGTGTAAATGAGATGCATGCTCATTTTTCAGCCCTTGTAGCTGTCACAATAATAAACTTGATGCCACGTTAATTAAGCCTAACGTTAGCGATAACATAACCTTCAAGTGCTTTGATTGTTTGATTTTTATATTCACATTTACGTCACGTAATCCTGTCTCTGTTTACTTTTCCCTGACTGTATTTCATCTTTCATTTTAATGCTGCTAACTAACGATTCCTAACTCCTCCCGTGATGCTGATGGATGGTGAGCTGCCCTAAGAGGAAAAACAAAAGTGTTTTATTTATGCACACAGTTGGTGTTTTTTTTTTTTTTTTTTTAAGTTCAAATAATTTCACTGTAATTTCATTGTAAGTCATGCTCGTTCCTTTTTAGTTTTACCTGCAGGCCATTTTTCCTCCTTCACTGACTGACACCTCATCCTGCTCCAAGTGCTTGTTTCATAAACATGCATGCATGCCAGTGCATTGCCATCCAGGAAATGCATTTAACCTGCGATAGATGCACCCGAATGTTTGACAGCTCCGAAACTAAAGCCAGGGCAGTTTTTGTAAATTGCTTCTCTGGCTTTTGAGTTGTTGGGATGTTAAAGTCAAAACTGACAAAGTAGTAGTCTATCTCTTGAGGTATATAACACAGGCTGGCATATGGAAGGTGAAATATAATAAAAATAAAAAGCTGTCTTCTCACCTCTAGGGTTTCAGATAAACCTGTCTGGAGCTCCCCCAAGTAAGCCAAATCTCTTTTGCTTCAGCACCAACAGTTCTCATCCCTTTGTTTCCGCCTGACAGTCTGGTATGGGGGAGTCTGTCCTGCTGTTCTTCACTAATCTGAGTCAAAACTTCTGATGGGTTCAAGTAGGCTTGTGCCAGTACCTGATGCTTTTAATACGACCTTGTCAGATGTCAGGATATATCAGGCTACAGACGCATGCAGTTATAGAAATGTTTGTTTTGTCCACGTCAGGATTTTTGTGCTGCGCAAAAAGACTTTTATTTTTATTTTTTTGTCAGACACACTTCCAGGAAAAGCGTGTCTGTTCTCGTCGGCACAAGCCTAAAATTCAGAGCTTCCATTGATATTTTGGCACGAGATCTCTCAACGGACCCCCCCCTTCTGCCAAGCAAAGAAACACCAGTTTAAAAAGTGCAATGGAAGCTCTACGTGGCTGGTTTTCAGTGTGCAACTAACCAGCATAAGTAGTGCCTGTATAAGTGTGTGTGTTACTTTTTTTTCCTCCCCTTGGCATTGGTGCACTCCAGCATAGCCCTTTCTTGTCGAGACAAGGTACACACACTGTGAAGTTGTCATTTCACACGACTTCTTCCATTGAAACCTAGCACTCGCATTCCTGTGGTATTTGGGTGGAGTGAGCTGTCCTTCGATTCAAGGTGAAATCAGAGCAGTTGGCCTGAGGAGCATGTTTCCAAATATATATTTCATTTTATTTTTTTCTGTCTACACCCCCCCCCCCCCCTTTCATGTTTATCTTTGGGTTGGTCTGTTTGCATTGTAAGTGGAGGTGGTTTAAGCAGCATGCTGAATTTCTGTCTCTGCATCAACATCAGTGTCTGGGTATTTTTTTTTTCATCTACTGTTGACATGCTTTGGAAATTTGAGTCTTTAAATTCTGAGTTTTGCACAAAGCCAGATGGTAATGCAAGTTATGATTATGAGAAACATAAACGGTGACATGATCATTTCTCACTGGTTTTTGTGCCTAGTTTGCATTCATTTGCTATTTTATTTGTTCTGTACAGCCAAACGGTCTAACCTAGCAGTCCTGCAGTAAATCCTCCTCTTCATAGTACCCGCTGTGACTCCTACCAACTGCGTGCGGAGCTGTAGGGGTTTGGTTACTTGCGGATTGAGTGGGGGCCCTTGTAGTCTGGTCCACGGCTGCCCTGACTGGTGTTAGGGACATGGAACACCACCCCTCTTGTGAAGAAAGAAGCTAGAGCTTGTGTCTGAGGTCTGTCGCATCCAACTGCAGATTGAGGGTTGTCTGGCAGAGTCTCCAGTCGGGGAAAACTTATTCTTAGGCCATGTTCTGCTGTTGTAGCCCCCTAAACCCTGAGTTGAAAGGTGTCGTCATCCAATCGAGCTTGGTTATTTTGTGTCTTTGGTCTCTGGAGAATGTCACAGGTAACAGAGGACCAGATGACTTTGGATTTAACTCAAGTATGCATTATACCGACAGGTTTTTCTATTATTTAGACCACCACATTTATATCAGTACCTGCAGGTCAAACACCTGTGTAAAGCAATAACATAGATTTCCCTGAAAGTAAACTTTATCTTCATTCTTTCACTTTTAAGGTGGTTTTTTTTTTTTTTTTTTAAGATTATTATACATCATCAAGTGTCATAATGGAGATGTTGGATTTACTTAGTAAAGAGGCGGAGCTTTTCAATGTATGAGTTGTAAATTATAAAGATATATACCCATTATATTACGTTCTCCAGGACATAATGGAGGGGAATGATTGGTGTTTCTGTTGTTTGATTTACCCTGATTGTTTTGATGAGGCAACATTGAGTGCTTGGAACAGCTGTCTGAACGACCTTCACGAGGGAGGATTTTTTGCAGGACTGCTCAAGTAGACCATTTCAGTTTTAGCTAATGATACTAAACTGGCAACTGACTGTACACCAGTATCAGCCTGCTTTTAAAATTTGCAGTTGAGTCAGTGAGATTGCTTCACTCACTTATTTATTTATTTTGCATTTTTTTGATTATAGTAGATTTATTCAAAAAGAGATTCATTCACTTGGTTTTCCAAGTAAACTTTTTAATGTTATTATCAGACTTTTTTGTCCATTTCCTCAAAAATCACAAAAAATACAAACATTAGGAAAGTGCGCTGACCTTTTAATCAAGATAACTCATTGCCTTCTGTTTGTTGCTCAGTCATGCTTAAGCGCCTAGTCAGCCAGGAAAAACCCTGTCTGTATTGCAACATGGAAATATTACAGGATTGTCTGCTTCCCGTACAAAGACAATCTAGTACTGCAAACATATAAAACTTCTGACTTTAGAATGCATTTTATCATACCACCATATTTTTTTTTTAAATTCCATTATTATGAGCTTTATGACAAATGTGGTTGGGTGAGGGTTATATTGTTCCCATGAAAAGACCAAAAGTACTGACTGAGCTGTCAGCATTAGTTCTTCCTAATGAAAACCTGAATAGAAATAAAAACGGCCTGTGTTTTTATCGATTTCCTAAAAGCTACAGCCAGTGTGGTTTTAAGCAGACATTATTTAAACTGTAGAAGTTGTTCGTTTGTTGTGGACTGTTTTCATTGGTGGATTAATCCTATCTTAATCCAATAAACCCCAATCTGTGTGTTCATGCTAATGCTGTTGTGCAGTTTGAGACTGCATACCTCCACTGGGGGTGAAAATTCTCTCTGCAGCATGCATGGATTGAATCCCTGGATCCAGAAGTATATCGAAGACAGATTTGTTTACCCCTGTCTTCATGTTCCAGTTGGTAACAACATCCATGTGACTAGAAGCATGTGACCTCAGGTGGTGCTATTTGCATTGTTGTCTGATGAAGATGAATGCAATAAATCTGTAAAACTGGGGCCCTGCAATTCATGAAGTTTGAATTTTTTTTTATTTTGTTGAGAACCTCAAGATGGTGACATTAGACATTAAACATTAGACTTTTTCCAAATTATCCTTAATATTTATTTTCCTTTTTTCCCGTCTACCTAAAGAAGCCTTGTTCTGCCGGAGAGTTCTTCCTTTTAAAAGGGAGTTTTTCCTTCTCACTGTCACCAAGTGCTTGCTCATAGGGGGTCGTCTGAAGACTGTTGTTGTGATTTAAAGCTACATAAAGAAAATGGAATGGAATAGGTTTTCTTATAATATTGAGATGTGCATTTTGGCAATCGTAAAGAACCCTTTCAAAAGTTTCTGGATGTGGATTGAATCCACAGCGCAGTGGTTCGAACCTCACTGCAAGAACGTCCCTGACTTGGATAAGTGGAAGATAATGGATGAATGGACTGACTCCAGAAAGTAATAATTTCTAAGTTGGCTCAATCTCTGGTAAAGAATGTCATGCCAGTCTGCCTATGACTGTTTTAGTTATCCTGCTGAGAAACCGAAATGCTACACCGCTCACACACTCATCTCTTTGGTCTTTTCATGGGCTAGCTGAGTTTAGAAAAATTGGCGAAATTACCAACAATATGTTCGAAGGCTTGCAGATGAGTATTTTTGTAAATACGCAGGTGATGCAGAGGTTGCCAGTTCCGATCCCAATAATCTATAAAAAGCATGTCATCTATAGATTTCAGAAGGTTGGGATGCATTTAATCATCTACCCAGTCCTTGTGTCGCCTCATTTCATGGTTGGTATCGTTTTCAATCACTGATCATTCGGAGCTGTCATGTGGGATGAGTTTGGTCGTTTCCTCGGCGTTTGATTCACGTTTCTCTCGCTCAGGTAAACGTAAAGCCCTGAAGCTGAACTTTGCCAATCCTCCCATCAAACCCATGACTAGATTCACACTGAACACGGCCGGGCCGCCCTTCCAGAACCCTCACATGTGAGTGAGCTTTCCCCCAGGCTTGTGTCTGTTAATGTAGTTCATCCAGTTTCTCGTTATTTTGCTGGCTCTTTCTTTCTTCCCCCTCAGAGAGAGGCTGAGGACACACAGCATCGAGTCCTCGGGAAAATTGAAGATCTCCCCAGAGCAGCACTGGGACTTCACAGCCGAAGATCTCAAAGATCTGGGCGAGATCGGCCGAGGAGCTTACGGCTCCGTCAACAAGATGGTGCACAAGCCGAGTAACCAGATCATGGCGGTCAAGGTGATGATTGCCCTTTCTCTGTCGGAGCTAAAGCTGAACATGGGAGCGATGTCTGTGAGTCTGTTTGATACGTATGGAAGCATTTTGTTATTTTCAGAGGATTCGATCGACAGTCGACGAGAGAGAACAGAAGCAGCTGCTGATGGACTTGGACGTGGTTATGAGAAGTAGTGATTGTCCTTACATCGTGCAGTTTTACGGTGCTCTGTTCAGAGAGGTGAAATAAAGTCACTTTGTTACAGAATGAACGATTATGTCTCACCTCAAAGGAAACAAGTGACTGAATATTCCTTGTTTTTTTTCAGGGGGACTGCTGGATTTGTATGGAACTTATGGCTACCTCGTTAGACAAATTTTACAAGTTTGTATATGGCTCGTTAGATGATGTGATTCCAGAAGAAATATTAGGAAAAATAACTTTAGCTGTAAGTTTTTTGGACTTGAATCTTCCTCATGTTTTGCATATAAGAAGCCTGATTATCATCTTGTTGTGCTAAACTCTGTTTTTGCATATTACAGACTGTGAAGGCGCTTAACCACTTAAAAGAAAACTTGAAAATTATACACAGAGGTAAGAGGATACTAGACTTTCTCCATTGTAATGCATTTGGATCATTGCGTGTCTTTTCACCAGCCGTGTCTCTTAACTTAGACATTAAGCCATCAAACATCCTCCTGGACAGGAACGGCAACATAAAGCTGTGTGACTTCGGCATCAGCGGTCAGCTGGTGGACTCCATCGCCAAAACCAGAGATGCCGGTTGCAGACCGTACATGGCGGTGAGTAACAGGATGAGGTTAGCGAAGTAAAGGGAGGCACAAATCGGCTCGAGTCCATTGAGCTTCATGGAAAATGACAGCTCTGACAAACCAGTAGTGCAGTCACTGACCACTTTATTTATCACCTGCTTATTCATGCTGTTACTCAGTGAACCAACCACGTTCCAATATACCATCTACAATCCCACAGCTTGAGTCAAACATTAGGATGGAGAAAATGTGTCTTCTAATGTTGGTCATTGTGTATTTCCATTATTCTTATGGAAGAAAGTGTGGCTACTTGGAAAGAGCCAATAACGTTAATTTCAGTGGTCAATGAAACATTAAAACAACTTATAATCACTAGAAAAATTCAATTAAAAAAACAAAACAAAACACAAAATTGGCTCATTTTTGGGGCAATTTTACCTGGAAATTAGGTCTAAATGAGGTCTGAAAATCTTTGTTCCTGTTCCTGCTCATCTCAGAAGAGCTCTAAATAGAAACATGCTAAGATTTCTATTCAAGACTCCTCAAGTCTTCTCCTTATATAAAGACTCTGGTATCTCTGAAGCTGCTGATCTCTTGAAATTTTCACAGTAAGAGTCTAGTTCAGGACAGAGGTGGGTTAATGGGATGCTAAAAAAGTAATGAAAAACTAATTGGCTTTTATGCAGCTCTCTGTATACCTGACTGGAGCACCATGAATAACTGAATAAACAAAGTGCCACCAGTAAAGTTGAATTTAAAGTGGTTGAGAAAGACCTTGTAATATACCCTACAATATGCATTATGGGTAAATGATAGTTGGGGAGATTGGGGATGGGATAGACAATGAACCTTCACTGTGTTTTTCCTGCAAATTGCCCATCTCATAATAGACTCAGTTCACAATCTTCTAATGGCTGCTGTCAACGAGATAATGACACGAGTCACACGGCAACGATCGCTTCAAACAGGTTTCATAAACATCAGAGTCCCTGAAATGAGCTGAAGCACCTCTAGGTACTTATTTGAAGCATTAATTTCAAAAACTGCACCGACCGGATTTAAAAAGCTTTGCTTTTGTAAAAGTTTTGCTTCTTCCCTTTTTTAAAATTTTTTTTTCGTGGTAACCTGTGTTCAGCATATTTTGAGTGTGTTGTGCTGGTTAATTGGATCTGGTATTTAGCAGCACAGGGATGTGGTTGAATGGGGTAGTCGATGCATGAATGTGCAGCTGAAAAATCTGCAGAAAAAATCTGATAAATTGCAGAATTTTTGAAGCAGAGTCTCAAAGGTTTCTAATACGTCGTAGAATCCAAGAACTGAGCCTGTAGAGTTACAATGAACACCAATCAACTATTAACTGGTTATTTTAAATAATGTCACATATCTGGCTCAAACAGTAAGAAAGTTAGCGGTCTTGAATGTTCCTCCTGTGTTTTGTGCTGACTGTAAACGACTTCCTCAGACAGTCAGAGGTTACAACAGTTCAGCCTGTTATATCACATGAAGGTCTTAACAGCAGATGGTCTGTGGCAGAGACACCATCCTCAATACGTGAAATCCTGTTAGAGGAGAAAAAATAAGTTGTTTAAGAAACAGTCTAATATGTGTTTCTAAGGATTTTTAGTTCTTTATGAAACTTTAAGTAGAATATTTGGAGATCTGTTGCTATTATTTGGAAAAAATATTTAAAATGCTGATGAACATTTTTTTTTTAAATGTACAGATCAGACAGCTGACGATAAATAATCTCTCACATTGTTTTTTCTCAGATAATATTCTCGTTAATCACATTGTGTGTTGTACACATGCTTGCCTGTGTGAATGCAACACCAAAGCTTTCAAAGAGGTGATCTCATTGTGACATCATCGTTTGAGGTTATTTTTGCCGCAGGTTACGTCAGCTGGGGGGCACCTCCTTCTGACCCTCCGTACCTCCTAGCCCTCCTTGTCTCTCTGCAGCAGTTTCCATTCTAAATTTGGTTAGGCGATATTAGGACCCGGTGGTACGCCGCCTCCTCTGCACGCTCTCCGCTCTCCCAAAGGCCGCGGCAGGGCGCTTCATTCATGACTCTGTTTGAACCAAGTCACCCGGGAGCTTCCCACGGCTGTGAGCTCAGCGTGCAGGAATCTCAGCTCCAGTTTCTGGTTTCCAGCTGGCACACACACCAGGTGTGCGACCGCCGTGCTGCTGGTTACTACAGGCTCAGTGACGTAGAAAAACAGACCTCGGTGCAGCTGGGAACAGAGCACACACTTTACCTCAGGCTATAGCCTGTACCGGATGCATGTGGACGTTGGACTTTAGAGGACCAGTAGCTCTTGTTCACAGGTTTAGTTGTTATGATAAAGTTTGTATTAATTTGGCTAATTTTCTATTTTTTCTGTAGATACTTAATTAAAGTATTAAATTTGAACCAATTTCTTTTTACTTTAGTAGTTTAGTAGTGGATGATTGTGACTAAGAATGCTGTCGTGGTTGTATCACACAATTATTCTACTGTTACAGATTTGCTCAGAGCCTAATAAAGTTTGGTTTCTCAGGGCAAAATGCAAATCTGATTACTGGAGAGGAAAAACCCAGGTATGAAAAAAAATGCTGTCTAAAGATTTCCTCACTAACGTTGTGTGCAGTGGTTGTGTAGACAAAGTCTTGGCAGATGCGAGCAGCCTTGCTGCAGCGCAGAGCGTCCCACTCAGCTGGGTGACATCAGCCTCTAATTCAGGCCTGTAAATGGGCCAGCGAGGTGCTTCCTTCTCTCAGTGCTGCAGCAGGAGACCTCTGCAGCTCTCTGACGCAGTTTGCTCCCGTGTCTGTTCTGCGGCTCTGAGACAAAGTGAAGGTTGATAATGTCAGAAGAAGAAGCATCGCAAGGCAGGAAGGAGGCAGCGAGCTGTGTGCGTAAACCTCAGAGCTGATGGCATGCCGTTGTGCAGGCAAAAGCATGCCCAGAGACGATGAGCTGGTTTAGTGCTCTCAGGGCTAGCTGTTGGTTTTGGAAACACAGATTTCTTTCTTGCCATCTTGTCTGCAACTGAAAATCTAAGAGAAACACTTGGGTTAGATCCTAAAATCCAAACTAAAGTAATCCTTTGTGCTCTCCTTGCACTGTGGATGTTGTGGGCTTTCTTTCTGTTAATGCTGAGGAATAAAGGGTGTGTGGTTTTAAACCGAACACTCACAGTGACCTCTGGTGGTGTCTAAGACCTGCAGCACCTAAAGTACATTTTTCAGTTATTGCATTATAGGAGCAAACCTTTCAAACCTGGGAGGTGATTCAAAGCTGCGTTAATGCCTTTTCTAAGGCTCCAAGACACACGCTGTTTATCTCTTATGATCAGAGCATAAGCCTGCTCAGGGGCTGTCTCAGCAGTTCGACAGCATAGATGCATCATCTCAGAACATTACTTGAATAATGTACTTGCTAATATGTTAGTGATTCAGACTGTTTTTATCTTTAAAGAACACACGTGTGGTTTATAGCAGCGGTCCCGTTTGGTACCGGGGCGCGGGAGTTGAGGCTCGGGTGTGAAATTTATGGTTTTCAGGGTTTTTATCGTTATTTTTTTTTTTAATGTTTTTATCGTTAACTCTGTTTCCCTGGGTCTTTTCCCATGTGTTAGCAATAAATGTTCTTTTTTTTGGTAGCGGTACTGGTTTTATTTTGTTGTATTTATCCGCAACACCTTAAAGGCCGGTCCGTGAAAATATTGTTGGCCATAAACCGGTCCGTGGAGCAAAAAAGGTTGGGGACCGCTGGTTTATAGTATGTTTCCATCACTAAAACCCCCTGATGAGCTTTTCTTTTCCTTGAAAACCAGTGTTCGATTTAAAGGTGCTTGCTTCTTCCTGTTTCTGTTGTCAGCCCGAGAGAATAGACCCCAGCGCATCCCGGCAAGGTTATGATGTCCGCTCAGATGTCTGGAGTTTGGGAATCACACTGGTGAGTTTTAGCTCTCCTTACGTTTGTTCGGGTCCTGAAAGAACCTGGACAAATGACTGTGGAAATTATATTACTTATTTTGCATGTTGTTCTTTTGGTTTAGAAACTGAAGCACAGGAACGTGTACAGAGGGCATCGTTGCAATAAATCCCCATTGAAGCCAAACAGAGTCAGCCTTAAGCTATGGGAGGGGGGGGTTCCCCCCCAAAAAATCCCCAAATACTTTAACAAGACTTAAATTTCTTGCAAACTGAATGTTAAACTGTTAGATACAGTTTAAAAAACAGTGGTGACTGGTTTTGGTAATGTGGCAGACTTGTTCTAAAACCAGTCTTCTTGGATTACATCTCATATGGTGGTACATTGGTTGCCATCCTAACCTCACAATAAGAGGGTTCTGGATTCACATGCAGGCTGCACGTTCTCCCTGTGCTTGCACAGGGTTCTCTGTACTCAGTGCTCCAGCTTCCTCACGCAGCACCTTCAGCACACACAAACCAGAACAAAGGAAGAAAAGGCAATCGCTGCACAATCTGAAAGCCTCACGGTTTCCAGAGACGGTGCAGCCTTTCTTTTATTAGGCCCATGATGACAGTGCATACAGTATGAGCAATAAACCTGCACCATAATCATGGAGGGTCTGAAGTTCACCTTTAAACTGTTAGCACATTTAAATATAGTGTAGAGTAGCACCTCTGCTGTCTTCTCTACAACAAAGATGCTTTATGCAGTAAATGTTTATTAATAAATAAAGCAATATGATAAAACTCTGCAGAAAATGTTGAGATTTACACCATATTTGTAGTTCTCCGCTCTCAGTGTGCTTGAACTTGCTATGTGTTTCAGTATGAGCTGGCCACGGGACGGTTTCCCTACCCAAAGTGGAACAGTGTGTTTGATCAGCTGACCCAGGTGGTGAGAGGAGACCCGCCGCAACTCAGCAACTCGGAGGAGAGGCGCTTCTCCCCCAAATTCATCGCCTTTGTCAATGTGTGGTAAGAAAGACTTCCATAGACAAGAATGTCTGTCTCTTTGTAGTCTGTGCTGTGTTCTCTTCTGCCCCCCAGTGGATTAATCACTGAACTGCACCCTCCCATAATTTAACACCTCTGCTTTCTCATCTTCATCTCAAGCCTTACAAAGGATGAATCAAAAAGGCCAAAGTACAAAGAGCTGCTGGTGAGTTCATGTTAAGTAACTGTAACCTTTCATGTTTTTATTTTTCTTCTAGGAATTTGAGTTAATGTAATAATTTGTTTCTTTTTAATCCACCTCAGAGAGATCCGTTCATTCAGATGTACGAGGAGCGCTCAGTCGACGTAGCCGGTTACGTCTGCAGGATCCTGGATCAGATGCCGGCCTCTCCCAGCTCCCCCATGTATATGGACTGATAGCAAGATGAAACAGGAACTCATCCATAAATATAAACCACTCTGCAACGACAGCATCAAAAAGAGATAACTAAGTAATTTAAAAAAAAAAAAAAAAAAAAAAAGTCCTTGTGTAAATTTGCTCGGTCCCGTTATTGCAGTGTTAAAAAGAGAATTGTAAAGCCTAAAAAAAAAAGAAAAAAAAAGCACCACGTGCAGTAAAAGTGGTGTCCTTTCAGTCATTTCTGTATATTAACACACTTCTGTTTCTTTCTTGTTCACAAACGCACAGACGCACAGTCACCTAAATATTAATAGCAGCTGAATCAATCAATCATGACTCATCCTGATCAGGATACATCTCAGTGATTTAGTAACAGTGATTTAAAGACAGGAAAAAAAACCCTGGAACTTGTATTTATAGAACCAAAAATCATGGAGACACTTCGACATACTGGAATTATGCTCTTTGTGAAATGTTCCCACCTCTTCATGTAACGAAAGCATCGTGTTTGGTATCTTAATGGAACTGTGCTTCTCTGGGTATAAAGCAGTTTAAAAGTGTTGGTAGTCAGAGTCATGTTGGACCCGCAGTCCACTCAGTGCTCGCTGTGCAGTGGACTCTAAGCTGATTTATGAATAAAGAGAGAGAAGGTTAAAGGTGTGTTCTGCCTCTTTACTCTTACAGTGTCTGTTCTGCCTGGATCCAGGTGACTTGCACCTGCACAAAGACATCTATTTAAGGAGAAAAATGTAATATATTAAATTATGCCATGTGCCATACAATTCCTAGTGAATCTACAAAAGCACAAAACTTTCACATGTTCAGACTGTGTTTTTTAAACATCTTTTTGAGGTGTACAAATACTGTTAACTACTTCTAACTGTTTACTTGTAATTGTGTTGGTTCATAGTTTAACTTTATGAGTTTAATGGGGTGGTAGTAATTTTAATGACATATGCAAAACCTAAAGTAGTGGCGAAACATACGGTAACAGGCACTGGACGGAACAAAGAGTCACAAGAAACTACTTTTTGTCTTTCCAGTTTAGGAGGATTATTTTCTTAGCGACTAGTATGGATTGCTCATATTTTAGTGGTAGATTAACTGATGCAAGATCTCCAGTGCTGAAAGTGTTTTGGTGATTTTTCTTGGTCACTTTGGGAACATAAGCAGGTCGCATGCAGGTAATCAGATATCAGCAGGGTATCAGGAACCTTGAGACCCATATTGTGTGTAGTTTATATTATGTAACGTGAGCTTTAGGTAAACGTTTAATAATAGTTTTGCATTAATAACACTGATAAACTCAAATCAATTTGATCTAAAAATTGCTTACATGCACTAAATTTAGTGACTGTATTTTTTTAATAGCTTAGATTTTCGTTTTTTAAAGCGCTAACCATGTGTAATTTAACGTTTAGGTGTTTTATTTTGAAGTACTTTGTTTACGTTAAGCACATCTTCAAGAAGAGGCTCTGTTCACGCCTCTGTCTCTCAAAAACCCCGCTCTAATTGGTCCACAGCTCTGCCAAACAATCTCAGGCACCAATCGGCATAAAGAACTGACAACGTCATCACTAGATGCCGGAAAAAAAGTGTCACATGTGTCATCTACGGTGTCAACCAACTTGGGAGCCCTTGTGGAGTGAGCGGAGAGCGTCTGTTGGGTAATTAATCGATCAGAAAGAAGACAGTAATGTTTAAGTAAGACTAACTCAGCGCGTTTACATGTGATTCATCGGTACGCTGTGGTTTTAATGACTGCGGGACGCGATTAGCATGAACAGGCTCCATGTGAGGCTCTGGTACTTCACGTCGCTGTTTGTGAACGGCAGGACTCTCTCTGCTCCTGTCAGCTGTGATTCTTCTCTCCATCGGACTGTTTTTCAGCTTTTTCGGACCATGGCCACCACTAATACTAACAACAACAACAATTTACCGAAGAAAGCCAAGCAGAAGGAGCCGCTGCGCAGAGTGAAAACCAAAGAGAACCGCAGCAAGCGAGGAGACGTTCACGGACCGTCCACTGTGTACCTGCAGGTGGCCGGAGCTGGAAGCAGAGATAATGCTGCGTCGGTTTACGTGTTCTCCGAGTTCAACAGGTACTTCAAACAAGAGATCAGAAAACCCTCTGAATGCACTTTGGAGCACATTTTTTGTGCTGTTGTATTTAAAAAAAAAAAAAATTGACTTTTTAATGTACCCCACTGTAAACACACTTGCAAAATAGCAGGCATTAACAGCAGGTCAAAGTGATGCTTTTCCTGGGCTCCACTTTACTGCAGTGATGCAGAGAAAGCTACACTTTTCACTTCTGGCATTGCACAGGTTGTGGATCCTCGAGTCCTCACCTCATATCTTAGTTCTCCTCTGGAGAGGAGTCATTGGAGCCTTTACTTCAAACTTTACTCGCCTTCACACCTATATGAACTTGAGTGTCATCCCATTCTTAATCCTTAGGGTTTAAGATGATGTCAGCCCAACCTTTGCAGCTGTAGCAGCTTCAATTCTTCTGGGAAGGCTTTCCACAGTTTTGGGAGTGTTTATGGGAATTTCTGACCAGTCTTTCAGAAGTGCATTTGTGAGGTCAGACATGGCTCCCACAGACCAGCACCCAGTTATATTTGTATTTAATGGATTAATTGTAAGTTTATGAGATTGCATCAGTTTGTTGGAAGACATGAATACACACTAATCAGTGTATATTTATCAAGTCAAGTCAAGTGGCTTTATTGTCATTCTAACCATGTGCAGTGGTGCAGTACACAGTGAAACGAGACACCGTTCCTCCAAGACCGTGGTGCTACATATGACATATAACAGACAATCAACACGGGGGGTTGCACACAAGTGCAAGTGTGCAAACTCCCCCCCCCCCCCCCAAAAACAAACAGTGCAACACCAGACAGAACAGAACAATAAGACACAAAACAGTGCGATAGAAAAGTGCAACAATGACGATCTCCACAGATGATCCATCAGTGTTAAGTGGACAGCGATCTCTCTCTGCTCTCCTGAAATCAACAATCATCTCCTTGTTTTGTCCACGTTCAGAGACAGGTTGTTGACTCTACACCAGTCCATTAGCTGTTGCACCTCCTCTCTATGCTGATTTGTCGTTCTTGCTGATGAGACCCACCACAGACATGTCATCTGCAAACTTGATGATGTGGTTCAAATTGTGCATTTCTGCACAGTCGTGAGTCAGCAGAGTGAACAGTAGTGGGCTGAGCGCACAGCCCTCCAGTGCTCAGTGTGGTGGTGTTGGAGATGCTTTTACCAATCTGGACTGTCTGAGGTCTCTCCGTGAGAAAGTCCAGGATCCAGTTGCAGAGGGAGGTGTTCAGGCCCAGTACGCTCAGTTTTCCAATCAGGTGTTGTGGAATGTTGAACTGAAGTCTATGAACAGCATTCGTACATATGTGTCTTTATCGTCCAGGTGGGTGAGGGCAAGATCTAGGGTGGTCTGCACATTCTCTGAGCACTCTCCCAGGAATGTTGTCTGGACTAGCAGCTTTCCGTGGGTTAACTCTGCAAAGGGTTTTTCTCACGTCAGCCAAGGTCGAGATGATTTCCTCACCAACATGTCATTCTGAGCAGGAAGGACGGGAGGCGTCACCATAGCAGGCAGGTGTCGTCTTCCTGTAGTTGGTGATGGCCGTAAACTGGCCGTTGGTGATTTATGAGTGCTATATTCTGTTTTTCTATTAAATAACCTTAAAAAAGGACTTGTGGTCAGATCAGACGCTAGAACCACAAAGTCAGTCACTGACCTTCTCATAGACGGGATAAAAGATGAACATAGAACACTAAACCTGCCTTTGGCAGGGGGAGTGGGGCGCTCCCTTTGTTCGGTGACCTCGGGACACATTTTGCTGATTGGTTTTGAGGCTAAACACGTCTGTTGTGGTTATTACTGGAGGCAGAAAGATGTTTCTCCATGTGTCCTCCTTGATGAGGGTTAGCCAAGTCTTTAGCCAATCAGCATGAGGCATCCCTGGTTTCTCACGCAGCTCCTGTAATTTCTCATACAGTATCTGGCTCAGTGATGATTTTTCAGAACTTTTCACTCCCTTTAAAAGACCTGTTTGAGGGTTCAAGTTAGGTGCAGGTATGGGTAACAGTTTGGGACTGTTTTGATTTGACAAAGCTGGAAATGCATTAATATTAGTAAGTGTCCCAGTGTGAGTGTATGTGGAGCAGGCTGTAGTTAGTTTTTGTTATCAGAGTTTACCATAAAGTAACTTTAAACCTTTGACTGCACTTACTCAGCAGCACACACACACAGACCAATCGCCTGGTGTAATTCAGAGGTTCTAATCTCATCTGGAGATGAGATCTCATCCCAACGCTTCTTGAAATACACCTATGCAAAACAAACCTCTCTCTGCTGCAGGTATCTGTTCAACTGTGGTGAAGGAACGCAGAGGCTCATGCAGGAACACAAGTAAGCTGGTGAAGCCACAGCAGCGTTAAGATTTCAGTCTGTCTGGTGGTTTAAAAAACAGCATGAACATGATCGTCATGTTTTCCTGTGGCAGGCTGAAAGCTGCTCGCTTGGACAACATCTTCCTGACCAGACTGAGCTGGGAGAACGTGGGAGGCTTGTCAGGTCAGTGAACACAGGTTCATGTTAATCACTGTCATCACGCTGGTGCTCCACACTAACATTAGGTATATATTATAGAGCTGAAGTCGCATGAAGTTCATACATGACGGTAATATTCCACATTAATGGAAATAAAATGTTTTCATCACCAGTATTCATCAGTTTATGTCTATCTGCATTATTTACAACAGAGAGGTTCTAGAAGCACAACTTGATTATTAACATATTTTGTAAAATATATGCATTCATGAAAATGCCAGTTGAAGCTGAGGACAGTTTCAGTCGCCTCAAGGCACTTTATATTGTAAGGCAGACCCTGCAATAATACATGGAGAGAAAAACCCAACAATCATATGACCCCATATGAGCAAGCACTTTGGTGACAGTGGGAAGGAAAAACTACCTTTTAACAGGAAGAAACCTCCGGCAGAACCAGGACAAAGGGATGAACCCTTAATCCCTTTAAACATAAAGAGACCTCCTTTTGTTTACACTGGTTGTGTGTCTTAATTATTTGCCTTAAACCCACGCTGGTTTCAGAAGTGGAGGCTTTGAAAATTGACCGACTCCCACATGAAGACCTGGAATAAACTACAGCTCTTGTAGCCGAGATTTATTAAGGTGGTTGGGATTATATATGCATAGTTCAAGAATAAAACATAGAAAAGAGCAGAATATGACCCTTTAAACATGACCTGCTTTACTTTGATTATTAATTGCACAAAATTTGAAATAATTTCTGAATGTACAGGTCAAATTTTTTTTTTTTAAACTTATTATTTTCAATTTTATATGAAAATAATATTCGTGCACCCTTAGATGATTTATATGTCTATATTCTGTATAAGTAGAACCATTACACAGAATAGCTTTATTTATTTAATTGTGGTTAATTTCAGTAAATTAAATAATCTTATGTCTCTTTGTTCTGATTCGTCTCATTGCAGGGATGATATTAACCTTGAAGGACACTGGCGTCCCTGAGTGTGTTCTCTCTGGGCCTCCACAGCTGGTGGGAAACTGGATCAAACAGTACAAACATGCCTTGAGGAGCTTTTAATGTGAAAGGATTCACTTTACATCTGCTCTCTTCCTTTTTTTCTAATCACAGGAGAATTATCTGAATGCCATCAAGTCTTTCTCTGGACCACTGGAGGACATCAAGCTGTGTATGTTGAACTTCTTGAGACAAATTAGACAAATGCATTATCTTTGTATTACGTCTGTGTGATATTCACTGTGTCATGTCGTCCCAGCGGTCCGACCGTACACTGAGGAGACGTACTCCGATGACACCATGACGGTTTATCAGGTCCCGATATTCGGTGGGTTTGAATCACTGTTTCCTGATTATTGTTTTTTATTCCTTAGCCTCAGGAAGGAGTTTGTTTGTCATCTGATCTTTTTTTTTATGCCCTCGTCTCTGCAGCAAAGTCGAGGGACAATGACAGAAAACTCCCCCACAGGTCGGGCAGGAACAGCCCCACTCAGGTGACTCCACAGAAAGACGACGTTAGCAGTGCAGGCGATCCAGGTGAGTCAGAGCAGGCTAGACTAGACACACAGTATTATACAGATAAGATTCATCTGACCACCTGAGGTTGTAGCATTCAAATTAAACAGAAAGCCAGCACAAAAATAAAATAAAATTTAAAAATTATTAATAATTATTTAAAATAAATCTGCGTCATCAAATTTGGAAATTATTTTAAGTGTAGCTACAACGTGGGATCTTAAGCTTTAGGCTTCATGCCGTCTTCTGTCAGGACTGAGGTGTGAATAAAAGTGTAACAGGCCGACTGTGGCTACGTGTCTTCGGTAATAACATGAACAAACTGAGTGCAACATTTGCTTCAAATTTTAGGTGAAAGGCGAACAGCAGTGAGAGATTCGTCTTTGGTGGTTGCCTTTGCCTGCAAGGTAGGACGCTGTGAAAATACGTCCATCCTGTCATGTACAAATTGAAGCTTTTTGTATCTGACAGTTTGCTTTTTACCTGTCTGACACTTTTACAGCTTCACCCAAAGAAGGGGAACTTCTTAGTTGCTCAGGCCAAAGAGCTCGGGCTGCCCGTGTAAGTGCATTCACTGTTCTTTCCAAGTTAACATGAGGTCCAGCTGTCTTACCAATGTGAACTTTTTTTTTCCTAATGTTTAAAAGCTTTGTACTCAGTTCTCCAAAAGTTGAATCTGTTCATCTGGACGTAGCGTTTTGTGGGAGAAACGTTTCTTCACTCATCCAAGTGACTTCTTCAGTCTCAGCTGACTGCAGGTTTCCATAATCTTATAAACAGTACATTTGCATAATGACTTATGCAAATGTACTGAGTGACGAAACGTTTCTCCCACAAAACGCTACGTCCAGATGAACAGATTCAACTTTTGGAGATTTACTTTCCTGGATGATTGAGAATGCATTTGTACTCAGTTGGCTAATGATTTGGCAGATACTGAGTGCACAAATTATACTTTACATGAAACAGTTCTTGTCTATAAAAAGCTTTGCAGCATCATAAAGGAATAAAAAAATAAAAAAAAAGATGCAAAATATTAGTTTTAGAAGCTTTGCTTCATTTTCAGTCTGATTTTAACTGTTTCCTGATCTTTCCTCCTTTAAGGGGAACAGCTGCTATTGGTCCCATCATTGCAGCTCTGAAAGACGGGAAAAGTATCGTGCATGAAGGAAAAGAGGTGAAGACTCTGTTTTCTTTTCAGTCAGGCTGCAGCTCTAAGCTGGACTTGCTCACATTTCTGTCGCTGCTGTTTTACAGATCCGACCTGAGCAGGTCTGTACTCCTACTGATCCAGGACCAGTCTTTATTATAGTCGAGTGTCCGTCTGAAGAATTTCTCGGAGCTCTTTGCACCAATCAGCAGCTGGGAAGGTAATAGTTTAAGTGCCAGTCACATTTTTCTTTCCAGCACTATTTTAATTATTCTTTAATAAAATCATGCTGTTCTCAGACAAAACAAATGATCAAAATGATCAAAAATGTTTTGGGTTTTAACATTTTTTTTTTTTTTAGGTCCTTGGGTGTTTGCAGTTCTTTCTAGTGGATAGTTTAACTATTTCTCTTTTCCAGTGCAAAACAAGTTGATATATGATTTTTTTTAATTAATTTATTTAATTTTTCCAGTAAAATGTGCTGATTTATCTTCATTCATTTGCAACAAAATGTTGTTTTTTCTGGATACAGACCAAGCAGAAATAGCTTTGGATGTGTTCCTTCAGTTCATATATCTGATGTATATTTATCATAAAGATTTAACTTGACAGGAGATGCATACATTAATCAGTCACAGTGTATTAGTGTGAGCTATGGTACAAACTCATAAAACTGAGATTTCAGTTTGCAGGTCATTGTCTTTTGCATTTAGTTCATGTTATAAACTTTTAAATAGGTCATAAAGTTTTGATATGATGTCTTTTTTTCCCTCTTAGTTATCATGATGACATAAAAGTGTTCTGTTCAGATTAGCTCAGTTCTACAAAAGACCTGAGAACATGAGAACACGAGAGCTCGAATCTTGTTTTTGAATTAAAGGATACTGTATCCTGGTAGACACTAATTCCCCCACATCAGGCTACGTAGAGTCAAAGAGTCACAATTTGATTATCAGTCTGCCTTTGCATTTTTCTTGCACTGGAAGACCTCATATGTGCACATGATGGACTTAGCTAAACTATTTTCATCTATCTAAGCAACACTGCCACACGCGATGAAACGGTGCTACTGTAGCCTTTGTGCATTTAGTGCCTGTGCGGTGTTTAACTTGACAACAATAACCAGTTATTGTGTGTAAGTTTGACCCTGTGCTTCTTTCTATGCTGTGACAGGAAGTGTGGTTCTTATAAATATTCTCTAGAAGTGTTTAAAGTTGAGGTTGTCACCCCCTCCAGATACCAGACAGGTGGGACGGATGACCCTGCTGCGTTGGTGGTCCACATGACTCCAGAGTCTGTTTTGAAAACAGATCAATACAAGAAGTGGATGGAGAGGTTTGCAGTTTCTCTCTCTGTCTGAAAACGTTTGCCACAGCATTTTGTGCACCGAGCACTCAGTGGACTGTGTTTCTGCAGGTTTCCATCTACGACAGAACACCTGATCCTTAATGAACACGCGTGCACGATCCACAACATCAGAAGTCACAAGATTCAGGCCCAGCTCAACATGATCCACCCAGAAATCTTCCCACAACTGAAAGCTTACAAAACAAAGGCAAGGCTGATGGACAGATGAAACATTTCGGTGTTCACTGAAACGTTCCCTTTCAAACGGGGAAGTTTGACCTTTCACCTTTTACAATAGACTAATCCCTGCATGCATTTAAACTCTACTTGTACTGTGCTGTGAAAGCACACTGTTTTATACACTGAGAGTCTGTGAAAAGCGCAGCTCCCAAACTGCATGTAAAAAAACATCAAAAAACTCTTTTATTTTTTGGTTTCCTGTAGGAGCCTCAGGCGGCCTTACACGTCCCGAACGTCAGAGCGGAGTGTCTGCTCAAGTTCCAGCTCAGACCCGTAATGGAGTGGCAAAGGTTAGTTTGTCCTTCAATCCCTCCAATTTAGCCAACATTACTTTGCAGCTCCGAGCGCCGGCTTGTCATAGAAAACGATCTGCGCTGGACTAGCCCCTCTCAGCTGCTTTCTTCTCTCCTCGTCTTTTTTTAACCTCATCTTACAAGTGTCAGGGTTTTATTTTATTTTTTTTCCTACATTGTTTCTGTCAAGTACTGTAGAGGCGCATCAAGGTCAGATGTGGGGGGAGAAAAAAACCCACTGCTTTTTCCCCAGCAGTGTTTTTGCAGGCAGTGGTGTGTGTCTTTTTCACTCTTGTCTCATTTGTTAGAGATGCCATCCCCTCCTGCAACTCTGAGGAGTTTGTGAAAGAAGCTTCTGAGGTCCCAAACTTTCTGGCAGAAGTGGACAAGTGCAGGAAGATTTGCTCCGCTGGCGCTACAGAGCTTTCTGGTCAGTTATGGAAACTAGCACCCGCCCAAAAAGTGTTGGATTCACTCAAGCATGGTCTATCTAGAGTGCCCTATTTTTGTCTTTGTCTTTAGTAAGTTCATTTATATCACAAGAAATTAAATGAAAAACTGAAAGAGTGTAACATGAAGCTACAGCTTATGTAATACAGCAGTCAGAATGTAAGGACAATTAAATCAACTGTAAATTTAGCTTCTGATTTAAATAGAAAATTGGGACAAAAGAAAATAAAACATGGATATGGATGAAACATCATCACACTAAACATTTAGCACAATCCTGAGTAATCATGTTATTTCTATGCTGTACTTTAAAAACAAGTTTTAATTAAATTAATTTTTTGTTTTAATTATCCCTCATTTAAAACAGCTTTTAAATATTATGTTTGGATTTCAGTTTAATCAAATAAATTATGGATTTGTTGACTCTTAATAGGATTTCTTTGTTATCATTCATATATATATATATATATATATATATATATATATATATATATATATATATATATATATATATATATATATATTTTTGTTTTACTTTTTGGGAGTAAAACATCGAGTTGATGTTTGTCTCGTGTTTCCTCACAACTCTATACAGTCATACATGGAGCAGAAAGTCAATAATATAAAATGCTTAGTGATTTTTAGCATAAGAAGTCTTCAACTTAAAACAATATTGCAGTTTAGACCTTTGGTTTGATACTTTATATTTAATTTCCGGTTTAATTTGCTATTAACACTAACTGGAAAACATTTATCTTAAAGGATTATGTCAGTTTTAACTTAACGTTTTCCGATTTTAATACATTTAGTTTTCCAAGGTGAGGAGATCATTTGTTAGACTCAAACCAGTCACTAGTTTACTTTCGAGAGTATCCAAACACTGCTTGAAATGATCCTCACTACAAAAAAAGTTGTTATCAGCAGATAAAATGCACTTCAGTGACTTATGTAATGCAAACAATAGTGGTCCAAGTAGTGAACCCTGTGGTTCCCCACAACTTACCTTTTAATAAACCAGAATCTGTATTATTTATATGTGCATACTGATACCTGTCATCTAAATAGCTAATTAGCCAGTGATAGGCAAGCATTCTGATGCCATACCTGTCTAATTTACTTTTTTGCAGATCCTGAAGTATTCCACTGGTGTGCTTCTTTCTCTCAGTTGCATTAGTGATGTGTTTTTGTTTGTCGACCTCACTCATTGTGCATGTATGGTTGTGTTGTTTTTGTTGCAGGTCAAGGAGAAAAATACCCAGAGGTGGTTTTCTTGGGAACTGGGTCTGCTCTTCCGATGAAGATCAGGAATGTCAGCGGCACTTTAGTTAATATCAGGTAACGTCTGTCAGGACAGGTAGATAGTGTAGCTCACCGCTGGTGTCAACATTAAAATAAAAATTGATTTAGAATTTCAAGAATATTATGTAAGAAAGAGGAAAATCATCTTTTTATCAAGAACCAACATTTTAATGAGATTGTACATGTATATTTATTTTGGACGGTTAAAACAGGAAGCCAAAGAGAAGCTTTGATCGTCTCTTAATCCTGTGAGATCCTTAATTTATGTTCATGTTTGACTCCGTGTTACAGAGGAACTGCTAAAGTGACTGAACCACATTTTAAAACTTTTGACTCTCAGTGAAAAGTGAGTTTGACTTGTACAATCAAATATCTGTTGTCAACGAACAGCCCGGCCGTCTGCTCGAGAGCCTCTCGTTGTTTTCACAGACTGCAGCTTTTATCTGCAGTACAGAGGATATTATTCACTGTGTCTCCAAGCACCTAATGCAGTATATGACCTAAACCTAGACTAGATATTGCACAAGTTTCTTTTTGTTTCATATTGGCAATAGTGTGCTGCCGTAGATAACAAAAGGACTGAGTTTTAAATTGAAGCTGTTGCCTCAGTTCTTTTGTCTGCTTTCCTGGGGAATTTGGGTGACTTCTGGTCTTCTTTTTTTAATCAATTCCACTTTTCCCACACTGTCAAAGTCATTTTGTAGTCATCACTCTGATCCTTTCATTAAAGCTCACTGCTATTCTGACATTTAGATTCATAGACAGTCATCTGTGCATCCACCTCCTCCACCATCCAAACTCAAGACATCACATCTTATTTCCCAACCTCTGCTAAGTGACTTCAGATGATCTCTCAGTATTTTATTATTCCTTTGTGTTTAGCTCAGGAAAGGTCATTGAATCTTACAGTATTTGTTGTGGTATTTAAACACACAGAGAGGTGGGAGGTATTCCCACAGAGATCAAAGATGTTTGATGTCAAAAGTGTGAATTAAGCGATTTTTGAGAGCGTGGAAAGGTGGAGGTGACGGAGAACATGGAAGGATTAGCACATAAAGTATGTATAACATGCTCTGATGCAGCTTACAAAGTGGCTTTTCTCCATATGTATCTTCTTCTTCCAGCACACCACCGTAAAGAACATCCCTCTCTTGAAAGTTGCCAGATAATCAATGTTATTTACTTCCCCTGGTGGTCGTGAAGGGAATAGACCTGAATAATGGTCTAAATTAAATATATTTAAAACCTGAATCTTTAAGCCAAGTTGTTATTGCATCATTTTTCAGTGCACTGATTTAGTTTTAGTTTCAGTTTCAATTTTATTTCTATAGCACATTTAAAAGACCAAGGTACATCAAAGTGCTTCACACAAGAGCCGCATTTGCAGGGTTACAGCAAGAGGAACAAAGAAAATATTGTTATCATTACAGAAAAGTTTCAGATAAGTGGCATGGCACAAGTGCGAACCAGGTAAAAATTTAAAATCTAATTTGTTTCAAAGGCTAGCTTAAACAGGTGGGTTTTTAAACGTGATTCGAAGGATTGAATGGATTCCGACGCACGGACATCAATCGCAGGCTATTCCAAAGTTTGGGTGCGGCAGAAGCAAAAGCACGATCCCCCCCTAGTCTTCTGTCGGGACATTGGTTGCACTAAGAGCCACTGATTAGAGGATCTAAGTGCTCTCTTGGGGATGTATAGGTCAAGGAGGTCGATTAAGTAGCTGGACGCCAAGTTATTTAAAATTGTAGAAAATTGTACAAAAGTATCTTAAAAACGATGCGGTATTTGACGGGGAGCCAGTGAAGGTTAGCTGGGACAGGTGTAATATGATCATGTCTTTTGGTGCCGCTTAACCACTTGTTCCAGCTAAGAATAACAAAGTCTTATCTCTGATGTAAAATAGGTTAAAATGTTCCATTTAAAAAAAAAAAAAAAAAATCAGTTTTAGACAGCATCTCATTCAGCTGCAGGAATCTGTTGCTGCATCCTGGCAGGTGTTTTCGTCACTGTGTACACCTGATGTATTCCCCATGTATCCTCAGTAGTGTTTAAACAGTGCTTCACTGTCTCTAGTCAATTTTAAGAGGCTTAAAAACTGATAAAAATGATTTCTTAGTGTAAATTTGTAAAACCTATAAAGGCGTCTTGTAATGAATAATGATGTGTGTGTACTGAGAAGGCTGTACTCACCCACTGTTTGCAGTTTAGTGTTTGTCTGGGCATGTTTCACTCGTCTCCCTCTGCTTTAATGAGCCTCTTTTGTTTGTACTCGCATGAAGCCCGAGTCAGTCTTTGCTGCTGGACTGTGGAGAGGGAACCTTTGGTCAGCTCTGCAGACACTACGGGGACGACGTTGATGATGCTTTGTCCAAGATCGCCACGGTCTTCATCTCACACCTGCATGCTGACCATCACACAGTAAGCAGCCGTGCATCAGGTTTTAACTTGTAAAAACAGAGACTGCTCGACTTATTCTCGTTGTGATCTTTTTGTTTCAGGGGCTGGTGAAGCTGCTGTACCAGAGAGAAAGGGCACTGGTGAGTATTTGAAATACTGTTTCTTTTTTCTGGATTTAAGTGAAAACTCTAGACATGAAAGGTTGGTTAAAAACAGAAACCTGTGATGTGTATTACCTCCTTGTTTTGTGTAAGGATTCCTAAATAATGACATTCAGGGGTCTGTGTCACATCTATACCTCCAGGCAACTTTGGGAAAGCCGTTTAGCCCGATCTTCCTGGTTGCTCCGGTTCAGATCATGACCTGGCTCAACCAGTACCACCACTGCTGCGAGGAGATTCTCAGTCACATCAAGTATGTGGAAACAAAAACATCTTAACTCATTAGGACACACTTCACCTCCATGCTTTATGAGTACTTGATTAGTTAAGCTGAATAGTTTTTGCTGTTACTGAACAGTTTCATTGTGTCTTTGCATTTAGAATAATTTCATATTAATAGTAAAAACAAAGCAAAGAGAATTTCTTTTTTATTTGAGTTTAAAAATTGCACTCATCCATTTCTTATTATCACGTAGGCAGTTTGTAAGGTTGGACAGGCTCAGTGGGTTTTACTGCAAGATAGTTGTGTCATCGGCGTAGCAATGGTTATTTCTCTGTATAATGTGGACGAGAAGTAACACGTATAATGAAAAAGGGCAGGTCTGTAACTGAAGAATCCACTTGTACAGTTAAATTTACAAGTATGTTTTTTTTTTAACTTTATAGAAAAATAAGACTTAGAACAAACAGTTTAGAGAAATGCTTATGGAGAAACTCAGTAAACTAAATTACTAGAACTATAGCAGCAGGAGCTCTTTCAGCCTTTAAGTTGCATTGACTGAAACCGTGAACAGGATAAAAGATGAGCATTTGGAACCCACTGGTTTCGAATCAGCAGTGTTTTGGCTGTCATTGTGCAGTTATTTTACATATTTGGGTAAGAGATCCTTGCCAGTTAGATCAGACTTCAGAAAAACATACAAGCCTGTTGTTTTGTCTGAACCAAGCAGTAAGCCATAATATTAATCATATAGTTCCTAAAGGCACCAACAGTAAAAAGATGTCAGAGAGGTCTATAGCTGCCTATGTTGGGACCGATCAGTCGGCTCAAGAATCCAAATGAATTGATGATTAAAAATGAACCTCTTGTAGATTTGGTATGAAGGGGGAAACTCGTCCATAGAAGCAAAAACACATTTTTGGAGACTGCAAACATGTCCAACTAAATGTTGGCCTTTAACATGGGAGTCTATGGGGATTGGGGGCAGCCTCAAGTGGCCAAAAGAGGAACTGCACTTTGGCTTTATGTTACATTAAGGTAATTCCAGTGGTCTAATGTAAGTTGTGCCTCTGTTAATTTCCTGCACCAGGTCCTTGTGATATCAGTTTTTGTATTTAGTGAAGACACCCTTCACATTAATCATGCACTTGTCTGTGCTTAAAGGTGAAACAGTCAGTTTCAGTGCGTCGTTTCTCTTAAGGATGTCTGATTTGTTTTTCAGCCTCATCCCCAATAAATTTCTGTGTGACAACCCCGAGGTTCCCAAACAGAGGACGAAGTCATTCATCCAAGCGATGCTGAAGAAGAACAACCTGCAGCGGGTCAGCAGCCGTTTGAACGTCACATATTTATTTATTTATTGAAGCCTTTTTAAAGTGACTCATCGTTTTATTCCTGTGTGTCTCACAGTTCCACACATGTTTAGTGCGTCACTGCAAGAATGCCTTTGCCTGCAGCTTCACTCACCAGTCAGGCTGGAAGCTTGCCTTTTCTGGAGACACCATGCCCTGCGACGCATTCGTACACATCGGTTAGTCCTACTCAGACTGATTAAAGTCCATACGTCACCCAAGTGTATCTAGGCAGAAGCACATAATAGCAAATTGAGCGTCCGCTTTCGATATTACAGTGATTCATATAAGGTCATCTTGACTCTAGCTTGACTACATGGGTTGTTTTGAATAATTTATCCGATATTTCTTAATGCTCTCAATCACTCTTGTAGCTGGCAGCCTCTTCTAATGGTTCCTCTGGGATCCCTCTTCATTGACTCTTCTTAAATTGCTTGACTGGATTCTGTCCAAGCAAAGCCTCCCAGAGACAGCCAGTGTTTCCCAAGTCTGTTCATTATAGATGGCTCAGCTCACCGGACAAACAGGGCATGCGGATTCTTGATCACGCTGACCACCTGATTGATTTCCTGTGGGACGGGAAGAAGTTCTAAGTGCTTCCCTCTGATTTGGGCTTCTCATTCTCATTCTTTCTTTCTTTCTTTTTTTTTTTAACCCAGGAAAAAATGCGACCTTACTAATCCACGAGGCCACGCTGGAGGATGAGCTAGAGGAGGAAGCTGTAGAGAAAAGGCATAGGTGAGTAAAACAAACTGTGTGGCTCTGCAGGTACTTTAAAGTGATTTAATGGAAATGAAGGAAATGTTCGAGGAGGAAAAAAGAGCAGTTGGAGCTCCGTGTCAGCTAACAAAGAGTTCTCTTCACTCGCTGATTGAGGCAGCCGTTATGTTCTGAGTGCATTGTTAAATCTCTTCATTCTCCGCAGATATTGACATTGATTTTTGTTCCTGTTTTACGGCGCCACTGTGAGCGTCTGTCTTCACAAAAGCGTGTTTTTATGTCTTTAGAAAACAACGTTTCCATCGAAGAGTGACGTAAATCTGTGACTTTATGACTGATCTTTTCTCACAGTACAACCTCCCAGGCCATCGGTATCGGCATGAAGATGAACGCCGACTTCATCATGCTCAACCACTTCAGCCAGCGCTACGCTAAGATCCCTCTCTTCAGCGAAGACTTCAACGACAGGGTGGGAATATCCTTCGACCACATGAGAGTAAGTCCCAGTGCAGACCTGGCTGTAAGAGCAGCCGTTTCTGATTATTTGTCAAAGAACTGGCTTTGACAGCTAGTTTCCAGATGTACTGTTGCACTTGAAGGCATCACAGGGACACTTTATGAAACATGGTCGACAGACATGTACAGATGGAAGCTCTCTTAATGATCACTGAATCCTGAAAGTTTTAATGCTGTAGTGTTTCAGATCGCTATAGAGTTAAACTTGGAAAGTTCGACTCGTTTCATTTCAGCCGAGCTTCAGTTGAAATTTCTCGGCTCTGCTTTCAGAAATGATCCGTCTTTTCTCCAACTCATCCACCGCTTCAGCAGCAGGGTCCATTTATGCGTTCCCGGAGAAGACTTTGCAAATTTATATACAACAGCAGCAAGAACTTCAAACAATAGTATATTAATACTGTAAAAGATAACATTTTTTTAAGGTTTTAAGGACATCTCTACATTTCAGTGGAGCTTGGTTCCTTGGCTGTCCTCTATAATGAGCCCTGCCTTGATGTTGAAGGAAGTTTCAGGCTTGGCAGAGATCGGCAGTCATGGACTGATTTTCTTTGCTAATTAACTTTACTTACTCTAACTACTAACTACTTACTAACTACTATATCATCTGCTTGGCATCTCCTTCAACTTCACTTTGAAGTTCATGGTAACTTTCATATTTAACTTTAATATATTTAGATACTTTCAAAAGTATCAACATCTTGTTTTTTACGTTTTGCTTGATCTGATTTTTTCCCGTCCGTCTAAATAAGAAAATTAAAGAACAACATTGTGTCCAGACGGGATCAATCTCTTTATTCAGTACAGTGGTCCCTCGCTATAACGCGGTTCACCTTTCGTGGCCTCGCAGTTTCCCCGATTTTTTTTGTGTGTGCAATTTTGCATGCTTTTTTTTTTTTTTTTTTAAACAGCGCATTGTGTTCTGCATCCTGATTGGCTGTAGACCGTTGTTAATCAGTCTCCTCCGTGCCGTGTCTCCTGTACAGTACAGAATGCGTTCAGCTTGTCACATTTACATAAAAAAGAACATTAAGCTGGATACCAACATCATCCGCATCAAAGCTAAAAAGCTTTATGAAACTTTAGCTGACAGCGAGGAACAGGATGATGCGGAGCCCAGGCCATCGACGAGTGCTTTCCACACAGAACCGAGCCCATTTAATGCCAGCGAGGGCTGGTGTGACAAGTTTCAGAAATGCTTTGGACTTAGAAGTGTTTCACTGCATGGAGAGGCCGCCTCTGCAGATACCTCTGGAGCAGAGGAATACGTGAACAACAAATTTAAAGCGATCATCAAGGAAGCGAGATATAAGCCTGAACAAGTTTCTAGTATGGCTGAGACGGGCTTATTTTGGAAACGAATGCCCTCTTGCACCTTTATAATGCAGGAGGGAGCCAAAGCCCCAGGATTCGAGGCCCAAAAAGATTGCGTGACTCTGGTTATGTGTGGAAATGCCGCGGGCTTTATGATAAAGCCGTCGCTTATTTATAGGTCAAAAAATCCAAGAGCCCTAAAAAACAAACTTTGAGTGTTTAAATGAGAGAAAAGTGTGAAAATCTTCATGCCTGTCTGAGAAAAGTCTATAAAAGACTTGAACAGAACTGCTAGTAGTTGGATGGGGGTGGCTGCAACTTCCAAGATCTATTTAATTTTAAGTCAAGATTTTCCATTTTTTGTAACATATAAACCTCCAACAACTAAACATTTATACAAGATATAACAAGGAAATGATACTGTATATAAAACTTTGACTGTAAAGAGTATAAATAAGGATAAAAAGAGCTAAAATCCTAATAAAAGCATCTAAGTGGAATGATTCTGAATGCTTTCATTTAAATATTGTGGCAATTTCCTTTATTTCGTCTACTCACAGATTCGTTTTGATGATTCCAAAATCATCCCCAAACTCATTCCCGCACTAAAAACCCTGTTTGCCGAGGAGCTGGGTGAGATGGAGGAGCGGAGGGAGAGGAGGGAGATGAGATATCCAAAAGGAAGCAGCTCTGAAGTGACCAGTGAGCAGAAGACCGGAGCGCCGGACGTCGGCAGAGGTGCTAAAAGAGACCAGGAGGAAACAGCAGCACATGTAGAAACGAAGAGGCTGAAAACCAGCTGATTCCTCTGCATTTCATTTAAACATGAGTTTGGAAAAAAGACTAAATGAATGCATCTTGAATTATTTTATTTAAATGAGCTGGAGATTTTTATTTGACTTGTGTGGTCTGATTAAAGAAAAAGCGGTTGTTGCATTACCTGTGCAGATCTGAGCTGTGACTGTAGATTGTTTTTTGTTAAACGGAATAAAGCAAAAGCACGCCGTGTGTCCTTCAACAGTGATTTGTTTCCTGCTAGGTGCCGTTTCACTTGACGTCTAAATCCAGACTTTCCAAACTTTTAAAATAAAAATAGAGTTTAAATGTAGTTACATTTGCATAAAAATTGCAACAAATCTATGTAGTCTGCTGAAGCTAATTTGTGGCAAAACAAAGTGGCAACATCCAGAGCTGAAAAATGAAGCTAAAGTGTAATTTGAATACATTATAGTTACTTTAATGTCCGATGGAAGCTGATACCAAAAGAGAGTCAATCCCTGTGGATGCCCATGCTTAACATTGCCAGGCATTAAAAATTGTATTTACATTCTGCTGCAATAACAGGCTCAGTCTCCGTGGAGCGTTTCCCCTTCATAACAACTCATCCAGCTGGAGTCTGTAGGGAGGGGTGTGGCCATGTTGATAAACAGGTGTGCTGATGTGGGCACCTGGAGCTTATCAGTGTCTCCTGGATCACATCTGATGTGCTGTGCTACTTATGGTAGCATATGGTCAAAGTATCTAACATGGTGACAGCCATATTACGCTGTCATGGTGGCAGTTTCCATCCTTCATGTAATCTATGGCTTTAAGGAATTCACCAGTTCATTTTTTTTATGTTTTCACATCTTGCAGCAGCTTAGTTTTTCTTGCCTTTTACTGAATAATTTGATTTATGAACAAGCCACAGTCATACAGCACTTTTACTGCTGTTTAAGTCATTTATCACACACTGAAATGCCAAAAGATCCAGATGTTCAGTGTCTTGCCCAAGAACACTTTAAAAGGCTGATTGGAAAAGCTGGGGATCAATGAACAGTACAATGTAATCCAAATAAATAGAAATGATTAGAAAGGCTTTAACAAAGAAATCCAACCTGTGCTGGATTCTTTCAGCATCAGATGATGTAATGGAAAATTAAATCACTTGAACTGCAACATAGACTGAAGGCTTTGACAAATTTAATGCCTAACATTTTGTTTGCTTTGTTGATTTTCTTTGTATGTTTGATAAGATACTAGGATACTTTACGAGGGGTATGTTGAATATTTCCACACAGGTCCACATGGGGGCTTCAGTGAGCCATCAGAGCTTCGAGGTACCTGTTACTGAGGCCTAAAGGAAAAATCATGGTAATAAGCCTCATGAAGAGATGGGCTATTATCTTTACCACTGGAGGGAGGGGCGGCTGCAGGAATCTCCTCTGCTCACAGCAGAGGAAAATGAGGAATGAGGAAAAGTACTGAGACACCAGAAGGGTCGGGTGTATTGTTAGAAACTACATAAAAGATGCTGGCTCACTATGAAACTGTAGTTTGGCTTTTTTAAAAGTTGCCTTTTGATTTGACGTATGACACGAGGCGCATAGAGTCTGCGGGCATGAATGAACTTTGGTTTCAGAGGTCTGACCTTTCAATTACAGCGAACTTGCCCTCCGAGAAGACATTTACCACTGCCTTCTTCTCCCGCAACCCTTTTTCTTGTATGACAGTTTTACCTTTGTGTCTAGGTTAAAATTGTCAACATTTCCATCACTTGTGATTCTGCTCTAAATTCAAGGCAACAGAACAGATGAACTTCCTAAGAGGATCCCCTCCTCTTTCTTTAGATTAGACAGTCGCCAGAACCATGAGGTAAATGTGAGTTTTCAGAGATTAGTGGCTTGAGCGGTGGGCCTGCGATTAGCCTATTTTCTGGAGTGTGAAGCAGTGAGATGAAGATGCATTGCTCCTGAGCCTTCTGAGTCCATTTAGAGGCTTCTATCAGAGGAGGCACGCGTGATAAGCAGAAAGGGGGCATAATTGGGTTTTGACATAAGCATTGCAGAGTCAAAATGGTGGATTGATGGACCTAATCATCGCTTGACCAGCAGTGGACCACCACAAATGAATATTGAAGACATCATTCAAATGGATTTATTGTGCTGCAGTTAAGGAGACTACCCGAGATTTCGCCGGCTTGCTTTTTACCCTGTATGAGTGACTGTAGTGGTATTCATTCATCCGTTTTTCTTTCCCAATTATTTGCATTTTTTTTAAACTGCAGTAATTTAAAGAATGGATGCAAGCAGGCAATGAGAGAAGCTCACAGGAAAGAATACTGCTTGAAATGAAAGGAGAGAGATTGCTTTCACTTTGATTTTGATTGATATTTATTTTTAGTTTTCACTGGACAAGCAGGGCTTTCACTGCTTGCCCTGATGGGATGGCACGTACTGAATTGCAAGCTTTTCTTCTTGAAAGTATTTGTTTTAGGATATGCAAAATAAAAAAACACTAAAGCTTTTAAAAGTACAATATTTGTTTGCCAAATATAGTGGACTAATAGTAGAAATCAACACAACATAGAAATACACAAGATAGAAAGTAAATGACTTTTTTTCTGTCAGTTTCTTAACATCAGAGTTTGTTTCAAACTTCTCTGATCATTAGGCTTGTTTTCACAAACATCACCACCTTCCCCTAGATTTTAGGACTAGCTTCACTATTGCCAAAAATAAAGACCCAGATCATCAAGGAATCTTTGTGGGTTACTAATGAAGCCTGCTGGCATCAAAGTTTCCCCCACAATGGTGACCATGTGAGACCAAGACTCACAGATTGTGAGGATGTGCATCTCTGGCTCATTAGGCACCCCTTTGGACAACGATCCTCCACAGGAAGCTCATTCAGAGTCTCACATGTATCGAGACTTTGGACACTTCTTTTTCTTACAGTTTCAGCAACTTTTAAACTGAAGCCTTGATGTTTACCCTGGAAGTTCTTATTTTTTCATGTTCTCTTGAATGAATGAATCATTTTAAACATTTGTCTGAATCATCTGTCTGAATATAGCATTAAAGAGAAGCATGTCAATATCCTATTTTTCTGAGTTAAGCATTTAAAAGAAAAATAGATAAACTTTTAAATTGCAATAAGGCTTAAAGTAATGTGTGATTAGCCACTATGAGTGACAGGTGGGTGCCGGTCTGCTAGGCCTCACCTCCACTAATTGGAGTAACTGAACTAGAGCACTGGGCTGTGTTTTAGCTGTTGTGCATTTTTAATGGTATAATCTGACAAATAACACGTCATCCTGTGCAGTTAACTGGACCAACAGACTATCCAACAAATGTGTAAATGAAATTCTAGCACTTTGCTTGTGTACTACTTAGCATTAATATGTAGTAATGGGGTTTTAATAATCACAATAACAACACGATGTTAATGTGCCTGTCATTTTGGATGTGTGACAATCATCGTCACAATGTAGGGTTAAGTGAATAAGACCTAAAGACGAGCCAGTTACCCGTGGCAACTACTAGTTGCTAGGGAAAAACATGTATTTCGTTATCAATTGGTGAGAGGATAAAACTTCCTTGCTGTTGCTAACGTTGCTAACAGATTGCCCAGTTGACTGTGGTTTGCATTGAACACGCTGACTTGTGACACAAACCGAAATGGAGACTGTTTGAAGCACAGCTGTTTGAAGCACAGCTTATACTTTTTGCTACTACACAACTAGTAGCTGGCAAATGTTTGCAGACAAACATGCTTCAAGTTTTATTGTCATGTACAGATAAATAGTGTAGCAACATTTGCCTGTAATAAAATTCTTAGGCTCGTGTTCCTCAGCTTTGAATATATAGAAAGTGTTCAGGTATATTAAAGAAAGAAACAGCTGGGAACCAAAAAAATCGTATTTGGTGCTAAACACACTTTGCGATTGAATCCGATTGCCACTATTTGCCAACCAGTCAGGGAATAAACATTTTTCCTCAAGCAATGTGTGAATAATGTCACATGAGAAACCTCTGTAGCATTGTAATATTACACACACAACTATGGATGCATTTTGCTAAAACAAAACAGAAAAACAACTAAAAAAAAAGACGATGGGTGACATCACAGTGACTACATCCAGTGTTTATATAGAATCTGTGAGAAGAACTGATCACTTTTTCCTTCAGCCTAGAGAGACATTGCTGTTGTAAAGAGTGTAATTTTTCTTTTATTCAGCTCGCTGCAAGATAAACTCGGTAAACCTTTGTTACATTTTATATCTAAAAAGCTGGATATTTGAAAAACTGGACAAATAAATGAAACAATCTGGAAGATGGCATCAAACTAGGTGAGGTCATTTAGAAAACATATTTCAAACTGAGGTGATTTAGAAAACATATTTCTTGATAATTGGTTGAGTCAAGCCTGTAGCATCTGCAAATAATATGCTATGGCTAATTAACTCTTACCTTGGAAACCTACATGTGCACAGGTGGTTGCGGGTATTTGTGAGCCCCTTGAGGGATTATTTTTATTATTACTTGTGAGAAATTAAGGCTAATAAAAGACAGTAGAAGCCTCGCTACCATCCCTGGATCTGCACCGTGCGTGGCTCGTGCGTGAGAGGGGAAGTCATTAAAATATAACATCAAACAAACAGGCAGCTGTGCTACTCGTGTTTGTCATACTTTATTTGGTGTGGAATGAGGAGAGACAGATCTGAACAGAGCGGGACACCACCAATCAGATACACCTCCCCACCTGAATCCTCCACTTCAATCCAGAGTCAATTATGCAGCCTGCTCGCCTCTCCTCACATTTAATGCCTGGCTGCTGATTCAGAGAGCGGCCCCGTTCTGGTCTGGCAGGAATCAAAGTGTGAGGTAATCTGCGGGGACTTGTGAAGAAAAAAGAGGCACCAGTTTGCGGAGCCTCTCAGATTGGAGGTCACAGTCCGGGCCGGCACATCTCAGACACACAGACAGGTCGGTAATTATAGGCGAAAGATCTATCCCTGCTGATTAGACCAGCTATTTCTACATAACTGTCCATCAGCTGCCATCTCACATCTTCATCTTCATCCACTCTGCTCAGATACCTTTGCTACAGATCAGGCCTAAAGCCCGGGGGAACAAATCCCGAAGCCTCAACCCACCTTCTCATAAAAAAGGCTACAAAATTATGATCAAAGATCCAAGCCAGACCTTTGATAATGTTGCGAATACAGTGAAAATGGCTTTTTCAGAAGTGGCAGAGCAGCTTTTGTGCAAGGAAAGGAGAGGTGGTGCGACGCAGAGCATTAATATTCCATCTAGTTCTGCCTGGGTTAGCCTCTCTCACCGCCCCAGCATGGCTGCTCTGCATTAACAGACTGTCTGAGGGAGAAACCTCGGGAGGCTCGGAAAGCACTGGCTCTCACCTGGTCCTGCATGTGAATAAAGATCTTCTCCCAGCTGAGAAAACAATCAGCCGTTGTAATATTCACAAGCAGTGGGGCTCACAAATCTCACCTTCTTGGTGCAGGCAGAACGAGGAGACATTGAAAATGTTTGTTTTTACAAGGTGAACTGTATTTTTCTAGTTTGTTATTTTGACATTCAGATAAAGACTCACTGAGGATTAAGGAGCTTGAAGTGAAACAGCAAAATATGCTTGACATGCATTACTCATCACTTCTCAAATCGATGTCCCATGAGGGCTTGCGTTCAATGTGAATCACAGAAATTCTCAGCAAAATATCAATCACATTGAGGATTATGTGGGATCTTTATTTTTCATGCTTTGTTTGTGCACAAAAACACATTACTTGCTCCTCAAAAATCACTCAGCTTAGTGTTTGAGACCCGGTCACTGATAAAGATGTAGTTTATGGTCCAGTCTGTGGGGAATAATGATGAATTTCGTCATTAAAACGTAAAACAACATCTTAACACTTCTGCAGAGGGGACAGCAAGGTGAGTTGCTGCTTTATGTTTTCAAGTATGATGAGATAACTGCTAGCTATCCTATATGGTACAAAAACAACAGGCGAGGCTTTAATTTAATGATGCTCTTTAGCTTCTTTAACATGACCATCAGAGACCACTCGTGCCATGCAGATGGAGGACAAGAGGCCACTTCAGTCAGGACAAGAATAATTTCACAGATTATAAGCTGTCATTATATCACTGGCATTAGCTGCTGAAACACACATACTTATGCCCCTCATTAACTCTTTTGTTTTAGTGGTTTGCACTGCACGCTGGCTTTGTTGCAGACGACACAGCGCGATCATATATTCAGTTCATAATCTCTCTCTTTTTCTATTTATTGGACCATCAGTAATAAATTGATTATAATGCTTTGATGTAAATTTTAAACCTGGAAGTCAGCGATGTTCTCCTGCATCAGTCAGACCCCACTGCTGTGAAAAGTGCTGTAAAATGTCATTTAAGCCCAAATCAGACCGCAGTGACTCGTTCCTACAGCATGTCTCCGTTTTTGCAGGAAACCCTAATAACTTTTCCCTTTTTAATGATGCGCCTGTATCAGTTAATGAAAATCTATAATGGCCTCATAGTGGCTTATAAAATCCTATTTAATCCCATTTAGTAAAGTGAATGAATTCAGGCCCATTTAGCAGCTATTTAAACCTCATTTGTTTACTAAAACAGTTTAAATTTTCAGCGTAATAATGCCATAGGTTCTTTTTGTGTAAGACAAACCCCGGACCTTTGTCACTTTATCTCCCTGTCTCTGTTTATTGCTATTATCTGAATATAAACCAGTATTATAGAATAGAATAGAATGTCTTTATTTTCATTGTCACAGGTACAACGAAATTGAAAGTGGTCTCCGATTGGTGCATCATCCATAAAAATATAAAATTTAAAAATAAAAATACTTAAAGTGGTAATAAGAATAAAATATAGACAATGGCCTGAGCCCACATGCACACAGACATCAACAGTATGAACAAACATTGACATAAAGATGGCTTTAGCCACCATGACGTTCATTATGAAACGTCAACTTCAGGTTTTTGAAGCCACAAGCGACCACATCTGGATGAGGTGTAGGGATGCAGACAGCATGGTGGTGCAGTATTTGCGATTCGCACCACACTCCAAGACAATCCGGCAGCAGACGATTGGTTTGAATCGACTGGAATGGGTGGAGTTACGTGTATCTTCCTCCCACAGTCCACAGATAGGCATACTGAGATAACTGGAAATTCTAAATTGCTCATAAGTGTGAAGTTGAGAGTGAATGGTTGTTTGTCTCTATATTTTAGGCCTTTTGCAGCAGCTGTGAGAAGCTCCAGCACCCCCATGACCCTAAACTGGATAAGGAAATAGGATGTATGGATGGTTGTAGTGTTATATTAATGCCAGCAGTATGAGTGCAATGCAGAGAATGCACAAATACCTACTAATTAGTGACATGCACATAAAACACTACAATTCCACTCTTTAGAGCTGAAACACAGACTCTTTGCTGTGAAGACGAGGTCAGGTTACACTAAACATGCATAAAGTCTGCACTGGAATGGATTGTGGTGAATGGACATTTCCAAAAAACAACACAACAACACACTGAACTGGAGGTAATCTATGGCATATATTTTGAGGGTAGGGGAAAATGCTGAGAATGCCACGTGGTTATTAAGCAAAGAAAGGAGAGAAAACAAAGGCCAGCAAGACAAGAAATGTGGTTTATTTTCTGCAAAGGAATTAAAGAAAATATGCACGCAAGGCTGAAGCATCGCTTCTTTATAACCGTTTGGCTTATGAAGAAGTAAAAACCAAATTGTTATACCTGGTGGCATAAAAACACTTCTGCAAGGAAAAGACTCAAACGCAGCTTAGGTTACTGCTTATAGAAAAAACAGGACGGATTTTGTTTCTGCAGTTGGATGAAGAGACTGCCAGTGCCCGACTGCTCACTGGCTTGTAGCAATTATCTGGAGGATTGTGGATGTGTGTCTGTGAACTGAAATCAGACAAGAGAAGAATAATAACAAATTGCAAATCAAAACAGCCATTCAGTGCTCTCCATCCAGGTGTTCTGAGCATAGACGATGTCACGATGTCCATTCTGAGGAAGCAGCTGGCAGCAGTCGAGAGAAAACAGGGAACACATCTGCAGAACAAAACCATATTATCTCAGAATGAGTCCTTTTCTGCAGGAAACATTATGACTTGTAGCAAGAAGAGTACGGATGTATTTAAAAAAAAAAAAAAACAGTGATGATGGCTTCTTTCCATTCACATTTACACAGTTAAAAAAAGCTGCTTCTTTGTGCATCTTGGATTTCTGGACACAACTACAGGAAACAGGGTTGTCATTAGTGCCGTGCTGTTTTTGGAATAACAGGATAATAGGTGTGAAGAAGGTGGGTGACCATCAGGCTCAAACTATAGTTTAAGAGATCCATCATCAAATATTGCTGCAGGATAGAAGAGCTTTCTAATTTGTTCACAGCTGATGCCGACCTGTTCGAATTTAATTCAAACATGTAGCAACAATAAAAGGGTCGATGCAGCAAAGAAACAAAATGTGACTATTTGCAGTATTTTGTGGGATATTAGTCAGGTTAATTGTTAAAAAAAATGGTGACATAAATTGATCACAGGTCTCCAAATGTCCTAAAAACCTTTGGTTATCTGCCTGCATGCAGATAAATAAAACAGTAAATAAAAAAGAGATAAGCTCTCAGGGGGAACAAATGTTTAACAGCTTTATAAGCACCAAATTTTGCTACAACAGGAAAATTTGACATCTGCCACCACACATACACACACAACAGCAATCAGAGAGTTAGTTTTAGCGCTTTATAGAGCCTTTTGTAAATTGGACAGTTTCTGAATTGTTTTTTTAAGGCTTTTATGAGCCTATCGGGGGTTAAAAATGTGTTGTAGTCAACAGAGGACCTTGTAATTTCTTTAAGTTACTTGAAAGTCAATAGAGTATTATTGTGAAGGAAAGCTTGTGGGACCAGGTCATCGTGTGCTGGAATGAGGCTCAGGAGGTAATCAGATGTCTTACGCAGAAGCATTTAATGAAGCTCGGTCGAGGCGAATAGAGTACAGTAATGGAGTTTGAGAGATAGAAAGCCGCGCTCCTTTCTAAAGGTCATTAAGAGGTATTTGTGCTCGCTCTGTACACGAGTACACAACACTTTAAAGTTTCACACTTCATGGAGGGAGATGAAATGCTGTGCATGGAAGGTTTTTCTGCTAAACTGGGAACAAAAGGTAGTCCTGAAATCTGTTCCCTTTTGCACCACATACACAGGTATCACATTCTTACACTTTAGTAGTGACGCACTGCTGGTGAGTGACCACTGATCGACCCCTTCTCCTACTGACTCTTTCTAAACTGTGAATGGTCTGTACTCTTGTACCACCTTTTTAACCTTCGCTTACTTCTACTGAAGTTTTTTTTTTATTCAGCCATTCAAGCACATGTGTGCAAGCAAGCCTGCATTCAAGGTTTGATGTCTTCAGATTGAGGTGCTTTTTTTCTATTTTGGGGTTTGTGTAATTATAGAGAGGAGATAACCTTAGTATTGTAACAAACAGAGTGACCCCATATATGGATGAACAGTGGAGTGCTATGTTTTCAATGCTAGAAAGCTCAGTTAACTTGTATGGATGCAGTTTATAGATGTATGGACTGTGACAGACTAATAAACTATCTCCTTACTGTTATGTAGGTTTACTGGCCAGAACTGACTTAATGAGACTAAACATGAAGTGCATGAGTTAGTAGTCATTAGTGGAGTAAAGCCCTGTTTGGCCGTGCTGTCAAATATAAACCTAAGTTTGTGGAAATGGCACAGACAGCAACACAGGAAGAGTCAGCTGCAGGTCCACAGGAAGCAGTAGTTTAAATAGGTGCTCTGCACTCAGCTCCAAATAGCAATTCCTGCAACACAGAATAGACTGGCATCATCGCAAGAGGCCCTGGGGCCACAACAAAATAAAAACTAGATTAAAATCCTCGAATTTCACTCACCAAAACTGAAGCACAAACTTCTCAGACTGGCTGTACCTCACATGAAGCCATATTATTTGTCAGGAAATTGCATTAAAATGCCCCAAAAGGCACAAACACTGCAGAGAGGTTCTGTTTTGTGATTCAAGTTAGTGGAGGTAAGTTCCTAGCAGTAGCTGATTGATTCCAATTACAGGCAGCTCTGGCCAAAGTGCCAGGGTCTTAAGTCCAGCATCCAGAAGGATGAGATATAAAAGATGAGCCCTTGTGGAGCTGTGATGAAGGAGAAAACTATCCATAGAGGCTAAAAACAGGCTGTAAACATGCATTTTAATGGACGTCTATAGAGACTGATATGCTTTGGAGCAACCCTCGTGTGCTGGATATCTGTAGGTGGTTTGTCAGTGTGATGCTATGACAAACATTTAAAGAAGATACAGGGCCTCCATGCTAATGTATGCATGGAAATCTTGCACTGTGCACAAATTAAGTGTCATTTGTATGCAAAACTAACACATAATTGTATTGATTTATAAAACATGCACCGGCCAATGTTCTAAATAAATGCATACTGCTAGGCATGCATTTTTTAAATATAAAGAAACATTTAATCTCAGCAGGGTGCTGCAAGTAGGATGAGGAGAACAACAGCCTGCATTTTATGAAGGTGATTTGTATGAAAGACGAGATTTTTTTGGGATAAAACTTAAAGTTATGACCAGGCAGATTGAACGGGGAGCCCCATGTTGCCGGTCCTGTTCCATCTTTCCTTTGGCACATTGTTAAGGAGCTCCAATTATCCCGAGTGGTCCCACATCGCACATCTCTTCATTTTCAAACCCACTAGCCTTCAGCTTCCACGTCCACCTCCGCAGCTTTGATTTCCCTGCAGGCCAGCGTGCAGTCCTGCTGCATTCGTGCTTCAGAGGCAGGCTTCCCTCGCTTCTTGATGTCACCTCACACATGTAATAAGGAGAAGGAAAATCTGCGCCTCGTCGTACTGTGTCCTTGTTATCCTGAGGTGGTAGAAAATTTCCCCCGCTTTTTAAAATAAGAGGGCTGTGATTGTGAAATTTTCAGTTTTGCTGAATGAACACGAATGAGTGTCCTTGGGTAATAAGCTCTCCAGAAAGAGGAATGCAAGAATTTCCCTTTTCTCTCACAAATGCTAATCGGCAGTGAAGTGAGCTGCTCAAATTCTCCCATTGCCCGTAAAGTCGGGTGAAAAAGAGCGACAACATTTCAATCCAGCTGTGCAGAGAAGAAAAGCATAATCACACTCTGCAGTGGCTTCTGTGTGGAGATGCTGTGAGGAGATAAACACAGCCCCCTCGGGGAAGGTGGGCAGACAGAGACGGATTTGCTTTATCTTCTTAAACAGCGACATAAGTGAAAGGTTGATTTAAGAAGTCTGGAGATAATTAAGACCTCATCCTGATGTCAGCCCCCCTTTTTCTACTAACAAGACAGTAAAGAGCACATTGTGAACATTCACACCTTTATATGTTTTTTATATTAAGCTGCATGCATGTTTTTCTTCTTCTCAAACTGTGCAAACAGCAGAGTTTAATGGGAAGTTGTTTTTGAGTGTGTTTGCAAATCTGATCAGACACACCATTTCAGCATAAAAGCTGTGCTGTTGTGTGCTTTTGTCAGACTAAAAGAGATTACCACAGGGATTTACTATACCAGAGTTTTCAGATGATAAGTGTGAAAATGGGAATATGAAAAGGTTTAAATTTTTGTATAACATTCACATTTAAAAGGGAATTTTTGTATCGTGGCCAAGATTCCTGAACGACAAGGATGAGGGAAAAAAAGTGAGCAAAAAAACATAAAGAGTGACCACAAAGGGGAGGAAAATGACTTTACTGGGGCACAAAGTCAGTGGAAATAAAGTGACTACAAAGAAAGGCAGTGATGCATCATCTTTATAATAACTGGAGAAATCAGTAAGAGTTTGAGGTTGTTTGGAGAAGCGATTTCCACGTTTTGGCCTAAAAGTAGCTGCTGCCTACTTCACTCTATGTGTAGGAATCATAGTTGGTTATCTTTGTAAGGACATTCATTGATATTAATGCATTAGCGATGTCGCCTTACCCTAATGTTTACCATCACCACATCTAACTCAGTCTAAACCCTCAAACAGGGCTTTGGAGGCTGTGTAAGAAAACATGAGCCAGCCAAAATGTTCTGGCAACATTAAATCAGTCTCATGTTTTCTAAAACACAAAACGATTCTCACACAGCTAGCAGGACATGCTCTTTTTTTGTAGTTTCATGTATTTTTTGTCAGTGAGAAAAGAACTTCAGTCACTGACTCATGCTGTTTGGGATTAACGATTCTTGAGAAAACTGCAACCCTCAATCTGCCTGTTCTGCACAGCCACGCTTTGAACAGTCATAAATGCTTTCAGTGAATGTGTTCTTAAAACTGTCCTCTTTTCAAAATGATTGTCTGCATGTGAAATGTTTATGGGACATCTGTAAATTGTAGCTACAGAAAGAAAAGTTAGACCAGAAACCCAAGGGGTGAAAAATGAACACTGAAGTTTTTATTTGTTTCAACATTTTCCTCCTTCATGAAACTCTGCAGGAGGTGAATGCAGGAGGAAACGTGGTCTACAGCTTTTGAGGAGTTGTGAAATGAACATTTTTTTTTTATTTCACAAAAAACAAGAGCGTAAAGTTAAAGTGCAAACTGCATCCAGGACAGAAACAGCTGCTTCATATTGTTGACAGAACATCGGCTCTTTGCAAGCATCTGCACAGACAGCGTGCTAACACAAAGCTAGCCAAGACCCCAGCTCAGAGCCTGATCTTCAATAAAAGAAGCGGTGAGCAGTCAGGACTGAAGCCTCAGTTTTGTTCTTGTTGTTGGTTTTATGTTTATATGTTACTTTATAAGAAAGATAATGTGTGTGTCCTGATTAGGATAGACCTCTCTGTCATAACTAATCATTATGTGGCAGTGCATTTCAGGTCATGTAACGTTAAAGTAATGTAACGAGTTGTGCAACAAGCTGTTTTTTCTGACAAGTAATTATGTAATGTAATGTAAGAAATGTAACAAGTAATGTGCAATACAGTACTTTTTTTGTGTAATGACCTCAACACTGGTTCTGATTCAGGCAGTTGTATCCAGTTGGGCTCTGCCTCCCCTCAGTTAATTCAAGTCACTGAACTTTTTTTTGTGCATTTTTAATGGAAATATTTGAATATGACCTACTGTGTCGTAGAGACTAGCCAGAAATTAGTGCTTCAGCTTTGGTTAATGAAATTCTAGGATATTATTAATCTGCTCAATAATCAAATGACAACCTGAAACCAGCATGTAAGAAACCCGCGGTTCCTCCAGTGGCTACATCAGCTTAAAAAAGTCAGTCAATTCCCACAGACTCCCATGTTAAAACTGCTCATCATTCAAACCATGCCTACAGCTTGGCAACCAAGAATCCTTTTGGTCACTATGGATAGTTTCTCGCTTCATAATAACTGCATAGTGAATAAATATTCCAGGGTCTGGCTGCTTTGATTGAAAAGCAGCGGTAGGTGAGATCTGTTTGCTCAACTTCACCTGTCTTGCTTTAAATCACTGAACTGGACCTCTGGACTCTGTCTGTGGTGCCGGTCCCTTTTGGTGCACTACATATGATAATAGCTGCCACCGGTGCACCTGGTTTGTATTTGCTAGTTTCAGTTGGGTTTAGATTTCTATTGATTTCTTTTTTGCACAAAAGTCTCAGTGAGCTTTTCCAAACTGCTGGCTCTCATACTTCAATTCATTGTGTTATTTATTTTTTTACAGATAAATATTTAGTGTCAGTGGTCTCTTTGTCCTCACCACGAGCTGCAGTATACCAGTACAAGACATTGTTCTGCAACACAATGCACGGTGACAGAGAAAATATTGCAGCTTGGTTGTTTTCTAAAGTCCTTCTTCCAGCCGTCACCTTTAACTGTGTCTGTGTGTAAGAAGCTGAACTTCTGGCACCGAGCTCAGTATAGACAGAACTACACGGACAAGAGGACAAATCCCTAGTAACAGCATTTAGATCACATTTGTTCAGTGGATACAAACAGCATAGCCTGACAATCATGTCTGCTGAATACAAAACAGCAGCTTACAGTAAAAATGAATGAACCCATTCAAATGCTTCCGAACAGACATACAAATGTACGGCGAAGCCAATTGTTTCTGAGCCGGGGACGTTTTCATTTATCACGAGAAATGATCAGGAGTGAGAGAAAGAAAAAAATGTGGCTGTGAGACTGTTTCTGTTGTGACGGAATGAATGGAGCAGACTTTAGCTGAGGTAAGGGTTTCTGACTGTGGTGATGAATCGGTCGAGGCTTATTATCATTGAACAGTGTGGTGATATAATCTCAGCCTGTCCATAAATCCAATGCTGTGTCCTTGGTTTAAATTTTACTACATGCTACAAAAACTTTTACTGCTGCACAGCGACATATGGTGGTTCGGATTTCTGGATGGTCCATGTGGGGTGCAGCAAAGCATGTGTGAAGTTTACACATAGACTGCATATAAAAGATGGATGTAGCCCCCTTGACGTGTTGGTGAGCTGAGATGTTGCTGTTGCAATCGCCGCTGGAGCTCTTTGAAAGCAAACATCACAAGAACTGGGCGCATCTGAATGAGAAAACCGAGAGAAGTTGCAAGCTTGTTGTCTCTGTAGATCAGCGTCATAAATTATGAAATGAACAGCATGTTGTATTCAGTAAGACATGAAACATAAATGCATCAGGAAAATGTTTACTAATGTCACGGAGCAAGTGTGTTGAGGGTTGTTCTCCCATAAACTTCTATATAACAGCAAGTCTTTTGGTGACCGCTGGAATTGCCCCCTGCTGGTCATTTGAAAGAATGCAGGTTTAAGGCGCTTCACTGTCCAGATATGGAAACTGAGTCCAGCTTTTTTAAGATAAGAATAAACGTTATTGTCTCACATGGGAAATTTGTCTTGGACAAACAGTACTATACGTAGCTGCATTTGCATTATAAAACCCATCAAATATTAAAAGATAATACAATAATTTGCCATGATACAAATCTGGCAAACATACAGGTGCACGACGATGTGGCGCTGGACCTTTTCAAAAGGGCTAAGTCCTTGTTTGAGAGTGCAGTGGATGCTGGGAGGAATGAGAGATTATAGTGGTTATGTACAGTCTATGGCAGCTATTCCCATTTTGAAATGTCAAAACATTCCTCAGGCCCTCCGAACCTTTAACTATAACTCTGATCATCAAATAAGCCAACAGAGAAGTATTTCTTTGTCTGTGTGTTTGCATTTAATTTTGGTCTTCTGACGGTGTGCTTGTTTAAAGCGGTTTCTCTGTTAACAGCTTTAATTCTTACAGTGCTTTTCAGTTAATTCCTTCCATTCACAGGATATAGGAGGAGCTCAATATCCAAAACAGATCAGAAAATAAAGAATCATGTTTAATTTTCAAATGCCATAGCTTTGATCCATCACATGTAAATTTAATGCTTCAATTATTACAAATTTTTGCCAGCTGGCAATAATGTTGGTGGCACAGAGTAGTCTGGAAAACTGTTTCATAATCCATGAAGAGACACAGTTGAACCTTGAACCTGGGTCTTGCAATACATTGAAAACCTCCCTCTCTCTCTATTTTGCTCTCTCTGTCGCTCGCTCAAGTTTATGGATGGAGGGAGCAGGCTGGGTACAGAATACTGAAATTCCATAGGTTGGTTGTTTTCTCAGTTCTCCAAATATTTGCTCTTTCCTGGCCAGAGGGTATAAAGAATGTTTTCACTGCATTTAATTAAAATCCTCTGTTTCCTTCCTTCACAGCCTGCAGAGTAAATATGATTGTTCTGCCTCATTGCCTCACAATCCAAATCGAATCATAGACCCTTAATATTGCTACACTCCTATTTGTTGTTGTTTTTCTTCTTCTCGGTGCAGCAATACCCTCGCTGTCCCCGAAGCGATACATCACACAAAACAGCAGAAGCACAATAAAAACCAGAAAAGGACTGTGGACTGACTCTTCATCCTCTCTGCTGTCTGATGCGAGTTTCCCAAGGCAAGTTGTTTTTCAGCTGCTGGCAACAAAATCCGACTCTTGCTGTTAAAATTGAGGGAAAATAACAGTGGGAAGAGATTCACCTGCGTAATCTCCCCCTAAGATGGCCAGCAGACGCAGCAGTGCTATCCTGTTACTTTCTCTAATCTGGATTCTACCAGCGTGAAATCCTAACAAGTATAGATCTCATAGTTTCTTTTATGAATTATTTCTGCTCTTTTCTACTGTGGAGGGAGACCTGGGGGACCCGGGCTTGTCCAAGCAGGGACATTAATTTTCCTGCAGTAGGCCTACATAGCTTGCAGTCACTCTATTTATACTCCTGCGTGAGTAACCCTGGATAAGATCTTTAAATTTGATGTCACAGCAGCAGATCAGACTGGAGGTTTGTCGAAATCTTCCACCGCAACAAAAAACATCTTCCCTTGCAAATATAACGAGAGATGAGAGCTCAGATGCACAATACCACTGATGCACTTTCATGCTCATTTGCTCAGAGTTTGAAGCATTAGCGCCTTGGGACGTGAACTCCTTTTATTCTCGTTAGCTCCTTGGCTGGCCTGCTTAGGTTCAGTAACGACTTAAAATGAGATGAAATAGATGCACTCTGCATCTCTCAAAGCCTCAAGGCTCTCAGACAGATGACAGATTCAATGATTTGTTGTGACAGTCCTCGTCTTTTCAATGAAACGGAGGCGAGTTCACACATTCATTCTTACCTGTCTCCAAAACTGAAGTCATTTCTCTGATGCTGAATGATGCTCTTTGTAAAAAATGCAAAAACAAAATCTGTTTTTAGCCAAACATCTGGTATTGCTTTAAAAATGGTCACTCTGGTTTCTATGGGTTTGACTAATGCTCACTTTAATTAATGCCTCCATTTATTTTATCACTTAATCACTCACATAGTCAGAAAATACGTATAACTAGATCTCAGATGCCAAAGGGCTTATTTTAATCTTATTTTCCTACATTTTTATTAGACTTAAGACTGAAAAAAAAGAAAAGAAGGCAGCAAATATGAACATCAGAGAATATGGATCTACAGAGTATTTTTGGGCTGATGTTTGAAGTAAAATAATACCTGATTAACCTTTGTGATATACACTATATCTCCAAAAGTATTAGCTCACCCATCCAAAATCATTGAATTCAGGTGTTCCAATCACATCATAGGCACAGATGTATAAAATCAAGCACCTAGGCATTCAGACTGCTCCTACAAACATTTGTGAAAGAATGGGTCGCTGTCAGGAGGGAGAATTTCCAGCAACAAATCCAGTTGTTAAAAGTGGAACCAACTGGGAACGACAACAACTCAGCCACAAATTGGTAGGACATTTAAAATCATGGAGCAGGCTCAGTGGATGCTGAAGCCCATAGCGCACAGAGGTTGCCAATTTTCTGCAATCAATCACTACAAAGCTCCAAACTTCATGTGGCCTTCAGATTAGCTCAAAAACAGGGCATAGAGAGCTTCCTGGAATGGGTTTCCAAAGCTGAACAGCTGCATCCAAGCCTTACATCACCAAGCACATACAAAATGTTGGATTCAGTGATGTAAAACATGCCTCCATCGGACTCTAGAGCAGTGCAGATGGTACTTCTCTGACGGGACTGTGCCAAGTGTAAAGTTTGGTGGAGGGGGGAGTATGGTGTATGGGGTTGTTTTTCAGAAGGCCCCTTAGTTTCAGTGAAAGGAACTCTTAGTGCTTCAGCATATTAAGACATTTTCGGTAATTTCATCCTCCCAACTTTGCGGTTGGGATTTGATTTTGGTATGGAAACCTAACTTTGAGATGAATTAGAGTGGAGACTGTGAGCCAGGCATTTTCATCCAACATCAGTGTCTGACTTCAAAAATGCACTTATGAAGGAATGGTTAAAAATTCCCCCAAACATTCCTAAACCTTGTGGAAGATCTTCCCAGAAGAGTTGAAGCTGTTATCGTGCAAATGGTGGGCTGACATTCTTTTAAACCCCGTGCACTACCAATCCATAGGGTTTTAAACTTGTCACTCATGTTCATATGTGTTGAATACTTTTGGCAATATAATGTATTACTTAGTTGTGTTTAATAAATCAGGAAAAATGTAACTGTACCTTGCTTAAAGTGTCATCAAAACTGAACAAAACTGTGTTTGTTCAGTGTGTTTTGGTGTCATTTTGATTTGTTGTGTATCTCCTACGTTTTCCGGCCAGGAGCGCTTAGTTTAGCCAGGTTAGAGAGTGTGGGAGCAGGCCGCCACTGAGTCTATTATTCTCCATGTAGACCTGACTTTGACAAACGTTGTCTATCATGGCTTAAACCAGTTTATTTTTGTTTAGAACATGTTTATTTCACATGAGTTGTTTAAATATTATCCAACTATGGCTAAACTACCTTTTTCTCCTCACAGGGTTGTCCTCTGGGGATTTTGTAGGCGTGACGATGGCATGTATAGATTGCGTTCTTGGTCGGGTCTAACTTTAAAAAAGGATTTTTCAATCTTAAGGGACTTCTTGGTTAAATAAAGGTGAGATCGAATATAATACCACGTGTTTTCCTGTATACAGCCCCAGGGCACATATACAGATCATAGTAAGGCAGTGAAAGGCCAGATAAATCCAGAGACATACAACTGAAGTAAATCACTTCTGCTGCAAATCTCCTCTGCTCTCCTCTTGCAATCAACGGTGCTGCACACGCTGAGTATTGCTTGTCCAGTGTAATCACAGAACAGTCTCAAAGCACAGGAAGCCTGGATGTGCACTGGAGGCTCAATATGACAGACACTTTTCAGATAAACAGAAAGAGAGAGGAAAAAAACTGGGTAGGTGGCTGTGTAGTTGTAAAAGAACTTTTCTTCAGATTATAATTCAAGTTAAACCTAACACAGTAAAACAGGCTTCACTAGTCTATCAGATATTCTTAATGGGTATAATTTTTACATTAGCACTGAAAGCACTGGTTTTGATCGTGTTTCCCAGTTGCCTTCCTTTGGAGGTTTTCTCGGCATGCCCAGTTGGGAGGAGACGATCCGGTAGACCCTGAAGTCGCTGGAGGGATTATACATCTCATCTCGTCTGGGATGATCTTGGGATCCCGTGAGAGGACTTGGAAAGCACTGCTCAGGAGAAGGATGCCTGGAATACAGTGCTTAGCCCGCTACCACCATGACCCAACTCCGGATTAGTGGAAAAGAATGGATGACAGATTTTTCCAACATACAGCCTTCTGAAACATTGGGATAGCTGCTACGAATTAAAAGACACTACTGTCACTTTGAACAATGATTGGCTGCGCACAAGGCTTTGTATTGACTTGCCCACTGGCAGATAAAGCTGTTTATTGTTTAACAGTGGGGATTTTCTTCAGTCTTGAGCAACTGGGAAAGGACTCAAATCATTTGTTTGTTAGCTGATGCCTCGGGCAGCCCAACTGCATAGGTTTTATGTGCTGAAAAAAAAGAAACTGATCTGTAAATCAGATTTAAAATGAAGGCACAATGAAAACAATGACCACAACCACAGAAAGTTAAACTATTAATTTAATTTTAGTGGAAAAGACCACTGGCCGATTGGCCAATTTAATTTAGTTTACCATAATTAAATTAACTGAGAGGTACTCATGTCTTACAGTATTTCTAATTGTATTCATCACACACTGGATCAAAACTGATCTCCAAAAATATCCTGTTTTACAGTGCACACTCACACACCTTTGTGACTTATATCTGTTCATGTGCTCATTAATGCAAATATCTAATCAGCCAGTCACATGGCAGCAACTCAGTACGTTTGTTCATTTAGGCTTGTAAAGAGGACACGATCAAGAAGTCTTGCTGAAATTCAAACCAAGCATCAGATTGGGGGGAAAAAGGTGACTTTAGTGACTTTGAATGTGACGTGGTTGCCAGATCAGCCCTGTTTATTATATGGATTATCAATAAAAAGTAGCGCTGGTGGTAATTGTGTGAGGGATATCTTCTCGCACATTTTGGGCTTCTTAATGCCAACTGAGCATCATTTAAACCCCATAGCCAGTCCATCCCTTTACAACTGCAGTGTACCCATCTACCAAGGGCTGCTTCAGGCAGGATGATGCACCACATCACAAAGCTCATCTCAAACTGGTTTACTGAACATTACAATGAGTTCACCGTCCTTAAACGGCCTCCATGGTCACCAGAGCTTAATCCAGTAGAGCACCTTTGGGATGTGGTGGAATGGGAAATTAGATTGTGGATGTGTAGCTGACAAATCTGCAGCAAATGTGTGATGCTATCATATCAACATGAACTAAAGGCTCTGAGCAATGTTTCCTTCATGTTATTGAATCTGTTCGATGAAGACTTGAAGCAAACCTGAGGGCAAAAGGGGGGAAATGTGTTAGTAGTCATCATCATATCACAGGACAAGTAAGATTAGTCTTTGGTAGCAGCATTAGCGGGATCAAATGTTAGCATGATAGCATAAATAACTTGCATGTAACTACAGAGCTCTCCAAAAAGCAGGGACTTCCTGTTGCGTCACTGTTTTCTCTTCTATTCTTTACCAAAGGAGATCAATGTAAAAATCAAGCCAAACTGTCATTAGATGGCAGCCATGCATCAGTGTGTTGCCTCTTTTACTCCTCATTAATTTGCAAGTAATCAAAACCTGCTCAGACATGATTGGACAAAAGCACTTAAAGATGAACGTAAACCAGAAGCTTGAGGGACCAATAATCATCTCCCTTGTCTGCAGATTCTGCACATTCATATGCAGAGCTATGTTTATAGAGATTTATATTAGTGTAACAATGAAAGTCTCTCGCCTTTGGGAGAACACAGGTATTAGCTGTTCAGTGTTACAGTACAGGGTGCGGCACCCCCCTCATGTAGGGAGGAATGGAAACAATATTTACACATTACAAATGATGACCTGGGTCATAACAATCTGCTGAGATTGGGTTGATCTCTTTGTTCTGCATCCCTCACCAAGAACAAATGATTGTTCTTGGTCTTCTTGTCCTACTCTTCGCACATACGCTCTCCCCCCTCCTGCTCTGAGATTGTTTCCATCCAGTTTTGCTACCAACCTTCGACTCACTCTTGCTGCACTCTGAACCATTTTATTGGTTTCTTCCCATAACAATCAACTTGTCTTGTGAACAAAAACATTTTTTTCCATGCATTGCTGCTTCCATTGGTTTTATCTGCACAAAATTTATAAAGGCAGACTGCAGTGGGTGAAATTTGTCTGCTTTTTTTGCTTGCATATTGTCAAATCAGAGACAACTTGGTATCCAGCCCCTCTTGTCTGCCTCTGTCAGCCTCGCTTCTTATTGTAGAATCATTCACTCCACATTCGAAAGCAAGAAGCCAAGAGGAGCTGGGAAACCATATTGCGAAAAGTCTATTTTAAAGCTATTACTGATGCTGAATCCTGCTCAGGAATATCATTTCCATCCTCGGTAACTTCGTGTTTCTCTGGTGTCCTAATTTGTGCTATGGAGATATTGCTTGTTTGTCAGCATAATAGGCCACGCAGAGAAGTAATGGCCACACTGCCGTGTAGTTGCATTCTTTCTCTTCTCATCCTTCACTCATTATTCCTCCTCTGGTGTGTGCAGCAGCATTAAGGGCCAGGTCTCCCTTCATTGCTGGTCAAATGGCTGCTCTTTCTTCTTCTGTTTCCTTCTCATTGTGGGAGTCGGGGATAGAGGGCAAATCTCCCGGGGAAACAGAATCTAGACCAAAGCCTTCCTTTGCGCCGGCTTCATAATTAAATTGGCAGATTAAATTCTCCCTTATTGTGCAGGATTTAATGAATATTCACTTGGCTTTGGATCGTTTGGGTGATGTGAGCTTTGCTTTAGTTATCACACTGACCCCATCAGACTCCTAACCTCCCTCTGCTCATCAGCTCAGCACTCGCCATAGACCTTTTGACTTAATTGATCCGCACCGTGGTGACACTTCGGTTTCCACTAATATGTGTATTTAAAGGCTGCTTGAGCCATCAATACGGAGTGATTTATCAGCTGACTTGACACTTAGAAATTTCTGGTGAGGCTATGACCAAAAACGCAATAAATGATCATTGGCTATTTGTCCAAACAGATAGGACATATTTCGCTAATAAGTGACCTTTTACTGTCGTTTCAGCAAAGGAAGTAGAATTTGATGGTGTGTTTTCTAAAAATATCTCTTGTGATGATTGGGTCATCAGAGTTTATGACACTGACGGAAGGCAGTCAACATGCAACCAACCAGTTTTAGTTTCTTTAAGCCTGTAGTACGGTGGCCCTGAGAGGCCAAACGGACTGCAACTTAAGAAAACACCAGCAATAAGAAAAATGCTGCAAAAGCACACAAAACACAAGGGAAAATAGAAAAAAAGAAAACAGAAATAGAAAAAACGGAAATAAGAAAAAACAGATTTCCAAAAGCACAGGGGAAGTGTTTCTGGGGAGACAATGACCCGACGGAACAGTTGTAGGAGCCAAAACATGCGAGGTAAGTGTGTTTTAATCTCATGATTCATATAATACTGATGACGGATTATTAGGCTAACAGTTAGGCTAACACACTTACCTCTCATCTTTTCTTTCCCCACAAAACCGACAGATCCTCCATTTCTTTTAAGTGTCTCCCAGCGCAACGCTTAGCATATTTTGGTTCCTGCAACTGGTCCGTCTGGTTATTGTCTCCCCAGAAACACTTCCCTTGTGCTTTTGGAAATCAGTTTTTTCCTATTTCTGTTTTCATTTTTTCTATTTCCGTTTTTCTTACTACTGGTGTTTTCTTAAGTTGCAGTCCATTTGGCCTCTCAGGGCCACCGTACTGTAATGACTAACACACAAAAAACACAGGCTTTTATTCATTTTTTAAAAATAACAAAGCAAACAGAGCGCTATTTAGTGACCCCCGTCGACTGGAGAAAATATGTATTCCCTGACTGGCTGAGGAGTGGCTGCTGGATGTTAATGACTGATATAGTTGCAAAGAGGGTGGTGTGCTGAAAACCTCCCTGTGATTGCTCTGGTTGCTAGCAGATTATCATGTTTTCCTGTAGTTTGCATGACAGATGGTGAACTATCTGCACTAACTAACCACCGAGCTGTAGTGAAACTCAAAAGAAGCACGCAAGCCGTCAAAAGGTGTGCCATGCTGATGAAACATGTTTCAAAAGATGCAACTTTTACTTGCATTGCACCATCCATAGTTTTGCTATGACTTAGCAAATACTTGGTGAGTGTTTTCAACAAGTAGGTGTCTTCCATTACAGCGACAGGTGACCAGGGCAATTGCAAGGAGGTTTTCAGTGCAGCACCAAATACCTTCGTAACCAATTTCATCTAGCAACAGCCAACAGCCTTTGGCAAACATTTGCCAACCGGTCAGCGAGTACAAGTTTTTTTTTCTAGCATCCAGTGGTTGCCAGGCAGTTGTCAACTGTTCTGTAGGCCTGTGTGATTGAGACTAAAGCAACCCTTCTGGATATGACATTTAAAGGCATATTACTTCCTCTGCTGCACAGATCGTTGCTTTTTAAGACAAATCACTTAGTCCAAGTCCAGCAGCCATTCATGTTCACGGTTCAGGAGCTGTTATGTGAAAGAAAGTATTTACAAATGCATTTGAAAGAGCTGATTTAATCAGTACTATTTATATGAATTCACATAATAATTCAATAAAAGGCTCTTCACTTGGACAAGGTCTTATTACTACATGAGTCACAGCTAATGTGTAGGATTACTTTTCTTCTCATGGATTCAAAAAGAAAAAAAAATGTATGGATGTCATGGTGACATCAGTCACTTTGAGTAGAGAATAACTTCAGTATTTTTACATTTGTAGAAAAATCCTTCCTACTTGTAACTATCTCACTGTTTCTGAAGATGGTACTGATTACATTTTCCAGTGAGGCTTCAATACTCCCTTTAGCATTAAGAAACATTTTTCTGTCTTATTGTCCACTGATATCTGTCTAAAGAGGTCTAGTTTCAATTAATGCATTCAACAATAACTGCATGGTTCTCTCAGTGTACTCTGATTCTATAGTGTCTTGCTTGTTATGCTAGCCCTGCGACAGGCTTGGGACTTGTCCAGGGTGCATTCACCTCCTATTACTCATCCCCTTACAGCTGGGATAGTGGAAGAAAATGGATGGATGGATGGATGGATGGATGGATGGATGGATGGATGGATAGAGGGAGAACAACATTAAGGCTTCCAGCAGTCACTTACAATGGCCAGCTCCCACTCATCTGAGAAGGCCTTCTATAAGATCTTGGTTTGACAAATTAAATCAACAACTTTTACAGAACCTAAAGTGATGCTTGTTTAGCCCCAGTAACAGACCAAAATGTCAAAATAAATTAAAATAATTTGAACTGTTAAAAATAAAATTCTTACATTAAGAAGTGGGAGCCATAATATATTTGGCATTTGCGGATGCATGTCGAAAACCTATTTGGATTAAGTGGGAACGGGGTAATTACAAGCAAATCAAACTAAAAAAAAGTCTTTTACCATAAATATAATCTAATTAGCAGCAGACAAATAACTCTAAAAAGACTTCTGAAACAACCCTGCAGTGACAGAGAGATGATTTTGGATTTCAGATGAAGGTAACCGTATGACAAATGAGTGTGTTACCTACCACCCAGAGGAGCAGTAGAAGGAGGAGGACAGGTGGAGGAGAGCTGGGGATATTTTGGGTAGCAACTCCTTTCATGCCATTATCGCTGTCATTTTGATGGTTAGCCATTCATTAGGCTTGTCCGGCAGCTGCCCTGAACCCTTCCACAGTGGCAGCTAATATGTAATGTGATTTCCACTGTGTGAATATGATTATGCTGTGTGACAGACAGAAGAGGGCAGGATGCGAGGGCAGGTGCAGACAAACATGGAGGAGGTCAAGCATAATGAGAAGAGCAACCGGTCCCTCGTCCCGCCAAAGAGGACATTGAAGCTGACAACAACAAGAAGATTTGAGGAATTTGGGCAAAAGACAAACAGCTAAAAATGTCACGAGGAGCCAGCGCTGCATCGTCAGAGAGGATCTTTTTGTATGAACCAGTATCCAAGAGCATGGAAACAAGGCTTGTGTCAGGATGTCCTGTTTGGATTTGAGGGTTTCTGACATGCAGAGGAAGCACATTGAGGTAACTGCTGTCGTATCTTAGCCGAAAAACTGCTTAATAGATTCCAGACAGGAACACCATGCAGACACCAGAACTGGAGCACTGTGGGTTTACAAAACATGGAAACCAGTGCATGATAATTCTCAGCTCACTGGTCAAAGATTTGCCATTAGAGCTTGAATATTCAACCAATTACAAGAGATTTTTCTCAATCCAGAGTGAACCAAGTCTACACTTTGCAGTTGTGAAGATGAACTTGGCCAATGACTTCAGGAGTTCAGATGAACTTGGGAGATACCACAACACCTCTCTCTGATTTGAGTTTTACTTTATATTTCTTAATCTCTTAATCTATAAAGTATTTCTTTAAGAAATATTATACATTTTCAGGTTGTCTCTACAAACTTCTATTTGTGCTCCATGTGTATGCCTTTTGGATTGTTCTTTGGTTTATTCACCTGCGTGTTTACATTGTTTGGTATGACCCTGCACCATTGTATTAGGGAACCCAGTCACTGAGGGGCACAGCTCATTGTTCTAGTGCTGGTCCAACCCAATTTTTTATATAGCACCAAATCAAAACAACAGTCACCTCGAGGCACCTTAAAATGAAAGGTCTTTGACAAATCAGATAAATGGATCATAAAGAACGAGATTCCCATACCAGACTGGTCAAAGCCTGGGTTAACAATGACCATCATGGGTGTTGTTGACCAGCAGCATGGTGGAGGAAACTGAACTACTGTTGGGCAAAGACGGAAAAGAGCAGAGGGGGAAGGCATGTTCAGAGGCAGTGAGAGAGAAAGGGCTAACAGATTGGTCACACTGTGTTAGTGTTAGGAAAAGAGGAAGGCCTCAGAACAGGTTCATGGATGTAGTGAAGGTGGATATACAGAGGGTTGGTGTGACACAAGAGAATGCTATGGATAGGGTGAGATGGAGTCAGATGACTTAAGACTGCAGCCAATGGAAGAAGAAGAGTACCAGGAGATATTTTAGCAAGTGTCCCTGGTGACGTGTTTACACTGAAGCTGATGACTCTAGCAAAGGAGGAGGTCAGATGACATATATATTGACACCCTGTCCTCCCTGGAGGAGGAGAGGGTGGATGAACATCAGGTTATTCATCATCTTTATATACACCTGTAAATGTTTAAGACATTTTAAAACAAAGAAGAGAAGCGTAAAATATCAACAGCATTTATTTCCAAGTCCAATCATTTTAAACTGAGTCAGTTGGTTTGTGTGCCTAAAGCTAACCCAATTCGACCACGTTCCCTTTTAAATCTCGTTACTTTATAACACGGAAAATCGAGACACATCACCCCATCATCACAGAGTGATGGTGCGTGTTTGACAAGGCGATAGAGAAAACACAGTCTGAACCTCCCTCCTGCACTCATTCTTTGCTCACACCTTATTTCTGTGCACAATTGACTGCATCGCCATAAAGGCGCCATTATGTGTTGGGGTGATTGATTATTTTCCAACATTATTCTCGCTGCAGCTCAAATTCTTTGTCAGTTGAGTCAAAGAATGGCGTCTTTTCAGCCAACTCTATAACCTTTTGAAGTTAACGGTCAATTCTTTGACAAATATATGGCTGTAACTACACCGTATTGACAAAGGATATTTTTCTGATTGTGGTTCTGCTCATACAATTTGAAGGGAAAACTTCCAGTACATCTTATTTTACTTAATTGATTTCTTCCTGGTGTTTTAACAGCATCTTCAAAAATAGTCTTTGCTGTAGAGCAATAACACTGTAATAACAGCGCATCTCCAGCTAAGGTTGTGCGAGGGAACAAAATATACGACACCAGTTCTTTTCTGCGCAGTTAGCGGGAAATTTATAATCTCTGCTGTTTCAGATGGCCACAGCAGCCATACATCGTTCCCGTTCTGAACTTTAACAGAACTTGGTGACCCGACATATCTCCTTTGTGAACTTATACTTTAATGATCCCACTGATTATTCTGATTGTCCATCAGAAATCAGCACTTGACCTCTGGAGAAGAGCTGTTTTATTCATGAGGAACGGCGCCTTTGCAGCAGCCTTGTGTTTTGAAGCTGATTTTGCAGATTTATATCGTGCCAGCCACTCCAGGCCACACGGCAGAGCATTAAAGAAACCCCAAAGTTAGAGAATCAAATGTTCCCACATAAATCATACAGTGTTATGAGTGGAAACAGCTCGGGTAAAGTTGAGCAACTGTGGTGAACGCTGAAGAAAATAAATCATTTATCACCTCTAACTGCACCGCTGAACCATGCATTGGTGAAATACAGGAGGTGGGCCCAGGAGTGCTTTGTCACGAAAACAACTCCAGTTTATCGGCACTGGACCACAAACACTCGGCTATAAGGTGCACCGTGAGCTGCAATTCAAATAAAGGTTATGAGTCAGACATGGGGTTAATGGAAGAGCTGTGGTATGAGGCTGACCCGTTACTGTGATTTAATGAACTGTTTTGCCTGTTTTTTGCACTGTTAAAAGGAAACTGTGACATTTTTGCCTCGTGATCTATTATTTTACTCCAACAGCAACTTGTCTTGAAGAGGAAAACAATAATTTTATCACAGTTAACAACTTGCTTCTAAATGAGACCAATTTTCTGCAGCAAGCGGCAACTTACTGGAATTGGTTTCAATTAAGGTTTTACCTGAAGACATTCCGCTGGAGGTCATCAATTTGGAAACGTAGCTCCTGCTATGTCTAATGATGCAAAATGATCTTTTTATTTCCCGCACTGTTTTCACTAACATCTCCTGTTCTCTCTAACTTCTCCTCTCTTCCTACCTGCACTCATCTTCTTTGGTTATATCTGAGGGATCAGAAGGTGCTGCAGATTTATGGCTCCCTGGACTTGACCACTGACCAGTCTGATTCAGCAGATAATTGCTGAGTATGAACCGTTATCAACTGGACAACCAAGGTGATGTGATTTATTACCTAGATTCTCAGGTTAACTTCATCAGGCAAGCTGTCAGACCAAGTGGGATCAAGAGGAGGAGAACAAGGGGAGAGGTGCTGAAATGGTGGTAATGTAAAATTAATCCCTGGAAGGGGGAGTTGTTCAGCTCTCAGTGGTTATAAAGCAATTAAATACATGGATAAAAGCCAGATAGCATGGAAAAGAATGTAAAATTTCTATGTGACAGTGTACCCTACAAATGATAAATTACAAAAGAAAGCAAATGAATAAAATAATCCGCTGAAACGACACAAATCTTAGTGATGTATTCCTCATTTTGTCATCTTGTAAATGACATCATGTTTCTGGTACAAGCAGCTGTAGTAAAAGTGATAAGAAGATAAATTAATTTAGCTATAGCTACAGAACAAACAGGAATATGTTACAGTGTTATATTATCATTTAATAATGAACAAACACCTGAGAATTCACAGTTTGTCCTGCAGTAAAATAAAATATTGCACCAATGCCATGACTTATTTAAATAAAATTATATGCACTGAGGACACATTGAATTGTACAGTACAGTGCTAATTTACCTGATGCTACATTTACATTCATATTTTTTACATTTGTTCACTTTAACTCTTGTTATTGCATTAAGTCCCACTCTGCTCCTTTTTCCATCTCATTTTCTTCATATTGGAAGAATTATTCATATTTTACATTTTTCATAGTTGTCTAATGTTGCTCCTTTGAAATGTTCCCGATTCTTTTTGTTAGTCTCTCTCCCATCCTTCTGTGTCGACCTGCAATCTATTTTTGTGTTTCACTGGGGGTATGGTACCTCTGGTGGTTCCCACCTTGGCGCATTTGTTCATCATCATCATCATCATCCACTCCTCTGCAGGTGAACGTCCCGGATCATACGCTGCTCTAGGTGGTAGCGTCGCTTGACTCACCAAGAACAGTAAAGAAAGAACTCGGCTGCTCGTGCTTTTGATATTTTGAAGTTTGAACTTTGTCCCTCTCTTCCTAGAAATCTCCCACTGTGTTCCCACCTGTTCCCACCTTGTTCTGGATACCTGCCCTGATCTCTAGGAACCGTGACCCCCCCACTGTGCCACCAGCTCTTTATTGCTACATTAAACATTGTTTCATCTCCATCTGCTTTAGTCTTCTAAAAACCTTAATGTTCATTAAAAAGTTTTTACAAACATTTACCTGCACAATTGCATTATATTGTAAAGTTGTATTGCTTACAATGTATATTTAAAATGAGTTACAGTTTATGCTTAATACCTGTTACCTAGGTATCAGGTAGAACCTAGGCATCTTGAAGAAGTCTATGTAAAGATCAATAATCTGTTAATGCACATCAAAACAAGAACTGTGGATTTAGTCACAGCATAGCCAATCACCACCTGCTGAGGCTTGAAAATTTAGTTCTGGAGGTTGAAAGTGCTCTTTTAGCTGTAAGGACAGTTAAATTGAATCCTAGAGAGGAAGCACAAGAAAACAGTGCATGCAGTTTACTTTAATTACAGCAAAAAGCCTGTATACATGTGTGTTCATGCCACTTAACAGAGGACTCTTATCAACAGAGCTCAGTGTGAAATTAAATTAATGGCTAAGCTAATGGTAAACAACAAAGCTACATATATGTGCAGCTGCAAGTTTGCCATTTGTGCTCGGATGGATAGATCGAAGGATCGATAGGAGGCATTGGGGCCAAAACTTTGTAGTGACAAGTCTCGCAACTTTCCAGCAGTTACTTTAATTGCTATGTAAATTAACTTTATTTTATTGGTCATAGAAAAATAAAACCTTATGGATACAATCACCAGTCAAAAAGATGGAAGCTGTACATCTAAAGGAATTAATCTTTGAATCTTTCTCTTAGAACACAGGTGTCGAACTCCAGTCTTCGAGGGCCGGTGTCCTGAAACTTTAACACCTGTCCCTGCTGAGACACAGCTGGATAAAATTAGTATGTCATTAGCAAGACTCTATAGAACTTGACTGCATGCTGCATGTTACAGCAGCACATGAATGAATGATTATGGTGCAATAAAAGTACTTTTAGAAGTACATATTTCCAAAAACTTACATTTATTTGAATTTACTTGAGCAAGGTTAGGGGCTGCCACCTCAGCATGCAGACAAGTCTTGCTAATGACCTACTAATTTTATTCAGGTGTGTTGCAGCAGGGACGCATTTTCAGGACACCGGCCCTCGAGGACTTGAGTTTGACACCCCTGTCTTAGAATATCTATAGTGGTTCTCACAAGAACTGGATTCTACTTGTGGAATCCAATGCGAGGGGGAGCCAATCATAAAAAGTGGATTTTCAGGAAGGGGCTTTAAAGAAAACCATAACGGCTCATTTCAGACAGTGGGGGGCTACAGAAGGGTGTAGGGGGTGGCAGTGTAAACAGACACATACTCATTTGGAACAGTCCCAGTATTTTAAAAAAAGAGATGGAAGTGAGTATGATTACAGTAATCGAAGTCTTTAGTTGTAATTTCTTTCAGAGGGTTTGTAGATGTAAGTTTGAGAAAGTGGACAGTATAATAGCAACATAATAGGCTGACATTATGTATTTTTACTCCTTTTTCTCAGAGTGTCTCAAAGAAACACGGCTAAAAGGAACCAATGTTACGTGGGCAGAAAATGACATCCACAGTGTTTTTTCAAGGACACCCCAAGGTAACCGGGGAGCTCCCACTCCTCTGTACATCACTGCTTCATTTGCCATAGGCCACATTGGAGTGCTCTCTCACCATTATCCCTCTCCTTCCACTGTGACAACAGGCTCCTTAAAATGCCACCCACAAAGGCCAAAAGATGATTGCTGGAATGTGATTGGCTCTGCTGGGGCTGCCTGGTTGCTATGGAGCAGCTACGTTTTCAAAAAGCTGGTTTTCATACATCTCAAGTGGATGTAGTGACGCCTATATGGCAAGACTAGTAGGTGATTTGTCATGTGTCTCTGAAATTAGAGGCAGATCGGATTAAAATTTAAAGAATTTTAATGATTGCTGGGAGGAAAATGGGTCACTTCAGCTGCAAATAGCCATACGATGAAGCAAAGAAAAGTAGGATTTTAATAGCAAACAGCGCCCGTGCTCAAAGAATATACAGTGTTTACAGTGCCGATATTAACATGGAGGGAAAGCAATGAAGAATTACACTGCAAACATGCCTACAAAGAGATTATGATAGAGAAATATAAGGTTTATAGATATTCTTTGTTTTTTAATGCTTGTATAATTTTTCTCTTTTTAGTGGTGAAAAACCTCAACAATATTTGTCACATTTACATGTTTAAGATAATAATAATTTTAATATTAGAGTAGAATAGAATAGCATAGCCCCTTCTTGTCATTGTACAATGAAACTGTGTAGACATAGGTAACCTGAGTAAAAAGATTCTGTTTTTCAATAATGATTTAATTTATTATGGGAAAAAATACATCCAAACCTACTATGTGAAAAAGTAATTGCCTTGTAAACCTAATAACTGGATATGCCACCCTTGGCAGCAAGAACTGCAGTTAAGTGATTATGATAACTGACAATGAGTCTTTCACATTACTGTGGGGGAATAATGGTCGACTCTTCTTTGCTAAATTGGTTTAATTCAGCCACACTGGAGGATTTTGGAGCATGAACAGCCTGTCTGAGGTCATGCCAAAGCATCTTAATCTGATTAAAGTCAAGACTTTGACTGGGTCACTCCTTTTATTTCTGGTAGAGAGCAGAAGTAACGGATGGCCGCAGACCATCACACTACCACCACCATGTCTGACTGCTGCTGTAATGGTCTTTTTATAAAATGCTTTGTTAGTTTTATACCAGATGTAACAGGACTCAAACTTTCCAAAGAGTTCAGCTTTTGCCTCGTCAGTCAGCTGAATATTTTCCAAAGAGGTTGGGGATCATTCAGATGATTTTTTGGCAAATGTGAGATGACCTTTATGTTCCTTTTGGTGGGTTTGTGGTTTTCTCCTTGGAACTCTCCCATAGATGCTATTTTTGCCCAGTCTCTGGGTGCTTTTGTGACCTGCTGAATGAGTTGCTGATGCGCTGTTGGAGTAATTTTGCAGGCCGGCCACTCCTGGAAAGGAGCACCACTGTTTTTTCCATTTGTGGCTCTCACTGTGGTTTGCTGGAGTCCCAAAGGAGTAGAAATGGATTTTTAACCTTTTCCAGACTGAGAGAAGCCGATGACAGTCTTTTAAATCATTGTTTTAAAAAATGTCTGTAGATTGTGGCATGGTGTGCTCCTTCTTGGGATCGTTTAGCCTTTTAAGTGATTTCATGATTCGACCTGTTTTTTCACAAACAGCCAAGCAGGTCAGGATAGCTTTTCTTTTCTTAATAAATGGGAAATTTATTTAAAAAACAGCTTTTTATATTTACTCAGGTTATCTTTATCTAATATTAATTTCTTTGATGATCTGAAACGTTCAAGTGCAACAAATAAGTAAAAAGAATAAGAAATCAGTTTCCTTATTTTGCTCTTTGTGTTATTTAGTGATGAGTTCTGGTTCTTTTGATTCATGTTCTGATTTTTATTAAAAGTTAAAGTTTTATTTCCCTCAGGATTTTTCCTTCCTGTTCTTCTCTGTCTCGTCTTTCTGTTCGCACCTGCTCCACCCAATGGAATGATTATTCTTGTCTCTTTTATTTCCTGATTTACTTTGAAGGTTAGTTTTCATCCATGCTTTCCTAGTTTTAGGCTTAGGTTATCCCATACTTTGTTATTATCCTGATTTTTTTTTCACCTGCATGTATTTCACTTGGAGTGTCTAGTTCTATTAATGTTTATTGCTCCCAGTGTGTATAAATAGTCCTGCCTTCCTCTTTGTCCTTATCGTTGATCTGCTGTTTTTGTGATTCCCCATGCTCTTTGTTTGATCTCAAAAGTTTCACTTAAAGGATATTAATACCCAATAATACACAATTGTTTAATTATTGAGCTACTTTGCTTATGTTTATAGGACCACATTGTGTTTTCCTTTTATATTTAATTTTCCCTTGCTGTAAGAGCTCTGTAACACTGAAATTTCTCATCCGTGGGATAATAAAGGTTTATTCTATTCTATTCTATTCTATTCTATTGCTATATTGAATCCCCATTATCTATTCTGCCTATGTTGTCAACACAAATGTTTCATTATTATCTGAGTTTAAACAACTCAGGTGTGTAAATGTTCCACTACCATGGTTTAAATTCTGTGTTTTCTTTTTTATCCAATGCGTAACAGCCAGAAAAACACAGAGATGTACTTTGGTGATGTAAATTTGGTGGTGATTCTTATTCCCAATTGATGAAGTTAGTGGGCTGCATCTGTTTGGTTTGTGTGTTTTGTACACCCACCATCTACCCCAGCCACCTCCTGAGGTTTCCAGTACTGTTTATGAATGAAGCATTTCTTTAGAACAAATCTGTGAATGTAAATCAGCCAGCTATCAAAGCGAGGAAATCATTTGTTTCCATATAAACTCTTTTTCACTTTTTCCAGGAGACAGGGTTTTGTGAGAATACAGGGAAAAATTGCTCTCAGCTTGGATGTACAAAAAACCGTGCTCTGACTGAAAAAACGTTCAAATCCAGGTGAGTAAATGCTCTGCCATTTGAGACCTCACACACCTCCCCCCGTCTCTCTGTAAGGCTGGAAAAAAGCTCAGTTTGTTGCCGTTTTAACTGTGCCATGTAGAAAGGGAGACACGTTAACTGACTTTGACCTTGTTGCCAACATTGTTGGGACTGTAATAAAGCACTGCTGTGCTGTATCAAAAGTATCTTCACCAGCTGGAAATAATTAATCTTGACAAACTAAACTCCAGTTCTCGCTGCACTACACTCCTCTACCTTGTAAAATCCATTATACTTGTTGATTATCTTCTAATTAGAAAGTAAATGTTGCCTAAGACACTGAGGCGGTAAATATGGAGCGTGGTGCCATGCATGTGTAATTGATTTCCTGCTCTCAATTTCCAAAGGATAACAGTGAAGATGAATTATTCAGAGCGTCCTCACCTCTCAGTGGATGGCTGACCTTTAAGAAGGACTTTAGCCACGCTTGTTAGTACCTGACTGATAAACTCAGACCTTTCAAAGAGCTCCAAAATTCACAGGGTGAAATATGAAATCTGAGAGATTATTTTTGATGCCGGCTTGTCCGTTCTCGTCTTCATGCACTCGCTTTGGCGGGATGTGGAAAACTCAATTTGCCATGAAAATCTGCAAGACATATCACATTAGGTCGGACTGATTGTAAACTCTTCACGTGGGTGCAAACTGAGGCAAGTGAAATGAATTTATCATTTTGGTTCCGCCACGAGATTCATGCCAGCCGAATGAAGTGGTGCTGTCACTTGCATTTAGGCCTTTGAACATCGATCCAGTCAGAGAAAGCCAACCACCTGAGGAGATGAAGACGGCTGAGCAAACTTGCTTATAAACACTTCTTATTAAGTCGGATTCATTTTTTTGTTGTTGTTTTTTACATCACAAAGAGTGGTTGTTTTATCCTTTTAAATCCCCAGCTTTGTCAACATGACTTTTATTGTTCAGCAGTTCCTCCATTAATGCACTCTCTAACACTGGGCAGAAGAAGAAAAAGAAGCTAAAGTGAGTGTCTCTAGATAGCTCGAACTGCAATATTCCCACCATCAGTCTGAAAGAGAATAAAACATTTGCCCACTACACATGGTTTCCTTCCCAAGTGAAATTCCCAGACTGCTGACTGTATAAAATTCAACAACACTATCTTCCTTTCATGCATTTTTGAGAAGAGCAAAGGGATCCGGAGGCTAGCGTCACTTTGATTGTTCACTGGTTGGTTGGTTTGTTTGTTTGCTTTTCTGAAGCCCGGCTCTCTATTTTTCCCCTCTTTTTTTACGTTGAATTGATAAACCATCTGCTCCAGTGACAGTTCAGAGCAGAGTGTCATCAACTCAGATTCATGCAGATGCTGCTGTCAGGCTGCCAGCCGGAGAACCAGAGACACGTCGTACTGCAAATTGTTTGTGTGTACGTGTGTGTAGGGGTGTTTACCACAGAACAGTGTGTGCACGCTTCCTATATTACCATTTATCTATAAGACTAAATGCACACTTCACTAGCTGTGTCCCAATTCAGCGGCCACATTCTCCAAAGGCTGCATTTATAGTCTGATTACGTCACAGCGAGGCGACCGTCCAAAAATGTGATTCAAAGGTCACATTGGTCCCCTTTAAAGACCAATCTACACTAAGTTTCACTGTGCTGAACCACCTGATGGGCTATTTCTTTCTTCCAAAAAATGCGTTAGAGGATTAGACTTTTAAATGTAAGTTGATTGTAAATCTCTTCAAAAACTAGCAGTGCAAATGTTAAAAGCTTAGAAGCTCTAGTGCTTTCAAGCTCTTAACATTTGTATAAAAGTGTTTTTCCACCTAAATGTGTTGTTTTCTTTACCTAAAGTAAACCTACTGTGATTAACATGTTGGTCTTCCTATTTCATTTAGCTGAAAAGAGAGAATGACTACTTCTTCATAGGGTCCAAGACTTTAGCCACCGTAGGTTGAATTTACAGCAACAATCTCTCTGTTATAGAGCCAATGGTGGCCAGTGATAGGGTCCACGGTTCTTTCCATTAGTCCTGCCAGCAAATTTAATCTTTATTTTTTTAATCCCAAATATGGCTCTCAAATAAATGTTTCTTTGGATGCTGTGTGTCCTGCTCTCCAGGTATTCCATGTTACTCCATAACATAGTTAAGATGTTGTCTGCCTGTGATCAGAACATTTGTGGAGAAGATGAGTCTGAAGGGGAAAATCAGCTTGTTGCCAAAAAAAAGGGAAAATTGAAAAAAATACAAAGTTTACATTTGTTTTCAAATATTATGCGTTTTTATTTAAAATAAAGTAATAAATTCCTAAGCTATTATAAAATGCTGTTTATTGCTCCGTTTGTCAACTGCCGCTTTCAATTTCCTCAGCCTTTAGGGTTACGTCTATCTGGATTCAGCCGAGGGTGTGAGGGGGAAGCACACTGCTGCTCCTCGGCCTGGTTTGGCTTCATGGATGAGGTGTTGGGACAAAGGCCGTCCACCAGGCCTCCTGTCCTAATTGCCTCCATCCGTGAGGAGAGTCCAGGGCCAAGTTCAGCAGTGGGTGAACCAGAGAAGGATAATAAGGAAGAGGCGGAAGATGAAAGTCAGCAGCAGCCAGAGAAAAGAAAAAGAAAGAGCGAGGATGAGCTGCTCAGTCTAATCAGAGAGGACAGCAGAGGGAGAGGAGAGTGCACAACAACAAAATTCTACCAATAAACAGTTAATCATGAAATACCCTTATCTTTTTTTTAATTTAAATGATATATGTATATATACACAGCTACGTGTAACATAAAGGCTGATTAATGAAAACTTACAAAGAAGCAAATAAGAACAACACTGATGAGCGTGTCTTTGTTCTCTCTTCTTCCTCTCATTGCGGCAGATGGCCACCCCTCCCTCCCTCCCTCCCTCCCTGAGCTTCGTTCTGCTGGAGGTTTCTTCCGTTAAAAGGGAGTTTTTCCTCCTCGCTGTCTCCAAGCACATGCTCATATGGGGTCATGGTTGTTGTGGTTTTCTCTGTTTTCTTTGTATTATTAAAGGGTCTCTACCTCACAATATAAAGCACCTTAAGGCAACTGCTGTTGTGATTTCGTGCTATATAAATAAAACTGAATTAAATAAGAATATGTAAAATTACTTGCATGCAATACATGTATGGTGGAGACTGCAAGGTTAACCTGAGTGTCCTGACAGAGGGAGCGGTTCTTTTAACCCGGCCTGATTTTTGCCTGAACTTGGAGTAAAAGATGGCGTTGCTGGATCTTCTGGCCTGGGGGGGTACTTCCTCCAGAGCAGACATTTCAGTTAATCCTGCCAGAGAGCACCACGGACTGCCTCCAACCGTTATGCCCCTCATCCTTGCTTCATCTTCCTCAGGCTCGTCCTCCGGGGCCATTCACCAGCACCAACACAGTTACTGTGGAGAACAGCACCTGCTATTATGACCTGAAATGGTTTAAAAAAGTGTAAGGAGATATTAAAATACGGATGGTCTAATCAGGTTTGTCACAACTGCCCGTTGCTCATTTGATGTTTATTTAATTTGACTGAAGATGCTAACTCCTTCCTCTCATGTCATTAATATAAAGTGACACAGAGGCAGCATTTTTACTTGAATTTAATTTTAACACCTCATACATCTTCTTTTTGCTTGGAGATACATTTGCAGATGAGAAAACAGGATTTTCTTAAACTGAACTTTACTGACTTTTTATTTTGAAAAGGATGTCTGTGTGTTTCGGTATATCACCAGGTCTGAAACCAAAATCCACCAAAAAGGTGATGAAAAACATTGTGCTGGCCTTTCTGTCGAGTTAATTTAAAGGTTGTGAGCTGCAACATGTGTGTTTGAACTGACAAAGTCGCCTGAGACACAGACTTACATTTATTGACATGCTGCCAGTTTTATGAGAGTGTTTCAGAGTGAAGGTACTGTAGCTTCTAACAGACCATGTAAAACACAACAGCTGCATGGGGAAATCTCCACTTTGTTCCATTATTCAACTGCCTTCCTTTGAAATTTGGCTTATGTATGATTGAACAAGGCTTAAATTTAGATTGGATTTTCTGAGAAGACTACTTGCTATTTTAAGCCCCAACTTTTGTCATACTGACGGAATCTGTGACATGGGTACAGCTGGTAAATGACATGGTTAATATGCACTCTGCACGGTCACTATAAGACAAGCTTGGCAGTGAGTAATGCTGGAAGAATGACGACTAAAAGCTGCAGGCAAAAAGATCGATCCAGGCCTCAGAGTGGGTACATGTCAGCACTGTGAAAGGCACTCATGGCGTTGACTGTAACTGTAGCATGCATGAAAACTAAAGAGGGTAATGAACACAGTAGATTTCCATATTTAGCATTCATTTAAACATTTTAAATACAGTTGGCTCTACTGTTTGGTGCTCTGAAGGTGGCATACAATGGGATTATCAGAGCTTGTACACTGCAAACAGCTGTCTGGTCCTACTGCATAAAATGGGATTGATGAAAGCAGTTACAAGGTGCTAAAACACTTCGGGGACCAAAATAATGAGTAAAAGAGGCAAAAGAAATTTCTTTATTTCACTAATTCTAACATGACGTTAGTTTAATCCTTAGTAGAGATAAAAACAACGGTGCAGGATTTAATCTTAATTTTGAATTATTTTTTAAAAGAAACTCAAAGAATGACATTTATTTTCTGTTTTCAAAAAGGCCTATAAGTAGACTCTAAAGTTGCAAACAAATTAGATTTTTGGCATTTCATTCTGAAAGCCTTTTAGTACTGATGGAAAAATTTGCATCATTGCTCAATGTCAAAGTGTTTTCTGGCTTCACCAGAATAAAGAACTTAAGTAAGATAAATTAGAAGGAGTGAAGTAATTGGCAACTTTGTATGAGATAAGTACTCAAGAAAATATTAAGATGAATTATTTAGACCGACCACAGGAATCATTTCTTACCACATGAATCTTCTGCGTAGCAGCTGCTTCCTTCATGTAGCCAGTGACATTATAAAGCTGAGAAATGACAAACTGCAATGGAATCTGTGGATTCAGTGGTACGGTAGGAGAAGGCTGATGCTTTGATTGTCAAGGCAGAAGGAATGGGGATCAAGACGCAAGACTAAGGAAACCAGGAAATGCAGGTTTAGTGTTGATAATTTACAGAAAAAAAACATAAACGGGGCAGGAAATGGTAGGAATGGTGAAAAACTCAGGGAATGTGGTGCAAGGAAACAGACAAGCATGGGGGATGATGCAACAAAGGACAATGGGTGAGTGAGAAAATAAATACATGCAAGACAACGAGGGGAGAGTAACAGGTGAAAACACCGCTGATGGCAATGCACCTAATGAGTCGGAGGGGGAAGTTAACCTTGAAACAAGGCACAGAAAACAACTGCTGTCAAAATAAAACAGGAAACATGACGTGGATCTTGTTGGTGCACTGGATCAAGCTGTTAATGAAGCTCCAATGTTTTGTAACTTTGCACACAAGTTGCTTATGCAGCTGATAGTTGGGGTTGAGGGTGAGTTAGGGGGGGTTAGAAGGGCTGAGCCTATCACAGTGGACATATCGAAAAAGTAGAAGCAGCAGAAGCTGAAGATGATGTTTAAACAAAAACTTTGAAGGCCAAAGTAAAGAAAGTTTCCATGTGAACATCAGCTGAACATGGGTCAGGAGGTCCCAAGGTGAACCTCATTCAGATTTCCCCTGTGAGGTCTCCTATGGTGCCCCCAGCTGAGTAAACAGAGTCAGGTTCAAATCCCTGAACTGGGGATGTGGAGCTACACCGTGTGGGGTCCGATGTGAAAACACAAAAGAACCTGGAGAAACTGGTGGAGGGGTCCGGGGAGGGTTCTTGTTTTTTTGTGAAGTGCAGGGCAACCTGGAATGGGTTCATCCCATGATAGTTGCCCAGGTCCTGAGCAGCATGTGCTCTTGCTGGCCCTTGAAAGTCAAGGGGAGAAGGTGTTAGTCTCATCTCAGGCTCACAGCAGGTCTCCGAGTTGAACCTCTGAGAAGTTACAGAGATCAAGGCAGCTACGGGAAGCTGGAGAGGCAGATCCATGACTTCCACATCTATACTGTGGGACAGGCTGCCATGAAGTTGAGACAATTTGCTGTTTGTAATGCAGAGCAGAATATTGTAGCAGACTTGTTCATCTCTAATGTCAGGATTTCTGTGCAGGTCCACGATTTCTTAAACAAGAAGTCAAAAAGAGAAAGTCTGAAGCATATAGCAGTGAAACAGAGGTCAGTGCATTAAATGGTTAGAAAAAAACTATTTTTAAATCTTTTACTTCAGTTTTACAGATAACTCTAAATAGCATTTAGCGTCTGTGTTGGTATCTGTGTAGGGTATAAATAAAAGACATTGTGTTACCATAATCCTCAACATTAAACTAGCCTCCAAGAAAAGAAAAACATAAAGAAGGATTAAAGTTTGAGAGTAAAATACACCTGTAGGGTTTAACTGATGTTTGACTGGATCTTTGGTTAAAGCCACCATTGGGAGGAATGATTCATGATTTTCTTCAATTTGCACTACTTTACTTTTCAGATTGTATCCTGAGCTTTGTTTAATAGGCTACTGTAATCACTTTCCATGGCAAAAGTAATAAAAACGTGCTGGTAACTGCACAAAACACTTGCATGACAATTCTGCTGTTGACTATCAGCCAATGAACAATCAAGTTTAGCCCGAAATGACTTAATTACAAAAGACTAAAGTAGATAAAATGTCCTTGTTGGGAAATTTAAGGTGATACGGTGATGGTGCTTCTCTCTATCAGCAGCTTTAATTCACCCAAAGGATTTTCTAAACAGTAATAACTGATACAAGTGATATTTTGTAAAATGCTCCCCTGAAGCTCAGATAACAGCTTTATTTAAATGAAAATAAACCAAATCTCATGAGTGGATTCAAAATCACATCACACACTTTGCCTTTTTTTTTTTTTTTTTTACACCTGCTAGCAAAAATAAAGTGAAATGAGAAAGAAATGAAGGCCGTGAAGCGGTTTGTGGATGCATGATGAACAGTATGTTGATCCATGTTGTAAATTTCTAATGAGCGCCGTATGTGGAATATTTAAGAACCTTTTTCGATGTGAGCTCCGAGGTTGAAAGCAGATGATTAAAAGCCTTTGTTGCAGGTGACAGGTAGCAAGCGAGGAGGCAGGCCTGAGAAGACAAACTCAAAAAGATGGTTTGAGGGCAGAAAGCTGCCTTGGAATTTCTGCAGATTTTATCTTTGTCTAAATGATTTCTGATCTACTGAAATTAGAACATATGCCATTTTGACACATTTTCCCTCCAGCCCAGAGGAAATGAATCAGCTATGGTGTCTGTCTCTCTGCCTCACTACAGCTGGAGGTCACATGAGACTTTTGTGCTTATTTATTTCCTCCAAAGGAGGATTTCTGATTAGGTTTTTCACCTTCTAACCTTCTCTCTATGTCCAAATCCAAGGGATGTGGTGCAATGGGACTCATAGGATGTAAATAATTGCTGAGATTGATAACATTACATTTAAAGGAATATGCTGCTCAAATTCCTTTGAGGAAGAATCCTCAGCAGTTCCTCACTGAAGAAGGATGGCAAATGAAGCTTTATGTGAGATAAACTCTATTGTGGAAGAGAGTATCATCGAGAAAGCTTCTTGCTTCAGTGGAATTGATGTCAGGATGACGGTTGTGTTGCTTTTAAGTATTTAAGTTTTGGATTCTTCATATTTTTATTGATTTTCCTCTTTGTGTTTCTCACTATTTCCCTTTTTGCTGTGTTTCATAGTCCATGTCTTCCTCTCCTTTTCAGTTCTGGTCACTCCCTCTTTTACTTTGGCAGTCACATTTCCCTATGTGTCTTTTTTACTTCCTGTTTTTTGATTAGCTTCACCTATATTGATGTACATTCCTGCTTTTTTTTCCTTCCTGGTGTTCAGTGACTTTTAATTTATTTTTTGGATTTTTTTATAGATATTTTCATTTTTGACTATTAAAAAAAATAAGAGATTGTTTTTTTTTTTTTTTTTTTTAGACATACCTGCATCTCGTGTCCTGCATTTCATACATTTACAACATAACAATGATTGATTGGTGGTGGTAGTGGGTGAATCAGGCCTAAGCTTTAAAGATGAAACGGGTTAACTCTATAGAGGATGTATCCAAAGGTTGAGAAAATAATGTAGGACCTTTTACCAGGAAAAAGCTAAATTGTATCTTTTGGAGTTTACAGTGTGCACTGAGGGAAGTCAGGAGTGGTTTTAAACTGGGATTCTAGTTGAAAAGGGGGTGAAGGAATTAGATTTAGGGCAGCTCACAGCCTGGCGTAAATGCAAGGTGCTGTCACACAGCTTGATTTATTTGTTTGATTTATTTTTATGACAGAAATAATAAGGAAACATTGAAATCATACAACCCGTTGAGGGGACAGATAGGGTTGGGCAATTGAAAGGTTTTGTTTATTTAGCATAATCTCTTTTGTTATATTTTAGCTTTTAACATGGGACACGCCTCTCTGGAGCTTCTCTCCTTATGGTACCCCTGGCAAAAACCCTTCTCCATTGAGACTGTGTCAGCTCCCAGACAGACAAAAACAAACTAAAAGCCAGCAATAAACAACTTAAACATAAACAATCACAAAGCAAGAACAATACAGAATCCACATCTGAACCAAAGAGTAAAACAGTGAAATGTGGATTATTAAATATTAGGTCTCTCTCATAAAAGTCTCTGTTATCTTACCCCAACCGGTCGCAGCAGATGGCCCCGCCCCTCCCTGACCCTGGTTCTGCCGGAGGTTTCTTCCTGTTAAAAGGGAGTTTTTCCTTCCCACTGTCGCCAAAGTGATTGCTCATAGGGGTCATATGATTGTTGGGTTTTTCTCTGTATCTATGAAGCGCCTTGAGGCGACTTTTGTTGTGATTTGGCGCTATATAAATAAAATTCAATTGGATTGCATTGCAGTAAACTTAATGTGCTAAATTATTAATTAGTTCAGTCCTCAAGTGAGAAATGAAAAAGGGGGACTGTTAGGGACAAAATAAATATTTTTTAATGTGCATCTGCTCATTAGATTGTTTTATGTACTTTAATAGTGAAGGCTTGTAGAGCAAGGCCACCTTTGACTCACAAACTAAGTGCTCAGCCAGACTGAAAAACAGGAAGTTGTAGTGCACAGGCATATTAATAGATAAGACACAGAAAAGAGGAACTTTCCATATAAGCAATGTTTGAAACTGTGTGACGTGTAAAGTACCAAAATCACACCTATATGAGACACAGCTTATGATTCTAATGTTAGAGCTCTTGTAACTGGCGTTTGAGCTGTGCAGGGGTCTCTCTCTTCCGGAAGATGATTGAATAAAAAGAAATATAAATGTTTTAACACACTATGAGTCGGTTTTCTCTGTTCTATCATGGGGACAAAAGGATCGGGGTTCAATAAAACCTTACTAGTCCTGGTTTGGGTCTTTTGCCTTCAGAACTGCCTCAGTTCATGGCACAGATTTGGTCCAGAGTGTCATGATAACATCACACAATTGCTCCAGATTTGTCTGCTGCATGTCCATTGAAAATAGTATTGGTTTAGATCACAGATGTTAAACTCTTTTAGATCATGGGCCACATAAAACTCAGTTGGATTTCAGTCTAGTTAAATCCCCCTTTTATATCTCTCAGCTGGCCTGGGAACGCCTGGGCTCTCTGCTTAGGCTGCCGCCCCCGCAACCCGGCCCCGGATAAGTGGAAGAAAATCGATGGATGGATAAATTCCCATTTCTGTCAGTATAAAGAAGTTTAACTACACATTTCATCTGAGATATCTGAATATAAGGAAAAGAAGTGTCATTTCAACTGTACATCTCAGTTTTGTTTTGTTTTTTGTTTTACATGAAAACGGGCTTCATTTGTAACAAATAAATATGTAAAATTACCCAAAAAATTCTGGCGGCTCATTCTTTCAATGATAAAACAGAAGGTTTTTGTTAATTCACAGAAAATGTCTTTTTATTATCATTTTTATTTATTTTTTATTTTTTATTGTGTACCCATTGTAAAAAAAACCCAAAACAAAACTTAGATGTTTAAAAACTGGAACTTTTATGTCATTTAATTGTTCTGTTAATTATATTACTATTATTTAATTACTTTGGTGTAGCATGAATGGACATGTGGGAAGTCTTTATTATGGGAAAAGCTGTAAAACCTATGAAAATTAAATTAAAAGTCCAAAATCGATGTTCTTCTTTGTATTTTCCAAAGTCAATCAATGGGCCGGATTAGAGTCTTGGCTGTACTCGAATCTGTGTCCCTGGCCTTATGTTTGACACCCCTTGTTTAGACAGAGACGCTGATGAGTAGCAGGAAGGATACATGGACTTCCTTATCTGCTCTTTTGTCACTGAGAAAAAGAAACTTTATGCTAAAATCATTTAATGTCTAACTCAGTGAGACGTTTGTGTACACACATGCACGTCTGTTCCATAATGTCTGGAACACATCAGAGCCTCAGTGTACGAGTGAAACGTGACATAATGATTGATATTTGTACCAAACCAAGGCTTTGTCCACACACTTGCAAACAAACATATGCAGTATCATCGCACCTGGTGACATTTGACTGCTTCTGCTGCCTTAAAGTACAAAGTAACAAGGGGACACCGCAACACAATGTGTCATACGCTGTGAGTAAACACCCTCGCTGAGATCACAGCCGATATGGTTTAATTCAGCCTGGCAAATCGCCACAAAGGGAAACATGGCAGGAAGCGTTTTTCATTTTAGATAGTCATCTTCTTTGTGTTTAAAGCGACCAAAGACTGTCACCCTCATTCTGCAGCCGTCACCTGTCAAACACCTCCTCCACGCCCTCCACGCTGACAACCGCCCCCGGTGAGATCGAGAGGCGCGTGATGATGTTGAGTGAAGTGAGCCGGGATGATTACACGTGCACTTTCAAGAGCGCGTCAGTGTGCCGCGTGGAAGATATTTTGTGATGTGTATTTAATTTTTTGGGGGGAAAAGTTTTGAGTGGCCCCGTCAAATCCTGTCCACCCCCCCAACACCCCCACGGAGAACACTCAGGTGTTGGCATGTTGACAAGAGCAGCTGCCTCAGTCAACCCTGTGTGCTGATAAGAAGCAGTACATCTAAAGACTGAATAATAGCCTGCTGTCCTCGTGCCTGCAGATCACTCCCATGCTGCAGGACAGCAGGGGACAGGCAATCAGTGCTCAGTCTCCGGGCACTGGGAGGGAGAAAAAAACTGAGAGCAGTCCGTGCAGTCAGCGGGAGGCAGGTGGATGATGTGTTTACACTGACATCAGCACAACTGGGAAATACTTACGCAGCACTGTGTTCGTAGGTGGAAGATAAAGTTTGTGCACCCTTTGGAATTAGAATTTCTTCACTGTTTATTCCAGATGTTTATTCACAAATATCGTCTTTGCTTGCATCTATGTCACACTTGTGCAGATGACTACAGTCTAACTACTTTTCATGTGTTTCCCCCAAAAGCAAATGATGGGTTAAATTTAGCGACTCATAGAACTTCCTGTAGCAGCAACAACCTCCAGCTCATGTGTCCTCTGGCTGTTTACGTGACTTACACACCAATGAGAAGCAACTTTGGACCATTCCTCCTACCAAACTGTTATATCCTAATATTTTATCTCATTATTGTGTTTTGGTAATTGCCTTGCAAGATCAGCCAACCTCCCCTAAGTGCCAGATCATAGAGTCCTGCCTTGAAAGTATTCCACACATGCCTTTATTCCTCCAATCAAAGCGTTCTGCACTTTTGCCACTTTAGCCTCATCTATCTACAGGAAACTGTCCCGCAATTTTTGTGGAAGTTGGTCTTTCGCAAACTTGATATGTGTTAGTGCTTTTCTTTGACAGCCAGCCTTTGTTGTGTCCTCCTGTTAACACAATTCATATTCAGTGTTTTACCTCTTTCAAGGTACAAATAGTGTTTTTTGATCTTTACAGGATGCCCACACCTACACAGAGCAGCAGCTCTGCCTGATTTCCTCCATTTGTACACAGTTTGTCTTCCTCCGGACTGATAAACACAAAGGCCTTTGTGAATATTTTTCCGGCCTTTTCAAACTTTCTGTAATGAAGGTCTTACGAAATCTCTGATAGAGGCATGGTTCACACTGGCCAATTATCCTTGAGAAATGCAGGCTTTGTTAGTAACCTAACTTTGAATGCCTTTATTTACGCAAAGAGCCACCTCTAAAACCCAGATGTCCAATTTCATCGCACTAACTGGAAGACCTGACTCCAAGTAGCTTCTGAAGAAGTCGTTAGAACTGAGGCGTAATTATTTTTTCCAGCCTGGACAGTGATTGATGACTCAGTGTGCTGAGTAAAAATATGAAAAGTACCTCAGTTTGTGTGCCATTAGTTTCACAAGCTGTGTTTGTCTAATTGTGATTTGGGTGAAGAAAAACCATTTAATTTAATTTAATTTTACTAAAAGTTGAGCCTCAGATCCAAAGCACCCATCTTCCTTTCATGTGGCTGCAAATGCCCACCTGCTCTTGTTTGTTACCTTTTGGGGGTTTTATTCCTTGCTTACAAATGTGAAATCCTAACACATCCTGCTATATGCAACTACTTTGTTTAGTGCTGTAATTTTAAAACAGATATTAACGGACTGACCTACACGAAATGCATATATGCATTCCCATGTGAATTCTCCGGGACTTCACCTCATGATAAATCCTGTGTGTTTCATCTTCTTGCACTTTAAGCATTTTTTAAATCCACCCAATCCACCTGTATCGACGCGTACCCTTTTTTCTCTCTTTTGGCAAGAAAGAGTAAAACCCTTATCTCTGTCCTTCAAATGTCTTGTAAACAGGATTTGATGGACTAAAGCTCTCTGGTCCAGAAAGCACAAGTGTGGTGATCACTGATGAGCATCATTCCTGCTCCCAGGCGAAGAAGAAAAGAACTTCTCTCTGAAACTTTCTCTCCGCTCCACCTCACTCGCTTACTGTCTGTCTGCAGATTATCAGTGGATGGTAGTTCTATAATTCTGCAGGTATGATGAGATTGCGCTTCGCACTTTGAGTCGTGGCTTGTGTGAACCCTACATTCCAATGTATTCGTGTCTTAAATGTTACGTTAAGCTCCTGCTTTTCTCTGCTGCAAAGCTATTTACAGAGTTCATTCATTCTGCAGGCCATTGTGAACCATTCACGTACAAGCATCTAACCTTCAGTTTTAGTTTTTAAAATGATTCATAGTTTGATCCAAAAATGTCAGTGAAGACAGACCTTCTTCTTTCTTTGTCAAAGGGTTGAAGAGAGACACAGTCAAACTCTTTAGAGGTTCATCTGCAGGTGACCATGTAAGTCTTTTGGAGTTTTGTTTAAAAACAATAGCTTACTTAGTTTAATTATAGTGAAATGATCTGAAAACAGTCATAGGAGTCTGTATTGCGTGTCTGTTTGATTTGATAAAGAAAGGCCTTGAAAGGTGCTATAGAAATACAATTTTACCTACTTATCCACTTAATGGCCAACAAATTTCTTGAAAATTCACTTACTACTGTTTGACTGGATAAATGACCTTTGTGATCCCATAATGGGAAAAGTGTTAAAATCAGGGTGTTATTATCAATATGGCTCATAACTGTAGTTGTAGTGAAGCAGGTCTGTAGGTGAAATTGATTCTAAAGTAAACACACACACCTACACACTAAACCTGAGTACACAGAGAAATGAAGAAAATTGAGAGGCAAAGCAGGCATTAGGACCATTTAAAGACTTCTGTGTTTTTTCTTTTTTTCACAAAAAAGACCTTCGGCACTCTCTGAAATGGATTTTAAGCCAGTCGCTATAACCGGAGCTTCACTGACTGACTTCACCGTGTGTCTTTTTGTCTGCAGAAAGGTAATTAACTGAGCTGTAAAAGCCCAGAACATTTATTGGACTGACAGAAACAAAATGTATTGTTTGATGAACTCCATCCTTGTAATTCTTTGCAGATTACAAGTCGGACTCTTTGTGAATATTAACTACAGGTACAGCTTTGCTACAGTGCAACACGGACCTTTTTAATGAAGCTATACTTATTATTCAAGCTTAAATTTTTCTCACTAGTGAAAAATAGTAGAGTGTTTGTTTAATTAAATATCTAGAGGCTATTTTCCTTGCAATTTGATTTCACTGTGACAGCTTTTCGTTAAATAGATTTTAGAAACATTTGCTTTGAAGATTCTGCTGAAGATGTTTTGGGCCTATTTGACTTGAGGTGCAGAGAAAGTGCTTATGGCCCCCCTTGACTAATATGTTGCTTTAAATTTGGAGATGATCCAACAGAAACTAAAGCTTTCCTAATTCACGTGACCCTGATTTTTTACCTCAGACCTTGAAGCATTACATCAGGGGTGGGGAACTCCAGGCCTCAAGAGCCGGTGTCCTGCAGGTTTTACATCTCACCCTGGGTCAACACACCTGAATCAAATGATGAGTTCATTACCAGGCCTCTGGAGAACTTCAGGACATGTTGAGGAGGTAATTTAGCCATTTGAATCAGCTGTGTGGGATCAAGGACACATCTAAAACCTGCAGGACACTGGCCCTCAAGGCCTGGACTTCCCCCACCCCTGCATTACATACTAAGATAGTGTACTTTTTTTTATCCTTGTCCATATGATTGGAGCAGAAATGGCTGAAATCTTTGGCTTCTATAGGCTGTAAAAACTTACAGTTTTTCTCGATTGGTTTGGCTCATTTCTTGAAACCGAGATGACATTCTCAAAACCATAAGGTCATTTGGCCAAACAGTCTTACAGTGCTGCCCAACATTATAGCTCACTAGCAAAATCAAATATCTTTCCCCAAACTCTTCGTCCATGCTTTAAAAGCAGATTCCTTTCCCATATAAAAGGTCAGTACAGTCAAAATAGCACAGATCCTTCTCAGTTGCCTTGGCACATGTGCATTCATTTAGTGCTTTTGTCAGAATAACCTGGATGGTTTAGCACAACACCATGGATCCCCTGCAAAAGCTCATATCTCTCCCAAAAGAGTTTATCCATGTGTCAAAACTAAATATCCTTCCCATATAAATAGTCAATGCCCCCAAAATGCATTATACCTTTGGCATTGTTTAAGCACTGCAAGTCAAAATGCTTAGACGTTTTGTCACTGAGGCACAGGTCTAGCAACAGAATACCACTATGAATAAAACCAAAAGATTTTACAGTAAAATCAGCCTCCAATAAACCACTCATACTCAAGGAAACTGTAAACATTTTTATTCGTACAAAGAAATGTTAACATTAGAGAACATACTGTGAAAAGAAAACATATACAGGATTCTGTAAATGTGAACAGTTATAAACACAAACAAAAAACAAAAAAAACTCTAGCCTACCATACTGTAAATAAAGTTTCAGAACTATAGTACAGTAATATTTTCAGTGGTCGCCATTGTCACCCTCTCTTTCCTGGCCACCATCCTCATCCTCCTGGCCATCGACGCTGCTCTCTGTCAGGCCATAAATTCTCATCCACATCGCAACGGATATTTTCTCGTGCGATGCAGCGAGGGAAGAAACGGCGTGAATGTCTCAACCATCCCCTACATTGATCCCCTGTGATGTCCTCACATGCAGCATCCATTGCATGCAGCAGGGCCCTCTGGTCTTGAGCCTGATGCTCATACACCCTCCACCTCCAAGCTGAAAAAAACTCCTCAATTGGATTTAGGAAAGGAGAGTAAGGTGGAAGAAACTCCATTGGCATCCGGGGATGGGTGGTGAACCAGGTTCTGATGCGTGGGCATGGTGGAAGTTCACATTATCCCACACAATGACATAATGTGGTAGCTGAGGTCCTTCTACACCTCTCTCATTTTCTGGGATCAGATCAGTATAAAGGTGGTCCAAAAAATTGAGGAGCTTTTGTGTATTGTAGGGCCCTAAACTGGGAATGTGTGTGGCCACACCTCTTTCTGATATAGCGGCACACATTGTTATATTTGCTCCTCGCTGGCCTGGGACATCCACAGTGGCTCGGTGGCCAATGATGTTACGGCCACGCCTTCGACCTTTGGCCAGGTTGAAGCCAGCTTCATCAACAAACACTAGGATGTGAGAGGTTTCGTTGCCTTCTAATGCCATTATTCTCTACAATAGAATAGAAATAAATCTAATCAGTCAAGTAGAGACAGATACTGCAGGGAGGATCTAAAGTACTGTACAAACAGGGAGTGGAAAACTGAAGACAATTTCTAGGCAAAATGCTCTAGTCACACAAAGCTGGATTCTGAAGGTGAAAAGGATAACATAAAACAAAAAAAACAGTGGTAACCATGTCTTACTGTAATAGTGTTACAATGATAGACAACCAGTAGTTGACTTACATGCACATACTGGTACCGCAGCCCTTTCACTCTGTCAGAGTTTCTCTCAAATGGTACCCTGTAAATCTGTTTCATGGTCATCTGATGTTTCTTCAATACCCGGTCTATTGTGGAGATGCTGATAGAGTTTATATTTTGGAACATTACATTGTCTAGCAGGATTGCATTACGAATCTGTCTCAGTGTGATGGCATTATTTGCAATGACCATGTTGCATATTTCTCGTTCTTGTTGTTCATTTAGAAGTTTTCTTCTGCCACCCACTTGAGGCTGTCGTCCAATCCTAGACATACAAGTCAAAGGTCAACACTGTAAATTTGTTACAAAATGAGTTACCAATGTAATTGTACTGCTGTCTTATGGTACTAGAAGTGTGATGCACTGCACAGTGACTGGAATACTATTCACAGTATTTTCTTCATTTTTGTCTTTGTCATTTTTATAGTATCATATAACATCACATGACGATATTACAGTACTCTAGGCCTACACACACACAACACTGAATAGTTCAATAGCATAGTTCTGTACCTGTTTTCCCTGCGAAAGGTTTGGATGATGGAGGAGACTGTAGACCGAGGCACATTAGGCTGCACTCGGCGACCTGCCTCTGCCATTGTGAGGCGATGGTTTATAACGTGGTCAATAAGGGTAGCCCGGATTTCATCTGGGACATCATGGTGCCTCCGTGCTCCTCGGCCTCTTCCCCTATTCCTCCACGCATTCTCACTCCTCCTCTTCCTCTTCTTCTTCCTCCTCTTCCTCGAGCAGGAAGTTGCTGTTGTACTTGGCGAGGTGCTTCCATGTTCACACTGCAAATGAAACTGGCCCCGGGCCAAGCTCTGTCTATATACTTTTGGCAGCAGTCATAATCATAGACAACACCTGTCAGGTATCTGAACAACCTGTTTGATTGGTCATCTGAGATGTGGGAAACTGCTCCTTCGTTAGTTCTAATTTCACCTGATTGATTGTCAAGTACTGTCATAACTTTATCAAATGTTCCAAGATATTCTTTCATGGTATTATATCTTTGACTAATTTTGACAGTTGAACAGACAATTGTGCATATGATGACTTACACAATGAAACCATGCTGATATGTTTTGGAGTGAGTGACCATTTCACTGAAAAATCAACTAATAGATCGGCAAGATCTATTTATTTGGATAATGTGCTAAATGTGGGCTCATTGTGCTAACTGTAGCTACTTGTACATAATCATTTGAAAAGAAGCACAGAGTCACTTGAGACATGTACTAAAGCATTTGCAATTTGATTAAACCAATGAAAAATGACATTCTGTTGTGAACAATTGCAAGGTGGTTTGGAGATTTGTCCATGTTATTTTGAGAATGTCATCTCGGTTTCAGGAAATGAGCCAAACCAATCGAGAAAAACTGTAAGATTTTAAGACATAATCATTCAGTGTGTGACTATGCAAAACGTTCATAATTGTGACACTATATGACATTGTATTAAAAAAAAATTAAAATACAGCTCTCCCCATATCATTTCATGTAACATATTACTCAGTGCCGTTTATGAGGACTAACAATGCTAGTCTATTGCTATTGGTATTTATCATCATACAACATTTGAAAATGATATCTTGAAAACTGTGACCGATAATGTGCTAACAAACAGACAAACATACAGACAGACAAACATACAAACAGACAAACATACAGACAAACATACAAACAGACAAACAGACAGACAGACAGACCAAAAAAGTGAAAGGATGACATGATCCCTCCCATGTGGGGGAGAATAAATTACATTCCTGTTATGACCACTTGAGTTGTGTGTTTTTTTGTTGTTTTTTTTAAATGGTGTTTGTTTTTTGACATTCACAATATTGTGCCTCATGAATTTGTCCCCCAGGGTGACTTTTTAAAGATCTACTGTAATGCTCTGAGGTGTGTGATGGGGAAAAGCAACCTAAATAACCTGAACTGTGACACATGCCATCAAAGCATGTTAAAGACCTGCAAGCTTTTTGGTCACACCAACACACTCATGGCTCAACCCCTGCCCTACTTGCCAGTTTTGGCTCCCTGGGTTGTTTTCCCCAAAATAAAATCTCAGTGAGACCCCATGCGCATCGCTTAAGTGTGGCTAAACTTTTTGATTGCACCTCATGATTCTTTGCACATAAATTCAGCAACCACAAGTGGGAAAAAACAGCCAACAGCCATGTGCAAGAGTTTTTACAGCTCCACCTCTCTGCGGCTGATTTGCACAGGATTGATTTGAGAGCAAAAGTTCCGGTGTACACCCTCTAGCGCACAAAAAGCACAAACTCTTGAATACGTTGTAACTGTTTGGTGTGCCTGCTGCTTAGTTTTACACACAAGATTGTTGAATTTGTAGGAGAGTGGCGGTGGATAGTGCTACCACTACCACTTTTCTCTCTGACTTAAAATGCCCATTTGTATTGACAACTCCCCTGAAAGCAAACCTTTTGCTACTTTGGATGCATACGAGTATCCAATAATCTAAAAGCATGTTTTCAAGTAAATCGAATGAGTGAAGTCATGGTCCCTGGAGGATGATTTGTTTGCAGCGATTGACGTGTTCAGGATGAGCTTTACTCTACGTTGTCTCTACACTGTCAGTTTGTATTTGAACTGAGCATTTTAATGAATATTTAGACTCAAACCGAAGTCTTGGCTCTGAATAGTCACTGACAGGCAGGTTTGCACTGAGCATGTAATTTACATACTTAGGGTAGGCCATTATTTTGTCATGCTTCCACTTTACTGGAACATGAAGGCTTTGTCTATTTCCTTTCCAATGTGTTTCCAAACATTGCTTTTTCTTATGCACCGCTTGTCAGCTTGTTAAATTACATTTCAGGAAATCAGAGAAGCCTTTTCCACTCACTGTATGAAAGAAATACTTTAGTTTCCTAAGAAAACTGAGAAAGTGGTGAAAACAAAGAAGAAATACTAGGCGATGGTGTCAAATTTGTTCATTCCCTTTGCTCAAAACAGGAGGTCTGATACATTCCTATATGCTGCAAACAACCTGGCCTCCTCACTTTGCTATGAAGCATTTCCAGCGCTTTGAAAGACGCGTCTGTAAGTATTCAGGTGTAGAAGACGTGATCAAACATTCGCTACAAAATGATTTGGCCTCTCTGATGATATGTAGCCAGCTGCCACGGGGGCTGTTTATTTCTCATGCATTATTCATTTGAATCGTATGACCCATAATGCATTCTCTATCCATTAATGAGACAATGCTCATTATTTTCCCTCTGCTTATCACACAGCCTCACAAGAAAACAAAATCAATCTGCGTCACCGGCTGCTGTTTGGGTCAGGGAAAAAGGGCCAAATATTGCTGAGCCCCATGTTTTCCGTCTGTGTTTAAAATTCAGAGTCCCTTCTGTTTGGAGCAGAAACAAAAATCCAAGTGATCAATTTGATTTTTAAACAAAGCCATTCTGTTTCGGTAAGTATGATGGGGGAACACACCAATCTTCTCCAAAGGACAAATGTTGTTTCTTCTGTACCAGTCTCATGCACCATTAAATAATGGAACATAAATAGTTTGGATTATGTTTCATCTTTTGAAAACTCAAATGAAGAATGTTCTGTTGAAATTGCAGCTCAGCCATCACATCAAAGTCTTGCTGATACTGGACTACATCGCATCTGAAAAACACAGTTCATTATGTGAGAGTGAGGGACCGGCGAGACGACTTTATTTTGGAACCACGTTTGTTGTTTTGGGGTTTTTTTTTAGGGGGATTTATTTGCTTTAGTGTGTCTGAGGTACACAGCAAATATGATAAACTCACAACTGTGTTTAATGCATGTACCTGCATTGCTCATTCCGCCCCTGGTAATGTGAAATCAGTGCACAGCACAACATACAGAATCAATAGACAATCAGGCTATCCAGTTGTTTTCCCACAGTTTGATAATTACTACCTTTAATGCCTCGGGGGGCTTTGACATTGGAATTTCCTAAAATCCTTTACGTGTCTGAAGACCAGAAATGTAGCACCAAGAATAAGGGATGATGTTTTTAAACTTTCTGTCCGTGCACATGTTTGTTTTTAGCCCTCATGTGCAGCCATGTGCACAAAGGCAGATGTAATATATGAAAAGCAGCACAGAATCCTACCTTTCAAGTAAAATATAAAAATTAGCAGAAAATGTAGCCTTAAAATGAGCGAAACACGTTACAGAGAACAGGCTTTTTCCATGTGCAGCAACTCTTCAACACCAGAATATCAATTTCCAAATGCATTGTCACATAATTACCAGTTAACAATATAAAGCTATGGGCTGCAGTCCCACACGTCAACACAAATTCCTGTTCTAATGAGGACACACACATTCCATCTTTCTTTTAGATTTTAGGTGTGAACAGAAAGCCAACAGCTCAAAGCAAAGATGAAAACAGCACAAAGAGACTTTAAAGCAATTGCCGCGGGGATTCTACTTTAGAAGCATCAACAGATACAAATGGAGGCTTCAAATCTGACTGCTTATCACTACTTTTGTAACAGTACCTTTTTTAGGGTCAGCATACACCCAGTTTTAACATCATTCTAGGGTTCTTGGCTAGCTTTGTGTTAGTATGCTGTCTGTGCAGATATTTGCAAAGAGTTCTGTGTAATGCAGTTGCTTCTGACTTGGATGCAGTTCACACTTTACGATTGCACTCTTGTTCTTTTGTGCAATAAAATTAAAATCTGTGTGCTCAGATAACTGAAGAGCCTTTGTAATGCAGGTAACTACAATATTTGTAACTGTGATGTACAGTAACACATTACATTATGCATTACAGAAAAATCTAAAGCGATTACATTAACTTGTCACTTTGAGATGCGTCTAAATATATTTTCAAGGATTTAGCAACTTTACTCATTGTAGTTTCAAAATATCTAAAAGATTTGGGATGAATTTCAAAATTATTGTAAAGGTCAACAGTATGACATGAAGAACTGATCAACACAAATAGAACACACAGAGGTAAACAGAGGATGCAGCATAGGAAGAAATAGCTGTTTAAGCACATTGGTGTATATAAATATATATTAGTATGCATGCATCAAACTTGATGTCATACCCAAATGTATTAAAGCTCCGTAACACAGTCCGGCTACAGTTAACAAGACTGCTAAAGTCTAAAGTTTGTAGTCGTCTTCGAGGCTGTCCGGGCCAACTTTTGTTAATATGCAAAAGTAATACTTTTAACAGTCTCTGGTTTCAGTTTTAGGACCTAGCATTATCTATCTGTCTATCTAGATACTTAATAAAGATCATGGCTACATAGATACGAGCAGTTCAGGCACCACTTTGGGGTTTTGGGAAACTGTGATGGTATTTTATAAGATTTTTGATTAGTGGATAAAAATGATTTGAGGCCACCGTGGAAGAATTTAAATGTTAAGAACTTAAAGGCCATGAATTAAATAAACACAGATTTGAACTGCCAAATATTTTGTGCAAGCTGTCTCATCTTAGGGATTCCGAGAAAATGTCAGTGACATTTTGGTAGGTGACCCGGCACTAAAGCTCTCAATATGAACTCGTGGAATGACTGAGTTTATCGTACTTCCAGTAACATATGTGTCCCTGCTCCTGGAGTCCTCCCTGTAACTTTAACCCCCGTATGAACCCTCCCGCAGTGTGTCATGACATCTGTCATGCCCGGGGCCTCGTTTCAGCGCGGGGGTGTTTTTGTAGCGATGGTGATATGGTAGGTCGATCATGTCACCAACAGGATGTCCTCCACAAAGGTAAGTCACACTCGGGTTTCCAATGTCTCTCCTCGTAAACAAGTATATCTGCGAGGCTAGCTCAGGCGAGGTGAGCGCTGTGATGCAAATGTGGAGTGATGGGGAGGGCACGGGGATGTTAATTAAAAGTCAGACTGTGTTTCCCGGCTCAGATTTCAGGCTAGTGAGTGCCTTCTTATTTCCACTCAACCCTAACCTCACTTTTCTATCAGGATGCTCACTCTTTCAGGTGGCCATCATGTGGAAAAACTGACTTCCCCCCTTTTTAACCTCTTTGTCAGACGCTCTATTTGTTCTCAGAGGCACGTCTTAACTGAACAGGTGAAGAGTGGTTGTAAGAGCTGGCAGGACAATCTTTGATGCTGATGTTTGAAAGCATCTTTTCACCTGTGTTGGTTGAGCTGAAGAATCCAAGTCTAGTTGTGAACTCAGAATAACTGCACTATGCTCATTCTCTGCAGGTGAACATAAACAGCCTGTCTGTGGAAACCTTAACCGTGAAAGTTGAAATTTGAAAGTTGAAATTTAGCACAAAAAATTGGATATTGGCCCTTTGACTTTTTTGATATCCTAATCTTGTTGAGAATGAATGAAATAACTTTGGAAAATGGGTAATTTTACAGCGAAGAAACAGACAACCCATATCTTACAAAATTTCAACATCTGACAACAGCAACCATCAAAAAGGCATCAATTTCTGTCTCTATTCTTTCTGCAATCTGCAGCGGTTCAATGGGCCTTTGCTTCTCTGGGGGTATTTCTTGGATTCAAAGTCTGATAGGCTGTGAGGCGGTAATGACTGTCCCCAGGTGTTTCATGTATATCTGTCTCGTATACCGCTCCTCTGACTGTGCACGTTGTGCATGCAGCTCTTTGATTGAGGCCTCAAATTCTGCATAGGGATGATTACGTCTGAAGCAGAAAGGGACAGCTGCCAACTGACGGAGCTTTCAGCCGTAGAAAGAGCAAATGTGGAAAGTGACGATAAAGCTGCTCTCTCTTTTTCGAGGTGTCTGTCATTTTGAGCCCAGCTATATGTTACCGAATGCATGAGAATATCTGCTGAATGGATGGTGAACACATACGTTTGATCATTAAAGGGATTTTTATTACATCATTTGACACAATCATCACATTGTATTCAGAGCTGTTGATAAGTAAAACGAGTCAGTGATTACCTCTTCTGTGACTGAGATTTCTTGATTGCTTCTCAGCTGTGCTAACAACCATTATATTAAATAACAAAGCTTGGAAAAGCTATAAAGCAGCTAAAACACACTATGATTTAATATGTTTTACCTGGTCAACTGCCCTCCGTGCCTTTGTCCCAATAACTAAGGTAGTGTAAATCATCCATTGCTGGATGTGAGCAAAGTTAACTGCAGTTTAATGGTTTCCCACTGGTACCACTGGTATTCCGGTAGACCAAACTCCTCCATGCCATGAAAAGGACAGCGGGAATGGGTCCAGAGCACTTGATCCTTAGAAGCAGGAGACAGAGCTCAAAGTGCAGTCTGTGCAAAGGTCCCCCTGAGATAGTCCAGCATGTAGTGGAAGGATATAAGATGCACGCTCTGACACATATACTGAGAAGCCTGAGTGCTTGAAACATGACCGTACTGGGTGGCCAGGGTATAAGGAGCATATATCATCTAATTCTTCTTTCAGCTGATCCCCTAAGGAGTTGCTACAATGAATTATCTGCTTGCCTGGCAGCTCTATATTCAACATCCTTTGTCCAGAATATCCACCATCCCTCCTCTGCACATGTGCAAACCATTTTTCGCCTTTCTAGCTTTATCTACAAACTACTCAGCCAGAGCTGTCCCTCTGATCTACTCATTTCTAATCTTGTCTCTTCTGGTCTCTCCCAATGGTAATCTTAGTAATCTTAGTAACTCTGCCACCTCCAGTTTGGCCTCCTGTCTTTTTATGCTGTGTTAAGTGCTTCTGTCTCCAAACCATCATATCATCAAAATACCATCTTTTAAACCTTTCCTTTCACTCCTCATGTCACAAATCACCCCTGACACTCCACCCACTCCACCCTGCATGTACTCTCTTCTTCACCTTTGTCGTACACTGTCTGTTGTTTTGGATGGCAGATCTGAAGAACAGAAGCATATGTGCCGTGTATAAATCTGAAGTCCTTAAGTCCTGATGGGAGACACCTCCAAAAGTTGTTGAGAACAACGGGGCTAGGATCCTGTGGGAATTCAACTTCAAGACAGACAAGCAGCTGCTGACGAACGAACCGGACATGGTGGTGGTTGACAAGGAGCAGAAGACTGCAGCTGTGATAGACGTGACAATCCCAGCTGACAGTAACATCAGAGAGGAACCCGAGAAATTCATCCAAGAAGTACCAGAGGCTGAGAGAACAACTAGAGCAGATGAGGAAAGTAAAGTCTGAAGATGTCTTGGTGGTAATAGAAGCATTAGGTGCTGTAACTCCCAAACTGGGAGAGTGGCTCCACCAGTTTCCTGGCACCTTGCTTGGAAGAGTGCAATCCTAAGATAATGTGCAGAACCCTGAAACTCCCAGGTCTTTGATAGTGGACCTGAACTTCACCAAGATGGGGCTGTAATGTACTACACCCTATTAAATACTTTCTCTTCGTGATGGAAATGGGAAATCGACTTGTTTACCTTTCATTTCCCTCTCACTGTGGAAAGAGTGTAGTTACTAAGTATATTTCTATTGTGTTCTAATCTTGCAGCATTCAGTTTTACAGTTCCCTTAGATACTGCTGTCACACAGATACCACACGATGTCCTTTTGGTTTCTGTGTTTGGCTTATACACAAAAAACTACACGGTCAGGTTTATGAGATCCTGGTCTGGTTATGACCCTTCAAATGAATTTAACCAGCATGTTGAAGTTTGATGTTAACGTGAAATCGAGGCCTCCTGTAGGTGACACATTAGTGATGAGTAAGAGACCCCTCCCCGTTTGCCGTAACACCGCAGTTATGTCATTTTGTACCTCGGGACCGAGAACATCCCGGCAGATACCTCATCAGCATGCATGCATGCGTCAGTGTGAAAGACCAGAACCTGCCTTCTTCTGCATTCTCAAAGCACGCTATCATATGTGGATATCGGCGTTACATGGTCCATGAACATTTGTGTTATGACTCAGAGGTGCTCAGCACACAATCTGACATTTCACAAAATTTATATCTTATCTGTCGGACACAGATTACCACCAAAATCTTATTAGGCCCACCTGTAAGATCACCCTTATCACACAGTGTGGAGGCGCTTTAAGAGATTGAAATACCCCTGGTGCTAGGAAAACTGTTGACAGTGGGGTCTGGGATTTATCGAGAGTTACAGGAACACTTTAAAAAGAGATTTTGCTGCCGATTTTTTTTTTTTTAAATAGAGACCAAACTATAAGAGTAAGATATCTCTAAATCTGGGCACATAAAAGCAAATCTGTCTGCAGTGCTGGACAGTATAACAGGTGAACAAGCTTTTTAAAGCCCACTGCAAAGTTGTGGACCTGCGTTTGATTTATTTTCTATTATTCTTCTGATGTGCTGAAAACAATATGGCCTTCCATTTTGTGAGCTGAGAAAGACAGCACACACACAAATGAGGATGTGTGTGTTCAACAGGTTAAATTACTTGAGCCTTAGTGGCGGTAAGAAATTAGGTGAAGGACAAACTGTGGATTGTGATTCATTGCTTGCCCTCACTTCATCCTTGCTTTGAGCCAGAATACACTTAACCAAAAAAAAAAAAAAAGAAGCAAAAAAAAAAAAGAAAAAGAAAGCTTTAAAGACATTTTTTGCAGTCGTGGTGTCCTACTTAGAATTCGCTGTCAGTACTGCTGGCATCGAGGCTCCGTGTGCAGTCAACTGCTGCCGATCCGGTGCAGGCGTGTCAGACACACACTGTGCGAGTCATTAGTGCAACAACGGCCAAGTCTGATGATTAGGCTGAGTTAGGATTTTCAAAGGAATTTGTACAACCAAGAGAGCAGAGAATACATTTTTTAGCTTTATGATTGCACAAAGAGTTGACTCTGTTTGAGTCTCTACACTTTCATTTCAGGGCAACTTAACAGCTTCGCAGATTAACGGCAAACACATGCAACGCAAACTTGTTTATCTTAACGTATGATGACAAAAGAATTACGTGGTTGTTTCAATGAAAATTATAATCAGGTAACATCCAGGTATCCACTTTAAAAATTCTGCATATCAACATTTTAGATTAACAACAGATCCAACTAATGAAATTATAAAGCTTCTGTTTGTAATTACCCACTGGGGGGGTAACCATAATTTTCACCACCAGGGGTCAGCGTTTTACCAGAACGCTTTATGGCTGCCCCCTGTGTAGTAAGAAGCAAGAAGATCCAGTATTTGATTTGAGAGCCCTTAGCTAGTAGTAGCTATGAACTGCTAATTGAGCTAATCTAATCAATACAGTGGTTACATTTCTTATGAAACTCGTGCCAACCAAAAATGTACTCAGTAAACATATTAACATTAGACAGTTAGATCCTCTGTATACTTTACGGCTACATGACTGATTGTAGCTTAAACAGCTTTAAATGACTAGCATCATCATCACGAGCCATCAGTGCAAAGCTACTCTTTTGTTTAGTGCTGCGTCTGTTAGTGCCGGTGGGGCAGAGGGTCATTCTGCTTGTGCTTCAGCCATTGTTTACTGTCCCATTCTCTAGAATATCTTTCCTTCCACAATAGCATATTCCTCTGCCAACCCACATAGGTCAGTTACTGAGCTCATCTTTGTATAATCAATGGAAAAGAAATCCTGTGGAAAAGAAATCCTGTGGAAAAGAAATCCTGTGAGCTACTGTCTAAAACCATGTGTGTGTGTGTGTGTGTGTGTGTGTGTGTGTGTGTGTGTGTGTGTGTGTGTGTGTGTGTATAAGATGCCACAAGAAGCCTGTCGGTCGATTGAATGGTGACGCAATGCAGAGCTTTTATACAGTGTTCACTGATTTTAGGGGGAAAAACTGCTAAAATAAATCTAGAATTAGCATCGTTACTGTTATCAATCAGATGAGCTTTGCATTCTTCAGGGCAAAAAAAAACTTCATCAACACAAATCAAGCTTTTGTAGTTTACTATTTCTCAATTCCTTTTCCGTTATCGAGCTTTTAGGTACAATGAGTATATCCTTTGGATAGAGGAGAGGATGGATGGAGCCTGAAAACAGCTTAAAGCAGTGATTCGTTTAACATTTATCTATTTAAACAAACCCCAAATCCTTATAATAATTCAAAAACCAGCCCAAATTATGAATAAAGTTTCGACCTTGTATTTATATGAATATTTTTCACGCCATGAAGCATGTGCTCCAGTTTGTCTAACTGCACCATGAGTGGAGTGCAGCAGCCTCTCAGGCCACTGTATGCCATGTGTCCACTCCACAAAAGGCTTTAAACACTGATGTGACACCAGAACAGCATCTGAAATGCTACTTCCTGCTGTACTTCTATTGCTCTGTCTTTTAGGCCTTATTAATCTCTGTTGGTTAAACCGTCTTTCAGGTTTACCCAGTTATGTCTGGCTGTTTCGACCAGTTGTTTGGTTGTTGGTCAATGACAGATTACCATGAAAAACGCAGAGTTGTATTTACATTGATCTCATTTTGCTGATAATCAAGTAATTCTGGCATCCAGTTTGAAGGCCATCATTGTATGGAGGTTGTTATTCCATGAGCTGCACACGATTATTCCCTAGAAGTTTAGGTTGGTGATGTCGGAGCAGGAGTGAGGAGATGCTCCGAGCTGGCTGAATGTGATTTGAGGAGTTTGATGGAAGGAGGCCATGGATGGTACTTCTGATGAAAAGTGGAGGTTGACGGGGTTGAGGAGGGCTGCACTGGTAGACAAGGAAATGACAGCTGACAGGAGCAGAGGAAGAGATGACAGCAGTGAAATGCTTCATGCACAGGTAGTGGTTGTGGCAAAATCTCTACTTGACCCTGTCACGAATGCCTGGGGCCTTGTTACCTGAGGTCTGGAGGGTGTGTGTGTGTGTGTGTGTTCATACTGTAGTTCACATATATTTTCTTTACACATTGTTCAATTTCCTTAAGAAATCTGAAGCAGCAATAAATTAAAACTATGGCCGAGACCCCAGACTGAGTAAAGTGCTAATGTACAGTAGCTTACAGTAGCCTTTTACTGAGACTTTATCAATTAAGACAGTTCACAAGAATCACTATTACTCGTACAGTATTGGTCAGAGTTTAGGTATCTATTTTCACTATGTCTTTATACACCACTCTGCATATAATCTTTAGTTATTATTAATCTCTGTCTCTCTTCCACAGCTTGCCTTTGTCCTGTCTCACTGCCCTCACCTCAACCAGTCGCAGCAGATGGCCCCGCCCCTCCCTGAGCCTGGTTCGACCAGTCATTTCTTCCTGTTAAAAGCTTTTTCCTTCCCACTGTCACCAAGTGCTTGCTCTCAGGGTGTCATCTGATTGTTCGTGTTTTCCCTTTTATATTGTAGGGTGTTTACCTTACAATATAAAGGCCCTTGAAGCTACTCTTGCTGTGATTTGGTGCTATATAAATAAAATTGAATTGAACTGAAAATCCTAAAGACTCTTTACCCAAACTGTGCTTAAGGTCCAGGTCATGTGATGAATTGTAGCCAGATGAACTGACAGATGTGACTGATGTTCTGGTTTCCATCTTATTGTTGAAACATCACTGAGGAAACTGCTTTTGCTAAAGCTACTTAACTTGCTCCAACCTATTCTGGTTCTCGTTATTTTTCCTCATATATGCATATACCATTACAATATTGGATTCCCTTAATGAACATGAATATGAGCGAGAAGCTCAGCATTCATACTTTTATAAACACTCCAGCCTGTTATCATCCCCGAGGTGTAAATTAGTGCCGTTTTGTCAGAGCTGCAGGCGTAGTCTTTTTAGGTGCAAAGATGTCATCTGGCACACCCTGATACACAAGGTTTTGGTATTAGCACTCAGAATGCATCATTTGAAATGAAAACAGTCTGCATTTTAACCCAAACTGTGACTTTTTCTTATACCTTAATAAACCTCAGTGCCTCAACAAACCAGGATCTCCTCGCTGTTGTGGATCTCTTCAGTTTAGGTTCCTGTTTAGGTTGTTTTTATTTAAGCTTTGCCATTACCTGTGACATAGTTGAATGCAGAGATTGTAGATTTCATTGTCTTTCTAGTAATACATTTCTGTTTCGTCACCCTGTGTTTTGGTTTATGTGCTCATTGTTAGTCTACCTGAGGTTCAGTTTCCTGGTTCCTGTCTAGTGTTTATGGAGTTTTTGGATAACTGTTTTAAGGAATTGCTATTCCAGTGCTAGTTTTAAACTCTTGGTTCTTGTCAGATTTTCTGTTTGCTCCCTGGCTGTGTTTTTTTTTCTCACTATTTCTTTTTGGACTCTGCTAATGTTCCAACATTTGCCATTTGCAGGAGATTTAATTAAACAGCTCACCTTTTGCTTCTCAGTCGGCTTGTGTTCTGCATTTCACTACACCTCTGTGACACCATTATCTCCCTGTGGCTGACATCGATGCGGATGTTGCCTCAGGGCACCGATGCCACAGGACACATCGCTTGTAGTGGAGGAAACGAGAAGCATTTGATAAAGTACCTTGATTTTCTTCTCTTTCTGTATGATATCAGTAACAGAAGATATCCCTATTATGTCCATCTCAGGCACATATCTCTGCCTATGAGGACAGATGCCTCAACCATCTACTGCTCAAACTTTTTGTTTGCAATATGCATCCAATCAGAGGAAAGCTGTCCTAAACTGTGTGTGAATTGAGCTAAAGTGGCTCTTTTAAGGGACCAAGGCCAAGCAATTCACTCTAATAGAGTCCAAGACTAAATGGATCTGTAAATCAGCAGAATAGGGTCCCCTTTAAAACCATAACAGCCCATAGTTTTTCATTGTCTTTAGCAGCCAGTTGGATCCGGGTGTCTTGGAGAACTCTGACAGTTTGATTCCGAGGTTAAAATAATCAGTGCAATACAAGAAGTAAAAAGAGAATTCATGAAGAGACCCATCTGTCTGCAACAAGCAGGGCAGTTCCTAATCTAAACTCCATCTCACCTCTGCATCATCTCCTGAGGCCTTCCCATATTGTACATCTCCAATGCAATAATCACATGACATTTAAAACTGAGCTCCTTTCAGCAGCATGAAAAACAGCAAACACACACTCAGAGAGACATGATTAATTTCGGTAACACATCGTCCTGGAGAAACGAGTGACTTTTAAGGTTGACTGTTTCGGTTACATTGTCACGCTGTGCCGTGGACTTTTCACATTCTCAGACCTTTCTGTTAGAGAACTCCCTTCACACAGTGTCAAAAGATTACCCAGCCGAGGCACATTAAAATGAACAAAGTGCTCTGCAACTCCCATTAGCTGAAGAATTTCTTTGAATCCGTGACCCTGTGGGAGGCCTGTCTGTAGAAGAAAAAGCTTTCCTAATTAAGTGAAGGGATTGTATGGCGAGTCAAGAGTATTGAAGCGAGCGGACATAAACTTTGACGAAAAAATAAAAGATTTTGCAGGAGAAGCACTTTCTTTTATTAAACCTCAGGTTTGAACAGAATGGGAAAGTTGTGCCATCTTATCGTCCGCTGGCCCCGTCGCAAAAAGCAGAGCGCCGGAGTGCACGTCTGACAACCACGCAGAGGGCCATGGGGAAATGGTGAGGATGATTAACTCCAATTTAGGACTCATTAACATTCCTGCCGGATCATCACATGCACTGTTGTTGATGAAAATCACTACTGACAAGTCTATAATTATGGGACACTTCTGAATTGGTCTGGATGACCGGCTCCTTTCAGGATGAGGGCACAATGAGAAAACCACCAACTTAGAGAGATGAGGACAAAAATGACATTTGCGGACTCGGGCCCGTTTCCATTGATTGCTTTGTCAACATGCAATCTCACTCTGGCATCGCAAGGGGAAGGTCGTCCAGGCGGGATGGCCCAGGGGGGAATCTGAATAATGCAGATTGTCTAAGTGAAATGTAGCGCCGGATACCCCCGCACCCCCATCCCAATCCTTTGTGGTTCTGCTCCAGTGCCCTTGTCCGCCGTCTCTTTTCCCTCCACGCTTCAGCATGTCCCACTTTCACAATGGGCAAGATTTACCACTTTGCAGACGAGGAGAGCACACTTTCACCAAGATGAAGGCTATTTATTTTCCCCCTTCAGCGGGTGGCAGATTGAGAGCTTGATATACAGGTTATCACTGGTGTATCTAGGTTTCCCCCGCTGAGGATCACACTTGCGGCTACATACTGTACTCTAGCCCAGTTCTATCTGTGGGGTTGCACTGCCTGGTGCTTTCATTTTGGTGATCATTGCTCTGTGTGTGTGTGTGCGGGACCGAAGATGTGAAGCCAGAGAAGAGATACATGGCAGATAATGAAATATTCAGTCACAGTGATTAGAGGCAGTGTCGGCAGCGTTCTGAGTGCTTTCCGTTCGTGTTAAGTGAGAAGGGGATATTGTTCATTTGGAGCTCGATGATGAACAGATGTCCACGCGCAGCTTCCCTGGCATGAGCTGCTGGAGTCGACAGATGCCCTGGACCTTGTTCCACCTTGGACACTTTGCTCAACGCCACCTGTGTAAATTTTGCTGCTAATTGAACATCTACAGCTCACTAATGGCCTCCGCTGCTGCTAACCATCTCCTCGTGCCTCCGCATGTTGGACAGCCACAAATATGCAGGTTGATCTGACCTTAGAAGCCCACAGAGAGAAGATGTTCACGTTTCTGCATTCTGATAAGAAAATGCCTTGATTGTATTTACAGAGAAACATCATCATTCTTGCGTCCATTAAACTGTCGCAGAGCGTTTCTAACTGCATTCACAGGGTGTCAAACACTGATGTGAGATACAGGCTTCTTTGAAAGGCTGATAAAGTCAACACTTTCACTCAGGAAAGTGTGCTTCGCGTCCTTTGTGGACTAATTTTCCACTTTTGATTCCAGTTGAATTTTGTTTTAAATATAATTGCTGCTCCAACATTTTCCCTCACTGTTTGGTTGGATTTCATTACAGCTCCTAACCAAACATCAGTTAGTAATACGTTGTATACCAGTATACAGAATATGTTTTGTATACTAGTAAGTCTGACCTTTTAAATTTAAGTAATCTGTGAAGAGGGCATTGAGAGACAAACGAAGGGCATCCAGCATAAAAATCTGACGAATCAAACACACGAGCTGAGGCAAATCTTCGCAAACAAGGAAGCAGCTTCTTTGCAAAGAGGGCACCGAGTGCATCTTTGCAACAGGTCTGCTCACCTATTCATAAAATGGGCTTTCTAAACAACCTATGAAAACTTTCTTATATTAGAAAGGAGAGACTAGTTCCAGCGTTAACCAGTTTTTCCTGGGATCCTTCCTACACACATACTTTCATAAACGCAGGAAGAAAATTCTTCTACTGCAAGTGAGCTCAACATTCGAGAGAGCATAAATAATTTTTTTAACATGATATTACAATAAATATAATACAGAAATATGCATGTATTAAATCTACAGACTGACTATCATATTTCATTTCATGTTCTTTTTTGCCTTTTCTTGTTTTTGAGAAATTCCACATGATATTCATGGTCTGAAAATGTGAATATGAAGAAAATGTGTGTAGAACATGTTGTTACAAGTTATTTTTGTTGTGATTTGGCAAATAAAACTGAACTGAATTGAACTGAAATGTAATTTTAATGTTTTCATTGATGTTTTCATGTCAACCAGTACTGGTGCAGTTGTGGTGGCAAACTTTGGTTTTGAGTGAAATCACACATTAATATTGGATTAACTGCTTTAGTTGGGCTAAAGTATGGGCTGCTGTAATGGCACATGCAGTCATATCAGTGATACAGTGTCAGTTTTGTCACTTCAGACATTTGGTTAGTTTGAAGAACCCAAACAGACCTGGAGATGTATTTATTCCTCCAGGATGCTGCTGGACATCTTATCCAAATCTATTGTGCACTTTATTTTCTTGTGATTGTGTATATTTTAGGTTGTTATTTATATCCATAATATACATACATCTTTATCTAGTTCATATATGTCTGTTTTGGGTCATGTGACTCCTTTAGTCCATGTTGAAAGGCTTTTTTTGTGTGTGGCCTTTTTGATTATCTGAATCAGGAAGACAGAGGATGTCATGTGATTCTGAGATCTGTGATTTGTGATTGTGAACACTGAAATAAAAACACCAGAGCTTGTCGTTCAGGCTCTCTAAACTTCTATCTGATAAAGAGCTGCTTTTAAAACTAATATGCCATTGGCTAGATTTTCCACCACAATATTTGGGGCTCAAACAGCATACAGCGAGTCTGCATTTATTAAATTCTCCCCAGTGCAGAATGAGAATTCTGCTTCTTGTTTTGGTTCCATAAATTGACTTGATAAGCAGTGGATTGTTTGACATCCCATTCGGCTGCAGAAAGCAGAATTTTCTAATCTGCCTTATTAGAAAAAAGAGGGCTGTATTTCAAACACGTACAACCTCCTGCCATTCAAACATATGAGGCGCCCTAATGCTTCCTGTTGTCAGGCTGGTGTTTGGCAGACCAAAACCACTGCCATTCAATTCCTTTGCAGTTAGTGAGAAATATGGTAAGACACCTAGACTTGCTGTGATTTATTGCATTTCAGTAGATTATTAGGTGGCTTTTATGGAGGAACCAGGGTGGTTTGACAGAAGCGCTACCTTGGGGTGATCTTGTACTCCTGGCAGATCGGCACAGGGGTGGCAGGGCAGAAATATGAATGTCGTCGGCACTGGTTGTGCAGCATATCACATTAATAAACCACCTCAATGCATCACTCTCCGGCCCTCTGGCCTGGACCGCTGCCCAGAACAAAGAGATTGAAAGTCATTTGAATCAGGGGTGCAGAGCAGAACTCACTCGAAATAAAAGCTACCGACTACACCGCCGGTGAATACCAATCACGCTGAGAAGGCCGGCAGAGCAATTGGTTAAAACAGATGGGACAGGAGTGCAGAGGCTTCAGAACTTGCATTTGAATCCTCTGGTTTTTAAGATTTCTCCATCACTGAAGAAATCCAGGGATAGTTGTCAGTATGTGCGGTGCTACACTGCAGAAAATAGCTGCTGATTGGAAATTAATTTTGCAGAAATTACAAATTGTGAACAAATACGGTTTAAAAAAGCACTTATGTTGTTGCCAAGGTGAAACTTGGATTAAAACTTGACAATATGATGTTGTGTTGTCGCTGCTTTAAAAGTGACAAATCACATTAGAGCTTCTCTTCCTTTAGGCTCCGCCCTTCAAATAATCAAAAGTCAGATTGAGTCGAGCAAGCAGAATTCATCTTAGAGCGCAGAGCTGAGACTCTCCTGCAGCACTCACCGAGCGGAGACTCTCGTGAGTGCGATGGCTTATTTGTGAAAAACAGTTTCATTAATTACAATAACAATGAAAACTATGTGAAGAAAATGCAATTTCAATGGAAAATGACTGAAATTGGAAGTGCATATAAAAAGAACAGAAAGAAAAAGTGAAATAAAAATAAAAACTAAATGGAAAACTTTAATATCTGTTCAACAGATCCAAACTCTGGCCTTTCAACTCTTTACTTTTTGCACCTGAGCTGCAGTAACCACTTTATTCAAGGTGAAATATGAAAATTGAAATTACAGGAAATATTTAAATGTACAAAAGTGTCACAAGCACACATTTTCTGATGTATCGATACAAAGCAGGCTTTAAAAAGTGAGGCGTTAAAACTTTGGATGATTAAAAACAAAAGCAAAACAAATGATTAAATCCACTAAATCAAAAGTGGATTTTGGACAGATCCATAATCTACGCAAATTACTATTGGACATATATAAGCATGTTTACATCTGATACCACTGTGGGATTTTTGGGTACACTGACATGTTGTGATAATAAACACACCATCCTACACATCCACATCAGATCTCCACTCTCACTGGATGATCAGAGCTGGAAAGTCAGCATGCTTGTTAGTATGCAAATAACAGTTAGCAATGACATAACCTTCAAAGCGGTGATGCTTTCAAAAGAGAATGTCAGGCGGTGAATTTGGTGATTATGGATATAATGATGTTTTGATCGAGTGAGTTTGTGTAGGTCTGACCCTTTGAGACTTTTATTCGGCAGACTTCTGAAGGTGCTCTGTAATATCAGGCATGAAGGAGTTAGAAACACAGCTTTAATATCAGGACATCATGAAGTGGGGGCTTCCATGGAACAGACTGATTAAGATCTGGGGGTGAAAAATTATGACCGACTCACTGCTTTGTCTCAGCTTCCTCATATTGCTCATGAGCAGTTTTTGCAGTCTGGCAGAGCAGATTATTTGGTGACAGAGTTCCAGTGTTGCTTGCATCCCCGAACTTTGCACAAGAAGTCCTGGACACCGTGAAGTTTTGCACATAGACTCTTGTAGACGTTCTTCTCTTAAAAAGCCAAAACGTACTCATTAGAAGAATGAGGAGTGGTGGAGTAAGTTTGTCACCTTTTATACTTTGTTTTGTTTTGTTTTCACTCAGTGGTTAGATTTAGGCACCGGAAACATCCTGTTCAGGATTAGGAAGGTAAGATTGTGGTCTGAATTCAAATGTAATCCTAACAACAAACCTGCACATTAAATGATGCAGATGGCTTCTTTTTCAACGGTCCACTTAAAAAAACTAATTTGAAGTAAGAGACCCATTTCAGTATTATAACCAGTGGATCTTAAGAGCTTGAAAAGAAAACAACTAGACAAGTTGTTTGAAGACGTTTCCCCTCTCATGCTAGAGGCTTCTTTGGTTCTAAAATCAAAACCCTGAGATTCCCAGGTATTTAAACACTAGCGGTGGTTGCCTTTTAAGAGGGTTGTTGGCTCTCTATTAATCAAGTGCTCAATCAAGTTATTACAGCATGTGACACTTGGTGGGTCTTGTCCATCAGTGGTGGAACTGATGACCAAATCCACAAAAGAGACACTGCTTGAGTTTCCTACTGTTAGCTCACATTTTTCCTAACCTTTTTCCTATTTTTGTTCTAAAGACTTTTTATTCTATAAATTTTGTAATAATACATCATCTTTATATCCCAGGTAAAAACATTTTTGTAGAAGTATGCATTGCTGTGCTTATATATTGCACACCTCATATGTCTGATTAAAAACTGCTTGAGGTGCACTAGGTCTCAGGACAAGGATATATTTTAGTTGGCTATACTTTGGTTGAAAATGAATATCGAATGGATTATTTAAGATATACTATCCAGTGCCTGGTGGCACCCCTTCTTGGATGAGAGGTGGAACATCTTTTAAAAAGTCCAGTTGCCTTCTTTTTAAGCTCTCAAGACTACGAGGACCTGGATGACTGAGATCCTACAGAAAAACCTGAGTAGGATGATTCCACTGTCTGCATTCAGTGTCCTTCCTCTAACTCATATGTTTGATGTAAAATAAAGATCAGGTAGCTTTCTTCCATTGATCCATCGTTTAGCCCTGATGCTTGCACGCCTAATGTAGTTGATTGCAGTGATGGGCAGGATTCAGCACGGGCACACTGACTCCTGCAGTCAAACTGACCCTGTTGTCAGTTCACTGGTTATCCTTCTTTGGACCACCAGTTTTTTCCTGCTTTCCTGCTGTTCAGGTAATCAGGTAAGTTATTCACTTCATCTGTCACTGTTTTTTGTTTCTAATCAGAATCTGGTAAACTAGAGGAAATAAATCCCAGACTGTAAAAATTGTTTTACCAGAAAAAAACTAAACAAAACATTATCATCAAAAGTTTTAAGTCTAGGGTTGTTTTTAAGATGGGATAACCTCAACATTTGATCACAAAAGTTTAGAGAATTCCAAAAGAACAAATTCCAAAAACTGTTGCGACTGCATGTTTTAGGGACTGAGTGGCACTAACAGAAGGTGTAAGCAGCTGGTAGTTATCTGCATTAAACACTCAAGATCGCTGGTCCATTAAAAGAGACTGTCATTTGAACATTTACATACAGTAAGTCGTTCTGGGGAATTGGTTTTGATGAATCATGCTGTTTATCGTGAAATGATTGTGTTATGTTTCAGTTAGGACTGCTCTAATAAAAAGAAGTAACTTCAGTTCAGTAGTATGGCTCTGTTCTGGAACCACCATGAAGATACCACCCATAGAGCAACATAGCAGGCATCAGCAATGGCTGACAATGATGTCAGATACAGCGTGAAAGAAGGGGTTGGAGTGGAAGAGGGTTGCAAAGCGGTTTGTAGATCTGCAATTGTGGTCGTGCTAAAACAGCTGAAAGCACGAGTTGTATAAGATCGCCTAATCTGCCAGGACTGTGCAGTTCCTGTAATGTCCAATTAGGGCAAGCGAGTCAGCCTCACTGTACCAGCATGGAATGCCTTCAACCTTCCAGCAGGAGGCATCTTCTCTGTTACTTTATTTCTGTTCGGACTCTGTAAGCAGCTTCCTGATTGCTAGTAGTCAAACCAAGTCTGTTGCACTACTTTCAAGCACTTTGCAACCTGTTCTCTAATCTGTGCCTGTGGCGCGGGTGTGGTCTCTGGCCTGCTGCAGAGGAGGGGTGGCACGGTGCGCTCCCAGGGCGGCGCGGAGGCGGGGCTGAACAGGTGTTTGGGACGAGTGACTGATTGTGACTTTTCTTATTTTTCAGTGACAGTCGAGGAAGTGGCAGAGCGACTACTGCGTCGGGAGTGTCAGCCGAAACCACAGTTATAATAAAGAAGTGTGTGTTGCCATGACCACGGTGTGTGTGTTGGGGTCCGACGTCACACTGCCTTCCTCCTGTTTTGTATATATTCCTCCAGTTTGTATATACACCTCATCTCTGTTATTTATTCTTGCTGTCCTATTACTATTGCTATTTTTATACCATCCACAGTTGGTGTGGAGCACCCACAATTGTACAAAGACTTGTCTATTCTTTTCCATTCAATTTCAGCTAATATTAAATGAAACCATGAGTTCTTGTTGTAAATTATCATCACTATCAGAGTTACCAATTCCATTCTATGCTCACTTTTTACTGATAAGTTGCCAGCCAATAAGAATGTGGTGTCCACACAGTCAGATCCCCCTCAGCTCTGTCTGGTTTGTTGTGGTTTTAACAAGTGCACGATAGCCAAACAGGCATTGTTTCTGCTTTTCAGCCAGACCACCTGCGTTGCATCAGCTTCATCAGCAAAGGTACCAAAGGACCAGAATCTGCATCCAGTATCCACGATATAGTCTGTCTCCAAAGTATGGTACACAGGCACTTCCTCAGCTCTTTGGTGAAATCTCTTCTTCATCGTGTAAAGGTGTTTTCAAACCTGCAGTGTCTCGTTTATTTAAATCAAACTTGTTCATTTCCCCCTTGGTGCCACGGAGACCCTTTGGAGGAGATGGTCTTGGGGCCTTGATCCAACCCAACTACCTGGTGTATGTTGCATGTTTGAGCTAAAAACATATGCTTTGTATATTGGGATGCAAAAAGGTAGTACAGATGTCGAAAAAGGTCTGTACGGGCTAATTCTAAGTGTTCTCCAGAAGTCCAGCTGAACACCTTCTTCCTGTATTTACTTTTGTTGCTCGTTCCCCTGACACATCTGGCCAAGAAGTGGGTTGATTATTCACACGTAGTGTACGTTTGTAGTGACACATTTTGGTTTGCTTGGTGTTGACTTCGAGTTTTCTCTGTGTGAAAACAAACCACATGGAAAAACTGCAAGTTTACAAACTCATCAACTGATTTGGACCAGAGTAAGTGCCTCGTTCTAGTGCCTCCCAGCTGGCTGTAAGAGTGGGTCAGTTACCTCCATACCTGATCCTGTTTCTCTCAAAGCCCTCCTCTGGAATACTCACCTTCTGCTCCTCACCTGCCTGCTCACCCCCTGATCGCCATCAGCTCCCGAGGAAACAAACCAGTGGACTCCCTCCTCCATTTAAACTCCTCCTGTAACTCAGGAAAGTGACTAAATCGACCCCTTTTTGTCCATGCAGAAATTCTCTGTGGATTCATTGGAAATAGGCTCACGTGTCTCCTTTCCCTCAGAAAACTCTCCTGATATCTGGATAGCACTCGTCTAATCTCATCGCTTATATACAGATTCCTGCTGTTGGTTAAACCTCACTTGTTTTTCTTATTCATTCTGCATTTCAGTCCACCAGTAACAACTGGACTAATCAGTCTTGACATGCTCATCATGTCCAAAAATACCAAGAAGGTGATGGCAAGAATGCTAACAAGGCAATGATGGTGATGTCATGGTGGCTGTACCCATCTTTTATACGGTTTATGGAGATAAAACTAAGGCTGAACAAAATCTAAGGCAGTTTCACAGAACTGAAGCCTTTACATGTGTTTATGGTGTAATCATTGTTGTACGTGAAAAAGAAGAAATATGCTACAAGTCAGTGATCAAAAACATAACGCCATGTGTTACAGTCCTCTAATTAATCCTCTTTAGTAATATTAATGAACCGTACTTTGTTTTTAAAGCTTGCACAGACATTAACTTCTCAATTTACCCAGTCTTATTTCCGTGTTCTGCTAAATGTTATACTTGGGGTGAATATTTTATCTCACAGCTGTGCCACAGACTCCTGCGGTCTGTTGATGCTCTTTTTGCTGTAATTTCAAACCAAAAATGCAATAAAGTTAATAAAGCTGAGGTTAACAAAAGTTCTTTAACTGCACTTCTCACACTGTTTTTATCTTATCTATCTCATCACTGACTCCTGCAACAGCACTAGAGAAGATAAAGTGCACTGATGCCCTGTTTTTTGTACTTCACGAGTACACTGAAGAGTTACTAACTAAATTGTGGGGAGCTAATTGCTCCGCGAGGTCCAAGGAATAACGGCTGCTTCAGCACACACCGCCTCAAAAGCTCTAATAGGCTCTTTTGATGTGAATTAGAAACAAGCATTTATTAATTACAGCAGAAATACTGCACGCAGTTGTCTTTTTAAAAAAAACACATTTCTTGATTATTTTCTCTCCGTCTTCTCTTCATTAACCATTTTCACTGTCACACATTTTCCTAACAGTTTCCTCTTCAAGTGTGCAAGTTCCTTTTGACAGCAGCCACATATTTAATTTAACACGAGTCTCTGGGGAGCAGTTAAGAAAGCTGAAGAAAAAGGTGTTTGTTTACACATGCTGAGGCTGAAACAGCTGTTGGCAGGGTAAATAAAGTGTCAGCAACCAGTGACAAGCCAATTCAAATAAGAAAAGAAGCTAATTAAGCTAATGTCATTTCAATAGCTCGATTGCTCCAGGTTTAGCTGCTTTTCAATAAATTCTCGACTCTGTTGAAATAACATGAACCCTATTTAAAAACTCAATAATAATCAAACTAAATGAGCTTTCTGGAATAGCCATTAATCACACAGTTAATTAGCAAACATTACATCCACTTTCACTTTGCACAGAACTATTTATTATTAAATGATTCAATTTAGTGAAATTAACTCTCAAAAGGAGTCAGGTGCTTTTCCACTGATGTTGGAGATAAACGTGCAATAAACTAGATAGAAATTTCAAACATCAGCGCTCAAAAATATCTTGAAAAACTTCTGTGTGTTTGGATGGAGAGGGGAAAGAGAGGAGTTACTGTATGTCTCAAACAGAGCCAGAAAAGGCTGTTTCAGTGCAGCTGAAATGGCCTGTTTGTGTCAGAGATATTTGCTGTCCTTCAGCTGATTGCACCTCTGTTTTTTGGTTTTGCAATGTGCTCCAGCTCTGATGTTTCTCAGGTCGCCTGCTGTGCATCCTGCTCTGATTTGGTGTCACTGGGAGAGGATCCCAAAATTACAAGAGCCTTTATTTATTTATTTGTCACTGTGTGTCTACCTGCCCTTTCTTCCATGCTGCTGCTTTGTTTCTCAAACTGACAAACGTATTACAGCTAATTGAATATGACCCGCTGACAGCTGTCTGAAATAATGAAGCCTCTTTTCCTTGCATTTTCTCCCCCAGGATGGCCTCTCTCTCCAGCACTTCAGTCCACATCAAAGTGCCTAATCAGTGTGGAATCTGGGGCTGAAGGAAATATTGATCACACTGAGAGCCCGAGCGTCCATATTTACTGCTTCTGCACTGAGGGGGAGGTGGCATTATGGAGCCCAAAGCTACGCTTTCAGACTCAGGAGACGATATTATTTGGTGTAAAGATGCTTTTTGGTTTGTTTGTTAGAAACAAAGTTGAATTTAGACATCGGGGTGTCTAAAAAGGGGCGCCAAAAGCAATTCACAACCTGTGGGCGATAATAGAATATTTTGCCTCCAAAACGACTCAATCTTAGAGCTCTTTAGTTTTCTGAAGTGATTTTTGTTTGGCTTCTGTTCTTGGTTCCTTTTGAAAATTCAGCAGCTGTTTATGTTTTTTGTGTTTCTAAGTATGCCTCCCCAGTGGCACTTTTTGCTTATTATTCAAGCCTTGCATTGTAGGTTATTTTGTTTTTTTGCATTTTTGTGCGTTTTGGTCGGTGTTTAGTTTTCTATTATAAAATATGTTGTGGTTTCATTCTCTTCCTCCTGTCGCATCTCTGGTTATCTTTTGTCTTTTGGTGTTTCTCAGGCTTAATATGTAGTGTGAGTGTCCTTATGTCACATTCAGTCTTTCTCCTTGTCACACTCGTATTGTCTGTGTCTGCTCCAAAGGGGGGCATTGGGGTAATATAATTACAAACATACATGCATAGTACAGTCACAGAAAAATGTAGCCACAGCAATAAAAGTGTTAAAATATCTGCATTAGACTGTGGAGGAAAAGCAGGAGACAAAGAGGAGAGACATCTTCTCTCTGTGGACATCAAAGAACTCCCCACACGACGACAGCTGACATATTTTCATTTGTTTTGCAGTTTTTGAGTAGGATACAATCCTGCATGTGACCATCGCCTCGGTGTCCTCCTCATTCATGCTGGTGACCATGACTGCTGCAGAAGCACTACACTACCGAAAAATTAAACTATCCTCACACTGGAATAACATCTTGGCAAAATGGGTGTTTAAGATTTTTGCTACCAAACTGTATGAATTTATGTACATTCTAACTGAAGTATATCAGCTGAAGGGGTAAAATGACTTTACTGATTGGGCCTGGATCCCTGGGGCTCGTCTGCTTCCTTTTTCAGTTACTTCCTGTTTTTACTTAAAGTTATGCTTTCCTCCATGTTGTGTGTTTCACTTCCTGTTCCCGCTGTCCCTGATTTCCTGATTGTTTTTAGCTGCGCTTAGTTCCTCACTTGTTTCCTCTTCCCTTGTTACTTCCAGTGTATATATGCTCTCAGTTTTCCCTTGTCCTTTTGTCAAATCATCTGCATATTTGTGCGTCCTCTTGGGTATTTAACAATATATTTAGCTGAAGAATCAGTAACTGCCTAAAATGAAAACAAGTATTCTTTGGTAATGACACACTAAAATGTTAATCATTAGGAATCTTTTTCATCCACAAATTCACCCAGTGACTCAATGCTGCTCACAGAGTACTTGTATACTTAAACAGCAGCTGCTGTGAAATGTATGTCTGAACATATAACATGAACGTACACAGGTGACAGAGCACGCAAGAAATGACAATGCAGGCACATTTACCGTAAAACAGCAGCTGAGCATCAATGTTTCAGTTTAAGCATTTAATTAGAAGATTTTTCCAGACAAAATATACTTTTTAAATTTGTTACAATTATTTATTTCATTCTAAAAGAAGTTTGGTCTCCAGTTAACGATATAACTATCAGAAGCTTGGGAAGTACTAGACTAGATACATAATAAACTTTATTGACACAAAACTAGTTACAAAGTATTACACGTATGCAGTCCCTAGTTTATGGTTAAGGACACAGAACCTGAAGTTGATTCTATAAATGAGAACAGCCAGAATTTTTAATGCTCTCCTAAGATGAAGGGCAAGCAGGGTCAAAAAACAAGAGTGTAAACTAGCATAAAGGTTTTCACTTGCAAAAGCAGCTAGTTGTGTTTATTGTGTAGAGCTGGCATTTGGCAGTTTCAGTGTGGAAAGAGTCGACAATACGGAGCACCTTTAATGACTCTAGAGAAAATAAAACATCAATAAAACAACATCTGTGAGCTCTTAATGAAGATCTAAAGACAACATGCTCCTAATGTGGCTTATGCTATCAAACAGACGTTCAATAATTAACAGATAATCCAGCGTAGTGATGAATGGTTGCTGCTCAATAAAAAAGGACGAGAAAAAAAAATGTCATAAAAATACAAAAATGTTAAAACATTTTTTCACAACAAACTTTCTGTATTTTAAAACCAAATGACCAGACTTGTAGAAAATTTGCATTAATTAATTGAATATTTATGGCCTCGAGAGGACAACGCATGATGTTTGGTCGACCCTCTGACCTTTTCTTCATGACTGTGATCTGCAGCTCATTCAAACTTCCTCACAAACTCATCAAAATTAAAATGACATATTGCACGTACACATTTATGATCCCACATGGTTAAACCATCTTTTGTGAGCACTTCATTTAATTCCTAATTTCGCCACCACTAGTCTGGCCCAGACTAATGAATCCATTTCAGTATGAGCAGCTCTTTAAGGCAGAGCGACCCCCATCTATTCAGTGGCAGGAATACTCCGGGGATAAACCGCTGCCTTTAAATGGGAATTTAACTTGGATGTATAAAATCAAATTAACTGATGAAAGCATTTAATGCTATATTTGTAATCTAGAGACCACTTGGCAAAGTTCACAATGCAGATATGTGTTCATTAATCATTTGGCCAAGGATCTCTACTTGCCAAATAGGGGTCAGTGAATTATCTGTATTCATAATGATACTAATCAATGTGCACGTATATATTCAGGATCAGCTTACTGTTTACAAGCAGAGATTCACACAAGAGGCCCTTGACAGTGTAATGAAAATGTAAAGCTGCACATGATTATCCATACTATGTGCTGACATGGTATTGTAATGGCCTTTGGGCAATGATGAGGTTGTGTTAATAGACTCAAGTAAAGCAACAAAGAGACCGATACTAAAGATTTGTTTTGCTATAGTATCCCAGTGCAATCACAGAAACAGTTCTTTTCCCACAATAGAAAATGTAAATGTATTTACATTTTGTACTTTATTATGATAAAACACTTAAGAATTATTAGAATTTATAGAAAACTGCAATATATTACTTCACAAAGCAGTTATTATGCATATAAAAAAGGTCAAACTATGAATCCTAATTTTACTAATCTAGCACTGTTTGTATTATGAATTATACAGAAATCTAAAAAAAAAAAGCTAAAAGTCAAACGAAGCAAAACTAAATCTGGTTTTAATAAAATGTGCCACAAACTTAAATCACACAGCCCGACTAAACTAATAACAGCCACACGTTTCTTTAGTAGCAGCAGCTTCCACTACAGGACTGAGGAAGCTATGTGGGGTTATTCCTGCCTGGATATTCACAGTCCATTTATAGTTCTTAACTGACCCTAACTCAACTGTGAGTGAAGCTACAGAGTGCAAACCTTTTGTCAACCCTTCAGTTGTTTGTTAACTTTGTGTTTTGGGTCATTTGAAATGCCTTGATACTACTTAGAAATGATTGTCCCCCTGAAAGTTTGCAAGATGTTCAGAACCTGAGGAAGCAAAGCAACTTTAAATCATGCACAGTTGGGCTAAGGGTTTGGTAACGGTTGGTTGTACAGTAATATCTTCAAACACTGTGCAGGTGTGACCTGGATGAATCCAGGAGGTCCTTAGCAAACTTCAAAGTCTCATTATATTTGTTGTAGAGCAGTTGGTTCCTTTGTGCTGTCCTTCCATTAGCACTGTACTTATTCACTGTTTTTCTCTTTGGATGCATGAACACAGATTTTAACCTGATTTCTACATGTTGTATGCTTTTGAGCTCTTTTTGACATCTTTTACATTAGCATATTGCACTTTTTCAGGATTCCCACTCTTATAGGGAGCAGCAGTAGTCCTGAAATTCTTGAGCATTTGTCTCATGTGGACTGAAGAAGCTCAGACTCCTTAGATTTGCTATAATGGGTCATGTTGTGATACCAGATTATCTTTCTGAAGTGAAACAGAATCATATAAGATCATATATTTATGTAGTGTTTTATTGGATTATGTTGTCGAATATGTTGGATTGTTTGTTTTTTCTCCTCAGTATTTATAAAATATTTGATTATGACATTGTTTTTCCATCCAAAAATTCATAATCCTTGCATTTTTAATATTAGGTTTTAAGTTTTGTGTTCTTCCATCTATTTTTTTAACCTTATTATTCTTCATATTGATCTCACTTCATAAAGTTTCAATGTCATCGTAAGAAAACAAACAATGCATATACATGCCAGACACTCGTCTAACCCAAGGCCGGCACACGCTCACTCTCCACCTTGCTGTTTCAATGCCAAACTAGTTCCCGTCTCTAGCTGTGCCGTCTCTCACTTTCTGTGGACAGAACATGTATTTGCATTTTAAGATGTGCTTATTCCATCAAACATTCATGAGTCTAGACTGACTGTTCACACAGAATTCAGAGGACTTTGGCTCAGACAGACATTAACAGTCCCAGACATTTTGTCCACATTATATGACATCTTTTAATAAGGGATGGGATCCACATTGGAAACAGGGGAATTTGAGTCAGGATAGCATGGTGTTTAAAAAAAGAACATCAGGAAAATATCACACAGCCTTTCGCCCTCATTTTTTCTCTATTGTGTAGAAGCGTTTTATTTATGGCCACTCTGGGTGAAAGAGAAAAAAACTACAAGCTCATTCATTACCCGTAAAACGTGAGAAATTTCCTCTGCCGTGCAGCAGAATTACAGCGCTACAGAGCATGAACAGTGTCAGAACGAACAGCAGACGGTTTCTCACTCGGGGCATTTTCAGCACACTGTAGCTTATTTTATTGATATACAATAAGACAAATCATTGGACAATCAACTTGCCTTTCCACTGCCTTCATGCCTTGTGTGCTCAATAGGACAAACCACTCATCAGTCCAGATAATAGCCCCAAAATATCATCATGTTCCCCTTGTAACTCATTTTGCTTTCCACCCAAATTATTTTCCTCCCCAGATGATAACTCGTGCAGAGGGAAAGCAGGGAGGCAGGAGCATTCTCTGAAGCACATGTCAGCAAACATGGCAGTGAACTTTAAAAGTAATTTATTCAGCAGACGGGAGCTGAGGAAGATTGATGTTCATATTTCATCCATCAATGGTTTTCATAATTCACTAGCCTGGTGGACGGGTGCTAGTCAGAGCTTGTCAAGCAAGCTATGGCAAGTACATTCTCAATTCAGCCAGCTTATTGATAATCAAATCTTGCCAGTGAGCATGTCTTGTGTTACATGATGATCAGAGCAAACGTTGCTCTCTGGAGACCGCAGAGGGGAAAAGGCAGCAATGCCGGCCCTGCAGTCAGTGACTCCACAACAGCCGAATCGGGAGGCTGAGACATCAAACTCCACAAACCTGTCACAAGTCACAGGAATAAGTTTTCTTTAAGGATAGGGGCCGTGTTATGCTGGGGGTCCCTCTTCAGAAAATCTCTTCTGTTCCTGAACTCTAGTGATTTTTTTAATGCAGAACCGAATTTAATTTGCATCTTATTAAGTGAAGACAAATCAATGAAGGGGTGTAATAAACAAAATGAATGGGATAGCTTAGAATATTGAGCTTAAAGTCAGAGTTTTCAGTGTCACAAAAAAGTCACTTTATAGGACAGCAACCTCTTTGCAACTAGTAAAAAATCATTAGTTGCCTGGTGACTGAATTTAATTCTTTTGCATTCAGTGACAAATTGCACGTAGCAACTGGTCATCCTTTCATTTGCAAGTTGGCTGCACAGGTCACCTGGTGGGAGTCAACATGTCTCCAGACAATCTAACCTGACAGACTGCAATCACTCAGTGCAGCTTTGAAAATCAATGCCTAATTTGTCTAATGTCTAATTTATAGATGCCAACACATTTCTCTTTAAAATACAGGATTTGATTCAGCTGGCTTCTACATGATTGCATTCTGGTTATAATCTTATATAAAAACACGCCATTTCCCTTTTCAATTGCCCTCCAGTAGCAAACACGTCACTATGTGCAGAGGAATTTCTGAATTTCATGGTATTTTTTCTTTCAGATCTTAGGGTCTGGCTAGTCTGTAGCTTATTGCAGAAGATTCACAATAAGCAGCGACAGATTGCTGATTTTTCACAGTTAACACATTGCATTACCATCACAAACAGATCGAATGTAACTGCCAACTCGGACCCTGTTCAATCCCGGACTGATTGCATGCTGACTCTGTGTTATTGCTCTTTTATCGCCATCTCGATGCAGCAGAGTCACTTTGTAGATGGTTGCAGATGTGGTCCCCGTCTTCAGAGCAACTGTTTCAAAAGCAAAGTTAATTACCCACAATCAGTCGGTAATTTTGGTCACGCTGCGGTCTTCAGGATAACGGTTTTCTTTAGTTTGACTGCATTAGCCTGGCTAAAGATTACTATGGTACGTTATTCTTTAATTATAACCTGGTCTGGAGGTAGTTGTATCAAAGTTTCAGTTTAAAGTTGTCAGTAAGTGCCATATTTTCATTGATTACTTTGATGAAAATATTCTCCAAGGGCATTATAATTTGTGTGCTGAAGGAGGGAGAAATCCTGGCAATGCCAAACCTCTGGTAACAGTTCATATATTATAATATATTGCATTAAGTCTCTTAAGCATTGCTCTCAAAAGATTATAACGGTGGCTGTGTTTGCCATGGTGTTGTTTTTTTCTAAGTATTTGTAGAAATCCCTTTTCCCTGTGCATCTTTTGTTTACTTACCGTCCGTCCTTGTCTGTTTCCCTCATTGGATTCACCTGTGTGAAATGCTTCGCTAACTAAGACTTCCAGCGCATTCAACCGTGGTGGAAGGGGCGGAGAAAGCAGGAGAAATATGAGACTGCAGAGGGCACAGGCTAAACCAAAACTGGGCAGTGGAAGACCGGGGGGAATCATAGCAAGGTTTGCATGCAGATAGTAGGGTTAGAATCTGGCATGAGCAACATGAATCCATGAACCCAATCTGCCTTGTGTCAACAGGGCAGGCTGCTGGTGGCACATGGTGCTTATGCAGAAATGTGTGGTTGTGGAAAGAAACCCACTGAAATCAGTAACTGACTTTTTCTCCACTTTTTTCAAGTACATTTCTGGTTCAGAATCAATTGTCTCGAAATCTGTTTGATGCAATGCCACAAAGTCAAATATGTACAAAGCAAAACAATCTTATCTGTGCATCCTATTCGATGCTAATCAGCTAATTATGCTAACGTACTGAATGAGGAAAGTGAATATTGTACCCACTAAGCATCTGCATATTAAAATTGTCATTGCAAACATAAGATGCAAACTTTTTATGTATTCATGGGTGACAAAACAGTTTCAGCTCTGTTAGATTGTCATTCTCTTCAGTTTTCAACCGGAAAAATTAGAAAACTGAAAAATGTGTTGGGGAACACTGGGGTAATGTTTTACATTTGAATAATTGAGTTTGGGATATTATTTAATTAATTATCAGTTTGACTAATCAGAACTAAATGGATGCCAACTGAAGGACTCCGTACTACCTACAGCCCTGTAATCACACGTGACTACATCTTTTAGTCAAGAAGGAATAATTTTAGGTCGACTTATTGTAATCTTTTAATATTGAGGGAAAAAAATCTCATTAGATGTTCTTAGCTTTCCAATTTGCATCGGGTGAAATGCTCTTATTGAAATTCTCTCAACTGTCTTAACCTGTCAGCCATAAATAATTATATATAGATATGTAAAAAAAAATCCCAATCAAAATGCAAGGAAGTGCATGCCTGTCAGTTAATATTTAATGAGCAATATGCAGTTTGCGATGAGGGAAATGGAATTACTGATGGAATTGTTTTTCTCGCTCTAATTTCATAAAGGGCATAGAAAGGAGGCAGGAAATGGCTCCCCTCTGCTGAACCTGGATGCTGTAAAAATGACAAAACTTTCCAGGTAACTTTAACTTTTTCCACACAACACTGACGCAGATCAGAGGTTACTGTTCAAACTCGAGCTGTCATTGTTTTGGCAGTGTCACGGCAGAGGCAGCGTGGACTTCAGCTTCATATGTTCACCATCGGCCTGTTTGCAACAACCAGCAGGTTTCCAGCTGCCTGGGGAGTCTCGCACATAAAGCCGCCTTGATGCAATTCTCCCTGACGTTACATGACTAATTGCTTCCCAAATGTTCTGCCTAGACGCTTGTTTCGATTTGTAACAGGCCTGATAAATTCTCTCTCAATGGTCGTCTCAGACAGAGCACTACCTCTAGATGACCATGGCTGACAGCTTATCATGGCCCACGAGTTTTGTTTTCTTCATTGTTTGGAGTTTCGACAGGGATGGATGTCTCAGTAAGGCATGGAAGACAAATGATGACAAATCCTGTACACAACACTGAATATCCTGGATGCTGCCAGGGACTCTGTGGAGTTCCTACTGAGCTATTTTATTTTATTTTATTTATTTTCTCTGCTTGCAGACATTTTATCTCTGCGTTCTTTTTAATTTATTTGATACATGGAGATGTCAACTGTGGATAAAGAGTGGTGGAAGCAGTATTGATATACTTTGGTAAAAACTGCCAATATGACGGCGTAAAAATACCACAGTGTAAAGTGTGAGTGTAAAAATGAATACAGATTAGTTCCCTTATTGTGTTCCCTTTAAATTACAATGTACTCATAAATATAAAAGCATTTGCTTTGCAGGGGGAAAAAAGTATTCCCAGCACTAAATAATGGGGAGTTCAAACACTAATAGGGCCATTTGAAATAATATAGCAATCACATTGGATTTTAAGTGTTTTGTGTAGTTACGGAAGCAAAATCTAGAGCTTCACAACCTATTTGTTAAGACCCTAACAAAGGCATGTAAGATAAATGTAAAGTGTCCTAATGGGGGAATAACCAAACGTATTCTGCTTCACTCATTTTAATCTTATATTCATACTTAAAGCAGCTGATATAGCTGCTTACAGTCCAGCAGTGGCAACTAAGAGGCCAACAGGAGCTACTTCTCATCACTGAAGTCAGTTTCATTCTTTGACTTGTCAGCTTGATCTGTCTTTCTAAAGGACATTATTGATTATTTAAATAAACTTTATAAACTGTAGGTGTAGAGAGTGTGTGAGAGTTTCCCCTTCATCTGATAAGATTTCACTATTTTGAGTAAGACTAAAAGGATCAGCCCGCTGAGGACAGGGACTGAAGGACAGCTAAGCTACGTTGTGATAACACAGACTGATAGAAGTTGCCACCTCAGTGTTACTCAGTGGTTTTTGGACTCTGCATTTTGAAGCTTTCGTCATTTAGCCACTGCCAGGCTAGAGTTTTAGAGCCAGCCGTTGCCATATTTGGATGAGAGGGTGGAGTGCTACGCTGTTAGCTAACGCTATCAAGCTTGGTTAGCAATAACTCATAAGTAGCCTAAGAAAATAATGAATTAAATAACAAATTAACAGTTAGTAAGATTTCTTCAGTTATCCAGGCTGTTTAGTTCCCCCTTAAGATCGTGTATGTTTTCACAATGTTCCCTTAATTTTTTTAGCAGTGTATATTTTGTCTTTGTTGAATTTATATCTTCGATTAACTCTACTTTGTGACAGGCTAAATTATTTTTAAGATAAGCCCATTAAAAAGACTTTAAAAGGGGCCTTGAGTTGTGATGAAAGGATAAATAACACAGTTCTTGCGCCAAGCAAAGTTCTGCTTTTTTTAACACCTTAGTCTTCGTAGACAGCCCGAAGTGGCCACTGGAGGAACTGCAGTTTTTGAGAGAGAGTGCCATTCTGTTAAAAGTACAGTTCTCTCATACCTGTGGTAATACTGACTAAAACGCATGTATATATTTGACACTTTTAATTTGTGTCTGCTGAAAGATGACTGCAGCAACAAGCCTTACTTTGGCTTTTTGATTTAAAAACCTCATTAAGGTTAGAAAGGTAACCTCACTTTACATCTGCCATTTCTGTTTCTGGCACACAGCCTGTGTCGTATCTGAAAAGTTTAAAAACAAAATCTTTCTTGTGACATTTCAAATGTTTAAAATATAAGATCATAATTTAATAAATGTGTAAGTTTTCCATTTGAAAGCTAAAGTAAAAGCAAGAAGGAGAGGTAATAGCCAAGTGGAGATGTCATTGCAACATTCCTTCCCATGTTTACTCGTGTTTACTAAAGTGTAAAAAAAAAAAAAAAGCCATTTATTTTGTTGTAGCCCAAATCTTCTTCAGCACTAAATCTGCTGCAAGCTGGCTGTGATAACAAAGGGGTCCAGGCTGAGGGCATGATGGGTTTCAGCTGCAGTGTGATTGTGCTCGTTATGGACGGAGAGCCTCTGTTACAATGCACCCAAGAGCATTTTGCATTAGACCTGTGAAAGAAGCCTAAAGCAACTTCTCAACGCTTAATTTGCACATTAATTCTTGCTGACAGGCGTTCAGATAGCCGACGAGAAATGGCTCTGAAAATTAACCTGGTGAATTTCTTAATGGGCCACGAGTGTGTAAAAAATATTACAAGTTAATAGGACGTTACTGCTGTGATTTGTGTTCCTTTTAGATATCCCAAAGACTTATAGCTGTGCAGAGTTTTATCAGTTTATCATCGTGAAAATGTCAAAATCGATAAGTTGCTTTTGTCTAACATCATAATAGTTGCTAAAGTTTATTTCTCGCCCATTTTTAAGGCTTTAAATACTGTGCCAGCAAATAAAAGGTGAAATATGTTTATTTCACAAATAATATTCTCAAATTGTGACATGCTATTTTTGGCCTTTCCTTTATGTTTACCTGTATTCTCTAATCTGAGTTTCACTCTCATTGCTGATAGTGAAACTGATGGAGTCTGCAGTAGCAGGTTTATGGTGGCAGCATGTGTCAGATTACAAGACTTTCACTCAGGAAGCTTTTTTGAAGTTAAGTTGTTCACTTTCTCTTTATTCGGGCCATTTTTTGAAGGTTACTTTTTTTGGGCAGTTTTAAGTGTTTTCACTTCCTGCCTTTGTTCTTTTCTCCTTCTTGTTACTGTGGACGTTCATGTGTTCCTTATCTGTCTTCATGAAGTGTATTTAGTCTTTGTTCTCTCTGTTTCTCTGTGTTTCTGAATTTATCCAAGTTGCCAATTTGCCAAGTTTTTTCTTGCCATCACTGTACAGAGCTTTGTGTTTGTTTTAAGTTGTTAATTAAAGTTCTTAAAGAGTTTTTCACTCTCTGCAAATATAACCTAATTTTGTGTGACAGTTCTAACCTTTCTTATAAAAATTGCATTGTTTTTGTGCAGCAGTGGACCAAAATACGTATTGCACTGTTTGCTAAGCGACTGGGCCATAATCATAACCTCACATTTTGCCATTAAGTTTTTACTTCCTATACTAAATCTCATAAATAACAGCAACTGCTCAGAACATTGTAACCCACTAATAATCATGTTTTTCGAGGCAATGGCAATTTCTTCCTTTTTTTCTTAGTGATTCGATTGAAAGACTTGAAAAAACAATCAATCTAGACTCTTGGATTTGTCTGTTTTTGAACTTCTAAGCTTGGATGAAAACATATTTCCTTCAACTGACAGAAAAAGCAAATAAAAAAATAAACCAACATGATTAAGTCTTCATGTGCCCAAGAGAAGTTAGATACAGCTTCCTAACTTGCAGCTAAAGTTAAAAGCTGCTGAATATCTTGGTTTTTTTTGCTCACCCTGCTGCATGATGCATGAGTACTCCAGTTCAGATGCTGGTCAGAGGCAAAACACTGCTCTTTAGCATGCTAGGAAAAAACATGAAAAAGTAATTGACAATCTCATGCAGGCTTTTTATAAAATCTATACTATAATCATTTTATCTCTGAAGTACTGTTGAAAAGTTGTTACTCCAAACAGGTGTGTGTGGAAAAGGACTTTGACAGTGTTATTTAAATGCTAATTCAGTGCATGTTAAACTATATAATTTATGTAATATTTCTTCAGCAGACAATTACTGTTAGCTGCTTTTATTTTGGAATTAAATTGGTTGCAAATTGATAAAATAAGTATAATTTTCGTACTCTAAATGTCTGGGATCTCGTTTTACACATTTAATTTTAATTTTATGCATTCATTAATTATGAAAATATTTACCAAAAAAGATCAAATACACTTATCTAATATTACTCTCTTCCACCTAAATCTGAATCAGCTGCAGTTGCTTTTATTTATGTCTTAACACAGTGATTGGCCGACTCGTGACCTGCAGAAATGTAATAAAACTATTGTTTCATGCTGAAAGTGTAATGTAGTGTTTTTTCTTTTTCTTCTCAAATTGAAACTAATTCATACAGGGAGGCACATACTGTGCAAAAAGTCATTGTATTAGCTATGCTTATTACACCCACACATTGCTCATTCATAATTAAACTGCATATCTTAATAGCTGCAGCTGAATTGTCTCACTTTACTGTGTGGATTTTTTATGAGCAGGGTTTGTGGGCTTCCGTCATGTTTCATCTGTATTCGTGTATTTGATTACTTCTATTAGCTGGGATAAAAAATGAGAAAAGACAGTGGTTAATAGAGTTAGAAAAATAAACAGAATTGCGCGTGAATGCAACAAAAAATCACTTACTCAAAACAATAGTTGTTAAAAAATCATTCTTCAGTTGGTTGAACGTACACGGCTGTTAAATAAATCAAGATGTTTTTTTCCTCCCTGGTGCTCTGAATTCTGTGCTGCACACAAAAAAGTAAAAACCCCTGTTGTAAATATGAGGCATTTAGGAAATCCTCCTTTTATTTCCTTCTGGTTAAAAATTTATCCAGTGCTTGTTTGTGCTTCTACCTTCAAAGTCACCCCAAACAGGCTCTACTTCAGCCTGGCAGCTTCAGATGCTTCAAGGCAGCAGCGCATAAATACAATGAATGAAGTCGGGAAAGGAGTAATGGTGTTAAGAGGAGGAGGGGGGGGGGCGCCTCGGGCCCTCGTCCCGGCATTCATCTGTCTGCTATCAGTCTGAGGAAGTTGCCCTTCAAAGCTCTCAGAGGGTGAAGCTTGGAAGACATGCCGATAGATAAAGCCGGCAGCTCTATTGCGCCTGTCATCCAACGCCCATCACCATGTGCTTCCTGGAGCAGCGATAAAGATGGATGAGGTTGCCACGTGAGATCCCAGCCAGCCAAATCGCACGTCGGAATGACGCTGATGGAGCGCTTGTTGAGGAGGATAGGAATTCTCTCTGTCTTACTCAGGTGCGTTTACTTACCCAGTTCTCCATATGGATCCTTTACCAGGTTGGAAATAGCACTACACCGTACGCAACGCTTTCTCACTCCCAACTCTTACTGATGATTGATCAAGATCCATTCTCATCATTCTTTAACCTTCGGAGAGCTAAGGGTGATAACAGCAAAATAACACAATACAGAGAAGGTCAAAATCTTGGAAATGTCCATCACGCTTGTGATTACTTTATATTGTTTTGCTGTTGGAGACCAATTGCAAGTAGCTGAAACAACCGTTTTTGATCACAAGACATCTCCAAACATTTGGATCGACTTCAATCACTCTCAGAAAATTTGGTGAAGATTTGCAAATAACTGGTGTCTAATTTATAACTGCAGATTGCCAACATGCTGCAATCTGAGTCAGTCTGTGCAGACGGCAGCAACCAGTCTATAAGGCGTCTCTTTGCAATAGGGGAGTCGACGCCACTGACTGAAAGTTGCAGAGCGCCCATGTCACTGTGGCGCCATCCTGCAGCAGCCACGTAACTATTACTGATTTTTTTTCACATCTATGAGGCTTTGGTTGGATTCTGAATGTGAATTTCTGTTAATCGCTGTGTTATCACAAACAAATTGCACATATTAGCCAGATTGACCCTATTTAGTTACAAACTGATAGGAGATTAATTCCATCTTATTGCCATTTTATTGCTGGTTTTAAGCACCAGTCACTTTGAAGATGGCAACTGACTGGTCACAGACCTGGTCTGACTTTTAAAGGCAACCAGGCAAGGTCAGTGCACCACAATTTTGTTCTTGCTGCGGTCTCGAACACACAGGAATACCCCTATATGGTCAGTTTCCACCACAAGATAAAAAAAAGCTTTAGGCTCTAAAACAACCTGCTGCAGTTTACGGTGAAGTTCAAAATTGTTAAGCATTAAAGGCAAACTTTCTGCAACAACTTCTGCCTCTCTGACATGTCCTTGCACCAAAGTAGTTCCAGTATGATCGTGTCGTTTCTACTTTGGCTGCCAAAGGCTCATTGGTGAAAATGAGGTACATCTTTACAGACTCAATACATGCAACAAGATGTTCCTCTCCACTGCAGCACCAATTTAAGGTGTAATTTCACATAAATGTCCTAGTGCACCTGTAATTGACCATACTATTTTTCTGAGGCAGCCCCTGGTTTCCATTCATTTAATTATCGGTACAAATGGTACTGACAACAATGAGTCTCATTTCTGCTAAAACATTATGAAACATCACTGTGCTGCAGGGTACGGACTTTGACCAGAAAATTATTAGTGGGAAAGACGAGTATGGTAAATGTGGTTTCTACCGCTCTCCAGTTACAGACAGTATTTATTGAGATTTCTTGGCAGATGCTGGTAATACACAGTTGTTATTGTACTGTCAAGACCTCTGCCCACTATTCTTTTTATTACTGTGACTGTCAGTGTGGAGCTCGGCCAGCTAACTAAACATCTTCACATCGAAAGGGTGACAACATGCTATTAACGCTAAATATGAAAAATCCTTCCCTCTTCACGGTGTTGTTTGTCTTCAGCTTATCAGTAATCTAGTTTAACACAATAAACCTTCATCAACCTCTCAGCTTAATTGTTAGTTGATTAACTGAGCCAGCAGTAATTTTCCACTTTTACTGTCATCTGTAAAATTACCTCCCAGAGCACCAAGTGGGTCTAGCAGTGCTGAACGACTCCAGTGTGGGCGTTAAAATGTGTTCTGACATCGTCGGGACGGTTATTTTGAATATGATTTTATAGAATTAAGCCAAAGAATAATAGTTTAAACTTATTCCTTTACATTTGGGAGGTGGCCAGCACGCTCACACATCTTTGTAATGGAATTAGTTTGTTTACATTGTGGTGCTACTGTACGCAATCTTTACCACTTGCTCACAACCTCATTAAAACACAGAACTGCTACTGTTAACTTGACCCAACTGACAACTCCCACATTTTTTCATCTACGAATTTTTTAAATGATTCTTCTTGCTTTGTGTACAGAAATAAAGCAACGCATACGGGCTTTGCTGTAACGTCAAGGAAGATAAATTCAAGTTTCTACTCTGGATTTTCTTTTGGAAAGATTTTCTAGAGTGCATAACATGAACAAAAAGAGATTAATATTCAGTTTGCTGACGAGATGGCCGTGTGTGTGTGTGTGTGTGTGTGCCCAACACATTTCTGCCTAATAATGAGGGTGCAACAGTATTTATAAGCTGCTTTCTGTCCACAGAACATCTGGCCTAACCTTGTATTGCAGAGCCAACCAAATAAGACTGAGTGTTAATGATGTTTTTACTGGCCCCAGTGCCCACATTAATCTCTATGAGCAGGTGTCCACAAAGGCAGGCCTGTGTTTACCTTTGGTTTGTTAGCATTGTGCTAGTCATCTAACTGCTGTCATGGGAAAGCATGTTTATTCTCCTCAGATAATACGCTGTGAAAGCTGCAGTGTGGCCCTTTGCAACAAGCAGGATAACAGATCAAATCTTGAGATAAGAAAAGTTAATAGCGAGCTGCTGCTACTTTCTGTGCCTGTACGTTCATGCATTCGGTAAATTTACAAACTAACTTGATTTAAATCTATACAGATTATAAATTCTATTTGCTGGAAAAAAATGACTTTGTACATATGCAGTGCTCCATTCGCCCTTTTCAGGGTCGCGGGGGCACTGGAGCCTATCCCAGCTATCATAGGGCGAGAGGCGGGGTACACCCTGGACAGGTCGCCAGTCTGTCGCAGGGCCAACAAACAGGGACAGACAACCATTCACACTCACATTCACACCTAGTGGTAATTTGGATTATCCAATCAACCTATCCCCACAAGTTGCATGTCTTTGGACGGTGGGAGGAAGCCGGAGTACCCGGAGGGAACCCACGCAAACATGGGGAGAACATGCAAACTCCACACAGAAAGACCCCGGCCTAATGGTGGAATTGAACTCAGGACCTTCTTGCTGTGCGGCAACAGTGCTAACCACCGTGCTGCCCATATATGCAGTGCTTACAAAGTTTATTCCTCATATATCTCCATCACATCCAAAACATTAAAGAACCTCGAACCTAGTTTTGTTTTTGTTTTTTTCCAAGGGAAGGGTAGCCGTTAGAAAAAGTGATTAAAAAGCAGAAACAATTTAGACAAATACGTTTTGGAAGATTTCCCGGTTCATGAACACTTCTGTTTGCATGTCACAAAAGTTGTGTTTCTTGTTCATTGTCTCAGCAGTTTTCATGACGTACACAGACCAGCAGGTGCATTTCAGTACATCAACATTTATGAGGTGCTTTGCATTAAGCACAGGCAGCATTGTTTGCAGATGTATGTGTGTGAAAGCTGTTAGTCATTTGTCATATTTGCTGAAGTAAAAATCCCATCCATATTCTTCAGGGATTTTGATTATGAGCTATAATGTTATAACCATCCATCATTGTGAAATGAAGGCATGTGCTCCTGTAGAAGCCACAAGTCTGTATGATACCAACCTCGTTTTAACAAAAGAAAAGCATTTTATTCATGATGTCGTAGAAAAGAATTCTACCTGCAATCGTAAACCGAAACAGCAATGTTTGCGATTGGTGGAGGTCACTGTTACCATGGAAATGTTAAAATCCGTGAATGTCAGATTGCTTATTGAGAACAAAACTTCAGAAACCATGGGAGCAGTAATTGCAGTGAGGAGGAGCAAAGTTTACTGAAGCCATACTGATAACTATGCAACACTTTACTACACAAGCTACAAAAACAACAATCATGGAAAACAACAATCATCCCTTTGAGAAAGTTGGATGTTCTTTGCTGTGGAACCTGGGGTTTGCAGTACTTTGTGGAATGAACTGTTATTCAATTCAGTTTAATTCAGTTTATTTATATTGCACCAAATCACAACACAGTTGCCTCAAGGTGCATCCTCGTTAACTCGCTAACGGAGATTTGCCACGTTAATGCGGTTACAGCATTAACGTCATTTTAACGAGATTAACTCTGACAGCATTATTATTTATGTATGCAGTTTTGCACCTTTGCACCTTATTTTTTTATCCAAATCATCTTGTGATTCTTCTTGTAGCTATGTTATGTTTTCTATTTGTTCTGAAATGCTAATGGGGAAAATTTAACTTGAGCCAATGTTACTGGACCACGGTGTTGTTTTGTGTGGAGCCATTTCCCTCATTCCTGGGTTTCAAAAATGACGGGTTTGATTTTTGTAAAAGGAGTCGCTCTCATGTCTTATCGAGTGACGCCACTGACTGACTAGTTGGTGGCGTGCAGTCTTTTGATGTCATATTTTCAGATCGACCCAGATTGCTTTAAACTCCGGCCAAGTATCTGCTAAAAAAGTACCTGATACCACCTAATAGAAAACCCTAAAAACCGGGTTGAGTGGAGATGAGTAGGTAGTAGAGGAAAACAGCTACAGGAGACCCAAAGTCGCTTTTCAACCGTAAGGGTTGCCCCTGGTGGCTATTAAAAGAATGCAGGTTTTAGGCTCATGTTCATTGGTGTCACTTTGCAGACTGGACATTACGCCCATCTTTCATGACTGAAATCTGGCTGTTTGTTGACTTCGATGGTGTGGCTTACATTTCTAAGCTAACTTTAGCCAGTGTTTTTCACTGTCGGCACTGTGGGCCCTTGGTAATGAGCTCAAATGTCACATCCTTTCAATGTTTGTTGCACATATTAAGTATTTCAGAAAGAAATCCGTGCAGAAACCGAAAAGGACAGCCGCAGAGTCTCTGGAATTTCCAAATTGTGTTCCAACCTGTTGACCCATCAACACTGTTTTTAATGCATGAACAAAGCAGAAGATTTTATTATTGCACAACAGACCTACTCTCTCTTTGACCTCTCACTGTTTCTTATAACTGCTTACAGTCCACATATTGTCATTCATATTTTTGTTTCTGTTGTCATGACAACTGAAAAACCAGATCTCACAGCTGCTGAGAAGTGAGAGCAGGGTGGAAATCTGTGCCTGTCCTGGTTCTGCCAGCTCACTGTGACGAGGAGCCACATTAATCAACCCCATCCAGTGGACAAGGGGAGAGTCCAAAATTAACATGTCGCCAATTTTAGCCTGTTTTGATGACAAAGAGGTTACCGCCCCCCTCCGCAGGAATACCCTGGCCCAAATATCCGTCTCTTTGTCAGCAAAGATGCTAGAAATCTTTCACCGATGTTAAAGGTTGAGTGTTAATAAAAAAATAATCAGGCTGCAGAGAATTGTTTGGGCTATTTCAATTGAAACATATTGCTGATCATGTATAATTTTAGGAAGGTCAAATTAATCTATTATGGAAAGCTAATTAAACTGACATTAATCTCTTATAGGCAGTTTTAGTGACTGATTGCTTCAGGCAGATAAGAGCCAGACACCTCTGCAGGAAAAAAAGGCTTCTTTTCATACGAGACTATGGAGCTCGCCATATTGATTGGGTATTGATTCAAGGTTCAAGACATAGAGAGATCTCCGCCCTCAGCGCCATGCTTTTTTATTTCTGGGAGAGCATTGCAGCAAATCAGATAACACTGTTAGAGAGCGAGACGGGAAGATAACCCAGTTAGAATGCAGGGGGGCAGTATTTTGTACTGGCGATGCTGTGATTTGGCTCTCATCTGCAGGCCCCTGCTCTCATCCCACTGGCCAATATGAGATGTAATTTGGTCACACCAGATTGAGCACCTCTCCGTCGACCCTGAGGGCAGCAGGCACTCTGTTAGTTATGGTGACAGAGAGTGCGGCTATTTATCAGCCCGGGCGATTTCTTAAATGAGGACATATTGGCAGGTGCCCAAGCAGGATGAGGGGACGAGGGCTTCACGACGGCTGCAGCCAAGAACGCTGAGGTGACAGCGGACGTCTTCTCTAGTTTTAAAGTAGCAAAGAAGCTGAGCGCCGGTGGTCGCAGACAGGAAGTCGATTATTTGCATTCACTGCATTGTCGCAACGCTCGATGCATTTTAATTGGACACAAAAACGAGGCTGTGAGTTGCAGACACAGTAGAAATACAAATGATAAACAAGCACTGCGCTGTAGAAATATTTCAGAGGCTGTCTGTTTAAATAAGATAACAAGACATTTTTCTGTATAAATCAATAAGCTTGGCCTGCTATCAATTATCATTTTTTTTATTTTTTTTGCTAAGAATGCAGTTTAGCTGCAGTCAGATGCCACCACGTAGGCTGCATAATGAGAAATGGGACAAGCTCACTGATTAATTTATAACAAAAGAGTCAACAAAGGAAGGAGTATTGTATATCACCTGGTGCAGACAAGATAAGTGCAGGGTCTAAATTATATTTGTTGAGATACAAACATAGATGGATTACCTCCGTGCCCAAACAGTAAATTAAAATGCATCACCTTCACCTCAGCAGGCGTCTCGTCCTGCTGCAAAAACTTTTTTTCCTTCTTTTAATTTATTTGCTTATTTATTTATTTTTCATTTAAGTGGGCAGCAGGATGGAATAATAAATCCTCCTCTTTGGTGACTGGTTAAGACTCATTAAAAATCGCTATAAAGCATCGCAGCCAACTGTGGCTCTGTACCATGTGAATAGCTTGCAAAGTAAATATTATGTCTCGGCCATATTTTCTTTCAGGGATTTACATTAATAAGATAGTGGGTGTGCAGTAATCAGCTAATGGCAAGCCTGGCCACGCAGGGCTAATAGCAGCGAGGTTGTGCTACAATTAGCCAGTGATTGCAGGCAACAGCTGAGACGCCGTGTTTCTTCTGGGGGGAAAAAGGCAGAAGTTTCCTTAACGAGAAAGCTTTTTTTTAAGGATTGCTTTGTTTTAAAATGTAACGCTTTCCCCAATTTGTAAGCAAAATGCGGCACGATCTGCAATTACTATAATCCCTGACAGCTCAGTTTCTCAACAGCAACGACTCTATTAAATCCAGAAAGAAGATATCCAGGAATCTCCTTTGTTTTGGAGACTATCACAAAGAACACGCTGCGCAGTTGCTTTTCTTTACACCTACTTGCTCATCCCTTTTAACGCAGCAGATGAAGAACCTAAATGTGAACAGAGGACCTGACCTCTATTCAAAAGAACGTAATGTAACCTCTGCAAGAGAACCGAGGGTAAAAATAGCAGCCTCCTGGTTTAGAAGTTTTTAATCTCACAGTGCTGCATTTCCACACAAGTTTAACTGGAGACGGATGGAGAAAAGGATGAAAACCAAAGCAGGAATGTCACTGAACTTACTGCTGACCTGGTTGTCAGTGTTTAGCAGCGATGCTCCTAGCGACTAATTCACTATCATTTTAAACAAAATCAGAAAATGCTCCGAAATGAGCACAATGAAATGAGAAAGGTCAAACGTGTTGATACCAATATTGTGTTTAAGAGACATCCCAACTCAGTAATCATGTGCATTTTAAAGAGTCATGTGACACACCTGGAAAGATCAGACCCTTTAAACAGTGTCTCTCACTTACTCGCTTTTGGGAAGCTTTCAGTACACAGTGATGAAGGGCTGTAGTCAGTTTCATTGATATTATTTACTTCACCTGTCTCTTGTCATCTCCTCCCCACCTGCACTGCATGTGTGTGAGCAGGTGGACTCACAGCAAGCTGAAAGTGAAATAAATGAGGTGAATAATGTATTTTTTTTATTTCATTTTAAAAAAAAAATCTTGGTCCTGTTGTCATTTATCTTACTATTCCATAAATACTCCTCAGGAATAGTCGTTTTTTTCTCATCGAGCTGGTGTAACAAAATACATACCCAGAGAAATAAGGAGTACAATAACTCTTCTTTCTCTATATTTATGAAACAGTCGTTACTGGATACTCAAACATGTTCTCATGATTTGAAGTAGTGCTACTGAAAGTCGTTGATTCTAGTGGGGTTTTTTTGCCTTGTGTATATATAAGTGATTTTGATGTTTGATCTTTAATGTTATATGGGCATTGTTTCTGCCTTTAGTTACACTCACATGCCTCTGTATGTTTGTTTTTGTTGATTAATTTAATATGCCATCAAAATGCAGGTACTGGAGATGAAAATCAGCATGTGTAGCTAACTCTGGCATATTTACTTGATGAATTTAAGTGCTTGTGTTAATTAATATGCATTGTCCCTTTTTAAAGAAACATAAATGTTGCAAAAGAAAACAAAGTGAAGCAGGATCTTGTCTTATGAATAAATAAAGAATACAGCTATCAGACTAAAACTTAGTATCAGCAGAAGCAAATAGCCGATATATCAGAAATGTTAATGATTATTAACATTTTTTCGTAATGGAGGCTCATTTTTATATCTTTTCAAGATTTCATGAACTCTCAAGAACTACAGCTGTGACTTCAAGTCTGTGAAGGTTTAGTGGTTCGACCTTAGTGTGGATGTGTGTCCTTGTAGTAGCCTTGAAGCTCGAGGTTTTTGTGAAAGGAGACAAGCTGCCACAGTTCCTGCATTTCAATTTTCATACATTTTCCTTTGCATATTGAGTAAGTTTGTATTATCGATGCAGTATTTGGGTTAGAATGGCCAGAAAGAAATGCTGGCTTGCATACTGCAAAATGCGACCTCACACAGTAAAAGACTGAGGTACTTTGGCTGCATTTGAAATACAGCGGTCGTATGAGTATTGCAACTACATCCAGTCTCGCTCAGCTCCTCCGTGACGTCTTATTGTTGTTTGCTTTTCTGCTTTTCCTTTGGTGGTTTTCAGCATTCTTCACTCGTCCAGGCGCACATCTACACGGCTAATTTCACTCCTTTGTTTTCCCAACCTAGGAGGGCTGAAATTTATCTTCTCTAATTTCAAGGTCCAAGTACAGAGATTGTCCATCTTAGATAAATTTATGATACTGGGCCGTAAAAACATAACCAAGAGTAGATGAATCAAAACAAGCCCTGCAGGTGTGTGGAAATGAGAAACCAAGAAAGAAGGACAAACCAGATAAAGAGAAAACATGCACAAGACAAATAATGATGCACCTTTTGGTAAAATGAAGCTGAATCACAGTGCAGGAGGATGTCACAGCAGGACGCTGCCTCCTGCCAGCAGGGAGGCAAACTGATTCCCATCTTTTCAAATCTTCAATTTGACTTCAAAGACCTTTTGGACCTGACCTCTTTAGACTCTCGCATTAATACCAGACATGAAGATTTCTAAAAACTTTGCAGGTATGCAGTCGGGCTTTATTACAATGAACGCATGAGAGCGTGTTTTAATGACAGCGTGTGCCAAAAGAGTTATAGATTATACAAATTTATAACCTGGGCATCTGCGTCGCTTCTGCTCTGATTCAGTGATCTTTATTCCCTTTGGTAATCGAGGGCAAGACAAAGTCATTTAATGCCAGACCTTTAATTCACAAGAGTCGAGGCTGAAAGGGAATTAAATCTAAGAGTTTTGCATATATGAATTAATACATTGTTAAATTCACCTTATCAGGATTTAGTGTGATTTTTTTTAAATATTTGTTTTTCTGCTTAAAAATGATTATTTTTTAGAAATACACAATTAATGTGCAGCAGAAGGTTTCTGATCAAACTCCAGTGATTAAAGAAACAAAGATTAGAAGGTGTTTGGTTTAGCTTTCCTCAGCTCGTCGAAAACCATTTTGTTGTTACTGCTGATCTCCAGACTGTGTTTTCTTGTTTCTGTCTTTCTCCAGAAGGCCGTAGCGAGGCGGCAGACGTACAGGCTGCGCTGCCATACATCCACATCGCTTTTAAAAGACAGAGAGATGTTGCCTTTCCTCCCCGACTGCCTTTATGGCAAATTAATGATTTATTGCTTCGGCTTCTTGCTCTTCTCATCTTACTTGGAGGGGGGGCAGTTTAACAAGCATGCTCATTTTCACTCCCGGCCTTCACAACGTCCTCACTCACAGAGAAATGTGCCACGGTGCCGCTGTGTGCTGCACAGCTGTGACCCAGTTCAGAGACTTTTTCACCACAACAACCTCAGCGGGGAACAAGAAAACCCAAACCCGGCGGGCACGGCTCACGGTGCACGCTGCTCCAAAATCTCAAACCGGCTTCTCTGCATATCAGGCGGCCACGTTCACCACAACGGGCAATCTGATGCACCCACTGCGTAGGAGTGGACTTCATTACCAAACACTTTGTAATGTGTGAGCTTAAAGCTACTTTCCAATTACTGTCTGCAAACTTAAGGAGAAAATAATCTTCTTACCTGTTATCCAGCAGCAGGTCTCATCTTCAAAAGTAGTTTTAAGGAACAACAGGTGTCTGAGGGCAGTTTAAAAAAAAAAGACAAATAGGCAAATAAATAAGTAAATAAATAAAATAAGAGCCTTAAGAATCCCCCCCCCCCCAAAAAAAAAACCCCATGTATACGTGGACTGCATTCATAAAGCACCTTTTCTACTTTAACTTACCAAACGCAGTGTTTTGGACTCATGATGGCACTTCCCATACGGTAAAAAAATATATTTTGGCTAGGAAAAATTTATTTTTTTACCGTATCGGTTTGAATAAGAGAGGGCAGAACTCCACGTCAGTCTTAGTCTGCACTGGAAATGTTAAAAACAGGAACGTTACAGCAGAAATAAACATTTTGTGATGACTGTGCAGAAGCTTAATAGCCACTATCTTTTTGCTAAGCTTTACTGCTGTTAATTTACATAACTTAAGTGGTCCTGTTATAGTTTTTGAAGTATTGTTAAGTTTTGGAGCATTTTTATTACAAATATCTGACAAATAAAATCAATTGCTTTGTGATTAATACCTCTTTAAAGCTTGTTTAAGAAACTGTGCTCCATGAATGCGCTTAGCTAACTAAGTTTGCTAGTATTAGCTGGTAGCTTAGCACCAAGGTTATTACAGTTAACTAAAAACTTACAGTAGATGTGAAAAAAAATTGTAGTTAACTAAAATAAAAATATAGATGAAGGATCTTTAGTATTTGTTAGTTTGGTAAAAATAAATAAATAAATAACTAAACCCACAAGTTGCCGCACAGCAAGAAGGTCCTGAGTTCAATTCCACCATTAGGCCGGGCTCTTTCTGTGTGGAGTTTGCATGTTCTCCCCGTGTTTGCGTGGGTTCCCTCCGGGTACTCCGGCTTCCTCCCACCATCCAAAGACATGCAATTTGTGGGGATAGGTTAATTGGACAATCCAAATTGCCACTAGGTGTGAATGTGAGTGTGAATGGTTGTCTGTCCCTGTGTGTTGGCCCTGTGACAGACTGGCGACCTGTCCAGGGTGTACCCCGCCTCTCGCCCTATGACAGCTGGGATAGGCTCCAGCGCCCCCCGCGACCCTGGAAAGGATAAGCGGAAGCGAATGGATGGATGGATGGTGCTTCTGATGCCTTATGCCCTCCACAAAACAATAATAAAAAATAAAAAGACTGAAACTAATACAAACTAAACTGAAGATAAAAAAAAAAAAAACTACACCAGAAGTCAAACTGAATTAAAAACAGGTCAAAATGAAAACCTGTAAATACAAAACACCAGTGGGTGATTTCAAAGTGGATATGCCCCTCTTTAAAGACGATCTTGCTTATGGACACTTGGATGTGTAGAAAGCTGTAGTTGGAGACTGAACCAACAGCCTTGTGATTAGATAAACTGGTTTGGTCAGCTTCACCTTCTACTTGAAACTGAGGGAAAAATAAATGGAAAAGGGCTTTAAGGACAGTTTCATAAGGGAAATATATGAGCTGAAAGCTGGTAGGACAGAGACAGAAACGGGATTTTCAGTTGATGTGGAGGAACACTGTAGATTTAACTGCTCTCTTCATCGATGAAAAGCTCTTATATCTGTCCGCTCAGACCACAAAGGTGAATTTGGTATAAAATGCATTTAGAGATCCAAAAAGTACTTTCTGGGATGTGCTCTGTGACTCCTTGCTAGCTTTCCTATATTTATATGACATTTACTTGTGACTTTATTTTTATATGTTTACTACTTAGGAGAAAACTTTTTAGAGCACACTCAGACTTCTCCCACCATTGTATTAAAGCTGCAATAACCTTCAGGATGTTCTCTGTGATTATGGTGCTGCACCAGCATCCCAGCCATAATCCCAGGCAAGAACACCCTCCTGGGTATTTTTGCTCAAGGCATAGCAAACTCATAATCAATACAGCTTGAGTTTACACCACTTAGTTGCCTGACGATAATGGAAGAAAAAAAGTATATACATCTACTTTTAGATAGGGCAAATATCTGGTCTGTACTGCCATTCAAATGGGCATGTTTAGGTGACGGAGCTCAGCCGTGTTACTTCTGTCTTCCACCCTGATTCCGTGAAGAAACTAGAAATTCATAACAGAAGCGTCATTTGCAAGTGTTTTTATTTTTCAACTTTTATCATTTATACAACAGTAAAATAAACAAACAAAACAAACATCTGCTTGATAAACCAGAAATGACTCAAAATAACACAGAGCACCTTTAACTGTAACACTTGATAACCACAATTTTTTTTCTTTAAAGCCAGCGGCTGCTTTACATTTCACATTCTGCCCCCTCTATTTTTCTCTCGCGCTGTATGTTGGCATGCAATTTTTATGTCTTTCTGCAACATTACAGGCTCTGACGTTTCTGTAAGTTTTATTTGTTCTATTACTGTGTTGATTGAACCTACACAATAACCTCCACACGTCTACACATCGGCCTTAAATTGTTACTTATGTGAAAACATGTAGTTTTGATAGATTTTGCCATCAGTGCCTTAATTTGCAAAGTCATTTTACTCCTCATGCGTCCCAGTTATAAAGACTCCTACTACTGTGTGTTCAGCAGTGCTTTACAATTGAGTTCAGAAAAATACAAGCAGTTTCCTTTCTAGCCATGTGAAATAAATATATAATAAACCGTAAAAATGAAGCCGTGTTATATATGTACATCTATGTTATAAATGCACAACCAAAGAAATGTAATTTAAAGAACTGTTGTAAGGTTTGAGAAGTAGTCTGGACAACTACCGGGTGCGGTGAAATGACATTTTTAGAGCACACAAGATTGCTGTCTGTGGGAAAAGTTACATTTACAGAGATGTTTTTTTATTTTTACTGGCTGTATTCACATTATTTCTGAAAATATTCCTTGCTTAGCCTAAAAAAAAAAATCAATGAAGGAGTCCTGCCATAAGATTTTTAAATCTCTGTCCAAGAAGTAGCTATCAGCAGTTTGGGTGAATTATTTCCACCTCAGAAGCGACGTCAGTATCCTTGAGCTGCCGTGCTAAGCTAACAGGTGCTTCTTCAGATGTGAGGAAGAGTTTGCAGCTGATAGGTAGCGTGACTCAAGCATAGTTTGCATTCCATTGTCATCTTTTTCTTGTGTTTTTCAACCACAAATTAGGAACACTATGCAACTTTTATGATGTCTGAGTTGTCCTTTGTGCTATAAACTTTAAATGTTCTATTATTTTTTTTTGTTTTGAATAAAAAAAAGGAACAGGAATTTGTACATTAACATTTTAAAATGTAACAGACTGATCATTTGAAAAAAGCAGATAAATAATAAAGTGTTTTTTTTCCTCTCGGCCACACAAACACATCACATTATTTATCCACAAGAACTAAAGTCTAGCAACTACCTTCAGCTGCTCCCTTATTCACATGGGTCACCACAGCGGGTAGCTCTGCATGTTTGATTTGGCAGATTTTTATGCCGGATGCCCTCGCTGATGCAATCCCCAAAGGATTTGTGTTTCCTCCCTGGATTAAATCTTCCACTTGTTAAGCAAACATGCAGACCACTACACTATGGAGCCATTCTACGAGAGATTGAAACAATCGAAACATAACCAAACATTAAAATTTTACAACTTTGTCCCATGAGTCTTTGTGCTTCCCAGCTCAAAAGTATCAAATATAGTACACCCTTACTGCTTCCATTTCAGAGTCTAAGCAGCAGCAAGGTGCTGCTAATCAGATGCACTTAATTAGCTAATCATCATGAAGTGAAAGCACTTCTTTAAAAGCAGAAAGCTTTGGCAGTTTGCAGGTCTGGAGCATTTATGTGTGGTTTAACAGAATAACTTAATATCCCTGGAGTGTAGCACATTCACACCATGGTCAGAGCATGCAAAGAACCAAAGAGCTCAGACCTCAGATAACATGTTAAATCTCTGAGTTTATGACAGTACAAACAGAAAAAGGTTACTCAGTTACCTGGAGAAAGCCTCGCAGGTTTGCAAAGTTGCATCTGAACAAACCACAAGACTTGTGGAACAATCTCCATGTTGCAGGAGACCAAAGTGGAGATGTTTGGCCATATTTAGACAAAACCAAACACAGCATATCAGCACAAACAGTGGTGGAGGGTCACGACTTTGGCTTGTTTTCAGTCGCAGGACCTGGGAAGTTGTGGTACTTGAGTCAACCATGAGCTAAAGTATTCTCAAACGTGAGGGCATCTGTCTGACAGCTAAAGCTTGGACCAAAGCAGGAAACCTCCAACAGAATGGCTGAAAACAGCCCAGCTAAAGTCCAGGCCCCACCACAGCATCTCAAAATGACTGAAAGAGGTTTAAAGAGAGGTGTCGCTGTAGTCACACTACTGAATGATGGGTTGTACACGGGACTTCAAAAACTAGTATAAATGAATATAAAAATATGAGTAAAACAATTTGAGTAAAAATATCCTTTGAATCACCAACATATCTGAGGCAATTTTTGGGACTGGCGAAAGCCCACCGGGGATGTGAGCTCAGCTGAACCAAGCTGGTCAAATAAAAAGGTAAAAAAAAAAACTTCCCTTGCTGATAGACCTGTTTGTGACTGTCACACGTCCAGCCCACCTGGGAATGAAGCCATCAGCGGGGGATGTCCTGGTTAGGATTCTTGTTCAATCTCTGCTCCTGGCCGCCGCTCGTGTTGCCTGTGGCATTTTGATTGAATGTTTTCTATTCACACACAGAGCTCCCTTTAATGGCCCTTTTCATGTGACAGTGATCTATATGCAGGTAATTACAATTGGCTATGATGGATAGTGCTGTCAGATTTACCATGATTATCCTGAGATTAAACGTGTTTCAGAAATTCCAAATGTCAAAAACTATTACAAGGTCACTGGAAGAGTTGGTTTTCCAGTTCTTTAGATAATGTATGTGAAATTATATGGTGGGCACACTCACCGTGAGATCGTGCATGCTCTGTGTTATATAATCTGACCATTTGCTGTGTAGGTTTGTTTTCAAGTTTATGCAGAAAAGATATAAAGAATAATTTTTTAATTCATTCAATCATTACTTCATCCGAGTCCTATTTTTAGCCCTTATCGCTACACTTAGACTATGTATCTTTTAATGAGGAGTATTAAACTCTTAAAAATTACAAAAGGCACAAAGTGGAGAAAGTGATGCCAATTTTTGTGAGTGATTTAATTGCCTGGCTGGCATACACCTCTCTTGTGAGTTCTTTTGTTTTAACCCAAGTCCCTTTTAGAGCCCCAAGAGACATTTATCTTCGCTGTCATCGTGAGAAACAATTTGTTGTTAATTGACCTCCCTTGTTAAATAAAGGTTATGTAGAATATAAAACTGCTCAAGGTTGTTCTCTGGAAGCTCGGTTGGGAATCTGCCAGACAGGCAGGAGGAAGCCAAAAGAGTTTCCTGAACTAAGAGGACACTCGCCAGAAAGACAAGTCCTTAAACTATAATTGGTCTGATTAGAGGGTCTCCTAAGCCAGCACTTCTGATTAAGTGGAGTGATGGAGGTGATAAAGGCTGACTGGCAGGTGGCGCTGGACCATTAAGTGGGCAAAATGAAGCAAAGTTCTTGCCAGGTTGGACGGGGATCCTTTCCTTATATTTTATCCTTTTGTGAGCAGCGAGATGTGACCGTATCAGTCATCATCTTATGCCGGTGCCGTCTCCATGCATCTTCCTGCCGCAGCCATTCATAGACTGACACATGCTCAGAGTGTGAACAAAATCAAGGGCACAGGCAGAAACATTTCTGCTTCGAGAGTTTTACATTTTCCTCCTCAGTCGAGGTTTAATCAACTCATTCTTTTTTTTCCCCTCTGTTTGTGCTGCTGGACCCAAACATTTCTCTGCACCTTCTGCAATATGCACAATTCAATATTTGTACTTACTGTGTGTGTGTATATGTGTACTAAGCAGATTAGATTTCATTTTCCCTCTGAGACACACCAACAAGTTAAAATTTAGTTTAAAAACAATAACTGGGAAAAGGAGAAAGTACGGCCCATAACTCAGTTTGCAAACCACAGGAAAAAAATTGCTCTTTTCTTCCATTCTTGGTGACTTATGGCTTTTTTGTTCCCCACAAAGGTGGCAGGTGCCTCAGTTTGTTCACACTGGTATCTTGAATGAACACACTTTACTACTGTCAACATGTTGCTGAATGCATACAGTGATATATGCAGGGCTAAATATGAAAAAGCAGGAATGCAGCTCTTTGCTCACAAGTGCATTTGTTGGAGCGAGCATAGCCCTTTCCTTTTGCTTTGTTCATTTGTATGGGACTGCAACAAGTTCATCTAAAGGATATCAGAAAAATAGGGAAAGCTGTTCAAAAACCAGATAATAGATTCAGATTGTACCTGCCCAACAGTCAGAACTCAAAATGTATTATCTCCAAACAATGACAAAAAGCATTAACCATCAATCAGCGAATTGTTGCTGCTTAACCTGTGATGCCAGGTTAGTCCTTCTGCCTGCTAATCCACTGGTGAGTCTCAGGTGATGACAACATTTCAGATCTTTTGTTGTAACAAGTGGTTATCGGGTGTAAGAATTCCTATTGCAACCCCTAGTTATCATTTATGAATGCAGTTGAAAGAAAAAAAAGTCATCAGATGACAGCTGGTGGTTTAAAGGTTGAGTTTTTCTAACACAGTCCCCTTTGTGCTCTGTGCATGGACCGTTTACCTGCATGCAACCAAAGCCTGTTCAAACATCAGCCTGGAGTAGCGGAATACAAACGATAACCAGAAAGCTTCCTGTACCAAAAATCTTGTCCCTTGCCTACAGATTATATTTAAATGCAGATATCTGTTTATAGAGATTACCAGGCTTTTATCTGGTCAGTTACACCAGGCTCAGCACAGCAGGGGCTGGCTCTGATAACATACTTGGCAGAGGTGACGGGCAGATGTGGGGTGGAGTACAACGCAGGTTTTTGCAGTTGTGTTTCGGTGCTCGAATGTGAGGTGATGTACAAATGAGTCAAAGACAGCAAAGGGATTTTTTAGTGAGCTTTTATATGTTTGTTACTTTCTCTTCTTTTGCTGATAAGAAGTCTCTTATTTTTAAAAAAAATGCAATTCACTGTTCCTTTTGTGTCCTAAAAACAAAACAATACCGAAAATTCATGCAGCTCTGATAGTGAGGTAGTAGAGAGGTCAGGTTTTACATTACTATGAGTTTGTGAATAAAAAAAAGAAAAGAGCATCACAGTGAAATTGCAAAATGGACCTTAATCATAAGTATTTGCAAAGAGTTCTGCTTCAAATTTGTGGAAGTACCTGCTAGGTAAGCAAAGTAGCTCCAGAACACTGGTGGCCCATTGAGGAGGGAAATTATGCTGGTGATAAGCTCTGAGTCAGCAGTTTTAAGGTTTAGTTTGGCTAAAAGTATTGCGAGAGTCAGCTCTCTCGGATGGAACCAGGCAGAACACTCCTAACACCACACGTATGTGATTTTTACCATTTAGCAAGTTCTGATCTGGTCACCACTTGCAAGAAGGAACTAAGCTCAGTACAGCAGGGAACTGGGAGTGACCAGCAGACTGAGAGACCCTGCATAACATAAAACACAGTAAGAACAGCTGCAATGGGAGCAGCAGAGCTTGGAGAATGAGAGTGGTGAATTCTGTACCGTGGTGCCTGCAGAATTACGCACTACAGCATCTCCGTGTAGGGAAAAACCTCTGAGCCAAACGTCTCCCACCACATGCTGTGGGCTCCTTACACAGGATTTCTTAATGAATCCACTGTGATGTCCTGAAATGACATTACAGAATGGTGCACTTAAGCTATATACTGTCAACACAAGAAATGTTTACAGAGACGTTTAAGAGAAGAGCATAGCACTGCCTGAACGGGACACAGTTATGCAGCGGGTGCCTGGAATACAGTACATGTTGGGTATGACAACATGTGTTTGTGTTGCATAAAAAAGACACAACCACAAAACCCTGGAAGATCCAGGAGCTGCACAGCTACATGGCTGAATCTAGACGGCATTATAGTAAGATAAGGCTGACAGGCCTTCATTTCTGATTGAAGTCAGAGAAATGACTCTTAGACTGAGCATAAGCCCGGTCTGTTTAAAAAAAACTGGCCACTAACCAGAAAGAAGGCTTAAGAGATTCCTCTTCTCATAATACACGTCAAGTCCTTATTGCCTCCAGGTTATTAAAAGTAAATGTTATATTGACATTTCAATCACTCAGCCTTATTGCTTTCTCCAAGACACTGACAGCGAACACTTGCATCTGAGGACGTTTTCTTTGGACTTTTGTTTCGGCTAAAAGCAAACCTTATGCTGTCTAAGCAAAGGTCACGTGCAGAGCTGCAAATGTTGTTGTGGCCCACGCTTGCTGCGGATACCAGGGTCTTCACGACGATGACTAGAGCGCTCCCTTCAGAGTGTCTTTTCAGGTTAAACTGCCTACTGTAAATTCCAGCTGGTGGTTTTCCTGCACATGCACAGTGTTGAAGAATTTAATGCAACAATGCGGCCAGCGATATTTTTCATTTCCTATTTTCTGCCGCTGCGCAACATATCCGAGTGTAAGATGATAGTTTAATTGAAAATATGTCACTTTTTTCACCAGCAGGAATGTGTTTATGAAACCCTGAGCATCTATGCCATCCTTAATAAACCACCAGTTCCTCTCAGTCTGTGCCCAGTGACAGTTTCCAAAGCTGTGACATTTATATCCAAATGGTAATTGATTCAGAGGAAGCTGTTAGTATGCAGCTACAATTTAACAATTCTCCTCTTGAGGGGGGGGATCAAGCCCCGGAAAGCAAAGAAAGGATTCTCTCTTTTCTTTTTTTTTCTTTTTTGCCATTGGAGGTTGTTGTTTTCTGTGTTTAAGACAGCCCACCCAGCCCCCTCCATCCCCACCCAGCCCCCTCCATCCCCACCCAGACCCCCTGAGAAGGCAGAGAAGACTGGAAAGAGAGAGGTGGCTTGTTTTCCACATTTTGCTTCCTAACTTGACACACACACACACACACACACACACACACACACACACACACACACACACACACACACACACACACACACACACAGCTCGTGTGGAGGGATGCTGCTGAGGTTGTTATTGATTGGATGCCACTGACAGAATGGACTTTGTCACAGGCAGTCCTCCCCACTCAGGCTGCAGGCTGTGTTTACTGGTGCGTCTTACCGGCGAAGTCGAGGCACCAACACCAACAACAACAACAGCAACACAAGGGACAGACAAGCAGCAGTAATCCTCCCCAGATATGGTAAAGCCTGCTGAACAGAAATAATGGCATCGCGTCCAGCGTGCTGACTGCATGCAGGCCCTGCAAAATTGCCAGAGCTGTCACTCATGATTACCACTCGTGAGCACTAGCCACGGACAGTTACAATTATGACACGCTTAACGAGAACAAATGAAGCGATGATTGGCCATATAATGTGACCTCCAGCTACTGACGGCCGAGCTCATCGCGTGTCCTCACTCTTATCGTTCAGCAGCTGCTAACGCAGATGAAAGCCATCACTTATCATGAGCCGGGCTGTTAACAACAACAAAACCAGCAAAAACTTTGGTGCATCTGTGGCTCGTTTTCCACTCCCGAGGACTTTTCCCTTCATTACAACCATCCAGGGCTTCTCTGTAAGCTGTCGCCCCAACATTCAATTTGAGGTCGGGTTGGAACAAAGGTAAAATGAGTTTACCACTACAATCTTAGCTAAACAAGACAAATTAACTGTGTTTTTCACTTTGCTCTAATCTAATTTATCCCCTCCCCCACCTCCTACCCCGTCATTCATTAGTGTTGCGCGAGTGATGAAAAGAAGGAAATCATCAGCTCTCTCAGTTGTAAGGCCTTTATTTCCTCCGGCTTCTTTCCTTCCACTCCATTTTCTCTCAGAGGCACACAAAATGAATGTCATTCGAACTTAGGAAATGTGCTCTGCTTGAGCTTGGTCGGGAAAATGGAAGCAAAGGTTGCTGCCTTCTAACATTTGGTGGTTGTTGTTAACCCCAAAGCACCACCTTTACCTGAACTCGAACAAAACGTGACAGAGAATAAAAAGTCAAAAAGAAGACTTGAAAGTGTGCAGCCATAAACTACATCAGAGTGAAGCTCTCCAGATGGTTTTGTATGCTGGAGTAAAATCTGACTGTACATTTTCTACATTCATCATTCCAACAATTTTAACAGGATCTCCAACACCACCAGCTTAAATACAGCTGTAAACCCTGACAGAGGCTCCATCGTGTTTTACAGATGACTGTAGACGCTCACTGTTGTACGTCTCTGCTGATCTCCTCCTCTGTACACACTGACAATGATTTGAACCAAAAGTCTCAAGTTTGGATTCATCACTCCATCAAACCTGTTGCCACTGAGTTTCAGTCCGGGATACCCTCCCTTCCTGAGAAATTGCTTCTTGGCAGCCACACTTCCACTGAGACTATTTCGAACGGTCTAGGTCGGGGGTGAGGAAATCCAGGCCTCAGGGGCCGGTGTCCTGCAGATTTTAGATATCACCTTGGGTCGGCACACCTGAATAAAATGATTAGTTCATTACCAGGCCTCTGGAGAACTTCAAGACATGTCGAGGAGGTAGTTTAGCCATTTAAATCAGCCGTGCTGGATCAAGGACACATCTAAAACCTGCAGGACACCGGCCCTCGAGGCCTGGAGTTGGACACCCCTGGTTTAGGGGAATAGTCGCCGTATCTGCTGAAGGTCCAGATGCATCCATTTCCTGGATTTTTTTCTTTCCTTATTTCTTAAGGACACAACGTTCAGATTTGCTGTAGATATTGATTTTTTTAGGCCTGCCACTTCTTCTTTTATCCTCCATTTGCCCAGTTTCCTCAAATTTCCTAATTTTCCACCACATGCCAGGTTTTCAGCTAGTAGCTCTTTGGACATCACCTTGTATGTGCAAAAGTATTCTTTTATTTATGTCAAACTATGTCGACCAGTGTTGGGCCCATGAGGCATTTTTGCAGAGATTCAACTAAAAAATAAAAGAGAAAGAACAAATGATGTGTGTTTGTGACAGGCTCCTGGTAACAAAGTGCCTGAATTTGGTTTTTGGTGATGTTGTGTGATGGTCTATGGTTCCTAGGTTGTTCTGTTTAGTTTAGTTTATTAGATTCCCCCTTGTGTCTTTGCCCCCTGTCTCCCTCTGTGTGTCTGTTTATTTAATTGTGAGTTCTTGTGCCTCGTTTCATCATGTTCCCCAGCCCGTCATGTCTGCTCTCTCCTTCATGTTCCCTCGTTTCCTCTCGTCTGCCTCTCCACTCCGGTATCATGTTTCCTGTTTTATTGTGAAAGTCCCGTGTTTCCATGTTTGGTCTAGCTTCCCTATCTCGTTATTCGTGTCAGCTGTGTTCCTCGTGTGTCTCACCTCCCTGTTATACCTCTGTGTATTTATGTCAGCGTCTCCCTCAGTTCCGTGTCGCGTCCTCCCTCTTGGCTGCGTTTCCTCGTGTGCCTCTTCGCAGTATTAGTTATTAATTTCCCAGTTTTGTGTTGTACCGCCTTTCCCCCCATTCAGCGAATAAACCTGCATTTTGAGTTGAAATCCAGCTTTCCATGAGTTTGCATTTGGGTCCAATTCCTGCCTGCACACAGCTAGTTCATGACATGTTGTCTGTTATGTGTGGACATGAGGGGTTTGTTATTTGTTTATTTATTTAGACTGAATGATTTGTAGGAAAATGGTCAGGTGTAAGGACAGGACTACAGATGAGCGAAAAAGTAACCAGTGTCCAAAGATAAAGTTTGAAAGACCTTCAGAAATCCTGGAGATTTATTGAGACCACCTAAAAAAATAAGAGGGTCTTGCTAGTTGGATGCAAGACTTTTGCGCGTACTGTATACAGTCTTTGAGATCTATATCTCAGAGTGCAATAATTACTGTTTATTACATAAATATTTGTTCCTAACTGTGTAGAGCAGAAACGTATCAGCGCCTTCTTCTTGACTGGAGTGCTTGACATTAAAACTCTACTTTGTTTTCCCACCAGCTGATGGCCAGATGTCTTCTCATAAATACTCATTTGTTCGACACAAAACAGCTGTGACGGTGTGATGCACACACACACACACACACACACACACACACGCACACGCACACACGCACACGCAGCTGCTCCTCGACTTTCTGTTTTGATTTAGACTTTGCAATCATTGATCTCCTCTGAGAAAACTCTATGAGCCGTTTTCTCTCCTTCCCTTCCTGCACTTTGTGTTTTTCAGATGTGAGAAAAACAAGATATGGACTTAAGGTAAAGAACCAAACACAGAGGCTAAGAGTTTTAATTTCCCTCGACCCTAGTTTGCATTCTTTAGGAAGTCATTAAGTATTCTTTAAGGTGTAACTCATCCAGTCACTGAGGTCCAAATTAGAAGTTTAAGTGTAGCTTATAATCCCCTTCTATGCATCATAGAGCAGTGAGATGTGTCAAATTGAAACAAATTACAGGAATCAGCGCACCAAGAAGTCTCTCTGGCTGTGCAGCTTTAGTTCATTTGATGAAAAAAAGATGGAAACGCACTTCTTAAATGTTCTGCGCCATTCTGTTAGTTGCTCCCCTGTTATCATAAACTCCACATCTACAGAAGAACTTATTCAAGCGTAGAGCTCCTGTTAAAACAACAAACAAAAAAAATTTGTAACACTCATTTAACCTTTTACTAACACTGTTTCAGTGTAACTACTTAGAACCTGGAGAAGGTGCTGAAACTCTGAGAAGTTCTCTTTTTTGGGGGGGATGAAAAACTCTTCAACTTGATTCAGTTTTATTTATATAGTGTCAAATCACAACAGATGGTCAACTCAAGGTGTTTTATATTATAAGCTAAAAACCCTAAAATAGTGCAGAGAAAACCCGAACAATCAAACAACCCCATGTGAGCAAACTTGGTGACAGTGGGAAGGAAAAACTCCCTTTTAACAGGAAGAGACGTCCAGCAGAACCAGACTGAGGGAGGGGCGGGGCCATCTGCCATGACTGGTTGGGGGTGAGGGGAGGAAGACAGGACAGAAAACACATTGTGGAAGAGATCAATAATAACTAATGATGAAATGATTATATGCAAACACATAGTGAGTGAATAAAGGTGAGTGAAGAAGAAGCAGGAAGGACTCTAACTTTATGGCGAGTCAAAAAGGAAAGTAAGTGCTCTGGTTAGATTGCACTGTGGGGCTCTTACAAATAACCTTATGGCGCTCACCTCTCATTGGTTAAATTTAGAAAAAGTACTGTCCTTTTTATTTGACATATCACATGATGTTTGAAACTGCAAAAGTGTGACATCCCTGTGTTATTGTGGTCAAAGCCAAAATGTGAATGAAGGCCAATCAGATTGCTGCTTCTGTACACATTAACTCCACCTTATACTTTTCCAAAGTTCCCAAAATGGGTCGAATGATGCAGAATATTCAATTTATTTTTATTTCTTTGGGTGTTAAAATACTTAGAGTGCTCAGACTTTCTATAACTGTGAAGCTGTTTAATAACCGTGGAAAGAAAAGGCTTGATACGCTAACAGCCGATGTCCTTTATCATTTTTAAGGTCAAGCATCTCTCAGCCTTAGCTTGTGCTAAACCAATACCTTCATCATCAATCAGTTTGTGCTTTTCATGGATTGGATCCAGCTGAGTGGTGCTTTTCCCCAATATCGTGACTGTTATTGCTTTCACCAACAGCGTGTGACCTGTGATGGCCTGCAGCCAAGTGTAAAGCGGTAACCTTTGCCCTTTCTTTATTGTATTCTCTTGACCAACCATAACAAATTTGATCAGTCTACATTTTCAGGTAATTTCTCCTGGAAGACACTCTTAGTACACTTAGTACAACTGCTCGTTCATGTGAAAAATGACCAAAACAGTTGTGTCAACTGCGAAAAAAGACAGCAGTGGAGCGAAGTTAAAAACCCCGACTCTTTTCTAACCTCTGGACACCTGGCTGGCGGTGCATCGGTCGTGAAAATTGGTTTGTTGGGATTGGATAATTGAAGAAATAGCTGCATGCACTGCCCTCTCCAAGTACTGGAACGGTCTGTGGATCCATTTGACCATGGAACAATCCTTTTTGAATGACTATACTGCAAGCTTGACTCATTTAACAACACTGATTCCTTCACGCCCTGTCACATAGAAACATCCCCTTAAACCGGAAAAAGGATGAGATTCTCGACTAATTTCGTGTTTGTTTTAATGCCACTCACTGTATCATTTATTTTAGATGCAGCTTATGCACTTTAACCATGACTAAACAGAACACTACAGTAGTTCTTGAGGACACACTTGCTGCTTGCTGCAGTTGCAGAGACACGTTGTATTTCCTTATCGAGAGAGTTGCTGTAGGGTGCAAACCTGGATCCATAATTTCCATAATATTTCTTGGATATGCTTTAACACTAACTCCAAGTCTGAGTCATTGTTAATCTTTTGGAAAACAAAATACAAGTTCATATATTCAATAAAGACTGAGACTGACAGGAAGTGGTGATGATGGAAGGTGAAAGGTGAACATCAAAATTAATCTCATGGATTTCAAGAACCTGGATTTCTTCTTAAGGACAGGGGAGATTCTGATATCTCTTCCACACTAAATCCTAATACACTGATTTAAATAAACAGTATTACATGGCAGCAGTGTGAAAAACTCTTGAGTCACTGGGAAAATAGTTAAGAAGTGCAGGATTTATTGAAACATCTGCAAACATACATGGAAATATTACATGGCAGACTAAATGTTCTTACAATTCTAATCAGCTTCAAAGTCAGTATTTGGCATGACCGCCTTTATTCTTAAACACAGCCTGAACTCTCTTAGCCAGATTTCTTGTACTTTCTTGAAGCAAAAATTCAAAGATGGATTCATCATTCTTTTAAAGCTGTTGATGGTGATTTTCATACCTCAGCCTTTTCTCCCTGTTTCCCTTCCTTACAAATGTCTTCTTGACAGCCGCCCTGCCCATTTGTGATGAGGCTTAAGTGAACGGCTGAAGGTCCAGATGCATCTCTCAGGTCCTGTGTCAGGTCATTGCTGGATTTCTTTCCAGCTTCTTAAAGACATGACTTTCAGATAGTGTTCATCTGCTGTAGATTTTTTAGGCCTAACACTTCTTTTTTGTGTGTCCATACTGCGAACGGTGCTGAGACAAGAAACAAGTCACAACATCGAAACTCTGGCTCCCTGGAAACAAAATAAAAAGAAATGAGGGGTGACTGCAGACTTTCACAGTTTTGCATAGGGAAAAAAGTACTCGGCCACCTACATATGACATCTACACGACCTGCTTGGCTATAGAAACCATTGCTGTGAAGCTCCTGGCACTCAGTTTTTGTACAGATGTGAGTGCTGGAGGATGTTTGGAGCTCTGCAGTTATATAAATGCAGTGGGTTGGCCACACTTGCGCACTATGTGTCTCAGCACCCTACTCTAACTTTATGTGGTCTGTCACTTTGTGGGTGACTGCTGTAGTTCCTCAGTGCTTCCACTTACAGCACTTATAGCCGACAGTGGAGAGTAGAACATCGAAAGGACCATCCTTTCACATATGTTTGTAAAGGCAGACTGCATAGCTAGGTGCTTGATTTTATACACCTGTGGCAATGGGACTCAAAGATGAAGAGATGTGACTCAGTACTTTTCCCCATATAACGTAAATTCAAGGAGTAACAACTACACAGAGAAAACTTCATCAGTTTTCTCAAAATTGGTGTGTTCCCTGCAGAGCTCAAGGAGCACTCTTTATGAAACAGGGCAAAAAAGCTGCTATTTTCCTCATTTGCATGATATTTGGTAAATAATTCATCAGATCAGCGGGATCTCTTCCACATGGGAACAAAAGTTTTGATGACAGAGTGTCGATGCTCTCCGAGTTCACCCCACCTGTCATCAACATTATCTGTTAGCTGCACTCTTTTTACTCTCTCTCAAGAGAGATTTGAAGTTAATTATGCCAAAGAGAGGAAAAAATGTCAATCTGAATTATTATTATTAATATTTTATTTATTTATGTATTACTTATTTTTTTTCATCTGTGGAGTTAAAAGAAACAATAAGTGTCATTATTGTTGCAAATTTCATGAAAAAAGACCTCATGTCTTCAATTTAGGTAAATATTGAGTGAGAGTCTTTGATATAGGATAAAGAGACATAGTAGAAAATATACCACTGTAAAATAAAACTGACTTATTTATTCATATATTATTTATGAATGTAAATTATGAGATAAAATTAACTTATGACTTATTTATGTCTCTTTAACACTGAAATGCCACATATTCAAAAATATTAATGTTTAAGCCCAAAATGCTGACTTTAAGTAATTTGATTACATGTAAAATTTTCACGTAATTCTGTTACTTGAGTACAGTTTAAAATATTAAATTGAATCTGGTCAAATAAAATTTCCTCGACTGGTATGGACTTGGTTCATGCATAGCATATTTTCCTTAATAATTAATTATTTGAATAATATAAATTGAATAAATTCAACATATGTTAAGTGACAGATTCTGATGAATACATTTTTCAGCATACAGACTGAATGTGTGGATATTTCTAATTAGCATTGGGGGGATTTTAAATTGTTTTATGTAAACTCAAACACCTGCCAGGTGGGTTGATATGAGCAGCCGGCTCTCTTTGGTGGCACACATCAAACCAGCTTTTAAGTTTTCAATTCACATCCAACGTCAAGCTTTTGAAAGATGTCGGGGCAGTCTGGCTCATTAACAAAGGCAACAGAATGGACCCTTGAACAGGACTGATGTCAAAGGAGAGCAATTCCCTCTTGCACCAGAAGTGGGGCAGACATTTTGGATGGTGCTCTGAGCTCAGTCAAATCAAGACCCACATAAAATCCCTGATTGAAAGACAAAATATAGACCAGCTGGATACTAGAGAGTGAATATGGAGCAAATATCTGTGATACTAATCAACATAACAATTACCAGGCGAGCGCTTTCAAGATTATCCCCTCTGTGGGGTGAAAGGCGATTATTTTTACGGCGTGATTGTTTAGCGCTCGTGGTGTGGAAAGCCGACTCGGAGCTCGAGAGCTCCTCGGTGTCATTTATTATTATTTATTTCATTTGTCTGTGGAAATACGGTCTCATTATTCTTCAGCCAATTCCGACCCCGTCGTTACCTGTCAGCTCTTTTTGCTGAAACTAGCTTTGCACACTAGAAGCTGTTTAACACTAATGGACAATCCCTCTTGCTTTTGTGCTCAACATGCCATCTGATGTGCCATTTTGACTGACAGAGGAATGGAGGGCCAATTTGCAAATGCCGTCTTCCAGAGCATCCACTGTGGAAAGACATTCATCAAAAGCTCTGTGCCCCTTTTCTTGTCTTCTTGTCATATTATCTGTACAGTGCTGTCAGGGGCACTGCAGAGTTGATCATACCATATATCAAAGGTCTGCATGGGTAGATCACTTGAATGATGTAAAGGATGGGTGGGCAATTAACTTCCTCTTCCTCTTCTCTCTTTTTTTATTCTTTTATCTGGAACTTGGAGTTAGCGGTGTGGGATAAAGTGCTTTAGACAACTGACAAGTCAAGTAAGGGCAGGGAATTAAACACCACTAACACGGTGCAAAGTGTGCAAGTTTTAATATCTGCTCAGGTATCTTAGCAAAAGACACAGTCAAGCTGCTACATTTATACGATGTTACTGTAGTTATATTTATTGGCTGTAATAATTGCAATAATAACAGGCACTGCCCTGAGAATTAAATTTCAAAAATATCATTAAACTTTAAATAGAAAAATTTATGAAACCATTTGTACTCGACTGTAAAATGATGATTTTAGAGCTCAAGTGGAAACTTTTAACATGGGAGTTTACCGATGTGACTCGCTTTTGGACCCAGACTCAGGTGGCCACTAGAGGGACTCTGGCATTTTGGCACAATTGATTTTTGGCTTCATTTTTCCTGTCTCTGAGGTTGCTGCCTGGTAGCAGCCAAATGCTAATGTGTGCCCTGCATAATCATCTAATTTACTCTGAAGAGGATGCTAGTTTACAAAATAAACATCATGTTGCTTCAAAGAAGATTTTAAAGTTGAAACTGAGACCATAAACACATCGGGAAAGTGTTTACCGAAGTGAACAGTGGAGCCATTTTTTTCCAAAGACTTCTATACACTTATATTTCTTTTTGCTCTCAGGGCAGCTGCCCTCTGCTGGCCAGCAGAGAGAATGCAGGTTTCAGGCGCTTCACTTCTTCACAAGTCAGCTACCTCAAAATTTTACATACTAGTACAGCTCAAATATTTTATGTTGTGATTTTTTTTTTATCTTAATTTTTAAACAATATTCATTATATATAAAGCCAAATATTTCAAAACTTTAAAAAAAATAATAATTTGGATAATTATAGCTTATAGATTATGACAATCAGATATGTTGTTTGAGTAAGTTACTGTTCAGACGGTATCAGTACCTCTTAGTCTGTGTCAGTACACACAAACATAACCATGGAGAAGACAGCTCACCTGACAGCTGTCTGGATGAAGATGACTGACACCACAAGAAGGCTAAGCCACAGGTCATTGCTGAAAAGCCTGGCTGTTCACAGTGTGCTGTACCGAAGCATATTAATGGAAAAATTGACTAGAAGGGGAAAAAATGTGGTGCACAAGCATGAAAAAGCACACCAGCATATAGGACGACAGCAACTTTGACAGGACTGTCAAGCAAAGTCGATTCAAGAGTTCGGACAGCTTCACAAAGAGCGGACTGAGGCGGGTATCAGAGCATCAAGACCAACGACATCCATTCATTTTCAGAAAGAAGTTACAATCATGAACCAGAGACAACAACAGAACCATCTTAACTGAACTAAGGAGAAACAGAACTGAACAGCTGCTCAGTGCCTGAAGGAAGAGGGGAGTGTTTAACGTTTCAGCAGTCTGTGATGATTTGGGACGTCACGTCATCTTCTGGTGTTGGTGGTGGTTGAACAACTGTGTCCACAGTGCAAAGCCAATGCCACATGTACCAGGAAACTTTAGAGCACTTCATAGGGCCGTCTGAAGACACTGAGTTCTTTTTCCACAGTGCCAAAACTACCACCAGATTGTTTGCTGATCATACTGTGCTTATGTTGCCTGATAATTCAACTGACCTGAACCCCACAGACTCTACTGTCAAGAATAAGGTGAGAAATGTCGAATGCAAAACTGTAGACAAGCTGAGGGCTTCATGGTAATGGAAGATGTTCAGAAGCTCAGAAATATTATTTTTGAATGATCATGGGAAGTATTTGAATAATTTGAGATATGTGATTTGTGATACACATGAGATACAGCCATGGTACAATAAAAAGTTTAAAGTTTTACATAAAGACATACTAAAATGATCTACTGGGTCTTTAAATTGAGTAAATACAACCTGAGCTTTATTGAGGTTAACAAAAACTAGGCTTTTTAGGACCAGAACCCAAGTGCTTGAAACAGGAAGAAGAATGAATGACCTATTTATTTAGGCTAATGGACAGAGTCTAAAACAAAGTCCATATCATGAAGCACAAAATCCAAAATAACTCAGAAAAACAACACGTCAGCAGGATAACAGACATCCCGACAAAGAGAAAACAGCACTATTTATACACACACAGGATAATCAGGTGACCGCAGCTGGGAAAACGAGACAATCAGGGAAAATGACAGACAGAAAATAAAACTTGAGACAAGACACAAGAGACATGCACTAACAAAGTAAAACAAGCAGTGACAAAACACTAAGTCAAAATACTCATACAGCAGCTTGACACTAAGGAATACTGCTGGCTAGGGAAATAACTCAAAATAACAAACTCACAGCTCATGATAAAATTTCAGAAGCAGTGTCTGGAAGAACTAAGAAGATGCTCTGATTTGGAAGCTTGTAGTACGACTCTCCGAAGCAACAATTTGATGTAATGCGCATTCTTCTTTAGTGTTGCTTCAATTCACTGAAGTTTTGCTGTGTGTATTTGTTTACACGCAGCTCTTTTAATGCCCGTCAGGTTGAAGCCTGGACTCTGGTTGGGACTTTGAAACATTCTTTTGCAGATTTGGTGATGTGCTTGGGATTCCTGTCATGTTATATGACTCAGTTTTGCCAAGCTTTTGACTGAAAGACGGCCTCGCAAAGATCACTTTGTTATACAGTGGAGCTCATGGACAACTCGGTGATTGTAAGGTGCCCACGTCCAAGTCAGCACACCTCCACCACCGTGCTCACGGTTGGTAGGAGGTGTTTGTGCTGATATTCATCATGACCAAACATCTCCATTGTTAAAGAAATCTTCTGGTTTCCTTCCAAACAAACTGTACTGGTTCACTCTTTTCCTAATTGTGATGAACTTTAACATTTAACATGTCAGCTGAGGCATGTAGTGTATGACATATGGTTTATTTATTTTTATTTTGCAATTACTTTAAGGATTGCAGAGTCTGGCCTTGGAGTGAATTTGCTGGGATGTCCGCTCCTGGAAAGATAAACAACTGTCTTGAATTTTCAATCTTTCTGACTGTAGAATGATGCATTTCAAGTTGTTTGAAAATTGCCTTAATACCCTTCCCAGATTGACGGGCAGCAACAATTCCTTCTCTATTATTGCTGATGTATTTCCTCTTTGGCACACACCTAAATGCTTCCGACTAGCAAACTGCCCAAACTTCACACTTGCCCATAATCAAGTGCAGCACCTGGCTGCTTCTTACCCTCTTTGTTCTCACGAAAGCAGTATAGGTCTACTTGTTTGTTTTAAAAAAAAGATAAATAATCACACACTGTAATATATCACACCTAATCCTAAGACCTGCTAAGGACCAGATGATTTTTGAAGTCCTGATATGTAAAACTTTAGAAGTGACAAAAGGGTGTACTTTCTAATCATCAAAATTAAACCAGAAAAGCATGAAATGGTGTGTACTGAATATAGGATACACAAAAAGTATTGCTTGTCACAATATTCTAATGTTATGAGATGGTGCAGTTCATGAAAACAAAAACTGTTTTACATTTAAAAACAACGAAAAACAACAAAAAAAATTGTATTTGTCCTAAAATGTCAAATCTGATCTCCCTATCCTTAAAGTGAAATCTGTCACCCCAAGATTCACATGTAATAATTCAACTATAGCTGACAGTAATTCACTCGCACATAAAATAAATGTTAACAACTGTTTGTTGTGGATTTAACATTAATAATACTACAAAAAAGAAAAAGAAAAAAAAAGCGCACCACTGATATCAGTTTTATAACTTAAGTGCATTAAATGTTGCAGAGGACCCCATAAATATCATCACCTTGCTGTGTGAAAAATAGAATTGCTATAAAAGTAATAACAGCAGACCTTGGTCAAACAGCATTCACCTTGATCAAATGGCACTCGAGCTGGCTAAAACAAATAAATCTTGGCAGTAGTTTTAGTCTGCACACCAGATGGATGAGCTTTGACATGCTGGATAATAACTGAGTGAATGAGGACAGCAGACTTCATGCAATGACAGCAAAGTATTTGAAAGTCAATTTGACACGGTTTCCTTTTGCTGTCAAATTACCTGTCTAGATGTTTTAATGTGGTAATGCTCACCATCTGCTCTGTCAGATTTGGCCAGAATAAAGCACATATTTTAAAACGATTAAACCTTTGAGAAAATGGGAAAGGCTGAAAGGCTACATTTAAAAAAAAAAACTTAATTATATTAACTATGTTCCACTCCCGATATTTCTCCTTTTGAGTGATCTGTTCGTAAAAAATGTTTGCAATATGTTTGTAATAAAGCCCTGCTATCGGGAGATGTAGTATATGTAAAATCCACTGACTACATAAAGAAGATGGACACAAACACTGTGACAGTAGCCGTACTCTCATCGTGAAACTGAGGCGATGTCGGTGTTTTGAAACTAGATGAAAGCAGATGCAATGTGGGTTTTACTGAGACACTGCATGGTCCAGCTCAATATGACTTTCACTGATACTTCTGGTTTAGCAACCTTTTTAAGCAAAAATGACCATCTTTTTTTTTTTGTTAAGGTTTAGTCCAGTCCATGTTATCATCAAGGTCATTTTAGTTTTGAGTCTTTATCTGTTCTCATGTGTCTCTCCTTGTGTTCTGTGTCTCCAGTCTGTCGTGTGTCTCCTGTGTTCCATGTTGTCAAGCTCTTGTTGTCTATGTCCCATTATGTTTCCTGTTTTATTTTGAAGAGTCTCGTGTTCCATGTTCAGTGTGTTTAGTTTTGCTTCTCCAGTGGCGTCATGTTGATTTGTGTCAGCTGTGTTTCCCCAGGTGTTTCCACTTCCCTCATTACCCTTCTGTGTATTTAAGTCCTCTGTCTCTCTCTGTTCATTGTCAGGTTATCTGCTTATCTCACCTCATTTCTATGGATTATTCATGTTTCCACAAGTCTCCATTTTTCATGCTTCTTTTCAGATTCATGTTAATGTCATACTTTTCTTGTCTCATTCTAGCTGTTCCCATTTAGGTTATCATTAAGTCTTTTCCTCAGTTTGCCTTTGCCTTTGTTTTTGTTTTTACCATCAGCCTAAATAAACGGCGCACTTTTTGTTACACTTTGTATTCTTTCCTGTTTCTGCTTTTGGGTCCACTCCACAACACACCGGCCATCCCGGCTTTGGCAGAATTCAGGTGTCCTCACCTTTATAATGGGACGAAATTGGCACTCTGGAAACACAGAAAGCAGCGCACGATCAGGTGTTATGACCTAGACCATAATCGTTCCCTAACAATAAGTAGTTACCAAGTATCATATGATGTAAAAGTGAAATTACCAGTAAGTGAAAAGTTAAATTGTTTTGATAGTAGTGTAGAAAACACTGAGCTTAGAGTCATCAAGACAAATGCATGAAAGGTCACTTAACATTGGTTTCGCCAGAAATTTGAAGTAAAGTAAATGACTTCAATGGGAAAATGATTTTAGGAAAATCTTTGACACTGAAATTAAACGGCAGCCCGAAGTCATGATTCCCAAAAGCCATATTTAGTAAAACATTCTCAAGTTTGACTTTTAAATTGTCAGATCTGTGAAGCATATCCTGAAAATCAAGTCAGCATTTGTAGAAAATATTTTCTGGGAGCTGCGGTTAACTGAGAAAATGTCATCTTAAAGTCATTTGTTTCCCATCAGTGTACAGAATATTCAAATATGTCAGTCAGATGTTGACATTAAAGTGAAGGAATGAGTAATCTGATTGCAAAAGCAGGATTTCTGAAATACTCTCATATGTATGTGCTTAATATTAACCTTTCTTAAAGCAGTCCTTTCCCTAAATTCAGCTTTTACTCTGAACGTCAAATTAAAACTTCCTCCCCGCTTCAAGATATTTCTGCAGCGCCCAAATCCGTCTCACCTCCCCCTCCACTTGGATGGGCTTTGATTTATAATTCTAAAGTAAACCAGCTGGGGCATGTTTGCATAGACACACGCACACACACACGCACGCACAGCTTGTGTGCGCACTGATGCGTGAATATACACCAACAGCAGCGCCTCGCCTCTGCAGACAACTTCTAATACACTGTTATCTTTGTGTTTTTTCCACCTCGCGACTTATCGAGTGCAGCCTGCAGGCATATGACCAAAGAAGAGGGGAGCAGAGATGATTGATAATTAAGTGAAGTACCTGTATCGGTGACGTGGGTGGGGAAGACAGAGAGAGAGAGAGAGAGAGAGAGAGAGAGATGGAAGGAGGCGGGCCGAAGAGGAGAGAGAGGTCTTGCCTCTTGTCTTGCCGAGGCTCTTTGATTCAGTGGCAGTGGCTGAGACAACCCTGTTACCGGCCACTGTTAACCTGGTAAGTCCTCATGTTCTTCTTCTCTCTCTTTAAATCAGACCATTTATCTCTCTTTAGAAACGAGCAGAAGTTACTTTACAGGTCAGGAAGTCGGAAGAAATAAAGTTTACGCATAAAATGGAAACAGACGAGGCGACACAACGCAACGCAGCGGCATATTTGGGATCTCCGTGCAAGTCAAGATTAAGAATTGGTTCTTTTTTAAACCAAAGTAGCCGAAATTGGTGTTTTGAATTATATGAATATAGAAACGGGTCGGTGTTTTTTACTTTCCGGGTGCTGAAGCGCTCCAGCAAGCCAAAGGGAAACTTGGGCGCTGTCCACGGTGCTGAAAGTGTTCGCGTGTTTAAAGTCGGTCCGGTTGTCGCAGCTTAATCTCTGTCTGTATTGACAAAGTTTCTCATGGATAACCCCTCTCTTCTCCACAGTGTAACTAAGAGCCCCGATCATACTCGAGACCAACAGCTCGTGGCAAAGCAAAGACAGATTCCCCTGAAGGACTCTGTGTATTTATCGGGTATCTGTGTCCAGATATAAATCCAGACCTTTGGTCAGACCCAACTTTAGAAGAAAAACACGCTCTTTATTGGATGACCACGACGTGTGAAGATGCATTGCGTGTCCGATGAGTGCAAAATCTGCCAATTAAAGTCCGTGATCAAGAGCTCGGCGCAGACAGGAGTACCCGCGGTGAAGAAACCCGCAAGAAGCTCCACCCGGTAAGAAGTGGAAGAGTGATATTCAGTGAAGAAAGAGAAGAGAGTGGGGGCCAGCAAACAAACACCAGCGCCTCATCAAATGATGGGGATAAAGCACCTTCTGCTTCTTTTGGTTTACTTAGACCCTCTGAATGTCCTGTGCGCCGCCACCGCTAACAAAAAGAACAAAACCCCGCTGAGGAGGATCCCAAAGGTGAAGGAGGTCAACGGCAGCACCACCGCGGTCCCCGGAGCCGCCGCCGTCCCGGGGAAGATCACCCAGGTCCAGGCTCCGCCGCTCGTCGCGTTCCAGCACGACACATGTAAGGGCTACTACGACGTGAGCGGTCAGTTCGACAACGCGTTCGCCTGCAACAACACCGACCACCGCTTCTGCTGCGGCAGCTGCTTCCTGCGCTTCTGCTGCGCGGACCGGGGGAAGCGGCTAGAGCAGAACAGCTGCAACAACTACATCACCCCGGACTGGATCAAAACCCAGCCCCCGTCACCGGCGCCAACAGGTGACACGTACGACCCCGAGCTGGACCAGACCAACACCACGGTGTACATCACCTGCGGGGTCATTGCGCTCATCATTGCCATTGGGATTTCTGCAAAAGTTGCCTACGATAAAGCCACGAAGCCCCCTCAGGAAATGAACGTGCACAGGTAAGATCTTTTATCTTTTTTTTTTTCTTTTTTTTTTAATGTTGTCACAATCCAGTCTGGGAAAATATAAATTTTAAAAGATGTCCTTTATGTTACACACAGTTTACACTTGTGTTCCTGTCTGGACTCTTTCAGTGCCGTTTACTCATATAAATCTGAACCTGTTTTCATGTGTCAGAGTAATTAAGACTAATTCTTAAATCTACAGTTTATCAAATGATCAGATGGGGAAGCCTTTTTTGCAGATTGACACAGACTTCAGCTCACAATCAGACTTTTTGCTGTCAGTTCCCTCCAATAGCTTTAAAACCCAATCTATATAGTTGCTCTCATGGGGAATCAACTAATCTATAGCAACGCACATAACTTACACCTTAAATATCATGGGTTCACTCTACCCCATGACCTTTTAACATGTACCATTACTCTTTTTTCCCAGAGATTTGCTTTTAAAAAATCAAAAATCATAGATACCTTTACAGGGCACACATCCCATTCTCTGGCAATCCTTGAAGGCGGGTGGTGGTATTTTATGTCCGTCAAACCTCCAGGGAATAAAGCAAATGCCACTGAAAACCATTATAAGTGATCACGTTCATCGTGATGGGAGTGGTCTCTTCTGCAATGACATTTTTTTTAAGTCCTCGAGGCACCAGTAGTGGTCACTGAATTGCTCAGTGAATATTAAAGCCACATAAAAACACATCCTGTGGCCATTTCAGTCACAAGCTGAACAAATTGCTGTATGATGTGTGGAACGGGCTGAAGGCAATGTTTGCCCCCCCCAAACACACATCATCATCATCATCATCGGAAAGTCAATTATAAGATATTTTCCATGCAAATGACTTCTGTTTCCAGCCCTTATGTCCTGAATCAGACCTCTTCCTCTATTTTTTCAGCTTCAAGGCATTCTTTGTTGCCTAAAAATAATTCAGCTGACCAAATTATGGGCACCGTTGTGCATCTGAAAGTCTGCTGTGCCAAACACTCCAAATGGTGTGCTGTTGTAAGTCTATATGGAAAGCTTTTACCTGAGTGTAAAATCGTGCAGTTTCTTATAACTTGAAAAATTTTAAAGCTTGGATTATTGCAGTTAGACTCTTAATAACTTACAAAGAATAACTGATTTTTCAGGACTGTATTGTCTGCAGCCCAGAAACAGTCAGATAACTGTGGAAAAATTCAGACTATGGTTCATTTCAGCAGGATATATCACATTCCACATTTCTCATTTATTTTCTATGCAGTACAGTCTGGAGGCTTTGCATTGCATTCTAAGTGATAAAGTGTGGAGGACCCTACTCCCTATTTGAATAAAACTGAGAACTTTGGTACTTTATGCAAATCAAAGGGCAGATGCAAGATCACGGGGAGCTTATTTCTCACTCCAAATGTTGCCACTGTCTGTCTATCCATCTATCCACAGAACCCTAAAGCAACTGAAAACTTTGTTATATTTGTTAATCTGTAATCCCTTTGTTATTAAAGATAAGTAAATCTACATTTGAATCATCCTCTTTGGCATGATTGCTCAAAATGCCACACTAGTTGTTCATGTTTGCTACCAAATGTGTACAGCTGTGGTTTCCATATGGCTCTTTCACTGTCTGTAGCTTTAAATGGAAGTGCGCCACTGTGGCCACCCCATCTTTCTCACAGAGGTCTGTGAAATGGCAGCACACAGATCGCATGTCACCTGACACGGACTGAATGATACTTCGAATGGAAAAAATTATGCCTATTCTGCCTTTCTGAACTATTATTTTACAATGAACTATAATGTGATTATAATAATAATGATGATGATAGGAAACATTTTAGAAGCAACTTTATGCCAAATGGTAGCACAAAAGTCATCTAATAGTTATGTCATTGTTATTTGGCTTCACAGTTTCGACATGCATTGTGCTGACATTAAAGATAAAAGAAATAAACTTGGTGTTCAGTTCCTCAGATACCAGCAAAAGACCACGTGGCCTACTTTACTTATGGCTGAAACATTTTAGGTTTTGCAACAGAGGATCTGAAGATTTGGCAGAGTGTGGTGACTGTAACTGTAAAGTCATAATGTTACACAAGTCTTTATAGGTTGCTTTCGTCCACAGGCATGACTTTTATGGTATCGTAGTATATCACCTCATGCTGTTATAGAGTAAACTTCTACAGTAGGGATCCTTTAATTGTTAGTGTGGTGTGTGGTTAGAATTTCTTGTGTTGTTTTGAATTTTGGCTTCCACCTTGAGATTGAAAAAATCTTTTTAGATGCATCTTCTTCAACAGGAAGTACAGAACAGGTAAACTGGAAAACCAATGTCTGTTTCACTGTTTGATGGACTATCCATTTTGCACATAGCTGATTGCTTCCATGTCTGATGGATATTTCGTCGTCACTGAAGCAGGTATTAAAAGGATAATTAAGGATAGTGTTTAATTAGGCATAGGTTTGACTAAAATAGCATTTTCCACCCACAATTAAAGAAAAATTATAGTCAGTTAGTCACTGCTGTTGTTCAATAGTCTCTCGAGTCACCTCCTATTATCCATAGTTGACTTTGGACAGAGCAGGAGAGGACGTCTTGTTTCTCTGCCAGAGCCCAGAAGTTGACTTAATGATAACTGCGCATTGTTATGCTCGGGTCATGAGGCTTTGTTGCCTGCTGATTTGAAAATGTCGAGGGAGATTACTCAGCCGTCTTTCTTAGAGAAACACAGTAACAAGTTCTTGATAGAAAATGTCCAAATTCAAGCTCTGACAAACAACACAAAGAAACCTTTTCAGCAAATCAATTATAGATTCAATTTAAGCTAGAGTGTTGGCTTTCTCCTTTCAAAAGCTGGCACAGCAAGCTTTTAATATCCATATGGACTTTATAATACAGTATTGTGTTTGAAATGGACACAAAAATAACAAGAAATATCAGGATGCAGATTTTTTTTTAGTCTGTGCTTTGAAAAGTGAAGCAACATTTAGATTTATGCCATCGTACTGCTTTTCCATCCTAGCCATGGGGTGTACTTTCAAGTGGATCTGCTTAATGTCACCACTTCAATACGAGGGCTGGTGTCGAGAGTTTAGAGAGAGGACAATTAAACGAGGAGGCACGGCCTGCTGGGTGCTCAGTAGCATTTTCCCTCTTTTTATGATTTATTTATTTTCACCAACCATTTGGCACATAGAGCTGTTGTAATGATGTCTGCTGGAATAGACCTCAGAGGCTGGCAGCAGACATTCATGCTGACAGCCGTGACCACAAAGAAGTAGTGGAACATGGGATTAGCTTTATATTTGGCAAGGGCCTGCTCCTGAAAAGTGTGAGCGTCTCTCTTAATTTCCGGTGCTTCTCCAAAGTGGTTTAGACTCCTACCTCTGTGACTGAGGGAGGAATGTGAGCAGAATATTGAGCTGTTGGCAGACCTTTGCTGTTTGGTCTGTGACCTTCACCGAAACACAAGAAATGTGAGTGAGAGCTAAAGTTTTATTGATCACTTTTCTCGGAAAAAAAACAAGATGCAATTTATGCTAGTTACACATTTGGTGCTTGTGAGCGTTTGGGGCAGCGTGGTGCAGGGCGGTTGGTTTGACTTAACCTCTTCACATCCACCAGGACACAGGAGACCACATCTAGGGTTAGGGGGCGGAGTCTGGTTAATGTTCAAACCCTTTATATGAACCTTTTATCAGAAAACGTATAACAACAATATGGATTAGACTTCATTTGAAATGTAACAGCTCCAAGTTTCCATAAATTTGCCTATTTAGGATGTGGTTAAACACATTCTTATTCAAATCTAACCCTACACAGCTCACCTGTAACTTTGTAGATGTTCAAAGACAAATGAAAGGCATCTTGCAACAGTTCGACTCACTCACGTTTACATAAATCACTGAAATTGGAGGATTTTTGGTTTCAGTTCATTTCAACAAGACAACATATGCAATATTATACCTATCCTTTATATTAAAGTTGTTACATAAACAGTTTTGCTATTAGAGCTCTATCGTAACAACAGTAGGTGAGTTTAATTGCGGTGTTCCCCAAGGATCGATTCTTGGCCCTTTGTAATTACTATGGTCAAACTTGGTTTACCACAGTAATTATTTTTCCCAGTTAATTTAGAGGCTGTCTTCATTTTAAAGTCTGTAATATTCTGACTGTAAAATATGATCAAATTGGGTTGTGCATCTTTGACTGATTATTCTTGCTCCATTTTTTTCTCTTATTGGATCCTAAAAGATTCTACTTGTAACTTAATTTTAGGACTTTATTTTTACCAAGTACTTTTTTCCTTATTGAGTCTTCTTTGTAAATAACATTATAGATTTAATTAAAGAATTATGCAATAAAATTCCATATAAACAGTAATCACATTTATAACAGCTGCTCCTACAGTTTTGAAGAAGCTGTGTGAAACTTGCTTCCTTCACAATTTGCAGTTTTATACCTGATTAAAGTTGGGTCAGTTCCTGCAAACTATACAGGATGTGCTCCTGCTGCACGCAACGAGGTATCAACTGGGACAATGCAAAATCAGGTCGCCTCTGTCTGTGAAAACGAAACAGCTAAAGTGTGCTCATCCTGGAAGGGAAATGCTATTAATATACAGTATATCTCCCAAAGTCACAGAGTTATGGAAAAGTGGACTGTGTGGTTCCTTTAGGTTGACATTGACACAGTTAAATTGCCCTTTCATTTCCTCTAAGAAAGCGCACTGCTGGCACTCAGTGTCAGAGACAGACACTGAGCCTCCAAAAGTTGGAAGCAGAATTAGTGAAATATCACTTTTATTTTGCAGCTGCAAAGAAAAGACACTGATTTAACACTTTGCAAACAGGCCTCGAGCTTGAGTCCGGTACAAATAACACTCTGTATCGTGTGCATTGCTTTATTGACCACCTGACTCCCTCGTGATTGTGGATGTAATTAGGATTTCCTTTTCGCCTTGCCCCAAACCTCTGTGGCTCAAATTGAAGCTGCAGCTAAACAAATTAGGAAGAGCTAAGAAAAGAAAATGTTGGCAATTGGAAACGAGAACATATCAGTTCATGTTTTTAACATCACTGCGGTTTCCTTTCAGAGCCCTGGCTGACATTTTGAGACAACAAGGACCAGTTCCCATATCTCAGTATGAGCACGAAAACATCGCAGCGCTTGACGGGTCCCCCAAAGATGAGACACCGGTCAGAACCTTGAAGAATCATTACACACCTGTTCACACTAAGGCAGCAAACCATGGTAGGTGACACTGCTCTGCTTTTATTGGGATCAATAAGTCAGACTGTAAAATAGAGTGTGTGTGTGTGTGTGAAGGCCAAATAACTGGCTTTATGTATAGCTCTCACCCTACGTCCATTTACAAATCCAGCTTTACGATGTTGTGACGTGCGGGCGTTAAGCGGCGTAAACAGAGACCTCCTTTGCTCTCGTTAATCTGCCACAGCGTCCTGTGATTGGCATCCAGTGAAACAGATCCTTTTTCTTGAGTTGCTCTGTAGAGCCAGCATTTACGGCGGTGCATAAATGAAACGCAATCCTCTGTCTGAGTTCTTCTCTCCCTCATGCTAAGGTTGCATAAGCCTACTCAGCATTGGCTAAAAATTTAGACGTAAACTATTATCTTCTGCGGGATTACGCCACCTTTTTGTCCAGAGATAATTCTGGTGTAACGCTGTTCCTGCTACTTTTATCTGGTCGGTCTCCAGATCCCAGCTCCAGGGATCAGCTTGTTTGCTAAGTGCCCTAGTATGGTGTCCCAGATTCAGTAGTGTTATGTTTTACTCTGGTGTCATTCTGCCTTCACCATTTTCTCCATCAGCACCACCACCCAACATGAAGCAAAGTGTCAGAGGAGAGCTCATACTGACAGTACTGAGTAGCAGGATATCAGAACATGACTCATTTTCTGCTACAGAATGACTTGATTTCATTGGCATATATGATTGAAATGGAACTGCTCCAACAGACAGAAGCAACACGAGCCTATAAGTTTGTGTTTTACCAAAGAAAAGCAAACAAGAAAGAAAAGTAAGTCATTTCTTGCATAATCACCAACTCAGATGGTCGAAAATAATACAGTGTATGTTCTTTTCCATCATTTTCCTATAATTTGTAGCCATTTTGCTCTGCTTTGGGATTCAAAGGTGAACTTCATAAACTCTCAAAACAACAGCCGAGACCCAGGGGGATGTTTTCTGAGATATTGCCTTTGCTACTTGAAATTATAACTGGATTAGTGAGTGTTTCTTTAAAGTAATAAACTGCATTTTATTTGTCAAGGTTGAGCTAATACAATCACTTTCTGATGCTGTAGTAATTTGGCATATAAGCTGCAGCACTGGTTCAAAAAGTCGTGAAAGCCAGGAAGTTTGGGGAAATGGTGTCAGTTTATTGGCATTAATGCATTCTTTAAACATCACAACCAAGCCTGAGACTCTTACCTAAACCCTAAACGAATTCTAGGTTTAACCCCAACACCGACCCTTAACCCTCAAACAGGCAGAAGTGACGCCAAAGTAGCAGAAATGCATTAGGGGTAAGTTTAAAAGCTCATCCGTCTGGATAAAACATTGAAGCAGCTTTTAGAATAAGCTTCAGTGTCTGTTTGTGTGAGTACAAACACCGAGTAAGGACTAGTCTGTGTGTGATTCACAAAGTGACACATAACTTTCTTCAGTATATGGTAACACCCACAGAAAAGATGTTGGTAAATTATGAAACCCGTGTTTTATTACCCGGCTATTGTTTGCTGTGTGAACAGCAGACCTCCCAGTGAACGGGTGAATGGAGACCTTAAGGAGGATGACGGATGTTTAGGCTGAGATGGCAGAAATTTTGGACAGTGATGGGAATTTAAAATGAGGAAAACTGTCTCTGTTAAGTATTACAGTGTTAGTGGGAGCATTTACATGTTGTATTGCAATATATTATTATTACTATTGTTAAATATGTGGATTTGTGAGCCCACTCACCAAAAGAATGAGGAGAGTTTGTTGCTGCATGGCAGCATGCGGCTTTATTTTCATTATCATAATTACTGTTAGCTTTACAGAACATTATAAAGACAGATCAGTTTATGCATGAAACACACACTGCATTTGGTTTTCATTATATCGAGAAACTGAGGAAATGTACGTTTTTATGAGGGCAACAACAAAACACTGCAGTAATTTTAAAGTAGTAGAAAAAGGTCTGGGCTAAAGAGGACATGCTTATGTTTTAGTTCTATGTTTTTATCCTTGCACTCTATTAGAGCGATTTACATTTCATGTTTCTTCACTGGTCATCTGTTTCAAACAGTAGATGAACTCGAATTCCCTCTTCATCCTTTCCTTGACCTCATGGTGTTTACTATTTAAGCCAGCTATTTAAGCAGAAAAAGAAAGAAAGATGTCCATGATCCCACAGGTGCAGTAGTCTTTTGGCGGCCAGAAACCATCCTCTGGATCGCTGCAACAAATCAGAGTTAATGGGCAGAGAGAATGAAGACAGATTTGAATAGACTTCTGTGAAACACTGATATACAACCATGAAAGAGAATAAAATATACTCAGAAGAAGCTACACTCAGCGGATGGGCTCTAACAGTATGAAGCTCATTCTCTCTTCTTAATCTTTTTTTTATCACTTGTCTTTATATGTTGTGATTAAAAAATAGCCCTTCAAAGAATTATAAGCCTACAAGAGCCAAGTCATATCTCCCCCCCAAAAAAGGACAGCGTTAGAAAAAGAGGGAAAACTCATTAAAAGAGGTTTATGACGTGTAGCAAGAGTTGAGTTCTGGATGTGAACTCAAAACATCAGCAGTGCGTTATGTGCAAATCGCACTTGCTGTTCCGGAGGAGAAACTGTATTATAGCCTATCAAGATATGATGCTGATGGAGTGTGTCTTCTGGTGAGGATAGTACCCCTCCAGAACTGTCCCAGAGCGAGCATTATCACTTCAATTTCCTGGAGTTTTGTTCTCTACTCTCATTTTGTCCTCTAAAGTTTCTATGTTGCTGCGAAAATAGGCGACAAATGTCTTCCACACTTTCCACACGGAGAATGAAATCATCCTTTCAGGACACTCACAGCAACTTAGTTTTGATGGAAACAACTTTGGGCTGAAACTTTCAAAAGATGATGTCATTGCATCGGTTTGCTTGAAGAGTAGCAAAGATTTCTGTGTCTGTATTATATGTATTATACTTATACTCCGTTATTTTACTTGACATTTAAATATAATTGTATATGTGAAGGAACCCACTGTTGTAAATACAAAAGACATTAATCCTCTCCTTTAACAGCTTTCGCTCCCCCGAGAAAACGTTGCACCGCATTTTTAACCCTGGCTGGCGGGATTTGTTCACATTCAGCCACAAGAGCATTAGTGAGGCCAGCACTGATATGGGCTAATAAGGCCTGGCTCACTGTCAGCACTCCAAAGGTGGTGCATGGGACTGCTACCTGACAAAATTGTCAACACCTTGCACTCTGTTTCCATCTTCAGTCTGTTATTGCCTCCGCTCTCAGTGATGAGGGATTTCTGTAGGTGAGGGACATTTGATTTTTGCTCATATGGGTAATTGTACATCCTCCTGCAGGACTAATGAGCACAATCACTTTTTCAAACTAGAAACCTCAGTGTCAGGTCAAGATGCCAGATGAATCAGTTGTCCTGGTGAGCAGATTCAGAGGCTTTGAACAATGGAAGAGTAAACGTTTTCTGCATGCAGCTGGTTTTATGCTTCAATTTTGTTAAACTGCATGAGGAAAAAGACAAATGCTGCTCTGAATGAAGAGTTTGTTTTTGTCTGTTTATTTGTTTAATCAGGTGACTGATACCATTTTCATCTGTTTATATAGGACATAAATCTCTGCAACCAGCATGCAGTTAGATTAGCTTAGCAAACTGGGGGAAATAGTCTGTTTATTTCTGTCCAGTAGTAACAAAATCTGAAATTTCCCTAGAATTTTGTCCTAGAACTATTTGGAGCAAAACTGGAACGAGATAACAGCAAGAAGCTGGCTTGAAGACAAACATTAAAATTAGTGCATAATCTGTAGCAGTAACATATGTCCAAAGGATACAAAGTTAACCTTAGTTTTTGGCCAGAACACACCTTAAGGTAACTTTTTTTAAAACTTCCCAACAGCTGCAGTGCAGCTCAATATGTGGATGCCCTTTTATACTTCTGTATATTTCATGGAGGTGAAATGTCACACTTTTAGGTCCTGACACATTCCATCTCAGTTTCAGGAATAATTAACAGTTGTAAAAAATGAGGATACCACTATTTTTGGTATTGGAAGTGTAACAAATGTGTGGGAACCATTTTGCTTTGGTGACGCTCATATGGATGCTGCTGCTGTAAGTCACCCTTTAAAGCTAAATAACACTAAGCCAAACTATTTCAGGCTGGAGTTTCATAGAAATAGAGAGAGTCATACAGTGTTTTCCTCAAAGTTTGCAAACACATCAAATAGAAATAAAATAAAAAACCGAAGCGGCTTTAGGCTCAGGCTGCCTCAAGGGAGCAATTTATATCATGGTGAGTGTCTCCAGCTCATGGTTTTAGTGTTTTAGGTGTTTTCCTTTGAGTGTACAGAATTTATGAATCATCAACATTTCACCCTGTGAGAAAAACTAAACATAGCTATAGTACAGCATTCATATCTGCACAGAGAGAGCAGTATTAAAAATCAGGCACTAAATGGAGTGAAATATGCTACCTCCCATCCTCGGATATTTCCTGATTTCTTTCAAGGTCTCAAACTAACAGTGGTGGTCAAAGTGCGTCAGTAATCAGGCTTTAGTCATCCTCTGGGTTTGATAAAAGGAAACAAACGAGCTGTGTTGCCGAGGCTTCAGTGCCAAACTTCAGCGTGATGAAGACCAGGCCTAATGCTCCCACGTGTTTCTTCTCATTATGATAATTTGAAATGCTGTTCGATCTCGGCTTCCCCTGGCCCAAAGGTCTGAGTGATGTTATTGACTTTGAAGTGGCTCTTTGGAGAAATAGGCATTTAACTCTTTGCTAGTTAATGCAGAGAGGTGCGAACAGAGAGCAGAGAGAAGGAGGAGGAGAAGCAGTTTGATGAACCACCTCTATAATGTTTTTTAAAAAGGTTTTCATCTGTTAATTAATGCTGCAGTTTTTAATTTTCTTTTAGGCAGCTCAACACTGCCACAGTGCTAGCAGACACCTTGTGTTGCTCCTTTGTGTTCAGACCAGGCTCTCAGTTACACCCGTGTTCATCCTGATGAGGCGAAAATCACTGATTACAGTTTTTTTTTTTAACACAAATAGGATGTGCACATAAGACTTAACACTGGTCATTCTTATAAATACGTCTCCAAAAGTCTTAAAGACTTTAAATCATTCTGAATTATATAACAACCCAGTTCCCTCCTTTCTAAGGTGCCAAAACCTCTGCAGTTTTATCAAAGGGTTTCAGCTACTTCGAAAAAACGAAGGGCCACTGAAAAAGAGGAAATATGAAACCCTGAAATCTGCTGATTTCATTTCTGGCATCCTTAAGCAATGCATATTGACAAGCTAATCAACCCACCTGAGAGTCAGTTTTGCCAGTTTTGCCATTTTATCCCTGTTTAGTATTCTTGTCATCTGCGGCTGCTCTTCTATAAAATGGCAGAAACAGCTGGGAATTCACTGCAGACTCTCCTTAGTTCAGAAGCGCAGCCACACCAGCATTTTAAACGGTGAAATGTTTCGGTTAAATTCTTTCCAATAGAGCGGTTTCAATCAATGGATTTACCTGAGGGGGTCAAGTAAATTCAGGTGAGTTGAACTTTGGCGATGTTGCTCTGGTAGCCAATAGCAAACTGTCTTGAGAGCACTGATCTGTGAAGGACTGAGCGACTGACTCTGAAAAGTGTGTTTTGGCATTCGCCAGTCCAATTTATCTGACTTCAGCCATTTTAATTATCTCGAGTAACATTGTTCCCATTTTATCTACAAGTCTGGCTTGAAATAGTTTCACATAAATGTGATGTCAGTGAGACTCGGCTGTCATTGCTGTTCACAAAACAGAACCAGAATTCAAAAGTTGTTTTGGGGGTTTTTTTGTAGATGGCTCTCAAAATTAAATTACATTTTAAACTAAAGTAAGGTCTTTTAGTTCACATGCATGTACAAATATTAGAAAGCTTTCAAATATTTTACAATTTTTTTTGTTCTGTTTTTGCATCGATGTAATCTGCAGGATTTCTGTTGGCCAAGGTTTTCAACTTGTGAGTCTCATAATGTTATTTAGAGGAAAAATGAATGAGACTTCACAGCACACTTGCAGCTATGAATACTAAAAAGTCACCATTGTAACAATATGAATGTTTTGAATGCCAACTGGCCTAAGAAGTGCACAATAATCCATTTTTTTCCTTTACTTTTCATGTAACCTTTCATAATATTTGGAAAATCCGGGATATGGAGCAGCTGCTGCTCCAACAGTGACGACAAACTTGGAAAATAAACAAATGAGAAATATTTGAGCCTCAGAGTGTCAGGCACTTTGTGTATCTTCCTTAGGTCCACAGAACACTTACTGCAGGCGAAAGCGCATCAAACTTCCCCTTAAACTTTTTTGACCCTGTGCGACCCATATCCCATCATGGTATGACAGTTTGAACGGCACAAATCCGATATTTTCAAATCCGATCTGGGTCACTTTTGTATGTGGTACTGAATCCGATACATATCTGATGTTTTAGAAAGCGACTGCTGTTTGAACGGTCATGTCGCATTAAATCCGTCTTTTATGTCACTGACACAAGACAGACGCCAATTATCAGCATCGGAGAAGACAAACGAGATGGCGGCGGAAACTGGAGACGGAGCGAGTCAATGGACAGAAACTGAGGTTTTGGACTTGATTAGCATATGGGGAGAAATTGATAGACTGCTGCAACAACACCTACTAGCTCTGTAGCCGCCATTTTTACTTCCGTAAACAGAGCGTGTTGTGTGTGACGTCTTCTTTTGCGCATACGGGCCGCTTTGAGGGCCGTGAACCGTTCACACTAGAGCGCGTTTGCTGTCACGTTTTATTTGTAGTGTGAACAACCAGATAAAAAAATCAGATTTGATCAAAAAATCGGAATTGAGCATTAAGACCTGCAGTGTGAACGTAGCCTGAGATATTCACCAGTAGTGGATCGAACATATTAAGAGATCAGTAACAGCGGGGAAGGATTTACTTAACAGTAGTCAGTCTTAACATGATGATGCAACTGCCTTTTGAGTTGTGAAACAGATGATGTCAGCTTATCTGAGTCTGCATCACCAAGCCCGTGTCTCAACTTGAGGCACAGTACACAGCACGTCCTTTAAACTCTCAAATTTGTTGCTGAAATATTAATTTTCCACAATCTTTGTCTCACCAGGACATTACGGAAAAGAGAACCTGCGCAGCGGAGGCCAAGACATGCACAACTTCATCTCCTCTGGGTTTGTCACACTTGGACGTGGCCACTTGAAAGGTAGTCCATCCTCATTATCTGTTTTTCACTTCACAGTACAGTGAAGTGCAGAATAACAATCATTTCACTCACTGTGCCGTGCTGTCGAGCTCTTTCTGCCAAATGACTGTGTGCAGGACTGCGCAGTAAAAAAAAAGTCAAAGAATGTGACTTTTGTTTCAGCTCAGTGGAAACTGGATGCTACAATTCATAATGGCTTTAAGTGACATCTTGCAAAGTTCCCACACAGACACACATTTCTTATCTATGATTAAATCCACACTTCCAATGACAAAGTAACACTTTCCAACTCTGTAGGCAGCCAGTGTGAACGTAGCATGGCACAGTTGTAGATTTCCCTCCTATTGTCCTCTGAAATTCAAATAAATTAAAGGAGCATTAGATTAAGAATGGGCCATAAACAAGAGGCCTGTTGTGTTTTTATAGCGCAGCACTCCATAGACGAATCGGGGCAGATGTCCTGGCAGGGCGATCTGGACATCCCCATGTCCTACGGTATGTTCTCTAAATCTTCCATTTTCCAGCCACACAACCTGTTTTCTGCTCACACCTGATAAGAGAAGTTGCTCACACTTCACACACACACACAGATCAGTGGAGTGCCCTTGGCCGATAATCACAGCTCAGTCACCGGGTGTAGAGTGCCAGAGTTGTAATATTTTATTTATTCTATGGGAGGTGGTTCTCAGAGCCCATGTATTTCTGCTGGTGGCTGTTTGACAGCAGCTCTGAATGAATACACTGGTCGGCTTTATTTGAATGACCTCTATGCACAGGTGAGGATGTCAGACATTAACAGGGCTGCTTTGATGCTTATAAGTGAGAGTCTAGCCAGGGGTTAACACTTTTCAGCAGTCGGGAAGGTAAGTGAAAGGTTCACAGTTTGAAGGGTTTTTTTTGTTTTTCCTTCTTTTGTTGAGTCAACGTGTGATAGAATCTTATCTTTGGTCATAAACATGTGTTTAGTTGTTTTCACATGTGAATTCCTGGAGTATCAGGTTGAAACATCATCAGAACTGGCCCTTTCTCAGCTGTGTCACACAGCAGATGATCCTCTGTATCAGATGTTTTATTACTACTGGAAATACTGAATTTGCTTATGGCGATGAGTCGCGTGTCACCCACTTCCTGACTGTGAATTATCCAGAAAATTACCTGCTCTATTTGCACAAGGGAGCTGGGAGGGTGAAGTGTACTTAATGTCCAACGTGACTCATTTGGACATTTGGTTTCTGACACACAGCTCTGCTGGGTAACGTTTAGAGAAGATCGGGGCAGCAGGACGTGACGAGTGACTTTTATGTGACTTTGATCAGCAAAATACTTGTTTCTTTATCGTAAATGTCTTTAGTTTTATGTTCTATTATTGAATGTTGAATCTGCTATTGAATCCTTTCCGATTCTTAAACCTAAAATGTGTGGTTGTCTTTGAAATTCTCACTTTTAACATCATAACTGATCGAATTCTCAGGAGACCCCAATTCAGACCCATGAAGAACATTTTGTTGCAAGCTTGTCTTTTTAAGTGACAATGATGTACCAAGAGGTGTTTCTCCTTTAGAAAGAGTGGTGGCATGAGGACTGGTGATTGAACTGATGATTGTAACCTGACAGGTTTTGAGTCCCAGTGATAGAGAGCGACAGTCGCTCTGAGTGGAAGCTGTGCAGTCAAAATGGCTTTGTGAGATTAAAAAAAAAAAGTCTAGTGTCGTTGAAAAGGGGAGAACATTTCTGGATCATTCAGCTTCACACAACCTGAACGAGTTAAATTTGGACCAGTCGAGCTGACCAGCTCTCAGTCCTAACATGTCATCTGAGAAACCGCTGTAACTCGTCTCCGTTATGTCTGCACAGACTTTCTCACTGAGCTAAAACCAGCGAACAAGTGTGTCTCTGTCTGGAAAACCCTCACGTAGGTTACATTTGGATTATTGTAAAATTATTGATTGTTGTAAAAATACCCAGAAAAACTCAGTACTCAACATAAAGAAAAGCTCAAGAAAGGACTTCAAATTGCAAATTGTTTGCAACTTCTCTCTATGTATGTGAACATTTATCTCTGAACCTTAATATACATACTTACAAGATACGCTTTTTCAATAAAACCCAGATATAAAGATCAGAGATGACAATTAATCAATTTAAAAATTATCTTTTTAAATGTATTAATGACCACTGAATGTTTTATGTACAGGACTGTGTAAGAGGCTTGAGCCACCCCTCATTTCTTTATATTTTGCTAGAAAAATGGGAAATGTGTGCAGGATATTATTGTACATAAGTTTTTTCAACTTTTTTTAAGGACACATTGCACACTGTGCTGATACATCTCAGCTAATGACAAAATGCAATTTCATTCTTATGAAGCTGGATTGTTTTCTTTTGCAAAAAAACTGCAACAAATCATGTGTTTATGCATCGGGCTGTTAGCAACAATGTGGCTAAATATCTGTTTTGAAGTTGGTTCTTTGCTGTCTGTTATGTGTGAACTCAATACTATATCTTCCCTTCACTTAAGTGGCTTTTTAATGCTTGAATGTCTAATAGGCAAAAAACCCCAAACAAACAAACAGTCCACAGAATATTTTGGAAACACCTTCAGAAAGCCTGTAGCTCTCCTGCTGGAGAGCGCTAAAAAAGTACAACAACATCTGAATGCTGAAAGTGAAGCTAACAAGCGCATGCCAGTAAAGCAAATACTGAACAGCAGTTCTGAAAGCTGGAAACGTCAGCTTTCATGAACTGGATCAAACCCTTTAACTAAAGACTAACACTTCAGATGTTGTCTGAGGCAGCGACCCTCTCCTGACTGTACCTGTCACCCTCTCACTGCACCTATTAGCTGACACGCTTTAGCGGCCTGATGGCGGTAGCTGTCACTTCAAAGCGGAGGTCCTGTCAGCTTCCATCGTATGTGTCTTCGTTTAACAGCTGGCTGTCGGCAGGATCTCTCCCCCCCCCCCTCCCCGAACACACAGCTACTGTCAGGAGGAAGTAGACTGACAGATGTGCACGTGTCACAGCTGACGGCATCCTGCCCTGGCTCCAAATCTGCTCCAAAAACATTTTTTTATTTAATTTTTTTTAGCAAAGATCATCCACAGCGAACATCTGCACAGGTCAGCTGTTCCAGGCAGACATCAAGTCCTTAATTCTGGTTCATGTAAGAAGTGGAAAGTTCATTTACTCAAGTTCTGTTGCAGTCAGAGACCGTTTGGAGGAGTTTTACATATTTCATTCTTTACTTCCTCCCTTTTCTTTCTGTGCTCCTTACCTTCCTTTTCTTTCCACTCTTCCTAGATTGTCACGATGCATTCTCCATTACCTTTCTCCTTCCTTTATTTATCTTTTACTCCATTTATCATAGTTTTTGTCCTTCCTGCTTCACCTTCGATGGATCAGTTACCATTAAACACACCAGTGTTGTAGATACAAGGCTTTGGCCACATAGAGGAGGTTCAGTAACACATCAGTGAAAGAAGATCTATTTCATTAGAAGTCCATTTTCTATTCAGGTACATCCTGGGTGCGTTTATTGGCCTAAAAGGCTGGATGAGACATTCACATTCACTCCTTTAGACAAATATCTAAGCATGAATACTTTGACCTTACCCCCAATATTGTGTGTGTGTGTGTGTGTGTGTGTGTGTGTGTGTGTGTGTGTGTGTGTGTGTGTGTGTGTGTGTGTGTGTGTGTGTGTGTGTGTGTGTGTGTGTGTGTGTGTGTGTGTGTGTGTGTGTGTGTGTGTGTGTGTGTGTGTGTGTGTGTGTGTGTGTGTGTGTGTGTAGCATTGTTTTGTTTGTGTGGGGGTGCCACAGTGACAGGAACAGTACAAACAGTACAGATTTGAATGTACGTCAGTCCTACCAAGCTGTTAAACAAAGATCCAAATAATGTCATTAATATTCATGCACCTGTGATCTAACATGACTCTCTGAGCTTTGAGTGCATCCACAGAGACACACGAGCATCTCTGGTTTGCCTGCAGGAGTGCTCGGATCAGGTGGTAAAGTGACTAAGTGAGGCTGGATGGATTATATGTAGCGATGCTGCTTAACAGCTCCGGATATCAGTTAATATGGAAGTCAAGCAGATGCAAACAGCTGATGTTTCTAAATATTTTCACTGAATAAAACTGGTTGAGATGGCCCGTGTTTTGGTTTATCCAGCAGTGTGATTACTGTATTTGTTTTGTATAAGGGCTTCTTATGAAATAAGAAAGGGGGATAGCAGGGTGAGTGGTTGATTTTAAGGCCAAAAGTGACATCATTCAATTTATTTGACTTTTCCTATTTAACTCCATCACAATTACAAGAGGGTCTACTGTTAAATTGTTGATTTAGAAAAACTTCCTTTAGTAAAAACGCTTGTGCTGTCTTTTGCAAGTCAAGGAATGTCAGTTTAATCAAAGTAGCACAGATTTTAAGAGGTTTGTCTAAGAACATGTTCCCAAAGGAAAGGAAAATTCAAAATAAGATCTCTTCTTTGTTCAGCCTGTTTCTCTGAGTTTAATTTGACATCAAAATGACATTCAGAGCATTTTCCTTCTTTCTTTTATCTGAAATAATTAATCAGCAGCGCTTTAGATAACAGTAAGATTCAAAGAAAGCTTGAGTGGCTTGTGCATCAGTATCAGAAAGTTGACTCAGTGATGGAATTAAAGTCTCAGCTTTGTTCTCAGAGTTCTTAGATCTACATCTAAACTTCAGATTGTCATTGATGTGACACAAATCTGTCTATTCTGGTTGGTCCAGCACACTTTTTGGGGAGTTTTTATTGCTATTTCATTTTTTTTAAATGACTTTCTACCATCCATGGCTGGATGGATGTACAGGTGTTACACAAGTTAGCTACAGAGGTAGTTTCTTTAGCTGTGTCCTCAGTCAAACCTGTTCACACTGACTGTTGGATGGTTTTATGGACACAATTTCTAGGCAGAGCCAAGAGCCAAAAGGTCTCCCCTTTTGTGGCCTGAAGATCATCTCTTTTTGCTGCTGGTGTGGTCCTTCATCAGGCGCTGGCCTTTAGCGCTCACTGGGGTGGTTTGCAGTGTGAAGTGTGAAGCGCCAAGAATAAAAATTAGCAGCTCCAAGTCTGAGACCATTGTTCTCAGCTGGAAAAGGGTGGAGTGCCCACTCTGGGTTGGTAATTAGAGCAGAGACCCCAGGGCAGACCCATGACATGCCTGAGTGATTACCTCTCTCAGCTGGCTTGGGAAGGCCTCAGTGGCCCCCTGAAAGAGCTGGTGTAGGTGACAGGAAGTGGAGTTTCTGGGCATCTCTGGTTGGACTGCTGCCCCCACATCCTGGACCCAGATAAGCAGCAGAATATAGATGGATGGACTTCTTTCAAAAGTAGTTAAATGACTTTACCAATTATTACACATACATTCATTTTGCTGTAGTTTTAAATGTCTATTTTGAAACAGAGAACGTTGCTACCGTATTTTATTGTTGCGACGACAAAGAAAAGGATGCCGTAAGCAGCAAGAGTTTTCCTCCGGATGTTGACATGTAAAAACAATTAGCAATCATTTTCTACTAGTGAAGTAAAATCTGCAGCTTTTAAATAATGTTTAATGAAGTAAATCAGCCACAAAAGCCGTGCAGTAACACAATCCAGTCATGTTCGAGAAGCAGGAACTAAAATATGCTCGCTGCTGTTACCCGAATAGTTGTCGAGTCACTGTAACTCTGAGGCTAACGTGTAATATCTCTGAGGTTAAACAGTCCCAATGTGTGCATTTAGCGAACATCTCCCAGACATCTTGTGTACAAACATCCCCCTCGTCCTCGGGGCTTATTCATCTCTCTCCTTGCTTTCCCCGCCTGTGGCATCCACTGATGTGCATCCTGCTTAATTACTTTTTCATGAGTTGCTCCCTGTTTTCATCCTGAGGGAATTGTCTTCCCACCTCCCCAACCCCCCCACCCCGCCATCCCAATCCACTTAAGGTGACCTTGTCTTATTGGGACGCACTGCTGCAGCGCTCCCACCTCCCCTTGCTTTAATCCCTCCAGGCCTACAGTGTGTCTGTGCTTATGCATGTATGGGGCTGCGTAGCTGAGTGTGAGTGCAAATGGAGGGGTGTCAAATTGTGCCAAGTAGGTTTCACTTCCCAGTTTGCCTCCATTACCGAGTCCTTATATAGGCTCGTCTTTACAGATGCTTGTAGCGGCTGAAAATCTGAGCATGCAGTAACTGAAAACTTCAAACGTGAGAATCACTGATCAATAAAATCCTGTAAGGTGACATCAGCCAATTGCATACTCATGTTTATCAAACTAGACTATGACGCTTTATATTGATTCAAAGGGATCAGTGGTGAGTCAAGCTCCTTCTGGATCCAGTGACGGCTCCCTGCTGCTGCTGCTTGAAATCCTTTCTAAAGTTTCCAACTTTATCTGGAAAGAAAAGGATGTGCATCAGCAACCGAGATTTTATTTGTTACAGAAGATCATTTCCAGAAGGATTGCGTTCCCCCCTCAGTGTGCAGCCACCGTTTGTGATTGAAGCTGATAATGTTTAATTATTTTTGATATCTGATTCTAAATAAGCTTAATGCTTCCTTGACAGTCTTGGTACAAATATCCAGATATCACTGAGATTGTAGTCGTTGTGGAATGCGTCTTGAAAAAAAATGCATGAAATGGGGAATAAAAACTCCTCTAAAAGAAAAGAACTACAATTTTTTTGAGTCTAAAAGGGAGACCGATGGTCTAAAATACAGGTGTCGAACTCCAGGCCTCGAGGGCCGGTGTAGACGTGTCCTTGATCCAACACAGCTGATTTAAATGGCTAAATGACCTCCTCAACATGTCTTGAAGTTCTCCAGAGCACTGGTAACGAACTAATCATTTGATTCAGGTGTGCTGACCCAGGGTGAGATCTAAAACCTGCAGGACACCGGCCCTCGAGGCCTGGAGTTCGACACCCCGAAAACAAAGAATTAACAATGAAAGAAAGTCGCTTAGAGAATTTTGATTCCTCTGAAGCAAAATATTCTGTTAGTAATAGTTAATAAAGTCACTGTGTACAGTGTGTCCCATTCTACAGTCCAATATATGTCCCATTTAGCTGTACAGTATGTGTCCCATTTAACATATCCAGTGGATATGTTTCCCAGCAAACCTTCTGGCATTTACCCGTCCCAGAGGTCCTGCGTGGTGAAATAAGATGAACTGAAGGACCATCTGTATCTGCAGTTTGTCTTTTTCTTATAAATCTGCCTTTTTTCTTTTTGGTGCTTCTGGAAATGGAAATATTTTTCAACAGTAAATCTGTTTTGTTTTTCCCAGTGTGTACCGTTTCAGCTTCCTGCTAAAACCAAAACAGCCTTTTATTGCTCAACCAAGCCTTCAATTTTCTGGCAGATTTCACGCTCAGTGAAAGCGAGGGTCACAGGCACCAATCAAAATGTTGCTGGTATCATTTTTCGATAACTACTACAGTGTGCGTTGACACTAAACTCATAATGATAAGCAAAAGTGATGCTGCCTATTTACATAAAGCTGTCCAAATAACAACAACAAGAACATTTCATTCAGTACCGGCCTTCAGACTGGCGTGCAGGGTGGTAAAGAAAACAAGACTGTGCTCACGTTTTGGTAAATGAGTCAGCTTTTTATTAACTTTGCAGTTTTTTTTCATCAATCATTACATGCTCTGACCACAGTCTCTGCCACAATTAGTCTTTTCCCAACATTAACTTAATAGTGCATGCCTATGCTCTGTTGTTAGGAGGTTAACAAGCAACATTAATATCATAAAATTCAAGTTATGTGAATATAAATATTATTATCATGAAATTAAGTAACATATTATGCCTATATAAGCTGATGAATGTGCAAAAATGAGTCGTTTCAGCCCATAGGTAGGTGGTTGCTAGGCAACATGATGATGTCACCATGTCTGGCATAGATAAATATCTTCAGGAGCCCTAACATGTACCTGTGTTTATGTGTTTGGTTACTGAATTCCTCACCGTGTAGAGCGACATCATGGACAACAAGATCTAGTTTGTTACAGTAAGATTAAATTAATAATTTGTCTTGAAACAGTAAAAAGATAACTGCAAATTGTTTGACAACATGGCTAAACCTTTTCATAAGAGCTTCTGTTTCTTTCAACCTATTAATATGCTTCCTTCCAGTCTTCACATTTAACATTTTATAAAAGATACAAGATCTGAGATGTTCCACGGCCACTATATGTCACAGAGTTACTGAGCTTACAGAGCTACAGGACTTCTATTACAAGGGCAGGAAAGTCTGTGGTAGACCCGCTGTGTTCTGCCCACACAGACCAGTTCCCATCCCAACACTTATCTAAAACCAGCAGGGCTACCAGCAGCATCTGATGTATAGTCTTCGCAGGTGGTGAAACAGAGCATGGCAACGCTGCTGGTTTTCTATAGGAAATACGACTGTTTTGTTTTTCATCAAATCTCGTCTTCTACACACTTACTTACAAGCCACAGCTCATCTCCCAGCTGGTCACATCTATACAAATGGCAGACGTGGCGTGGGATTGAGGTGTAGACGGAGCATCAAACCTGCAGCATTAAGATGATCAGAGCATTCAAAAGGCTGAGACTCAAAGGCAAGGCATCACATCGGGCGGAATACAAGTGCCTTATCCCTGCAGCGTTCTGTCTGTCACTCAGTTGTAAATGTTTCATCCTGCTCTGCTTTACATATGAACCTAAACGCACAAATCTTGTAAAGGCAAACGGCGCTACTCCCACTATCAGACACCAGAAAAACTCTTTTTTCAGCATAGTAGGGTGGAATAAAATATTCAACATGATGTCAGGGTCATACGGCCTTTGCTGCGGTTGTTTACTGAGATGAGAGGAGCAGGTGGTAACAAGGTTAAATGGACTATTTTTGCATTGTGTATTTATGCAGAAAAATGAACCTGCTTTTATTCCAAAGAGTAATTGGTTTATTTGCATAATATTGCTGGGCCACCATGGGATTATATTGTCATAGAAACTCCATTTTTAAAAGAAGAGCCCATTAGAAACATTTGTCTGTGAGAGACACACTGTCAGCTATTATTTTAACTCCGTTTAAATGCACTATATTTACATGTTGGATTGAGAAATGAGGTGAAAGCTGCAGTCTTCTGCAGTTAATTTGGAGGTATGTCTATCTTAATTATTAACACTAATGTTTTTCTTAAAAGCATTTATGATCAATTTCAGTTTTTTTGATTGTCCTATATATTGTGTTTATTTCATCATTTCCCTGCGAATGTGTTGCTACGTTCTTCTTCGTGTACATTTCGCCCACACAGTCACCAGAATTTGTATTAGTGATAAAATTTGGTTCGAGTCACCAAGAAATATAAAATTAAGAATTTGGAAAAACACCACAGGCCTGGTTGTCGCTAGCCTACCAAAAACTTAAACGCTAAGACAGCTACAAGTCTCAGAGTTTTATGACCACTGGCATTGATGAAACACAAGATACAACTTAATGCAAGATGGTCAGTATAAGGGAGTGCTAAGCTTAATACAAGCCCATGATACAGTCATGTTAGGCCGCTGTCACACAGGCCTCGAGAGTGGTCGCTGACTGCCTGGCAACCACCTGTTGCTAGGGGAAAATGTGCATTTGAGTGGTTGCTGGCTGTTGCTAGGTGACACTAGTCACAGACAGACTGCAGACTGCCAGCAGCAGTTTGCATGGAAGATGCCAACTTATCTGCAAACACTCAGCAACTGCTCACTGAGTGAAAGTGAAACTGTGAAGAGTGTGACTCAAAAACCAGAAACAAAGATAAATGATTCAAAGCAGGGTCACCCTCTAGGCCTGTGTTACCGAAGCCTCATACATGTCTTCCACAACACTGCCCACTGGACCACAGTCTACATGGGGATATGAAATTATAAATATGTTGGTAAAAAACACTGTACACACAGACCACTAAAGCTCTAAAACGTATGCGAGAGAAGCTGTAGTTTGTAAACTTGCGTACCCTCAACAGTGTGATGCTGCAATGCAAAATTCCCTAAAACTTCATGTACAGAGTGCAAATCCAAATGTATGCAGATATCTGCATGTCGTTGCACCAAAATGCAAAAAAACGTTCACAAATATTTAGCAATAATAAACTTTAATAACTTAAAGCTCACTGGACTTATTCCAGTGCCTCTATACTAAAACCTTAAGTAGCTCACTTCTGGTGCAACTCTTAAAATCATTGATGTAAACCAGCCTCCAGATAAACCTGGTATGTGACCTTTTTGATCTGTAATAACCCATATGAGTGTTTCTGGGCAATTTTCAGGCAGGATCCAGTCTGTGATTGGTCTTTATCAAGTCATTTCAAGTCAGCACAGCATTTTCCTAAGCCGTAACTTTCTCAATGAGCGTGATTCCAAACAGCAGGGAGACGGTGCCGTCTCCGTGCAGAGATCTGCGGCTGCCAAATGCACAATATGAATTGATTTGTCTCCTTATCTCGCCTGTCCATTAAATAGGAGGCTAATGAACCTGATTAGAGTGGTTAGATGAAACTCACACTCGGAGAATCCCACAAGCCTTTCCAACCACATGGCCGAGAACTGAATATTGAGACTCATTCATGCATCCTGACACACACACAGATAGCCTCTTAACACCTCGTCTGATCCAGCCTCTCCTCATGAATTATGTAGCGCTTGTTTGTACACTGAAATAACATCTCGAGAGCTCACCAAATGGAAGGTCAACCCGAGCTCTCGCCGTATCTTTTCCTGACACCGTTTATCTGAAATTGGAAATATATATTGTCCTTTTTGATATCGAGGCTAGCGCATATCTGTCTGAACATATTTATGTATAACATTTTGTATATCCCTGTGAATTCTAATATCAGGTTTAGTATTCAATGTTTAAATTAAGAGTATGTAATTTTATAAGTGCAGAAAAAAGCCGAAGTAATGACTGAATGTGGGTAAAAGTTAGAGGTGAGAGATTCCTCCTCAGATAGTCATATTGCGTATTTTTCTTCAGACTGTGGGGTTTTGTTTAATTACAGATTTTCCCTACAAGTAAAAGATAAAAGGCAAAGGAAGGGAAATGTATTTACACAGAAGGGCTTTTTCAAAGTGCTTCACAAACATTTAAACAAACAAACAAAAAAATACAAGAACTGCCTCATACGGGAGGCTTTAAGAGTTTTATAAAAAATGTGAATCCAAATTTTAATGTAATCCCAAAGACATACGAGAGTGAAAAAAATGCCTTCCACAGGCACTTTCTGCAGTGCAGTGGTACTGGATTTCATCACACGCCTTTCTTTTATCAATACTGTGTGCTTTGAGTTTCTGCAAACATAAATCATTAGTTAACACAGTTCATTAACAGTCCCTAAAAGCTCAAATTAAACTTGATTTATCATGGCTTCCACTAATTTTCTATTCTATTTTGAAGTCTGAATCACGGAAAACTACCCTAGAGGAGAATCTAAATATGGAGCTGGAAAACAGGAGCCCTTTAAACGATTACTCCACGAATGCTGTGCTGCAGTTCCATCATATGAAGCAGCTCGCTATGACAGGATATGAACTCACATTCACTGCTCAGAGACAAAAACACCGACGGTAAAAGGTGATAAGGAGAAAAAAGGAGAGAAGAAAGCCGCAGGGCCCCCATGGTTGAAGTGGCACAAAGATGATCCGACAGTGGCTGAAGGACACGTGGCAGCAGGTGGGTGTGGAGGTCATATGGAAAGGTGGACACCCACTGGGGACAACAGGAAGGGAATGGCTGGTTATATTTGTAATAGTGGCAACAGAAGGAGAAGAAAGAGAAAGCTGGCTATGGTATTTATAAATTTGGGATTTTCACAAGAGACTAGAATCTTGTGAAAAAGGAATAGCGCTGATAAAAGTTATGATCTTCAAAACTGAGATCATTCCAGTTATCTTAGATGTTTAAAAGGTTTTAAGAAAATCCACTAAAATGCGTCACAGTGTTGATTTCTTCTGATCGGTGAGCTGAAATGAAAGAAAAATGCTCTTTAAGATAAAATAACATCTCTCGTTGAAGGACTAAATCTCCCACTGATGCATTTTAATGACATGTTTTTTTATCGTGACTGTTAATGGACCATATGCTGAGTCCAATAAGCATTAATTCACCTGCTCAGACAGCAAACCTGTGAATGAGTCAGGCTCCACTTTCACATCCTTGCCTTTGAAGGCCGCAGGCTGTGCCACCGTAATGCTATTAGCCGCATAACAAAGTTGTGAATTGAATGCCGTGGTGACGAGAAAGCACTCTATGACATGTAAAATCCTATTAGGATGCAGATTAGTGTTATCTGCGCCGCACCTGTCAATATCTATTATGAGTGGGGGGCAAGGACATGGCAGAGCTGGACATGGAAATGCTTCAGTCAGCACACTGTCCACAAGCAAATACCAAGAGGGCTGCTTGTATTGGTATGCAAAGAATTAGCTATCGTACAGTAGGCAGGCAAGCTCGAGGCAGCGTTGTTTTTATCATGCGGGAAGTATTCTCCCTTTACAAAGATGAGGGACTGCATGGAGACCAGAAAGCTGCCAGAGCGATAGAATAATTAAAGAGAGAAAAAAGCTGACAGCCAAGGATAAAGAAAAAGAGTTTCAGTGTTGTGAGGAGAGGCTGAATGTTAATGTCTCTGTTGTGAAGGACAATATGCTCATTTGGAAAACAAATGGGACTCCATTTCATAATAGTTACTCTCATTTGACCAGCAGAGACGCGCACGCTGACATTGTAATGATAGTTTTGACGTTAAGCCAAAAGCCTAAGCTTTGGGGAAACTGCGAACGGCCTTAGTCGAGATGAGACGTGTGTGTTTTGAATCTTGAGAACATCGCTGTGGCAAACAGGGAAAAGGTGGAAAAACTAACTACCCTGATGTAAGCAAATGGAAAAATATGATGTAAGAAGTACAAGTAGCAGAAAAAAAACAGAGATGAGATAAATAATGTAGAGGATGCATTTAAGGATTGATGGCTTTGGGATCTTTCATCATTAAATTCCCTCATAATTAGTATAAAGGTAAAAGAATGTGCAGAGCTTTTTGCAATATGTGAATGAACACCAATCAGGCACCTGCTTAATATTGTGCTGGTCCCCTGTTCGCTGCCTTAACAGCTCTAACCCTCCACTAGACCCTGAGGGTGTGCTGTGGTATCTGGCAACAAGATATTAGCAACACATCCTTAAAGTCCTTGATGTTCTGAGGTGGGACCACAATTTAATTGGCCATATACTGACTTGCTTGTCTAGCACGTGCCACAGACGGTTTGCCACTGCTCCTTCTTTGGACCCCTTTAGATACTGACCACTGCAGACTGGAAACACCCCACAAGAGCTGCAGGTTTGGCGGTGCTCTCACCCAGTCATCTGGCTAGGACAAAATGTTCACTTGCTCCCTGAAAGATCCCGCCCACTAACTGGTGCCATGATGAAGAGATAATCAGTGTTATTCACTTCACCTGTCAGCGGTCATAATGTTATGCCTGACTCAGTGAAATAGATGTGAGGTTACAACTGTCGCATTGAAATATGGGCACTGTCCAGCCTACCTGATATATTGGCTGGGGTCAAAACTATTTTTTGTGGCTGTGCTGTAAATGTGCTTTTTAATGCTGTCAAGTTGGGCAATTTAACAAGGGAATATATAAAGACCGACCGCCAACCTCAAGTGGCCATTAAAGACACTTTTATTGAGCCGTTTTGTGCATCGGATATCAACCCAGCTGCAAACCACTTCCCCCATTTTAAGTGTAGCTGTGTCTCACATCGCTTACCTCCAGATGATATCAAAAATTTGCCAAATATACCTGTGGGGGAAAAGAGTGAATGCTCAAATTATCATAGTGATCAGCTGAGTCTGTTCACCTCAGGACATTCTGAGGGAAGTCCTGTAACTTCAGTACACCTTCAGTAGAAGCTGACAGTGTACTTTAAGATGTAAGATTTAAATATTATTAATATCCTTCTTAGGCAACATAAAGCACTTTAAAACTTATATGAGATGCATAATTGGCCCAGGACAGTGTTAAAATGCAACTTTGGTGGACTGAAGTATCTATGTATAAGCACAAGTGTTTTCTGATAGGTGCTTGCACACATTACATAAACAGCTTTGTTAAAGCGCACTGAACTCATCAGAGACAAATCAGCCTGCAGTTGGGCAGAGATGTGATTCGTGTTCGTGAAATCTTTCCACTCTTCCCGCTCCTCGCTTGTTTTACTGGTGCTTCTTGTCAAATTACGACCAGTGGCTAAGCTTTCACAAATTGATGCTAATTGTATGTAAATCATCATCAGAAATTACATTTGCAACTCATCTTCAGGTTGAGTCTTCTGCTCTAAATGCTTCATTAGTCAATGCCTCTGCATGTTTTGTGTGAACAGAACTGCCCACAGATTTCCTGTGACCCTTTGGGCAAACCTAGCTTGAATAACTTGAGTGATACAACCCCCACACACATGCACTCACACATGCACTCACACATGCACTCACACATGCACGCACGAAGACTCGCTCACAAGGCCAGGCTTCATTCATAAATCCACCTCTTTAAAAAGCACAGATGTGAAGCAGTATGAAAAATTCAGCTGCCGTACAGCAGCACACTGTGACAGAGAGTTCAAGGCTTACTACACAGCAAATCTGAGGTGTATAAGCTGTGAGTGGGTAGCACTGAGAGGTCTGCGATTAGTATCATCCCTTGTGTGTTGTCCTGGAAAAGCAACCAGCACACACAGCCCTGCGTGACAGAGAGGCTAAGAGACAGAATGAGAAATGTTAAAGAAGGAAACCAAAGGGGAGCAGGGTGAATTCACTTCTACTAAAGGTGGCCTTTTTGCCCATAATGCGATGCATCTATCAGGGATGTTTCAACAAGCCGTGTGGCCACTTTTCCGAGTGCTCATTAGAGTCGACGCCAGCTGGGTGCCTGCAGGAATGCATGATGGTTCATTACAATATTTACGGATGTTGGACTCATTCATCATTGAGTGTAATGTGGTTTGCAGAGAGCTATCAGCATTAGTGTTAATTTAAGTGCGTGCCACTGAGCTGATGCGCAGCCCACGGCATCGCAGTAAAAAGGTTGGGGACAGGCCCAGCTGGGGTTTTGTCTGGATTCAGGTCCTGTTAAAGAGCCCTGTCCAGGGAGTGCCCTTGTGCCTCATGGGTAGGCTCCGGTGGCAATGGGGACAAGCAGCAGTATAGAAAAGGGATGGATGGATAGACACAGAGGTTTAAGGCCATATCTGCATTTTTTTTTTTAAATTAGCAGTATAGATATGCAAAGCAAAAGTGAAACCAGGTCACCCTTAAAATAAGTCTGTCTCAGGTCGTAAGCAGTATGCATATAGACTCATGCATTAGATTCCTAAAATGACATTTTTAGACACAAGTGTTTTTCAATATCTCTTTTAAAAGCCAACCAGTGATGAGACAGACAGCGTCTCCATCTATCACTCTGTATTTTTTCTTTTTTTGTCCAAAGTTTTCTGATCACACACACTTGCAAATCAGTGCTTACACAAGTGTGAAGTTTTGTTTGTCAGAGTGTGAGTGCCGCTGATACAATGCAGTTGCAGTGATTAAGCGTGCAGCTGAAGGCCAAAAGCCTGTCGAAAGAAGTAAATACAAGTGTAATTCAGTTTTCTTGTTCCAAGCAGGGCTGTCATGGTGTCTGCTTTTCACTTCATCATTACTGTGGCGAAAGAAAAAAACACAATAATATTGTTCTCCCAATATCAACAGACCATTTTTAAATGGCAAAAATGCTGTTGTCATTTACGTATTGCATAAAATAACAATAACTATTACTTATTTATTATATCATCATATGTGTACATATATCCATACTTAATTTTTAGTTATTACTTATTAAGAAGACTGAGTACCTCGAATGCAGCCCCCAGACTGACGGCACCATCACCATCAACGGCGAGCCTCTGCCCAAAGTCACCCAGTTCAAATACCTCGGGTCCCTCGTCACCTCGAACTGCGAAACTGGTGGCGTCAGGTCATTGGAGTCGTGTGCGACAAGAGAATGCCAATCTACCTCTACGGGTCAGAGTGCAGGATGGCGATGAGCAAGCACGAGCAAGTTCTTCACACCATGGAGATGAAGATGCTGAGGTGGCCCCTAGTTCTCACACGACTCAACCGAGTGATGAACGAAAACGTCATTAAAATGATGGGGACAAAATACAAGATGGCACGGCCATGTTGCCCATTGTGATGAGAACTCCGTCATGAAAACAGCCCAACGATTAGACCCGGGCGGCAACAGGCTGCGAGGAAGACCAAAAAAGCGCTGGATGGACCAAATCAAAGACGACATGAAGGATGCGAACGTCACAGATGCTCTGGATAGGAAGAAGAGGAGGAACGCATGCAAAATAGCGGACCCTGCATCGAGCGGGACATGAACTGTAGAAAAGAAGAAGAAGAATTACGGATGAATAATTATTAACTAATAATACCAAATTACCACTTTAACTAATAGTTATTTTCTAATAGTTACATACCCTTTATTACCTTTTAAACTCACAGAGTGTGGACAGGTGTTTGCTCTGTATGGACTCGTTCTGATGCTCAATCTGCTGATTTTCTGTACTAAGCTGACTTCAAAGCTCATAAAATAGTCAAAAATGTAAATCGCAGTGCATAAAGAGACATCTTTAGTTGGTTTAGTTTGCCAAACAATCTAAACCCAGTGATTTTCTACATGTGAAGCTCCAATTATCAAATGTTTGGCATTTTTAATCATTTGCAATTGATTATCAATATGGTTGCAATTACTTTTTGCCAGTAAACCAGTCAAGTAATCCTCGCAGCTCTGACACATTTGAACTTTGCCAATAGGAGCGTCTACGTGAAGCTGCAATTATGCGGTGATTTCTTTATTGCTAGGTGCTACTGATACCCCTTTCACTCATAGGTGTCTTGTGAATGTAGTCATTCGTAATAACTGAGTGCAAATCGGAGCCTCACACTCCTGATGAAAACATTTCTGTGAGACCGTGTTTGCTTTGATGAATAAAATGGTAAACTGAGGGCAGCATATCGAGCTGTTTTGGGTGTCTGCAGTGGAGCTATTCCACTATATCGCTTCTTAAATGTTTGTGTTATGATGCAGAGTTTAACGTGACCTCCATTCACGTCTGAAGCAGTCGCTGGTTTATTTATTTGTGCGAGAATCCAACAGCCATTTGATCCAGCAGACTGTGAATTAGCTCAAACTCCTTAATGAACTGCATTTTTTTTTTCTCCTAAATTCCAACATTTCTGCTGTATGAGATGGAAAAGAGATGTCTTTACAGAGCAGTAATGATGCATGAATCCGTCTCATCTCCCCTTATCGTCGTGATATGAGCTTTAATATGCTGCACAGCCGTGGCGCTATCTGATAAGATGTGGCTCCGGGCGATTGGAGCCTTCATGGGTGCAGTGGATAGAGAGGAGGAGGAGAAGGCGCTGAGCGGCTGAGCAGCTGAGCGGCTTCGGCTCTGGGTGCATCATATTCTTCCCATTTTTCTCCAGTTCCAGACAACAGGCCCCGGTGAAATGACTGTGGGTGCCGCCGACTGTGAAATTAATTGAACTTGTGATCCGAAGGGTAGAGACCAGCATCCGGCCTGAGGAGGCGAGTGTACATCCGTGCTTACATTAGCCCATGACAAAGGAACAGCCAAGGCCACGGGCGACGACTGGATCTGCGGTCAGTTTCCCCGACGAGATGTCTCAAGTAATGGCTGAGCAGCGCTTGACTCGTATGACATTGTGATCGTGTGAGACGTGTTGCCACGCTGCTGGCTCTTGTTAGAGGCATTATTTTGGAGAGAAATTGGATTTGTTCACAGATCCACCATGTCAAGTTAGTGATGACCGTGTAGATAATGATTTTGTGTCTTCTTGGCCAGAGATGCAGCTCAGATTGCCAGATTCAGAGCTGAGCTTTGGTGACAAGTAGATGCACACGAGCTATAAAATGTCGCCACAACTTGTAACGATAAACTAACTACAGTCAAACAGCTACAGCTAACATGTGGTTTTTGAGAGGGGACTCTCTCCCAGTTCATCATGTACAGAAGCTCGGTCAGAATCAGTTGGCGGTGCATCTTAACACTTGGCACCCTTTTAGTTTCATTTCCATGTTGACAGGTAGTCTGACTTAACTGAATCTGTCTTCTTAGATGTGGTTAGTGATGTGAAATGATATATTTATCCCAAAGCATAAACCTCACTCAAGTAGTTCAGTCGCCGTCACCACCAAGAGCTAAAAACAAAATACCAGAATGTTATTATGTCAGCTACTGATTTAAGCCTCCACCAGGCTGCTGTTCTGTGCTGCAGGATCTTTATACTTCCCACTTTCAGCACAGACTGCTTCTAACAGTACTTAAAAAGCTTTGTCCGAAACATGTAACTTAATGAAACACTGTCTGCCGCAGTGTGAAGGTAGGCAAGGTGTGGACTCCTTCTCCAGCTCTCCCTTGTAATGTCTCTCACTTGTGGATCTTCTGTAGGTACAATTAAATGCAACACAATGGACAGCTCTGACCAGACTGTCTGACAGTGTGCGCTGACGCCTCGCTCTTCTATTCTGTACTTGAGAGCAGACTTTTTGTGATGCACTCAAGTGTGACTGTTTGACCACATATAAAGATGCTTCTCTTTACACACAATTGTACCATGACCTCATCTGAAGTGTAGAGAGGTCCTCCAAGCTCCTTTGATTTGTCCTGATCCTCGGAGTAATCCAGGCCAAATTGGATTTTTATACTGTTAGCAGAGACCACAATACACTTTAGCCTGACATCAGCATTGGCAAAAAGAGGCACATTTTAGTCTAACAAAAAGGGGTGGAGGTATTGTTGCTATTAAAGCCTTTGGTTGCACCTGTTGGATGATTATATGAAACATAGCAGTATTCTCATGACTTTTTTTTTAAATTTTCATTGCTCGTCCGACTCCACTAAAAGATGAGTTTTAAAATTAGCTTCAGTTTCTGTAACTTGCCTGAAGCCGTTGCTGTACACATGTACCAACATTAACAAGGATCATCATCACAGGTGGAGGTAATTCATCTCATTTAACTTCTGGACTCCACTCAAAAATGAGCAAACACAAAGTTATGATTGTTTTTTTTTTATTTATTGTGAAAGCCAACTGTTGAAATTAACTTTAACTTGCTCCCAGTAGTGACCATTGCCAAAGGGGTCAAATTAAACAACAAAAAGGTAACTCCTACCTGCATGCTCCAAATTGTTGTGACATAAAAGTTCTTGGCTTAAATGAATCAGCTACATGTTTCCATTTTTTCATTTAGCCTCAGACCAGAGGCTAAGCCGAGCAGGCTGGAGACTGGTCTTCTCTGTAAGAGATCTGCTTTCAGCGCTGTGTGTCCCTGAGGTTTCTCAGAACTGTGGTCCCCGGCCCTGTGGACACAATGCAATCTGTGCCGCCCCACATTAGATAAGTCTCCTCCAAATCTCATCCAGGTCACATTGCACCACAGAGTGCAGCAGGGCTTCCAAGACTCTGCTGCCTCCGCTGATGCTCAGGTGGAGAGAAGACTGCACACGTGACAAAGCGCTGGGTGAGTGTTTCAGGTCAGCTGAATCCACAGCTCCAAACAGACCTGATTTCTTTATCAACAGGTCACCTTTAGGTTCAAACTAGTTTAGCACGAAGCCCGCCTCTGATGTGATCAAGCTTCCTTTGTGAGTCCTGTGGCAGAGATCTCTCACAATCTGTGAAATCTGAAGTAAAATGTTATATATGAAGCTAGAAACCATAATATTTCAGCTCTATGCTGTTAAACAGCAGACCTTTTGCTTTTGGAGCAAGACACATCCATAATGTTTTAAATCATATCTAGTCTTGTTTACAGAGCCTTGACTTTTTGAAAGTAAATCTGGAGACAAAGATTCAAGCGACTGATCTTCAAAGTTCACCAAGATAGCAAGCACCTTTGGGCCCAATCTGGGCTGCTCTTATGGATCAGTTATTCCACTAACAAGTATAGTGTCACCCACATCCTCTCCAAAGTTGTTATATCTGCATGTTTAAGCAGCCACATCTTTTCTGATGCCGTAATCATTTTTAACCTTAGTTGTAGTTTCACACAGAAAATCTGCAAACGCACTGCAGAAATTTGCATAACAACTTCACACTTATCACCACATATGCTACAAATGCCCCCCTCCTTGATATTGATTGACCTTTACACTGGCATGTATCTAACATCAGCATTTTGCCGGTCATAGATTATCTTCCTCTAGCCACACGACCTGGATGAGCAACGAAACTCGGGCGTGGCTCACGACATGATGCCTTTTTTCCGTGTGATATGACACAGCAAGAGAACTCAGTGAAAAGATCTGGTGACTCTCATATCGACTTCATAACCAGTATTTTTCACACAGTGCAGGCTATAATTATAATGATTAAATTAAAGATTATCTTACGCCTGTGTGTTGGCGCTTGTTAGTGAGAAGGCCTGCAGACTTCACTGTCACAGGAGTTAATCACACGAGGGCTTCGAGGCCTGGACCTGGAGCTGGAAGTTTAAAACACAGTGAGACAAAAGGACTTGATCCTGCACATCATGCTCATGTTCAACAAAAGTGCAGTTACATCAGACAGTGACACAACTCAAGGAAAGACATCAGAATTTCGTCAGCAGACGTCAGTGTCTGAATTTATTCATTTAAGCCACAAACTTGAGTCACTGTAACCGAGACACAATTTCAAAGATGGAGCCAATCAGCAGAACTATAAATATTACTTCCACAATTTATTCATCTGTTTAAAAAAATAGAAAAAGCACTTCATAACCCTCAATTTAGCATAACCAACCAAGCAAGTTAGAGGTAATGTAGTAGACGTGAGAAACAGGCTATAGAAGCAGTTTTTAAATCTAAATTAATTTATATTCTCAATAACAAACGTCCACTTCTAGATCTAAATCTAGACACGAGTCTGCACTGAATAAAATCTCTCTCTTTTTTTTGCATTTTCTCAGCTCTTTTCACACATTTCCCTGTTTGACATTCTGTCTGTTTGCATGAGAAAGAATTACAAAACTCATGAATAAGTTATGAACAAAACGCCTTTAAATGCGAGGCACGCTCAATGCATTTCACAAGAAAGTGCACAGTGCGTGATAAGGAAAAAAAAAGTCAAATGATTATTTTCTGACTTTTTGTGCTTAAAACTAAACTGACGTTTCTGTCAAACAACATGCCAGCTACTTTGATGAAGTATATTCGAGTCTCTTCTCGTGCCAGAGGACCATCTGATTATTCAATAAAAACACAAAGTTTGTCCTTTAACAGATAATCGTCACACTGAAACCTTGACAACAGAAACACATCTTGAAAATGGAGTTTAATGAAAGAGTGCTGGTTGAAAAAGAACACGTCCAAGGCCCTGAGTCACTTGAGAAAAGGTCATTTTTCTCTTTCCTCTTTGCACCTTTTTGTCAAAGAGGTAGTGGACGATGTGTTTTATGTGTTACATTTCAGCCTGCTGTCAGTGATGGGCAGATAGCACAGATGCCACATATGGTTGGATGTGCGTTCATGCTTGGAATGACTCAGACCAGCTTCAATTTCACACAGTGTCTGGTTTCTCCGTCGCAGCCTCCCTGTCTCCTCTCACCATTTGTTTCTTTTTTCCTCCTCGGCCCCTCGGAAGGATAAATTACAAATGATAAAAGTGTGTTTTGCAGCCAATCTCCCTAACACAATGCTGACGCCTCCAGTAATGAGGTCATTATTATGCATATCGCAGATATCAAGAGGAATGAGCTTAAGAGCTTACACATTTAATTGATTAAGACAAGCAGGCAGCCATGTTATTTGTAACAAAGACAGCTGGGGTTTTTTCGAAGGTCATGATTTCTGAACAACATATCTAACAAGTTCTAATAAAATATTGCTGTCTTTTGGCTGTATAAATAAACGAGTATCATACTGAGGTTATTGTCTGATGAGAAACCATCTGTTTGGTTTTTATAACAGCCAGCCTTTCTGGGCAGCAGTGATTGATACCAATCAGTGTCTTTAGAGCACATAGCTGTGATTAGGAAGATTTGTGGTTTAAAATATAAACTACTGTAATAATCCTTAAAATTCAATAAAAATTCAAACCTCTGGTATTTAGCATTTTTCATGATGGCCATCATTCTCCCCCTGAAGGAAGGGACCATGTAATCGACTGTTTGTTAGCGGTTTTGCATCCACAATTTTCAAGATATAATTTTCAAATTTTGTGTGATGGTGGAGACCAATAACAGCTCAAGCTGACTGGATCAAGGACACGTCAAATGTGAAAATCAGTAAAAACTTTATATTAATGGATTGTCTTCAAACTTCACAACAATATACTTGATCTTTAGTTAGGTTAGCGTTTGGCCTTCATTGTTAAATGGACTGACAGCACTTTTCTACTCTCCTGGAGCACTCAGATCACTTTATACGACATGCAACAGTCACCTTTTTCTATGCTTTTAAGTGCTTTCATACTCCAGTGGATGCATTGGAGAGCAGCTTGGGGTTAGTATCTTGCCCAAGTATATTTGGCAGACTGGGCGTCCCAGGAATCAAACCACCAGCCTTGCAATCAGCAGAGTACCTGCTCTACCTCCTGAGCTACAGCCAGCCCCACTGTTAGTGCTCAAGGTCAAAGTTAATCTTGGAAAAATAAAAGTCAAGAAGCAATACTGAGTAATACATTAAGGGCATAGAGAGAGCATGAATATATCTTAAACACTTATGTTTTTACAGCCTTTAGATCCAAAGATGTCAGCCAGTTCTGCTCTAATCATATGGGTAAAGAAGATAATAAAATACATTATTTTAGTACGTCATGCATGAAGGTCATAGGTCAAAGGTCAAACATAAGCGTGTTGTATTAAAAGCAGGATGACATTAGCGTGTGGTAATAAAAATGACATAAAACATGAAAGTTTTAATATAACTCTGGTCCTCTAGAGGGAACTGCGCTCTCTGAGTGCTCTTGTTTTTGTATGGTTTTTTTAAAATAAAGTATTCATGAAATATCTGAATTAATTTTAGGAGCTTTGTATTTCAGCTGGACGCTCAAGACTTAAACTCAAGAGTTTAATTTGAGCTTAATTTTGCCCTGAGACTGTTTTGCTTAAAACTAAAATCTGAACACAAAGCTGTGATCGTGTCGTGTTTTCAACAGATTAAAAACAAGTAACCGTAAATAACGAAGCAAGAGCGAGGTCCTTAGAGCTTTGAGGCTTTTATGTTTAAATATTTAGCTGTAGGACCTGCAGCTGTTTCTACACAATATTAATAGAGATCTGAAAGCCAAGACAGACATAAGTGCAAATGACATCAGAACCTTCTCAGGGACTTAAATGAATAGAATATGAATTGTCGTCAAGTGCTCTGACTTGGCTGCATATGAAATGGCTTGGTTTAGATCCAATATGACTTAAGATTTGCCGTCAATGATAAGAAGGAGAAAGGTTTCAACGTTGGTTTGACTTGTTTGTAAATGATTATATAGATTTATTTATAAAGAAATAATAGAAGTAAATTGTTGGACTGAAGAGTTATTTTGTGAACCTGCAACTGAAAATTTAGCTGGACTTGGAATTGGATATCTTGTTCACGACAACATGGCACTAAACCAACTAGTGTGTTGTGCATTTAGACTAAACTTAGGACTTAGAACTTTTATTGCCATTGTACAGTTGCTTGCACAATGAAGGTGTGAAAGTAAAGAAAACAATATACAAGAAAAGAAGATAAACAATATAAGAACACTATGTGCACTGTATACACGATGTTTGGGTTACGGGAAGTATTGTGGGGGTGTGTACAAGGACATCATAATAAACTATAATAAATAATAAATAAGGGTGGAAGTGCTATGGTCGTTAAGGATAAGTTAAGGGATGGAAATTGCACATCTGCCGAAATATTGCACAGGAACAAAATATTACATGAAATGGCAGCAACATAATAAATAGCAAACAAATGCTGATGTCATTCTGAGAGCGTTTTCACACCTATAGTTGATGTACTCTGGCCCAGATCAGTTGATCAGTTTGCAAACTTGCAGCCTTCTTCTGTTTCTTTCTTTTCTGTTTTCTTTTTGTACACAGAGAAAATTCCACATGAACCAAAAGGCATCACTACAAACCACGCGAAAACGTTTCTGCTGCCTGCTGGCCAGATGGGTCGGGCATGAGCGACAAAAGCAGATAAAGAAAGAAAATTTCACTTCTAACATTCATATTAATACGTGTTTGCACTTTGTGTACTCTGCGTGTTTCTGGTATTCTGCTACATCCCAGAATGCTATGGGAAGCCGTTTAGCTCAAACACCTGCTAGTTGAGTTGCCTCGATGTCGAATTACATTCTCGCCATGAACAAACCGCTCTGGAGTTTGTTTAGAATCAGACAGACAAACCATTAGAGTGCCTTCTTTTCAGTTATCTCCTGCCTGACTGTAGATTGCCAAGTGTGAAACCTTCCCTGGACCACAGTCAGGTACAAATAGCCAAGCCCCGAGCCATTGAACAGAGCTGATCTCAGTCTATAAGAAACTGAACCATGATTCTTATCAATTCTAGTGTGAAAATGTTTAAATCAATGACAAAAAATAATTTTTCTGTAATTTATCACAAGGGAGGAATTATGAAAATATGGCAACCAATCGGTGTGAGATCCAGCCAAAGTACCCCTGGACATATATCAAGATGATATCTCTCTCTTACAATTCTTAGGAAAAGAATTCCTCTGAAACCGTGCCTTTACAAACAATTTTTTTTAGTGGACAGGTCTATTTTTACCTTTCGCTGGACTGATTGGAAATTCAGGACACTGCTAGAGACTGTGGTCTAACCTCGGTGGCCTCTGGTCCCATCCCACTACTTTTTCCCACTGAGATCATTTGAGAGCTGCCGCTCCACACAGCAGCAATAACTTCCTCCAGAGGTTCATCACCTCACCTCACCACAAAACCTTCAATCAACAAGAGACCGACCGTAGAGCAGTTTGACCCCAAATCTGCCACCATGTGTTGCACCATAATCGTCTCTTTTCTTACTGGGCTGACAACTCAATTAAATGCTCACGCTGGGACTTTAACAGGAAGTGCAGTCTGTCGCTGAGGTAATTTGGACATGTTTTGTCACGTACGGTGGCCAGAGTGGCTCAGCTTCAAACGCTTGTACTATCCGATAATTTCGTCTTCAGTTAACCGCTCCGTGATCTTTGTGCTTCATAAAGCAGCACGCCGTCATTTTGATTTTGGTGTCACAAATCTGCACGTTTAGATAGAGCGCATCATTATGCACCTCATCGCATGCTTCTGACTTACTGCTGTAATTCTGGCCAGTGGTGCGCATGCCATTGCTCCTCTGTTGCATTTCTCAGTTGAAATATAGAGTTCTACAACTTGTATCACTATACTCTGCATAAACATAGAAAAATAGAACAGCAGTCTAAAGTAAAGAAGTGAACCGTTTCTCCTTCTTAGTTGTTCCATATGTACACTGTCCTCCAACTAAACTAGTGTTCCTGAAACCTCATAAGTTAGGAGTGTTTAAAAGAAAGAAAAAGTCTACATTGAAAGGTATGTAGGCCACCCAAACTCTTTATTTGGGTTAGGCTAGGAAACCCTCACAGTGTGGCCTAAAAAATACACAAATTTAAAGTGTTCGAAAGCTCAGTTTTCTCCTACCTTTCTATCTAAAGGTGAAAAACCAGTGTGAATTTTACACACTTATTCAGGTTGCTTGTCATCTAAAATAGATCATGATAACAGCTTGCACAACCAGCCTGTGGGTTTTTACTTACACGGAGCGTTTGATGTTGGTAGAAAAGTTCTGTGATCAACAGGAACCTAAAGGTTTGATTCACTAAAAATAAATCTTTCATCTCGGAGTGAAGCCTTTGCGTTATTAAAGCTTCAAAAATGCAGAAGCTCTCATAGAAAGCTGCTGTGGGATCTGTGGTGACACTTACCTCCAGTTTGACAACCATAAATATGGTATCACTTGAGACCTGATGCTGTGCAGGTTTAAAATGTAAGCAGAACACTGAGTATTCGGGATTTATGTACTTTTTCTTCCTGGAAAAAATAACCTTAAAGAGCAACCAGCATGCGCATAAGAGAATAATTCAACTTTTCTCAAGTTTTAAAAGACATCCTGCCTTGTTGTTCCTTATTTAAGAGCATCCTTGTTTGTTGTTTGTCTGTGAATGCTGGGGTTAGACAATCTGAACATAATCCTGATGTCAGTCTTTCTGAATGCTGCAGTTGTTGTCCTGACAGGCTTGGCTGCTGTGCACAGATGGTGTTTCCTCTCTGACACCATCAGGGATCCTTGTTGGCATGAAAAATGGTTTTGTTTGTGAGAGTTTCAGCTACTCTTTCAGCTTGTCTGTGTAAATTCAAAGAAACACTGTGGCTTTTTGGTGATTAGACAAATGTGGTATCATGGAAAAGATCAAAATTACCTGACGGACAAAAGATTTTTGCTCATGGTTTTCCTTGTCACACTTTTTCAAATAGATAATGCAATTCAGTCACTGACTGTCTGAAGCAGGAACAGCCTGCTTGAGATTCTAAAGGTATCAGATCTTTATGAGTTCCAGGTTTTTAAGACTTTTTCTAAAGAAGAAAAAATTACCGAGTTATATGATGTAACTGCTTATCCTAGCAGAAAATGCTCATTTTTTGAGAACAGCTACAAACACATTTACCTTCAAATTCAGTCCAAAACATTAAAGCAACAGTAAATATATTAAATACAATAAAATTTAACTTCCTGTTGCATAAAATCTCTATAAACAGTTTGGCAGCTATCTTCCTGATGTAACAGGTCCTTAACAGGTCTTCAAATTAAATGCCAGACAAAGGCGACTTCATATGAATTACAAAACATGATAATTTATGATGTGTAACTATTCATTTAACCAAAATGAAGCCAAAATAAAAAAAAAACAGTCCCGTGAACAACTACAGAGACCACCAGTGTGTTTATAGGAGTTGTAAGGGTAAGTAACAGAGAGGATAATCACATGCACTTTTAACTGATCAGTACGTTTTAGCATTAGCTCTATAAAAGCAGAAGTGTTGACAGTTTGCTGTCCTGAAGCATTCAGGTGTGTTATCACAAGACCAAGGAGGAAAGGCATTAGCAATGATCTTAAAAAAAGAGAAAAAATGATCAGTCTGGGAAGAATTTTAAGTCCATCAGCTACTCTGAGAAAGATCATACACAAGTGGAAAACATTCAAGAGAGCTGCCAGCCTTCTCAGGACGCTCCAGTAAATTCACCCCACGGTCAGACGGTGCCGTGCTCAGTTAGCATGTTAAATGTTACAGTTCACAGCAGTAGAAATAGACTGAAGAGGTATGGCTCGTTTGGAAGGATTGCAGGAGAAAACGTCTTCTGTCTAAAAAGAACATGGCAGCACGGCTTAGATCTGCAAAGCTGCAAAACCTCAATAATTTCCTTTCAACAGACAAGGTCAGCCTGGAGATGAATGACCACAATGCAAAGCACTAAGTCTGGAAAAAACATTCACCTTTTACGCCTCGTACCGACTGTCAGCAGAGTGGAGGAGGGCTGATTTTTTGGGCTTTTTGGTTTTTTTTTGCAGAAACAGGAATTTGGCACCTTGTAGTTACCAACTTAACCATGAAATCTTCTGTATACCAAAGTATTCTAGAGTCAGACATGAGGATATCTGTCCATCAGCAAAATCTTGGACCAGTTTGGGTCATATAAGAGGACAATGATCCCAAGGACGACAGTAATTTTCCAATGGAATGGCTGACAAAGAGAAGAATGCAGGTGTTGCAAACTGACTGAGTTTGTGGTGCTGTGGTGGCACCATAAGAGAGCTGTGCATGAATGAATGCTGCACATTTCAATGAACTGAAAGGATGCTGTAAAGAACAGTGTGCTAACATTCCTCCACAACAAGTGAGAAACTGATAAAGTCTCAAAATCACTGCCAGCAAAATAATATATCAGTTTCAAACAGCACAAAGTTATTGCTGCTAAAACTGGTTCTACAAGCTAATGTGTATTTCACACATTGCTTCTGGTAAGAACCAAATGATGTTTTCTTATGTCCTGAGACATGAAACTTGACAGAGGGTCTACTTTTTTGTGTGAGCGCAGCATGATTATTGCCAGTGTCCATGTAAGGACACAACCTGACACCAAGTGATGCAAACAGAGACTAATGTGTCTGTTTAAATATTTTAACACAATCTCCTTTCTGGGTTTTCACTGTTTGGGTTTTTAAATATAAGTGTCACTATTTTAAAGCAAGTCTGCTTCCCAGCATGACAGTCAACATAATGACTTTTGATTCTGACGATTATTATCATAGTTTGTTTCTCCAGCGTTGAACAGGTTGTTGTTGCCAAAGACAGTTTGGGATAATTTCTTCTTATTATTATTATTACCAGAAAATCTTTGTTATTTCCTGCTGTTGCTTGTAAATCATGTCCATCCAGGTTACAAGCCAGTAGTGGACCTGTGGTATTTGTATATGTGTATACATCCTATTTGTGGTGTTTTGTCAGGCTAATAACTTTTTCAGTAATATAGTAAATTACATATTGAAAAAGGAGCACTATAATGCATGTGTTTTGATTCCCACAGCCTCAGTGTAATTATTTTCTTCCCCAGGTATATTACAAAGAGCTCTCTGCGGAGAGTGATGAAGGTTTTATGTGACCAGCAGCTACATGTGCGGCGCTCGCACTCGATCATCAGAAATGTTATGTGAATTAATGTGCTTGTGATTTTTATGGTGGGCACATTGATCTGTTTTCTTTTCAGTAGAAGTGAACCACATTAAGCACGTCATGAGAAAATAATAAAGCTAATATCGGTGGTGTTGTTAGGAGGATGACACTGGCTTCTCTCTCAGCCCGATAAGAGAAACTTCTCCAAAAGTCTGGCGGTATGGCAGCAGATACTTGGGTATCGCTTGCCAGATGGCAGAAGGGTGAACAGGCTGTGGCTCGGGTGGGTATTAACTTTTAGTATCCTTTGGGCTCCCCCTCACCTCCGCGATTTATCAGCGTTAAGACTCTGCTGCATCAGTGCTTGGCTCAGACAGGACATATGATTGTAATTCACCACATAAATCAGTCATCAGCTGCAGGTTTCTAATTGTTCCTCGTGTACCTTCAAAGTAAGACAAAAACACGAGTGAGGGAACTGTGGAGCAGGAGATTTTACACAGTGTCTGCAGTGGTGCTGATGCTGTCCCGCTCTGCTGTGAAGGTGAAGCTGCCAATTTACTAGTCAAACTATGTGTCTGCTCTCGCCTATGGTCACAGGCTGTGGTTAGTGACCTAAAAAATTACATTGTGAAAATGAGTTTCTTCCGAAGGATGTTTGGGCTTACCCTCAAAGACCTTCAAAGGATGAGGAGGCTCAGTGATTTAGGAAAGGCTGAGAGGAGAGCAGCTCCTCCTCTGCATCAAACGGACTGAGATGAAGTGATTTGAGGTTCTTGATCCCTCTAGGTGAGGTTGGGTGTTGTGTAGCTTGGGAACTCCTCAGTATACCCCTGAAAGAGTTGGAGGCAGTGGTTGGAGAGAAGGCTTCTCCACTTAGGCAAAAGCCTGATAAGCAGAAGATGGATGGATGTGCAGCCACAACAGAAAACCTGGCAAAATATATATTTATGGTCCTAATAACACCCCCTCAGGACCTGCACAATCTACCTTCTCTCATTAACTACAAATGCATCTTTGATTATCACCATAAGGCCACCCTATAACACAAGCACATCCACTTACTAAAATTAGAGACCGCGTTTAATGATAGAATTTATTGTATCTCATTTAAAAATCAAAAATCTACATAAAATTATTTTTAAAAGTGCTACTTTCATTGACTATTAACAAACATAATATTCAAATAACATTAAATCCAACAAAAAAACAAAGATATAGAAATATAGGGATAAGGCCAGTCAATCCAAGACTGGGAGAATCACAGCTCACTTAAAAAACACGAGATTCATTCAGTCACTGCACTAAACATGACGAATACTAAACACACGTAAAAGCCAAGCATGCAAATGAGAAGCAAGAAAAACTGAAAGCCACTTATGATAATGCGCTCCGAGATTTAAAGTAACTGCACCCACCTTTAGGAGGATTCACTGTAATCCAATCCAACACTTAAGGTAAAATCCTTCCTGGAATAAATTAATTTAAAAAAAGAATAAATGATAAAATCAACTATTTATCAAAGACTTCAATAAAAGCACGCAGCTGTACAATAAAACTGTAAAAACGTCAGGATTCTGTGAAATTGCATTGTTACTGCTGCCTTCTGGTTTTACTTTACAACATTATGTTTCACCAGCAGAATTAATCATCCAGTCTTTAAACAAAGGTACACCTCCACAAACACCCCGAGCCCGTATCCACCGGAGCCGGTGACCTGTGGGGTGTGCCACAAACAAGGCAGCCTTCACCTGTTTAGAGCAGAGAGATGTTTTCAGTGGAAGACGAAGTTCCAGGTTTGGTCAACAGATATTTAAGACTGACGGTTTAACATCCTCCATGTTCCTGCCGGACAGAGCTGGATGGATGTACAGCTTTTTTTAGACATGTTCATGACTTTAACTCACATTCAGCACTTAATACTTGCAGAAAACTAAACAAAATGCGTCACCCTGCACTAAATTTTCTTCATATTTCTCGTGTTGACTCTTCAGAGGCTTCACAAGACACCGTGTCATTAATATGAAATGAGATTTATTCACTGAACACAGATCTTCCATATAAAACTACCTCGAGACAGTGCAGACGGTCCTGAAACACTCCTCCATTAATTCTTTAAAAGCTTCCTTTTGATAAAACGCGCATGAACATTTAATAAAACTGCATACTCCATGTATCACATGCAGTGAGATCAGTTCCTTTTTTCCTACCAAACCTCTCAGTTGTGCAGCAGCCTCTTTAAATATTCACAAAATATCATCTTCCTGCCCCTAGATGTACATTTTCATCAGAAACTGTGACTAAATATAAATAAATATTCTACATTTCTAATATTTGTCGTGATCCACCAAAGCTCAGATGTGTTTCCACAGAGGAAAATGATATTAACTGAGCAGTCAGCGGGGACCGTATATGAAAAGCCGCATCTTTGACGAGTTCATTAGATTTCAGGGAAATGCAATGGAGGGAAAACACTGATAAAGAGCTGCTGTATGTGCAGCCAACAAAACAAAATGGGCACAGAGTGATTAAAACATATCTGAAGAGGGATTAGAGAGGTTAACAAATGCTTTATTGGCTCTTACAAGATCAATGAAACACTTCATTTTATATCGGAGACTCACGACAGGAAAAATGTCCTCTAGGTATTAATATAACCGGCTTCCTTATTTCACATTTCTCTCACATCAAACCTTTGCAGTCGCTCTTCATTTCTATTTGGTTTACTGATGGCTTTGATGTTCCTTGTGATGATTTAACTTAATTGTGATGATTCACTAACCGGCAGCATTTACACGAGCAGCTATTGTGGCAATTGAAATGTCACTGGGAGAGAAAAAGCTTAAGACTACAGACGTAGATCAGAGAGAGAGATCAGAGCGGAAGTGAAATTCACTCTGAGAGGCAGCATATTTAATGCTTGACCTCATTATGGAGATCGAGCAGAGAGGTGTGTCTCTGCTTTATTGGCCTTTGCACTGACGATGTTCATTTCAGAAAATTACATGATCTTTGGCTGGAATTGGTGGCCTACTTTCTGCTATGATAAGCACACTGTCGAGATCAGACACTGAATTAATAACAACCGCGCTTATTATATTGCTCTGCAATCCTCCGCTTCCTGCTATATTAAATCTCTTTTTTTGTCATATTCTTTTCTGGGTTTATTTCACAATGTAGCCTTAACACAAAGGCATTGTTCAGAACACTGTAAGTCGTTCTCTAATGCACTTAATGCACCTGAGAATTTCAGGAAATGAGTCCAAAAAGTGACGCGTATTAGCTGAAATATTATCCTCTGTGCTACAATCACAGTAGCAAGGCACAAGAGTAAATTAGCTCTTTAAGCTTTTTAATTTGAACATGTGTTATGTTAAAGATGCTGAATCTGCAATGTGATGTTTATTGGTTTGGCCCTTAAAGACTGAATGTGCTTTGTCAGCGGACAAAACAAACATTTGCAAAAATATTGTGCTTTTTTTTTGGCTTTGTGTCACATACTTTGCCACCGGTCGTTCCTACACTGGACAGGTAATACCACTTGGTGCATTGTTGCTTGAGGTAGAGCCACACGAGGACAGCAAGAACATAAATGGCAAAAATATCCGTGAAAGGTTACAAACAAAAGTTAACTGGGAGAAAAATTGTTTCCCTTAAAACATAATTGAGAAGGGAGAGCAGTTGTAAGGGAAGGTCATTTCTTAGAAGCTGCACTAACAGGACAAAACATAACTTCAATTGATCGCTGATGGCAAACCAAACCAAAATGACCTTTGATTATATGGTTACAGTTCAGGGCGGGCATTATTTTACATGCCTTAAAAGTTAAGTGTGCACAGTTGTCAAGCTTATTTAGATGTAATAATAAATGGAAACACTTCTTAAACTGTTGTTTTCTGATTATGATTAAAGCATATCTGCTTAATTAGACACATACAAATGATAACGAGGTTTAATGAGTGAAGCCCAAGGTAAACTTATTTTCTTTGCACACTAACAAACTGCTGTGAAAACACAGTAATGCACAGTTATTCGTGAATGCTGTGGAGTATTATAAATGCTGATGCCTTTCAGGAAAAACAAATTAACAGCAATCCACTCTCCATTTTTATAATTAGCCATTCTCCAGTGATACTTTGATTGCTGTGGGTATGTGCTGTGGTTTCCATTGTCTGCGTGACTGAGAACAGCGTTAAGATTTCACTGGCAAAGGGCCGTCGTGACCAAGACTGCTGTAGCTAATAAACTGTTTATGGGGAATACAGTAGGAACACTAAAATAGCAATAATACAGCAAACAAACATCATGGCCGGTGTTTTATTTTTGCATGAAGGAAAATGACATCACAGCTGTTATTAATAAAAATTTATAGCTTTAATTCTCAATTTAGTGGTTTAATATTGTAGCTGGAAAAAAAATGAGTTGATTTATTTAATGCAATACATTTTACAGTCAAAGAAAAAAAGATAAGCTAAATATCTTTGGCATCACTTATGCATCCAGTTTACAGAAAAAGTTTGTCTTTTTTCAATATCCTTCATATGCTTTTATTTTTGTGTATGCTGTAAGTAAGACTGGGGCACAAAACCTAAAACAACAAACTCTAAAATGCTCCACAGAGCTGAAGAGAAGTGCAGAGAGTAATAATTGAGGATTTGTCATCTGAAAATATTTTAATTAATATTTAATTAATTTAAATTTTCCATTACAAAATGTTAACAAATGCTTCTTTTACATATCGTATGCTGGGCTATATTTTGTAACCATGGCGACTCACTTTTTGTAACTGCCTTTGCCTGTAGTGTGCAGAACTGGAGGAGGAGGTTTGATATGACGCACACACAGTGTGATACGGACACGAGCTTCAAACTCTGCGTGCATGCTAATGTCCCAGCCCGGCTGGAGATGCAGGGTGGCCCCGAGGCGTTCTGTCAGTCTGTCAGCTGACAAGCTGGATTCTTATGAAGCTGAAGGACTTAGGAGTAAAAACAAAAGTGGGGAGGTGAGCATGGGTCCCTTAACACCACTGCAGAAAATAAAGGTTTTACGGTCAGATAGTTTTAGGTTGTTTGTGGCTGGATTTAGCCGGCAGTGCAGAGAAAATCCAGGGTGAATTGCTGAGCTAGATGCTGTCCTCTGCGGAGAGTCTGGGAGGCTGAAAATGTGAAAAAATACCTCTGGGTTTAATGGAAATGGAATGAACTAGACTTTTTTAAAGACCCACAGACATTTGATTTAATACAATTGCAAATCTAGCACTTGATTTCTAGACATGTGTATAAACGACCCCGGGTTTATCAGAAATATGACTGATCCTAGATTTCACTCAGTGTGACAGTACCCCTGTAAACTTTCAGTAAAAACATATAAAAAGATGCTAGTGATGGACATTTTGGAGAAATTATTTGTCAGAGGGGAGTCTGAGATTGCAAGTTCCCAAAGAAAAGACAAAATGGATTTGACAGTTGTGATCACACACGTTGTCGACTGCAACTCGAACCATTTTGATTTTTATTTAGACGTTTGGAAAATCAGAAACATTAAATGTATGCTGAATTATCCATTAGTAATTCCTGCCTCCAGTGAACCTGTGAATGCTTTAGAAAACTAAGAACTGCACTGATTATAAGGCAAAGCCCAGACTGGGCCTGGTTGCCTGGAGCAAACAGAGGGAACATGGACTGAAAGAATCACGATCTATAAACCAGCACATGGTGTCACATAGCTAATGAACTGCAACTGAAAATAAAGACTGTAGTTTTAAATGTGTTGATGCTGAAAAAACGTATTTTTAAAAACAAAGATTAAAAGATTTAAAAAGATTCAAGTACATGAAAAAAGAAAACACAACCAGAAGAGTAAGATAGGTTTCTGCAGAAATATGCCGGGACCATCGCAAAGCCACTCAGTCATGCCTTTATTCACTCCGCTCAGGTGTGACAATTACAAAATTAACCCCAATTTACCTTTAAGGCTCGTGAACTGCCACTGCACGGCTTGTAGGGGCGTGCTGACACCTGGAACAAAGAGATCTTTTGTACTCAGGTCAGCCTCAATCCGCTTCCTACAATATCTCCATACAAACTTTGTGCATTCATGTGAAGGGTCTGCCACATTTAGCGCTGGTCCCAACCAGCTGGCCTAAACCAACCAGCTCAAGTAGGTTAAAACAGTGAGTCTACACGTGTGAAGGTGCCGAACCTGTTTTGTGTCAGATAAAGAAAAAACTCCACTCACGTTGTTTTCCTTGGCCACACATGGATGCAGAAACTGAGACTGAACATGCACGTTTGGGTAAAATCATTTGTCTGGTTATGACCTACGTAAACACCTTTATTGTTCTGGCGTTGCTGATAGTTTAAAGGGGTAGGAGGAAAGAAACCTGAGATTACCCACCCCTTTATTTAAATATTGTTACTGGGGAATTTTAAAGACACAACTGAGAGCTTAAGTAGTTAATTGAAGACAGAGTTAATAGAAGTAGCACTATTGTTTGTTTTTCACTGTCTGAATGAGGCGCTTTTGGCAATGATTCAGGTGCTGGGCAAGAACAATTCCATTTGAAGTCTCCAATTAGTTGAATTGATTCCATGTTAAGCTCGGTCACCAGAGACAGCCAGCGCAAATAGAAAATGAGGTGATTGTACCTCTAATATTTGGGTCAGTGCTGCCTCGACTCAGAAATAAAATACATCTGTTCCATTTCAGCTTTTCTTCTTACATCTTTTTGTTGTATAATTGCCTTAATCCTTTTACTTTTTGCTTCCTCGAACTAATATTAATGCTTTCAGAGTGTGATACATACAGAGAAGAATCAAAGGAAAGGGATAGAAAATAGCTGGTGTTGCATTGTATAATGCCGACCATTACCTGCGCCTGCAGGAGCCAAAGAGACTATCATGACTCACTTTAGATTAGAGCAGGCTTCTTTCATTGTTCCCCAGGGCAACATTCATCTTGTGGCAGTCACCAAATATTGACTGTAATGGTGACAAATGTGGTCTGCATAGTACAACGCTTTACAGCTCCTGTATAAGGCCAGTTCATTACTAGAATTCATTATATGTGCAGGACAGACCGGGCAATGCTGCAAAATTTGAAAGGCACCAATTTACTTTTAACAATATGCAAGGCCTCCCTAATCCCTCACTATGCACCTCATCAGTGAAACGGATGGCTGTGAATATAGAGCCTATGAATCTTTAACCACCTCTGCTCCTTTCATTTGTTTTAGAACACCCCAGTTGTACAAGTTGCTTCGCTGGCAGAGCTGAAATTCAAAGTATAAGTTCTGGAGTTAATCCCCGGCTGGGTGCCGTACCTGCGCAGTCATCTGGGTCGCCGTGCAGCAGGTGACATTTCGGTCCCGATCGCTCGCAGGGCCCTCAACGCTCCTTTTCATTATCAGGAGCTCCAGTTAGCTGGATCCCGCGGTGTCTCGTGTCGGTTTATGTAACTCGTGTCCCGTCTGCGTGGACGGGCTCGCCGTACAGCGTGCTACACCCCGAGCCTCTTGCGCTGCCCTATTTAAGGGGGTATTTTAAGACTTCCCACACGGGTTCATTTGCCCTTATCTCCTTTTCAAGTTCAGCTGTTTTCCTCTTGAAGCATTCTTCAGTGTCAGACCACAGGAAGGAGCCCGAGGTAATTTACACACCATTGTTATAATGAATTAGGAGCTGCGTGTTAGAAATGGGATGGGTTTCCTGGTGTATTGTAAGAGGCGCTCCAACGAGTCATCAAACAGCAAATAGGTCATCGGGCTTGTATAGGTAAAGGTTGGCTGTCATATTGTTCAAGTAACGGAGACGGATAAACATCGGTTTCAAACATGTTGGAAGTTTGTTGGTAGGAAATGAGACCGTTCTCATTTAAATTTGGTCAGAGCTGCTGGCGTCCCAGATATGTGTACAAGGTGTCCTTTGGTGTCAGTGCTGTAAGGGATAACACCTCCACCTCCTCACGTGTTCACTGCATGTTTTACATGTTACACGTCCCTTGAATCCACTGGATACCCCAAAGTGTCAAATTCTGCACCTACTGTGTTTGCCTCCGTGTCCATCTCAGTGTTGTCTCTGTCAGCTTATTATTGGTCCCTCTTGCTTACTTTTTGATTTCCTTTGGACTCGTCTCCATTGTTCTCCTCCCAGCTCTTTACTTCATCTGTTCGACATGACCCTTCTCTTCCTGGTGTCTGTATTTAGTCAGTGTATTCTCCCTCGGTGTGTGTCAGGTCAGAGTCTCTACTCCTTCTCCCTCCTGAATCTTCCCTGTTGTCTTTCATCTGTTTGTGTCGTCTTTGTATCGTGACTCTTCAAGTCTTTGCGTACTGCAGATTTTGGGTTGTTATTTTGAACAAAGTCCTGACAGTTTTGTGCTGTGTGGATTGTGACAGCCTGGACAGGCTCGTTCCGCTGATGCCCACAATTCCCCTCGGTGTCTGTTTTTTGCTCGATTTGCAGGGAAACCTTGTTTGTCCCTGTGATGCCACTCGTTTGGTGTGGAACATGAAGATGTTTGTCTTTCTGGGACAGGACCTGTGTTGGTCCGTGTGGCAGTTTCTGACCACAACGTTAAAGTTCATAAAAGATTAAATGTAAAATTTGTTTGAAAACTAACATTTGAGATTTTTTTCCTTAATTTTTTGACAGATGTTTGAGAGTCATGCATCCACATGTTCACCACTATTGATTTATTGGTCATTCAGTGTTAAGCAGTGATTACATGATGCAGCTGATGATTTGCTTTTTTTCTGCCATCCTTCTTTTGTTTATTGCTTCCATCTTCCTCCATTCATTTGTTCCTTCTTGTTTGGCTTGTTTATTTCCTTTCTCCCTCTCTTCCTTCGTTCTTTTCAGTCTTCTCCCTTTCACCTCCTTCTCCCAACTTTCTTCCTTTTTTTATTCCTTCTTTTCTGGCTGTCTTCATCCTTCCTTCCTCCCTAACTCTAATCCCTCTCCACTGACCTTTGACATGCATGCGGACCATGTATGAGTAAAGTTATGTTTGACGAGTTGATATTCGGTTGAGTGGAGCTCAGCAGTGAAACCTGGACGTAATGACGTGACCCAGCAGTGGCTCTGTATTTTTTTTTTCTAACAGCCATTTTTATGTCTTTATATTCTTCACATGAAGGCAATTTCAATAATGCTCCACTCAAACGGCAATGAAATCATTTTAATGGCTTTTGCTCAACTTTCAGAGAAATATAATTAGCAGAATGTTATTTGAAAACACATTTCACTCTGCGACGTGTTATTTCTGCCTCTCTCCACAACCTGGTGTAACAACTTCTCAAACTGGCTTCACTCGCACGATGATCTCCGCTCGGATTTCATTCATCACAAACTGCACACTAGGAAATAATGACGAACTCTGAAATGTTTGTGCTTGATTATTTTAATCTGCAGAGATGATGATAGGTTTCCAACCCTGTCAGCAATAAAGGGGATGTGCCTACTGCTTCATAATGGAGCCTCTATTTCACACGGTGCTGATCAGCATTTCTGGCAAGTTGGTGGAGACCTTTTTATGACTGCATTTAAATCTCCACCTTCAGCTGCTTGAAATCCGTCAGTCTTATTGATTTGTCAGACACTTTTGGCTGTAGACACTCTCTTAATTAGATAAAATTAGTCTCTGCTTCAGTTTGAGTCATAATTTTTTATAAATTTACAGAATTTAATAAAAACATCTGCTAACTTGAAATCAAAAGTGATGCTCATTAAAGAAGATTTTCATGCTTACCATCATTTTTTTATTCTTAGATTCTGCTAGCACGATAGACTGATTGTATGATTCTCAGTATAAAATCATCCTTATTAGTCTTAGACAGGGTCTTGTCTGAAACAATCTCTTCCCTCCTTTAAGGTCACCTTCCTTTTAATGGCTCGGGTACACTAAAGTAAAACAAAGACAGCCACCTCCTTACAAGCAATAAAAATTAGTGATTGCCAATCAGTGCAATTCATCTGCAACATGTCTGTTTGAAGCAAAGAACTCGGCTCAGCTTGTTGCCAACTGATTGTAGTCTGGTTACATTTTCTGTTTCAGGTCTATGAGCCTCTCGTGTAACTGTTGCACGAGCCAAAGTTTTTCTGACTGACTAAAGGTTATACCTTAAAGGCCGGTCCGTGAAAATATTGTCACATTCAACCGGTCCGTGGCGCAAAAAAGGTTGGGGACCGCTGCCATAAGCCTTTTATGGCTGAAGGGGTAAAAATTGAGCATGCAGGGCAGTCTGAACCTCCCATGGGCGATTTTTACATATACCAACCTCATGACTTGAAACTTTGGCCAGAGTAATATGAATTCACTGCTGTTTATATATGACAGTACATAAGGGAAAGCATAATAGGTCCACAATAATGTGTTACTATATAAGCAGTCAGGGTTTCCACCAGTTGTTGGACTCTTTCAGCTCCCATTTAACCACAAAAGCACCTGTAATACCGACATGTTGAAGCAGAAAAAGGGTACTCCCCAAACCGTGTTACAAGCTGTGCGGTCTAGTGTTAAGATTTCTCCTGCCCAAAACCATTCAAGCAGACTTGAAGTACACTAAACTGTACTTTTTCCAAGAGTGGAAATAGTTTCAAGCTAAAATAAAATATCCTGCTGCTCAGTCATAGCAGCGACCTTCATCATGGAGCAGTTAAAAATGCAAGGCATTGGCAGGAGTTCATTAGTATCAACTAATCAATCCCCTGCAGACACTCTGATTTATGCTTGATATATTTTGCTCTGTGGTGCAGCACACTGGTGCCTCCACCCGGATTTGAACACACTCGTTTATCATCAGCAGCTCTCACGCCTCCAAAGCTCTTGTTTTGTTATTAGGTTTGCTTGTCAGGAGCAACAGCAGACAGTGATAGACACCTGAATCTCTATGTGGATTCCAGTCATGCAATGCCCACCAGGATTTCATCTCCGAGCAGTCATAACCTTTGCAAGCTCGCAGACAGATGTGTCTGGCACCCAAAATGAACAGAAACAGCAAGAGGTGGAAAAACGAGGCACCGTGAGAGCTTGTTAGTGCATCACTCTGTCTTGTGGGAAGCGCCTGGACGTTGTTTGTTCCCATATTCACAGACTTGTGTATTTGTGTGTGTGTGTTTTTAAACTCCTTTACACCCCATTTTTTTGAGTCTTTTCATCTCTCACTTTTGTCTAGTTTCAGTTTTTATTTAGTTTTCAGGCCATCAAAATGCAATTTCCTGTTTTTAAAAAAATATATATATAAATAAAGTGCTGTCTGTGCGATCGTCACACTGTGTTATCCACAGGCACGTATTTGCAGTAAACACATAAAGAAATCTTTGCCTCTGCTAATGCAATCTTCTTTCTGAGTAAATAATATATTTTAGGTTCAAGTTTTGAAAGAGAAAAAAAAACACATGAAAAGTGAAGCAGCTTCTTTCTGAGTCTAATTAAAACACATGTTTGGTTAGAGGCGAGACAAAGCATTGAGAGACATAAAAGCAAAGATCAAAATGTGGCTGGTGGAGGCTCCCTGACAGCAGGAGTCTTCAGATAGACGACAAGAGGTTGCAGAAATTTCATTTACACCCCCCAAGATACCCGAAGGCACAATGCAAATCAGTCTTACAAACTGTCGCTTGACTTTAGTTTTCTCTTAATTTTCATCTTTGAATGGATACCCTCGTGCTTATCGTGACTCGCTTTTGTGTGACTATACACTTGGCTTTCTGCAATAAGAGCAGGGTCCGTTGTTAAGGTTACTTAAGGCGGAAACTGTTTCGTTGAGTCTACATTTAAGGTATTAAACTGAACAAAGCGAGTAGCTGTTTGTAAGGGGAGGTGGTTGAGGGTAGAGGGAGGCATAGATGTTTTTCATTTACTACCGCTCGGGAAAACAAGCCTTTGCAGATGGATCTGATGTCTGATCGATTTGGTGAATAAAAGAAGAAATGAGAGCCACTCAACTTGTTTGAGGTTTTGCTAAGGCTTAAAATTTATTTAGAAATGTGAGGCTTGTCCACATCATTGTATTGAGAACATCTGGGTTACTGACTAAACCATAGGTTAAGAGAGATATCTTTTTTAATCCTATATGTTGCTAAATTTTCTTTTTAAGCACTAATTAGCAGTCTTCACCCAATTTACAAAGCTCACTAGATAAAAGAAAACCTAGTGTAAGACCACAGCAGTGCATTAGCCATGGCATAAACACCAAACACACCCTTTAGGTATGTCTATGCCACACCTTTAACCCTGAATTTCCATGAAAGAAAAACAATAAAAAAGCAAATTCTACCATTATTTCTCTAGTTTCTCAGAAAGAGCAACACATCAAGCTACTACTCTATTTTACCTTTCTTCATCTTCACCTCTTTGATATCGCCTAGGTCAGAAAATGTCTGGCATCCCTTGGAGGGTTGCATCCATCCTTCACTCTCACCTGTGTTTTCTCTTTTGTTTGGCAGTGTGGGATTTCTTCACCTGTGCATATGGCAGACCACCTATTCTACCCTTATCTGTTCACTGACCCTTCCTTTTGTAAGAACCAGACATGTCTTCAAAAGCTCTGATACAAACTTTCATAGACATTCATTCTCTTTCAATCCTTCCTTTCATCTCCGGCCTCTCACCTGCTCCTTATCTTCCCTTGTTTCCTTTACTTCTTATCTGATCTCAGCCTTTTGAAATTCAGCCTTTCAGATTTTGGGTAGAAAGGTATTTTGATTAACCAGAAATGTTCTCTTAGTTGTGTAATTTGTTTTGTTGTTGTTCTGATTTCACTTGGCTTATTTCTGTGCTGGTAGCAACATTGCAGCTGATGAGTTTTCATTTCCTCTGTATATTTGACACCTGCCTCAGGTCAGAATCATATTTCAAGCAAAAGATTATGCATGAGAAAAGACACATAAATAAGCAGTTTTTAAAGTCAAGTTATATAGCAATACCATTTTACTGTACACATCCCTGCTGTTGTCTAATTAGTAGTCACTCCTGCAGTCAGCACCATGGGGGGTGCTTTGAGCTTGGGGTAGACAACCAAACGCTGTGGAGACACAGAGTATAAAAAGACCTCCCTAAGAAAAGAGTCAATTAACTTGCTTCATAAAAGGACTGCCGTGTTGTTACTTGGCATTGTAATTGTCAAATTGTTAATGCCATATGTTTACCTTTGTAGTAGTGGCAAAATTACAGGGTACAGGCTGCGGTTATACAAAGACTGAGCACAGTGAGGAGTGGCTTTTTTGTAACAGAATAACTGTTTTCACTTGAAGAAACCTTGAAGCAGGCGATACAGTGGATCCAGAAAGTACATATTCTGGTTTTGCACTCATTAAGTTGGTAAAACTGATGGTTTTTGATATCAATCATCATGTTCTCCATATATTTATATTTGACATATATTATATATTTGAACATAGTGTATTCATTTCATTTTGGTGCTGAGAAATCTCTCAAAGTTGTAGCCCAAGGAGTCACACAGGGTTCATGTTCATGTGTCAGTTGACCGAGCGTTCACATCTGAAAAGTGGAGCCAGTGGGAATGATGCTCATTTTGTATGTTCATATTTACAGTCAAATGGATTATAAAACAGGCTCTGCTCTAAGGCAGGACAGCCTGTGGGTGCGCAGTGACCCTCAGCTTTTCTGTAAGATCCACTCCTCAACTGTCACGCCCAACTTTAAAATATCAGCCATGACAATCTTCAGGCTAAGGCTTCAAAACAGGACGTCTCACACTGACAGGTGACAGTACATTCAACTTTTATATGTAGTTTATATGTTAAACCTGCCAACAGGACTTGAAGTGTGCATTTGGAAACTTCTATATAATTTTGTTCTTTTAAAATATTTAAAATATGACTAAAACGCCTCTGTCAGTGCGCCCCAGGGTGGCTGTGGCTACAATGTAGCTTGCCATCACCAGTGTGTGAATGTGTGTGTGAATGGGTGGATGACTGGATATGTAAAGCGCTTTGGGGTCCTTAGGGACTGTTAAGGCGCTATATAAATACAGGCCATTTAAAATATGACTATACGACTAAAATATGACTACACGGTAACCATCATAAAATATGATGGTTACCGTATAGTCTTAAGGCTATTACACGCGGAGTGAGTTGCAAAAAAGTGACACAAACTTTTCATGTAATCCAATAAAAACATCAAAGTGTACTTGGAAATAAAGTTAATCAATATCAAGCAATGATGAGCTGATGTTTCTAAAGAAGAAAAGGAAGAAACCGATTCTGGGTTTATCCACTTCTCACGACAAAGAAGCAGCTGGACATAATTCATACCTCAGCTGAGGAAGCAGAGGAATCATTTCAGAGAGCTGATGGACCCAGAGCGGTGTCGAGCTGTGTGTCTGAGGTAAAACAGTAACTAGTTGTGTATCACTTTATATTAAGTACTAGTGCACGTTTTGAGCTACAGCTCACCTGTTGCAACATGCCGTAGTCTGATTGGTCACATCTGTTCATATACATATATATATATTTATTTATAAATTTATATACTGGCTGGATTTAGTCAAGTGTTATATATTTATGAAGTATATCCCCATACCTGAGAACAAATCTGCTAAAGAAGACAAACACATGTTAAAAATACACATTACACCACCTAAAAAAAGATTCCACACCTAAAACTAATAGATATTGATCGTCATGGCAGGTGTAAAAAAACTGACCCCTGACATTTTTAAAAAGGGTTGGCACATTCATTGTGTCTAATACTAACACTAATGGACAACATGGATATGGCACTGATGTCTTTATGCATCAAATTTGGTCAAGTTGAGACTTTATAGATGCAACAGTCCCACTGACTCATCATAAAAAGTCGCTGTTTTAAATTTTGATTAGAATTTTGATGGGGCTGAAGTTAAACTGGATTTCTGCTGGACTTTCACATATCTCACTCTTTCCAGGTGATGGTGCGGGGACACTGAATGTATTCAGTTTGGCCTTACAGTTGTGGAGATGTTACTGATAAATGAAATTACAAAAATAGCCTAGAGCATCAGGAGTTAAGGTCAGCGAAGATCACCTTGCTTGCTTTAAATATAGCAGTGTTAGTTAAACTCTGAGTCATGTGTGGCTTATATTCATCTCGACCTCCTGAAAGAGTTTATTCAGACTAAATATTTTCAAATTACAGCTGTTGTCTTTAAATATCAAAGCTCAGGGTGTATTGGGTTTTATTAAATGTCCCATATTACCTGCAGCTGCCTGATACAGGCCTGTGAAACAAGTTGTCATTATTTTGCTTGACACTTTGAGTCATGCAGGCCTGGAAACCAGTCAGTGATCCCCTGCAAAACTCCAGCTGCTAGGGAAAAATGTGTGTTCCCTCGCTGGTTGGTGAGTGGCTGCTGGAGGTTGCTAGCTGTCACTGCGTGAAATTAGCTTACCTCCTGGGGATTGCTTTGGTCACTAGTACATTGTCACGGTCACCAGTAGTTTGCAAGTAAAATGCAGACTTGGTGCAGCACTTTATACTTGTTTCCAACAATATCACCAGCATTGAGCAACCCCCCATGACCCAGTCAGGAAACATACATTTTGTCCTTACAGTCAGTCAAACTTGCAAGGAAAGCCCACCAGCTTCATAAACTGACCACACTGTAGATATATGACACCTAAACTTTGTGAAGATAGCTTTTCTTTAAATAGTGAGTGCATCAAACTGTTCATGAAAAGGCTGTACGAGGCATAAGTCAGTCAACTTTATACTGCGTGTGTATAAAATCATCTCATGTGACAGCTGGTACACCGAGATCCTCAGCAGCTCATGAGTAAAAGTTTCTAAGTGTGTCAGAAATATTACAGTACGTCAAAGGAAATCAAGGATCATTTTGACCCGAGGTCGAACCTCCTGCCAGCCACATTTTGCACCTGCAGCCAAGTGGCAAGCTGCCGACCTTTTGGGCTTAAAGCCAAAGTTTTAATAAGTAATCTGACTATGTACCTGTTGAGGCGCGACCTGACTGCAGGGCATGTTTGACACAAGGCTGCACAGGGTGAGCAAATGGTCTCTTCAGGCAGGGCCAGTAAAAATTAAAAAGCACAGCAGGGAGAAGGAACAGAATTTTGATCTGAAAATTATGAATGCACAATCAAGATATTGTTGCTCGTTGTTATGAAAATGGGGTTTGTGGCATCTATTTTAAAAGGTCCTCCTGTTTTGAAACCATTTGGGTTTGTCTTGACATTTCCGAAAGTCCCACTGCGCTCAGATTTTAACGAGTGCTGGCATTATCGCTCGAGTGTTCATTTGAGATTCTTATGAGGGTGGTCGATATTGTGGATGACAGCACCTCATCAATTAGGCCTGTGGCCTCTGCAGTCACTCTGAGTATGCAACTGAGAAAACACAACATCTGACTCCTTACAATCACAAGTCTTCGAATAAACACTGTGAGATGCCATAGCAGCGTCTCTCCACACATACGGCCTCACAGCGTTGCGCCGTCATTAATTAGCGTCATCATCTCCGATTGTTTACTTGTCGCGAATGATCATTTAATTAGGTAACTTCAGATGGAGGATCCAAATATTATGGATAGATTATAACAAGATCAGTGCCAAACGTCTCCGGCAGCAGCTTAAAGAAGCTGAAGCTCTGTAGGAAAAATATCAATCACATTTATATGTAAATAGATGTAATTATCTGTTGTAATCATCGCACATTACTCAGGAGGCAGCGGAGGAACGGGCGCTTGTTGCTTTAATTCTGTGAATGTGACATAAGTGTGAAGGAGACAAAGCAACTCAAAGACATGCAGGGAGCCAGAAAGGCTGTAAAATAACACCCACTTACACTGAAGCCTCCCGAAAAAAGATCATCTCAGTCGTCAGTAAATGGCAAGACACTGATGCTACTTTTCAAGGTTAGCCTGGCAAATAAATGGCCTAACATACACACAGAGTAAAAGCCTCACAATGCTAGTGTAGAAAATACATTAATATACTCCAGTATTTATTTTCCCTCTGACACAACATTTAGAAAAAATGTAAAGTTTTAATATTAACAGATATTAGCAATGGTTGAAATCGTGTGAACTCTAAAGGGGGTTGCTTTTAATGTTAAGCTGTAGTGACCTGTTGAAGTATAATTAATTAATTAACTCTGTTTTCTGACCAAAACCTCTAAAAACCCATTGCAGTCGAAATGCACAGCACTAAACTGGTGACCATAAAGCAGCAGATTGCAGGTAAAGAATCAGATACTGCATCGAAAGATGGAGGGGACCAAGAACAGAGCTAAAAAAGGGAGATAGCGTTAACCTTAATAATGCCACATGAATGTTTTTTCTCTCTTTGGATATCTGAAAAGACAGATGGCTTGACTTATCATCTTGCAGTAGATAATAAAGCACCTATTCCCAACCTTCATGCTGTAAACTGAAACATGGATACCTTCTGCTGACCAACTAAACCTTTCATCACAACAGTGATGAACAGACAAAACTGAGAATTTGTGATTTAAGGTCGACAGCGGTCTAAGAGGACCTCCCGGTGACCAGACATCTCCTCCAGCTCACACTTGGTTAAAACAGGAGCCACACACTGAAGATGTGATTTAGGTGTTACTCTAGAAATTGTAACCCTGTAGTTGATTATAGCTGAATGATCTTGAAGCTTTAATCTTGAATTTGTTATGTGATAAGTAGAATAGAGATGAGAGAGCCTCTTATTGAAGAGTCTTGATTCCTTCAGATATCCCGCAAAATGCAAAGTACAGAGCACATTCCCAGAATGGGAGCACAACCTTGGCACAGAAGGAAATATTGTGCATAAACACAGCTTAGTTTCGTCCCTCCACACCTATGTGTTACTGCTTTTTGCCCTGCAGGCTCTGCAGGTATTTTCTTCTTTCTGTTCAAAAGTCACAAGGTCACAGGAGGAGAGGGAAAAACAACAGCCTGCGCCTCCTCTTGACTGGAAAAAGCATGTCAGGAGCACATGATGCATCCAAGAGCTGTGACACACGATCCCTAATCAATACTGGAGAAACAAAGATCCTTGGCCTCGTGGGCCCCTGGTGGGAAGCCGTCATGTAATGCCAAGACAGTCGTCTCGGTTCTCCGGTCTGTTCTTTTCGGCGAGGAGGGAGAGCTCTTTGAAAACAGACCAACATCTGTCAGAACTATGGGCACAACTGACAGACTGACAAACAGCTAAAAACATACTAAATCACTGGAAACAGTGACTGCGCTCGTCTGTTTTCAGAGTGTGCAAGTGCACATCAGAGACTAAACAAAGAGCATTCTTCAGCTGTTTGTTCAGAGCCATTTTCTAGTTCACTCTGAAGCTTGCGTGACGCCTGACTGCGCAGTCGTCACTGATAAAAGTCTAAACTTGCACGAACTCCAATTAGCTGTAACTAAAATAAAATGCATTCCCAAATTGAAGGGAAAGATGTAAACATTTAATTTTAGTATTCCGTGAGCTCTCTGTTAAATGCCAACGAGCAGATGAGGCTGCCTCATAATTACAAAGTCATTAAAAGATCCCAGTTGCAATTTTCCAGTTTGTGGTGTCTTGACAAAACCTGCCTATTTCTCCTTCATTTCATCGTTTCATCAGCCTGCTTATCAACAGTTGCTCTGTGCCAAACGACCAATGTAATTACGGGAAAACACGGAGTGCAATTATGGAAAATAACTTACTGGATAATTTGTTTTTTGAATACTCTCCTGTCTTTCCTTTACATCAATGATTTCCTTTACATCTATAATGAGAATTAAAACGCTTTGCCAGTTTTTACTCATTTGCTTCTGTTCATGCCATGAGCCTTATTAAATTCAGCTTTTTGCTTGAGCTATAATCTGTCTTGGTTACACACAAAAAGTCTGTAAACATCCTCTTTGGCATTAAAAAAATAAAATCAGCAAAAAACAATGGGCCAAAAAGTTCAAGCTAAAACTGGTAAAACAACTGAACTGAAGAGCTGCAACGAGCAGGAGGTTTGTTACTAACATAACTACAATTTTTTTGTGAAATATAATGTTTTTTATTTTAATACATGGTATGCCCAAAAGTAGCCGGACACAGAAAAATATGTGAGGGTACTGAATGTTATACCTAAACCACAGAAGAAGAACTTAGTCCAGGGATTTGCTTTAATTCCGACAAAATAGTAGCAATCAGGTCTCGCCAATTAAAAGCTCGAGGAACCTTCTGAAAAGTGAAGCCAGTGCAGAATTCCTTCTAATGACCACCAGGGGGAAACAGCATAAGTCTGTGGGAAAGTTAGCATTTGGTTCACTTGCTTAAAGTCCTCTGTTTACACTTTACTGGTCTCAGTCACAGGTTTGAAGGATAAAGCAGGTTATGATTGACATGTTGCCAGCCTCTGAGTCTACAGTGCGCCTCAGTCTCTCAGTCAGTACCATCCCTCGATCATTACACCTGGTTTAAAACAGCAAATAGAAAATCAGCTTGGGACTGTCACAGTGGCTACATCCATCTTTTACATACAGTCTGTGAGTCTTACAATGAAGGCTGCATTTTAACTAATACTGCATTAAAAAAAAAATCTTTCAGGATATAGTTTCAGAATATAGTTTCATCTGAACCAATGTAGCTTGTCTATGTTCTCGCTTCCTCTCCTTCAGCCTGCCCAACTTTCCACAGACAGAAGACGCTAGAACAGGAATTCAGCATTGCTCATTAATTACAGCTCTCATTAAATGTGGTCATTTAATGAGAGCTACTCTGAAATGAATGCAGAGGTGTCGGCATTCTTGCTTCTGAGAAGACACTGCATTGATGCAAAGAAAAAGTTCTAATAAAAAGAAATCTTTTGGCAGAATCATTAACGATATGTGCACATTCTCGTGTTTTTAATGAGGTCAGTGCCTGAATGACGGTTCAGGTACTCATGTTCAGTTTGTTGCTATGCTGACACGGCGAGCACACTTTTATGAAACATAAGACGCCAGTGACTTCACGATGTCGCTAATTTCGATTCGCCCAGTGTCAGCGCTGTGGGACTACCATCCAGCAAAGAAGGAGTTAGTATCATAGCTGTGGCGTCCAGAGTTCGGTGTCTGTCCCCTGTGGGGAGTGAAAAGGTCAGTCTGCTTTCCAAATATCAAAAGCTGCACATATTATATATTTCTATTATAATCCATTACACATTGGATAGCTGACTTAAATTTGCTTAAATCTACTGTGAACCTTGTGAACCTTCATGGATCTTTTGCTAAAATGGATTTTCCTGGAACATCTGCACTTTAAACACTCACACTAAAGGAGGACTTTTGTGTATTTCTGTAAAAGCATTGCACTTTTTGCTCCATTAAAGCTGGACATTCTGTTTCCAGTTCATCCCTAAAGTGTTGGATGGGGTGAAGGTCACAGCTGTGTGTACACAAGTCAAGCTTCTCCACACTAAAGTGGGAAAAGCATTTGTTTACAGGGCTGGCTTTGTTGAAACAGGGAGAACAGCTAACAAAAAGATCCCCCAAAAAACACTGGAGGATGTAGCAGAGATTTCTCTGCAGTGGAGGAAAGGATGCTCCTAAACCAAGAAAAACAGAGCCGAACTAGAAGTGGATGGAAAGGAGTGTCGAAGGAGAAAGCTTTTGGTAAATCTGTGGGGTTGGGGGACGGTTTGTGAATACGTTCTTCAGTAATCAGTTTCCCTTTTGGCCAGTTGCAAGCCTGTTTTTGTTTTTTATGTATCTGTGTTTGTTCCAACCTCAGCTGCTTACTTGGATTCCTCAGGTTTCCTATCCGTTTTCAGCCTTCTGGTTCATGGAGTCCTCTATTTCACGGCAAGGATAACGGCAGCTTTGTGTGATGTGACTTCTGACATATCGAAGAAGACATCAGATAAATCTGTGCTTATCCTTGTTAGTAATTCACAGACTCCAAGAAGCCGTGCTCCCCGAAACACCATCGGTCAAGCTCGTGGCAGCGTGTGGGTAAGGCTCCGAGACTTTGTGTGGATCGCTGCTCTCTTTTGTTCATTTCTGGAGACGTGTTAATGTTAGAGACCGGCATTTAAATAAGCAAAATGAAGCAACTTTCCTTTTCACCACAGTACCATGTGAGATGGAAAATTAACAGATTTGTCATCAGCAAAGTCACTGGTGAAAGGATTTCTTTCCATCTGATTTCAGTCAGATGTGGTTTACTTGTAGAATGAAATAAGATTAAGTCATGTGCACAGAGAAATGCTATAATAATGCTGAGTGCAGAAAGTGGAAAATGATACAGAGAATTTTTAAATACCCGGTATGCTGAGATGAGCAACAACCTTCCAAAACTCATCAAAGATGGGCTGCAGCCAATGAACGACTGAGAGTTGCATGCCTTATCTAAAGTCATTCCTCTTAATGTTCATGAAGTCTAACTCTTTGTAACTTCATGTGTGTCCTCCAAGAAAATGTCTGATTAATAAGCAGCAAGTAGTTTATTTTTTGGTGAAAGAAAGAAGGAAAAAAAAAAACGTTTGCACCACCAGCTGGTGTTGTGAAACCATAAAAGATGGATGTTGCTTCCGAGTCTGAAAAGTGAAGCTGGGAGTGCAGATTTAAAGCAGGGGGGCCTTAAGTTTGTGTTCTTTTAATGGCTGCCAGGGGGCGAGGCCTGTTTTGACCTATAAATGCTTTTGTGGTAATATTATAGATGCAATCAGTCATTTTGGATCATATCTAAAAGTAGATTACGGTCTCTCCAAGAGTAAGAAAGGAGGATTTTTCCGGGTACGCATTGGATTTACCCCTTTGTTCATACTGTCTATGCTTGGAAGGGACAACAGTTAAATAATTATGGGATAACACGTCTAGTAGATCATAAGCTTACTGACTCACATTTTCATTTCTCTGATTCTGTGTTTTAGTTTTTGTCTACATTTTTTAGTTTCCTCGGTGTTTCCATGTCTATTCCCTCTATTTATGTCTGTCCCCCTGTCTGAGTTGAATTGTCATTTGTTTACTTTCTTGTTTACTTTCTGGTTCATTTTAAAGGTTTACATTCCTTCAGTGTAGTTTCACCTTGTTTGGGTGTTGTTTCCTGTTTTCTTCTGTCTTGCTTTGCCCCTCCACCCATGTGATTGTCTTGAATAACTTCACCTGTGTCTCGTTCCCCTCCGGTCTCCACTCAGCCCTGAGTATTAAATGGTCCTGATCCTATGCTCTTCTTTGTTCTTGTTGAGTCAGCTGTTTTTCACCCTCATGTTTCTCTCAGTTTTCTAAGCTTAGGTCCTGCTTTTTTCTCCCCTTCCTGTTTCCTTTGCCCTCGATTGACTTTTTTGAATTTAGTTTGTTTTTTCCATCTCTTTGGGTTGCACAGTTTTTCCTTCCATTTCTGATGAGCCCCCAAGGAAAACAAAAAAACAGCACTTTACACAACAATCTTTTGCCTGTATAACTTTTAAATATTTCTACCTTGTTAGTATTTTCCAACCTGCCTCAGTTTTCTTAGCGTAGTGCAGTAGTGCATATACCTCCCATATGTATCCCCTATATATAGGTTACTGTTATAAAAAATAGACAGATTTAAGGATCCACTCATTAAATATATGTAAAACTGTGCCTGTCCAAAAAGTGGCTGTGCAGAGAAGGCATTCAAGCAGGAATGACTGAAGTCATTTGTTACAGGAAACTAAAGCAATTACAGGTAAATATAATCATAAAACATAACATAATCATTTATATATATATATATATTCATCTATTTTAAGCCATCGGAGTGATGTTACTACTACTACTACTTCCATCCAGTTTAAAGGCTTATTAAGAGTTTGTTTTAGGGTCACTGTTAGAATCAGGTTTAGACTAGACACTTATTTGTAATGGTTAAGCCTAGGGTGAAAATGTCAATGAATAATCTGACACAGATGTCAAAATTAAAATGTCTATATGCATGTGTTTGGCCTTCCTCCTACACACAGAGTGGAACAGGTAGTGGAAACATTGGTAACAGCTTTCAGCCACAGTATGAGAACAGCTCCAACTGATGTCAGCAGCTGAAATACACCTACTCAGGTCTCCAGCAACACAACCGCCAGGTTTAAAGCACGCTGGATGAATCAAATAATGAGATTTATGGACAGACAAAGATTCCTGTGACTCCTGAAGGACATACACAGCTACAACATTATCTTCCTACTGGTCTCGTACTGTATCTACGTCAAAAGACACTGGCATCACAAAGAGTGGTCACTGCGATATTGGATCTAAGAACTATCAAGCCAGTTTTAAAGTCTGCAAAGAGGCAGTTTTGTGTGACCGTGAACTGTGGTTTGCTTGCACCATGACCTGGGGTGTCACGACACCAGTGCCCAAGAACACCTCTCTACAAAGTCAAGGCACTCCTGCCTTTGACAAAACAGCAGAGGACCAGCTGGAAATTTAAATGTAAGCTGTAACGGTAGTTGAGTCACATTAGGGTTTTAAGGTTGACCAAAGTTGCTAATTAAAATGTGTAATTTCTTTAGTTCAGCTTTGATGAAGGTTGTAGAGGAAATCTGATAAATGGCATCTGCAGAATTATGTAATTGTCCTCAGTATAGCAGAGGAGTAAACATGACTACTGAATTTAATATCCAAAGCATCTCATCTTGTCTGGTGTCACATTAAATTTTAGTTTTCAGTCTCTGTATACACTTTTTTCAGTTCATTTTGGTTCGATTTGGGCATTTCTTCCGTTTTTTTCCACCAACATCCACAAATAACACAAGTGGGCTCACATAAGTAGTGCTCTTTTCATGTGTTGCGCTATATGGTTAGTCAAATTGCCTGACTTCACTTTTCTAGTTCAAAAAAGCTGCATTAAGAGGACTATTTAAATTTATTATATGTCATTAATAAATTTGCAGTTGCCAAATACACAAAATGTCTCTAAACTGCTTTTTGGGTTTTTTACAGATGTAATTTCTCTGTGTCAGATTGAATTATTACTAACACTTTACAATGTATCCATCATAGCTTCCCTTTACAGATACATGAGAGCTTAAAATCCTGAATGGCTCTAGTAAAGAGAAACTCATCTTCCTCTGTAAACTGGCCTCTCCGTCACACATGCATATGTAGAAGGGCAAAATGAGGTGATCTGTCCCACCAAGTCCACATGGTACTTCACACTCTGCCAGCATAATGACATAGCATGGGCTGTCTCGGTAGCCAGCGTCTGTCCATCAGCTTCCCCCAGAGCGAGGCGTTTAAAATGGATCTGGGTCACAGTGGGATCCCCTCTGTCCACCCGCTGGAACCTGGAAGCATTCGGTTCATTTGTGACAGATCTGCCTGAATTACTACAGCCAATCCATGTGACACACTTAACTGACAGTGAGAGCTGCTGCATTATGTATTAACACCTAGACGGTGTGTTCTTTTTCAGTACACGCTGATGCATTCAACATGCCACTATCTCTGTGTGAATGATAAAACTGACATTTGCTCCACTTTTTTGATTCCGTACTCGAGTGACTGCTGTTTAGCACTTTAATAACAGGTGCTGTAACGGGTTTGAGGATTGCTGGAGATAAAACCTGAGAATTTCCTGTTAAAAAGTGACACATGGATTTTACTTTTTATACAAGTACAAGCTTTTTCATAGAACGAAGAACCCAACAACCATATGACCCCCTGTGAGCAAGCACTTTGGCGACAGTGGGAAGGAAAAACTCCCTTTTAACAGGAATAAACCTCTGGCCGAACCAGGCTCAGGGAGGGGCGGGGCCATCTGCTGCGACCGGTTGGGGTGAGAGAAGGAAGACAGGATAAAGACATGGTGTGGAAGAGTGACAGAGATTAATAACAAGTATGATTCAATGCAGAGAGGTCTATTAACACATAGTGAGTGAGAAAGGTGACTGGAGAAGAAAACCTCAATGCATCATGGGAATCCCCCAGCAGCCTAGACCGATTCAGCGTAACTAACTTTGGTTTTCAGTCACTTAAACATTTTTTTAATGGTCTGTGATCTTTTGCTGATATTCTATTTCTCCTCCTCCTTTTGGGAGATGACAAATTAAATAAAATGCAAACACAGGACAGTAAGACACTGAAATGACAAGAGAAGAAAAATCAAAATCCACAAGAGACTGATCGTGAAAAGTAAGAGAGCTGCTGTTACCACCAGGTTAATAAGCTGAAACATAAAGTGAAGGCTGACACAAGAGTTTGTAGAAACACTGGAATTATTTTAAATTACTCGACAACTTCAACTAAAAATGACATCCTAGAGTATGAAGGCATGAAGTGGTGTCTGCCCCAAACCAACCTCAGCCATACTTTTTCGACCATACCTTGTCAGGTGTAGACAACTGGGAATTAAGCCTTGGCAACCCCCAAAGACTCTGCTGTAACTCCAATTGCAAGGCGAGTAGGGGTTGCAGAGGGGTGTAACACCCTATAATGGAGTACAATAACACCACGCCCATGTGTGAAAATGAAAAAAAGAGTATTAACTCTATTGTCAGTACAACACAAGGAGACATTCCCAGACCTGCCCACGCAGATGAACTGACAGCATCCACTGGCTGTGGAAGAAAAATGACATTTGTGCTTTCAGAAGCTGTTAAATACATCAACGAGTGCAATGCTCATATTTTACTTATCAATTTTATGTATTCATATTTAATATTGAGTAAATGTACCTTCAGTAATAAATTATTTTATCTGTATTATTCTCTCTTTCTACCTTTAGTCTGAGGCTCTTCTCTTGTTAAGGCTCATTAGTTCCAGTAAAGGGAAATTTTCATACAAGATCATTTTAAACAACGCTGCGCTGGTGACAGTGGCAGTACAAACCTTTGGTCCATAAAGGTTTTCATTTATTTTCACATTTTGGTTTTGAAGAACTCGACTGGTCTGCACAGTCTCAATCTGAATCTGAGCTTTGCTAAAAGCATCGACTGTCAGCTGAGCTTTAACATTCAGTGGTTAAATAAGAGCAAATCCCTGCAGTGTTTTCCAGAAGCCTGACGGCATGCAGCCCTGTGGCAGCTGGGATAGGCTCCAACCCTCCCATGACCCTGAATTGGATAAGCGGAAGAAAATGGATGGATGAATAGATGTATGGTTGGATAGACTAATGGCAATACCTTTGCAGATGGGTGAAGACTATTAATTTTACCCACATGTTTCAGTATATTTCAGTAGTGCATTAAACTGCCAGGTTTTTTATGTAAAACAGTGTTAAGCATTATCTATGTAATGCATCTGTAGTGCATCTGTGCACTGCTGTTGCAGCAGACTGCATAGCCCTAAGAGTTTTGATGTGTTGTCGTCCTGCTGGGTTTCAGGCTTTGGTAAAAGAGGACATCTTTTAAAAGGCTCAGCTTTGCATGACACACTTGATGTTCTCTAGTGGGGGAGATTTTCTTTTTACTTTTAAAAACAAAATACTTTTTGCATCAAGTTACCTTCATTTCATTTGGTAATGCCATTAATTCTTAATATGTAGCAGGATTCTTTAGCTGTCAGTTTATTTGAAGGCACAGACTTTAAATTTCATATATTAGATGTGAGATATGACCAAACACATCTAAAGAAATAGAGACTCCAGCCTCATGAGTTTGGTGTGAATGAGCTCCATGCTCCATGTTGCCATGCATGGGACTAGATCAGATTTATTTTTTGTATGTGTTTTTTGTTCTCAGTTTAGTACCAGAGTCACTGCACAATACTGGCGATCCCATTCATATGTATATAAAGGGATCACACACATGCATACTCTGAACCGGAGATTACCTCAAAGGGAAACCATCTTTGCCGGGTGATAAGCTTTTGAACCTTGGCTAAACACTTGTGGTACATTTTAATGTGTGAAATTTATCTAGAGGTCTGTTTTTCTGCTCTGGGGAAAAAGCAGTTTCCCCAATTACTCAGATAGTAAAAGGTTGTTATTTACTTGGTACAAAACCGCTTTCATTTCCCGTTCATAGAAGGGTAATTTAACTGGGTTTTCTATAGCTGCTATAATTGGCCTCTTGATCAAACCTGTGTGACTGGCAAACAGAGTACAGCTGCAGGGAGGACGGACCGAAGACGTGCACCCAGTCAAAACAGTTTAACTCTCAAAGCCTTTACATTCAAAATCTGACTGTCTGTCTAAATGTAAAAGGGACTCCACCAACTCCACATTAAGGATGTTAGCAAAAGTCACCATTTGTCTGAAATGTCACAAACTCCCACCGGCAAATAAACATCGGTGACCTACGGGCACTGATCTTTCACAAAGGCAGAACTCAAGCCACTGTTATCAGTTCAAAGCCTCTATAAGAGCTCACACACAGCTATCAGAGCTGTGCTTTTACTGCCTTATTGAATGATAGATAAACATATTTAAATGGAAATAAGCCACAACTGCATAACCATGAGTTGTATGTTGTTCAGGAAAAGAAAAAAGATATAATTGAATTAAGGCAATATTTTCACTTATTGGAATTCCCATTGCTTCTCAGTGACAGAGGTCTCACAACATATTGCTTTGTTCTATAGCCAACAAAACAACACATTACAATATTAGCGCAACATCAAGTGACACACCTGCCGCAAAGATGGATCACCGTGAGGTGTAGCCGCTTCCACGTACCCAGACAAAGTGACTATAATCAATCATCTTGGTAAAGCGCTGCTAAACAGTGGATTCTGTCAAATGGAAGAAACACTTACAGGCTCATAACTGAGCAGTGGCAGTTTACTGCTCACTTGAGACACTGAACAAATCAAAGCTTTCATGTCTGGGGATATAGCGAATACTGACTTGAGTGGATGGAAGGGCTGACTGATACTCTGCTGAAATAGAGAACAACATTTGTCACGTTATTATAGAAGAGCCAGTAGTGCTGAACTCATAAAGGTCAGTTTTTCACTACTTCAACACTGCGGCATAGATAATGCATAAAGTGTAGTGACTGTCAAGGCAAAGCAAGGTTATTCATATTGCACAGCAGCTATGGATGGCCTGTATAACATAGTTGTATTATTTATTGAATAGGACCGATAGAAGAATCTGTTCTCAGATTCTCAGTCTTCTAAAAACCCCAAAACAAAAATTGGATCCCTTGAGCCATGAGATACGTTGACATTTTCCATAAGCTGTTGTCAAACAGGCATATTAACGGTATTATAACAGTAATTAGATTCCAGTTGTAACCATCTTATTTGTATTTGGGCTGTACACCTCATGTTTGCTGTGCTGCTGACTGGTTTAGTTTAACTTGGCTTTGTAATATGTTTTTGACTTGATTGTTACTACTTTTGAGTCGGGTCAGTTATTCTATATATTAATGCAATATGAATAAATCAAAAAGGGCTGCTTTTTTTTGGCTTTCTTTGTGTCTGCTGATTTTGACACACTTTTATTTGCTTTTGTTCTTCTCGTAACAGGAAACCACCACCATGACTACCAGCATAGCCACCTGGACCTGACCGCCCTGACACCTAAAATGGGTAAGAAACTGCTTGACTGCTGATGTGTAGTTACAGGCAGAGCCAGTGTAACCCTAGACTGATAACGTGATATACTCTTTTTAGTTTAGCCTGATTTCATGGCAGTCATTGGCTTCATTTTCCAAAATGATATGCATTATTATCTCTAAGTGATAGAAAGCCGAGCAATTTCTGTGATAGACTATTTCCAATTTCAAAAACAAAAGTATGCCTTTCACAGGGAATTTAAAGTACGAGGAGCTGATAGAGAAATCCTCGGAGAAAATGAAAAGCAAAAAGTGTGATAATCAAAGGATCGCCTGTGCAGTTTGCTCAAGTTATTGAAAACCCAGTTACTCTTATAGCATCCCATCTATTTTTCTAAATGTGATTTTCTGTGAAAGGGGAGCAGCCCTTCACTGTGGAATTACTGAACGGTTCTGCATCTAAATGGCTGTGAAATGAAAGAGGGAACCTGGATTTTTAATTACTTACAAAAATCCCCTCTGTGATATTCTAAAACTGCAGAGGCCAGTGTTTTGTGTCACTGTTTCAGGTTAAAGTTATCGTCATTGAGTCATTAAACAAAGTTTTTTACCATTAACGGAGCGCTGCCATCCACATCCTGCCTGCGCTTGTCTGCCTCTTAAACAGGGCGGCTTTTCATGGGAAAATGGGTTTCGAAAGTGCTTTCAGAACCAAATAAAACTCTTCAAACAGCACTTTTGAAGTCTATTTAGCTTCTGATGAGGATCATAGCTGCAATGCATAATTCAAGAGTTGCTGGTTTGGACGTTTTTGTTAACCCTTGGCAGCATTCCTGCAATATTGTTTTTGACCAAGGGCAACCTCTAGTTTGAAACATACTGTGCACATTGATTGTTATTGATCCTTTCTTTCTCACTTGGATTTGTTAGCCCACAGACAAATGAGATACGGTAAGTAATACACATACACATGGTGTTTATGTGTATCTTTTCATCAGTTTTTCTTTAACATAATTCATGTAAAGTAGCAACTGAATTCTTTTCCTGCACACTGAGGGTCATTATTCTCCTTTTCTTTCCTTTTGTTCAAGCGCTTGTGTATTTTTTGCAGTTGCAAAACTTCACGTTGCTGCATTACAATCCATGACCTTTAGTCCAACCTTAAAATCTTTTCTTCACGCATTTTTTTTCTTTCCTCTTCCTTCACTCAACCTAACCGGCTCTATCTACCCCACAAACCCCCACACACACTTTCTGATTCTGTGAATGTCTCCCCTCTACACCATATGTTCCTTGATGTTGTGTGTCCCTATCCTCCTTGCTGCAGTAGTTGCCCGGTCCTATTTTTAAATCCAGCACCCGCGTCCCTGCCTGAATCCCAGCCCTTTCCGCCCACCGCGCCTCCTGACCCGTGACTGGGCGTCCTAAATTCTGAAGCCACAGGAGCTCTGTGCAGTGCAGGGAGCTGTAATGGTGTCATACATATCACAGATATCCCCAGATGAACTGTTAAAGGCATGCGATAATGATCTGTCGTTTGAGCTGCTTAGATGCAGTTGAGTGACGCAGTTTCCCGCTGACTCAGAACTGCAAAGAAGACAAATTAGTCATTTCATTGAAGCTGCAACTTCAGTAAATAATATCCTTGAAATGCCTTGACACAAAACCCTCAGCCTTACCAAGCAAAGCGCTCTTTGTTAAGCATAGTCCTTTCTAAAATACAGCCCATTCTGACTTTTTAATTTTTAGTTCAGTTCAGTCAAACATGTTATCTCTTCTTTTTAAAGTTCTGAGTATGTTTCTGTCCAGCAAAGGAAAATTACATTTTCCAAACTGGGATCCCCGTCTGAGAAGTTCTTAGAGCCAGAAGTAGCCATGTTTAGACAAAAGGTTGAAGTGTAAACTATCAGCCAATCCCAGCAAGCTTGGTTCACATTATGCATCCATATACTTTACTGATGCAACCAACAGATACACTATATGGTCAAAAGTACTGAGCTACCTTTACATTACACCTTCAGAAGCTGCTCAGCAATGGAAATCTATACCATGAAGCTCCCAGTGCTCAGTTCTGTGCTGATGTTAATCCCAGAGGAGTTTTGGAAGTCTGGAATTACTGGTGAATTTCATGCACCATGTGCCTCAGCACTGGTTGAGATGCTGTGGTTTCTAAATGTTTCCATTCTGCAAAAATACAGTTTACAGTTGACTGTGGAATATCTAGTAGGAAGGAAATTTTGTTGCAAGAGTGGCATCCTATGAGAATACCATGCTCGAATTCACTGAGTTCTATGCATACTTGATTTTTTTCCACCAGTGGCAGTAGGAGTTTTGTCCATAAAGTAGTTAAGGCTGGCGCACTGGTAGCTATTGGTCAACAAATGTTGAAATGAAAAACAAGGATTTGTAAAGTTTTTGGCAGAATTGTTCATCTTGAAAATGAAATACATGTAGAGATGTTTGCCTGGCCATGCCAGATTCCAAAAAACAGGACATCACAAGCTGAAATGATGCCAAAGTTCACCGAGAAGTTGTGGCTATTTTTAACAAGCACCACAGTTCAGAAGAAAAATGACAGTGATCATTTGGAGCGAGCCCAAGTTTTTGGCATTTCAGAGAGAAATAATGCAAATATCTTAAGGATATATTCACGTATACCCAAAATAAACTATCCAAATGTCACAAGAGAAAAGATTTTCTCATCTGAATGGAGCCATGTACCAGGCTTAAATATAAAAGGGTGAGAGTGACTTTGAAAACAAAGGGAAAGAATCAAGAAAAAGTTGCAGACAGACGCAAGCAAGCAACACTTTTGACATTGATCAGAGGAAATCTGTGCATCTGAAATCTGTGCAACATCATTTCATGAGTGGATGGAGGAGGAACAAGGAGCATATGGAGTATAAGACAGAAACAGCTGGCCTTTTCTGTTACTTTTGACTTTAAAACAGCCCAAATCTGACCAGCATGCACATCAGATATGGCGGGTGTAATTACAGTGGTTTTCCCAGTTACCCGTGCCCACATTCACATTTTTAATACTCTAACTTCCTGTTCAATGTCTCAGTTATTTATTGATTGATTGATTGATTGATTGATTTTTTACCAAAAGTTGAATAAATTCCAGCAGCATGTGTGAAACAGCCCCTAAATGCTCTGTAGTCCTGCTCAATCTTTCTCAACGCACATTTCCCACTGCATCACTTTCCTTTCCTTTTCCCTCAAGTAAAGACTCCCAGTGTATAGCCCATCCTTTTGACTGACTGTGTGCTGACTGCAGTGCACCACTTCCTCCCCTGTCCCCTGTAGAGCGACCCCAGCGGATGAACAACATCCTGACCTCAGCCACGGAAGCCTACGACCTGTCCCTCTCCAGATCCTTCCAGAACCTGAGCCATCTGCCGCCCTCCTACGAGCTGGCCCTCAAGTCTGACTTAAGTAAATACTTTCCACAGATCTAGCGAGTGGTCCTTCAGTCGTCCTCCATCGCTGTGTCATACCTGATACGCTGCAAAAACACAGGCGATGACATCACCCTCATGTCGGGCCTGTGCATTAGGGGTTGTTCGATTCACCGCGCCAGGCCTGATGAAACATCTCAATGACCATTACAGAGACATGCATCATGATAACTACCTCCAGATGTTTGTTGGCTCATCATACAGATAGTACTCTCACTTTTCACCTTTTTAGGGAAATAAACTTTTTAAAATGCATGACAGCGCGCTCAGAGGCTCCACACTCATTCCCATCCACTCATCTATCGGCTCATAGACTGACATCTAATTGGCGTGTAATTTAGTTCCATCTGTGGCCCATGTCATGTTGCTAATGTCTCTTAATGACATATTAAGAACCATTTTTTTTTTCAGCTCAGTGGCTTCTATACAACAACTGGATGGCACTTTAATGTCTCGCCAATACTGCAGTTCATTATCCTCATGGTGACATTTTCAGTTTGATGATAACGTGGATGCTGCTTTAACCTCCTGACTGGTGCATTGTCCACTGGTTCATAGAATGGTTTCATGTGATGAGTCAAGTTTTGTTTCATTTATTTAACTTTCATTAAAGCCACAAGTTTCCTAAGGTATGCTTCATCTGTGTGGAAGATCTTTCCTAAACGACAGTAAATTACATTTACTTTTATTGCACAGTAAGATGGGACATGAGGCATGAACAAGAAAACAAACAGGAAACCTCGACTATTTAAGAATTAAAAAATTCTGTTCATAAAACAGTTTTTTAATGCGATCTTTAAATGAAGCTGTTTATTTAATGTTATGTTTATCTTGCAAATTAATTCAATCCCAGGTCATTAAACTGCAGCTTTGCTAATTTCTAGGCTGGGCATGTGGATTGTAAGGGTCCATTGAGTTGACATATTTAGTGAGATTTTATAATCAAATATTGATTGCATATAGCCTTATTCATGCTTGACGTTTCTGGGGCATGTTTCCATGTAGCCAAAATTAATCAAACTCAACAACTGTATTAAAAGTACCTCAACACATTTGTATCAAAAAGATATACACATGCATCTTCTATATAAAATATAGGCGACCGGTGCAATGCAATAATAAGGAGGTTTTTGTTCCAGCAGCATATACCTATTTCCTACCAAACAGCAAGCAATCGCTTGCCAATCTGTCGGGGAAGACACATTTTTCCTTACTCACTGAGTCACTGGCAGATCTTTAAGTCTGTGTGTCCTTGGCTTTACAGACAATGTCACAGCAACCCCCTATAACCTCCAGCAACCACTTGCAACCAAGAGCATCCTCCTTTTTCTCTAGCAACTGGTGGTTGCCAACCAGTATCTAGGCCTGTGTGAGTGGGGCATTAAATAGTTCAATTCAATTCAGTTATATTTATACAGCACCAAATCACAACAAGAGTCGCCTCAAAGCGCTTTATATTATAAGGTAGACCCTACAATAATACATACAGAGAAAAACCCAACAATCATATGACCCCCTTTGTCCCCTAAAACTCTTTTTAAATAGTATCCTCTAAATACTCTAAAATTCCACCAAACATATAAAGCTGAAGCAGATCAGTCATTCCAGCAGCTGATGTGGGCTGGCATGACTATTAACAACTAGCATATATATTATATGTATATATAAAATTGCTTTTATCCTACTCACTTATAGCTTTAGCACCCAGAAAGTGCACATTTCATCGGTGACTTCTGGGTGTATTTTAGTTTTCCCTTTCAAGCTCAGAAAGAGCTCCACAAGAGTCTGCAAAAATGGTTCAAATAAAACCTTCAAAGCATCAGGAGCAATCTTAAGACAAGGTACGCACACAGAGAAAGCCACTTAAACATGTCACTGGTCCTTTTTTACACTGTGTGGTTATGTGATAGAAAAACATGCATCAGAGCAATCTCCTCTCAGCGCATTCCACATTTGTCTTTTATAAGTTTGCCTTTTCTTTCACTTATCAACTCGGGGCTTTGCTCTTATCTTGCCGGAGTCCTGTACAAACACAGAAAATCACAGAGATGAATCATGCTGAACTACAAAGAAGCTTTTCGAATTTGAGACAGGGGCCCGGCAGAATTTGTCAAACACGCAAGGAAAGTCATCCCTTGAAGAAAAAAGAAGTTCTAGCATGAGTGAGATCTTTGGAAACAAGCCTAAAAGTAATATAATTAGTTGCAATTTTAATGAAACCATCTGGAGAGACGATGATTACTAAATTAAATTAGCATGGTTTATTTGCAATTTAAAATTGGCAATTATAAATCATTTCTGGTGTGTAGTTTTTGTGTGTGTATGAGAGAGAGAGCAAGAGAGGCGCTTCCATCCTCTCCGTCCTTCAACGATGTCAACGATGCAGGGATTGAGGACGCAGCTCTAAAATAACCCGCTTAGCTCCTCCAAGGAGGCGGCACAAAGAAGGAGAAACCAATCATATTTGGCTCTGCTGTTTTTCCCCTTAATCACCCTTTAAAGGGATTAAAACACCTTTTAGAACAAATAAGCCACCTTTAATCCGCCCAAAAAGAAATACCTAAATGATATTACCGTATCCCCCTTTTACATTCTGCCACTCCTACTCCAAACCTCTAAAGATCACTTTATAATTGATGTTCTACCAATTTCACGAGTGTTAGTGCATTATATGATTACGGTGTTCTGTGATCAATAGCTGACACATAAATACACTGGCTATACTGAATGTAATCTAGCAAAGTGGGAGCTGGGGTTTAATTAGCAGTTGTTAGCAATTTCCTGTGTTGTAGCTCTGCTTCACATTTGGGACCCTTCAGCCTCTCGCAATCATTTTAACAGTAAAGTGCTGCGTTTTATCTGTGCCGCAGAGATGAGATAAAGCAATTTCCATTGCCCTTCTTAAATCATTTCAGCCACTTACACTGTAAACAGTGGAACATGTGTACATCCATAAAGAATAAGACCTAAATCAAATGGAAGCGGAGGCAGTTATAGAGGAACAGACCATTTCGAGGATGACTTTACTTACCTCAGTGGCAGAAAGGAAAAAATTGCTCATTTCAGCTGATTGCAACAAAAAGCATCTCTTGTTTTCTGATCTGTTCTTGTCCTGTCCTGTGAACGCTTTGACTTGAAATATAAAAGTAAACAATGTATAGAAGGGGGGGGTCTTGCTACATTTTACTACATCGCTATCTTGGTGTTGAGAAACTGAAAACACTGCAGTAGTGATGTGTCAATAGCAAAGCATTCGAGCCCTAAAGAATGACATCCTTCAGCATCCATCTAAATGGGACCATAATTTCCAAGATAAACACTGAGTTGTATAAAAAAAAATTAGAGATTGAGACAATAAACTGAATAGAAAAGTGGTTACTGAGGTCATAAATTGTAAAAGCAATACAGTCATTTTCTCATAGACTTCTATATTAAAACGGGCTTTTTGCACCACAGTTAAGACAGTTAAAAGATAGATGTAGTTACTGTGACGTCACCTGTTGGTTTGCAAAGTCCTGTTTTCAAGCCTCAAGATGAGCTTTTCAGGCATCTTGACTGCACAAAATATATGTGAGGAGGGGTTTTGAAGACTCTTAAACTGCTTGCTCATTAGCTAAGGACTGACAAGTCCTTAGCAAACAAGTTAGCAGAAAATACCACAGATGGTCATCCTTTTGTAAACGAAGTCTGAAAGTTGCTTCTAATAGACTTTTTGCAACCTCAGATATCCCCATGGTGGTGTTCACATAGACCACAGTTTAAGACATTTTACTATAAGGAATGAATGCTAATTTAATCTTTAATCTTCCCTCTTCAGACCCTAAGGTTACATAGACTCTGCTCCGTGTTGTGGGGTTTTTTCTTATTTATGCCATATCATTATCTGAGTGCAACTCTTGAGATCTTATTGACTGGAAACTTCACTTTGACCTGTCATTAGAGATATGAGCCACAGCTTGTCAGTTGTGTCTATACTTGTAGTTCGGTTGACATTTCCCGCCGTAATGTCATATCTAAACCAACCCTTCGGGGAAGAATGCTAGACCACATCGCCACAGGCAAGAGTTGGGCTTCCCTCATTAGGAATGCACAGAGTAGTGGACATTAAAACCTCTGAGTGGGAGAAAATAAGGTGACCTTCTGTATCCAGGCGTGACATCTCTCCCAGAGAGACGAGCATCCAGACAAACAATTCCCATCATCCCCTTTCTCCACGACCTGGTGAAGCGTGATATAGTCCTAAAGCGCCAATTCAACCTCTGTGTTCTGCAGTAATTAACTACTGCAGAGGTAACAACTGCTCAGCACAATAGTTAATCAGGCAGGCTCCTTGGTAGCCTTCCCCTTTTTGCGAGCACAGCCAAAAACCAGGTAGACAGAAGTCTGCTGAGAGCTACCTGTGGCTAATACTGCGGTAATGATTTTACCATTAGGAGTGTGTGCACACAGTGGAGCGGCGGCCTGCTTTCTGGCAGAGGATTAAATCACTGGTTGCCCGTTCAGGCACCACCCGCGCATGAACTGTTGAGTACTGTGGCTTGCTTATGAGTGTTCTCAATCCTGAAGGACAAATACATTGACAAGAGCTTGGAGTTATCCTGTTTTTCATGAAGGGAAGGGACAAAACAATTCAAACTGCTTTGCATAGCACTTTCCAGCTGGTGTGAGATTATATTATCAGTTCTCACTGCCATTATTACTGTGGGGATCGCATTTTTGTGAAAGACCGGTTTAATCTGCTGCCGCAGCTGAGTGTTTTGTTATTTGATTTAATGATATCGCGAGACGCACTACGCAACCGTCATCTGTACTGAGCCACACAAATGGCATGAGCCTGGCCGTCAGTAATAGTAGACAGAATGCTTCTAATTACCCAAATAGCCACAGAAAAGAGATTTTATGCTCAGTAAGGAGTCTCCTTAGAGGTGGACACCAAGACTGGGGAGTCTTTTTCTGATGCAGGTACAGGCTCTTGCTTGTGCAATAATTTGTTTTGACTAGTAAAACATATCAGAATGAAAAATGATCTAATATGCTGCAAAGCACAACTTGCCCAGGAAACATTTTGGCAATGAGCAACCATTGCTTTAATATTTACTCAACACATTGTGTCATGATTGGACCAAATTTAGACTTTCTAGCAACGGGGGCTTATTACCCAGAACTCTTTGTAAATCAAGTGGAAATAAGATAATTTTTAATTCATGAGCTACAAGGTGGGATTATTCTTGCAACCTTTGATTCCTAACACACTGACTTATACTGCTGACAGTCCAGGGTTAGACACCACTGGATTATATTACTCATACCGAAAGAGCAGAGTGATGATCGTCGGGCATTATGTGACAGTCTGAAGGTCAGTACAGCTAAGCTCACCATGATGTTCCTGTGTACATAAACGACATAAACATGTTTATTCAGCGTTCCCTGATCTACCGGTGCCTTTCTGTATTTGCATGTTCTCCTAGTACTCTCTTAGTTTTCCTCCCACAGTTTAAAGACTTGGCCATGGGTATGAATGTGTGATTGTCAGCCTTTCGCTGTTTGTTCTGGACTTGTGACTTGCCAAGAGCGTATCCTTCCTTTTGCCCTATGAGAGGGGAGACAGGATCAGGCTGCCCCTGATCATAAGCTGGATAAACAGTTAAGAAACTGGGTGGATGCTCATAATTTCCTGGTTTATAAGAAAGGTTCCTGACTCCCACTGTTGAGCATGGAAACAGCACCCCCACCCCCCATCTGTCTTTCCACCTCATAAGCCACACTGCAGTTTTTGCCAGTGTACTGCAGCTATTTTTGACCAGGGATGCAATGTTGCTGTTTCAGTGATTGATGGGTGCATTTTGCTAATTTGTTGAAATAAAGCTAGCTGTGGAGAGATGTGTCATAAGCCAAGCTATCCAAAACAAAGCCATTAAGACTAAATGCGCCTGCCTCTCCCTGATGATCTTTGTCTTTAACTCCCCAGGTGATAAAGACATAGATGACTACTACGCCAGGAAGCATCATCCTGACTTTGGTGGACGGGGACCGACCCACATGGTGAAGCTGAACGCAGAACCCCAGCAACACCAGCAACACCAGCAGCACCAGCAGCGGCAACGTCCCCGTCGAGTCCAAAGGGCCATGTCGCAGGACCACGTCCTGTCTCCTCCCAGGACGCCGCGACGTGGAGAGTACGGCCTGTCTTCATACGGTGTGATGGCGGCCGCAGCATATGGAAGCAGCCGCCACCTCTCGGAGGAGCAGCTGCTCTCAGCGGACCGCCTCCATTCCCAGGATCCGCTGTTGCTATCCCCAGCAATGAGGCGTGACAAGTTCCGTGAGAAGGCCATGGCGAGGGCGATGTCTCATGCTGACATGCTGATACCCACCACGCCAGTTATGGACCGCCACAAGGTGACCAAGATGCACTCTCAACCCAGTGCCTCCACCGACTCCTACAACACGCTGACGGTCAACCACCAAGTGACCACGTCTAAGAGGCAGGCGTTTGCTTCCCGACGAACACACACGGTGGACCACCTGCAGTACATTCCCGGCCACCACCACACATACCACACTGCCAGTAAGAACGAGGTAACTGTTTAACTCCGGGGTTGAAGCATTCCTGAGACCCACCACCAACATCAACAGAAGGATACTCAGCAGAACTGTTCAGTCTTCTCATCAAAACAACCTCCTGCATTTAAGAAAAAAGAACAAAAAAAGAACTCTTCCGGCTTTTTAGCACAAGCTTTCTGTGTCATCCAGATTTTGGATAATTAGAATCAAACCCTGGCAAAGACATTTCTCTCTTAGAGCATCATAAGGGCTTTGCGTGGCGACACAAAGATCCTTCATGTCGGACATTAGACAATGTGAAGAAAATATTTTTTAAACTGGATTTGGGACTGGAAGGGAATTGTATCAACTTTATAAATATATAAATATAATATATTTACTATTTGTATTTTCAGTCCTTGTTATAGCTTTAGAGATTCTCATTAACTGATGTAAGCACTTCAGATGGTGCCTCTTGAATTGTCCCATTTCAATGATGAAGTGGATTTGTGGGTTAAAAAGCACAATTAATGACTTCCCTTTTTTTCGATTAAGTTTTCTCTTCTTCTTCTACTTCTTCTTCTTCTTCGGTGAATGGCCAGAACATATCAGCTTATTAGTGAAAAACGAGGCTATTTTTGTTGCATATAATAGGAGATTGTAAATAGGCTATATTAGCAGCATTAACCTAGAAAAGCTGGCCCTCCGGCATTATTTTTTTCTCCCACCTGGAATCCTTGATTCCTACTTTAAAATTTTGTTTTAGATAAGGTGAATTCCCCCAAATAGCATTATTTCCACAGATGTCGGCAAAATATGTGGATTTAATATATATCTGGGGGGAATTTTTTTCTTTTCTAACTGTGCTTGTAGCATAGAATGATTGTGTGTGAAAAAACCTTTTACCAGTGTTGACTGGCAGCTTCAGTCTGCAGAAATAAATCTACAGGTGAAAACGGAGCCTGATGGTCATTCAAATTTGCTGAATTTCCATATCCTTGCTTTGTCATCCGTAACCCCATCCATCCATAATTCTGAGTTTGTGATTGGCCAGCTGCTTCCATCTCTACATATCAAGCACTCAGTGTTAAGAAGTGCACAGGTTGTGTAATAGTTTGTCGATGTGATGGACCAATCGGTACTAAAGAGGACATCACAATCGCCTGTTAGTGAAGCATTGATTAAAATGTTTGAGATATTTTTATTAAAGCAATGCCTTATTGTATGGAATCCCATATGCTCTTAATTGAACAATCATGCTTGTTGTCTTTGCTTTCTGTGCAATATTATTGACTATAATTTACCAGCAGAACCAGCAGTGAAAACCTATATGGTGAGAGATGTTACCGTATATATACCTCAAAAATTCAATTGAAGAAGTCTCAAACTTTGCAGGCAAAACAACCATTAGGTATATCAATCTTCCAATTGTTATTGAAAGTTGTTTAAACTTTGCTCGAATAAGATTTATTAAAGTTTTATGGGATAACAGGTATGTGAAAATACTGTGGTTCTGTTTTCAGTTGGCCTGGGGGTGGGAAAGGTTTTCTCGGTTCCTATATGAAGATCCAGTCCAGGAAGTGAGACAGTCGGGGTCCAAATTTTATACTATTAATAGAAGTGTGGCTGTTAGGATTTGTGTAATTCCTTCAGGGCTTGGGTTTTCTAAATGGACTCGCCACAATGTGTCATAAGGTTTGCCAAAGACAGTTTTTTAAGGCAAATTTCTATTAAGTGCAGGAAAATTTAAGCGTGCCATTGCACTTTTTAACAACAGGTGGAGTGTCATGCTGCTTCCTGCCCAATTCCACAGGAAAGCCAGTTAAGCACCTCCTTTAGAAAATGGTCACATGTCCAAAAAAATAGCTTTCTCACAAAGACAAGTCCCATCTTAATTTAAGCCTAGACTGAATATAAAAGATGGACGTAGCCACCAACTTAAGCATTTCTGCTGAAGGCGTGTGTCTGATGGAGAATCCAAAAACACTTTCACACCCTTTATAAATAAACATCCTGCTAAATTAAAGATAATTTGTAACTAACAATTTAAACTATGAACTCATACAGAAAGTGTCACACATCAAGTGAGCAGTACAGTCATTTTCTGATAGACTTTTATAAAATTTGAGATTTAAAGCTACATCCAACTTTTATATTGTAGCTCAGTTTATGGTATAAAGGCCAGAAATTACATTACGTTTTCATTAAAGGTCAGAAATGCTCCTCAGAATAACCTTTGTATTTCTACAGACTTGCTATTTCCATTCCCAAAATGTCAGGAAATAAGAAATTAAAATCGTGACAACTCTCAGCAGACTGGACAAGTAAGATATCAGGAAAATTGTTGTTTCTTTAGATATTTGAGTGGTCAGCTACTGTATATACAAACTTGGATACAATGTTACTTATGATTTGGACTGTGCAATTTAAATGGAAAACTTCAAAGGAAAGCAATGTCTCATTCAAATCAATTCTGTGATTATGCTGAAGTACGCTCATGCATTGTTGCACGTTTTCCTTAAGTGTGCTTCATTTCTTGTCATAACAATACATTTAAAATTGATTTACGTTGTGGAGCATGAAAGGTTGGCCAAATGTATTTCTTTACTTTAATGTGCCACTTTATTTTTTAATGTCAGATATGCATTTAATGATGTCAGTTTGAGGTTGTCTTTTTTCCAACTTTACTGTCTTTGTACACGATTTTTTTCTTCCTATATTGGAAAGTGCTTGCACAAATGAGGGCCATTTGAAGAAGGCGTGATTAATAGACTGCTTTAGACAGATATGTGTTCATCCAACTCGCTCGACTAATCTCACAAACTTCTGCTCCTTCTTTTCACTTAATTAATAATGATGTCATCCCAAGAGCCTTTTCTCTATGTGCAATATTTCCTGTTCATGCAGTATAGCTCTATAGCCACTTACTCTTTTTAAAAAGTTGTGAAGTTCATTGGCTGCCATACAGGCTTTGTTGTCCTTTTTATTTAGGATTGTATTGTCTTTCATAGTCAAAGAGGAGTTTTTATAATACAGATAAATGTGGTATGAATGACAACACGTCTATGTAACTGCACAAATAACCGGAGACTAACTTAAAGGCTTCAACAAACAAATTATGACTGTTCTTGTGCATTTTTCTGTTTGTTTACAAATTATTAAAGCAAACCATGTGTGTTGTATATATGAGTTTAATAACATGTGCTTATATAAGTCCAAGATAACAAAACTCTGAAACCCATAGAGTGAACCTGGGGAGGACTTGGATATTATGCAGATGCAGAAGCACCAAAAACTGCAGTTCATCAAATGGCCACAGGAGTTTTCCTCCAAAAGCAAGTAAAATACAAAGTAAGGTCTCTGTCACATAGGCCTGGTCATAAACCTTACTGCTTACGGCTGGGAAAAATGTGAATTCGGGCCTGTTGGTAAGTGTTTGCAGGAGGTTGCTTGCTGTTTCTAGGTGAAAGTAGTCACAAAGAAATATATGATGCTGCAGCAAAAACCTCCTTGCGATTGCTTTTGTTGCTAGCAGATTGCCCTGACAGTCAGTACTTTGTATTGAACTCTCGCCAACTACTCACTAAGAGGTTGCAAAACTGTGAAGCTTGAAATGCAAACCTTTGGAAACATGATGGTTTCAGCAGTGAGACACAATTGTTGTTTTTGTTTGTGGTTTGAGCCACAGCTTTTCACGTTTCACTACCCTCGTCTGATAGCCTTTTTGTAAAAAAGTGGGCGATCGACTGAAACACTCTTCGATGCACTATCCTAGCCAAGCTTGCTAATGTTACCTGAAAACTTTTCCAGACACCTATGTCTCCAGAAACTATGATCAAAATGGTGAAACACTTCAAAATCCAGTCCACATACCAATTTATAATGTGTGTCACAATGCATGTCTCTATCTTTTATATACAGTCTAATAGTTAGGCCAAGGGTTGTCACGTTAGCTGGTGATTCTAAATTGGCCATAAATATGATCTGGATAAAGTATGTAGAGTAAAATTCTCCATTCAAAAATGAGTCCAAAGGGCTCTCTTACAATAATCTACAGTGAAAAAAGACTCTATGTGATAGGTTTGTAGCTGGAACGTTGAAGACAATGTAATTACACAGCAAGCAAGACACGAGTAGGCAAGTTCTTTATGTTTCACGTGCACGGGAGAGAACTGGACAGGCGCCGTTCCTTCGCTTGACCCCAGTTGCTCTCGTCCACTCTCCCGTAACACTGCTCTTTTATTGTGGTTACATGAATATGCATAGGTTCATTAACATATGACCCCTTACATAGGTATACATGTGAACAAAGAATACCTTGAGTGTGTGTGTGTGTGTGTGGGGGGGGGGGGTCAAACTGTGACCCCAGGAAGACTCCCAAGAGCCGTCCATCTAAACAAAAGGCACTTAGACTAAAACAGTTTATCCTACCATAAAACAATAAGACAAGGTACGACCTCTCCCATGCTCCTAAAATGTGGGTGTGAAAGTCAGAGAGCTCTGGAATGCACACAAAGCTTGCAGACTATTAAGGATCAAACCTCTACCAATCTACACCTAATTATAAAACTCTGAGAATATATAAGTAGATATTTCTAAGCATAAATGACAATCACAATACAAATCTAACACTATGCAGTCCTGGAAGTGTTTCCATAGGAATTCTGGGGGTAAATAACAGTTATATGCACTTAATAAAATCTACTTGATCATCTGGAAGTGTGACCACCTCTAAAAAAGCAAAAGGTTTTAGCAGTTTACCGATGTGGAGCATTTAGGTGCTGACCACGCAATGCTCAGTGAAATTCCCCCCCCAAAAACGAGCTACATTCAGACTCTACAGGCCTCAGTTAGTGTGAAATGTCAACGTGCATTACAGAATAATTAGAAAAATACTGAGTATGTTTTTTCTTTTATTCACTTCGTTTCCTTTCATTTCATATACAGTACACTGTTACTCACTATAACAGTCAACTCAAGCTACCTTCCAGGCATTGAGTTGATTGTGAACTCCTCGGTACACCAAGCTATCCTAGAGTCAAATGTGAGGCCATCTGTCGGACAGATAAAGCTTGGCCTAAAAATTGGATCATGCAACAGGATGATGATCCCAAGCACATCAGTGAATCTACAGTAGAATGGTCCAGTCAGAGTCCAGACCTCACCCTGACTGAAATGCTGGGGCTTGGCCTTAAGAGAGCTGTGCATAGATGAATGCCTGCAGAATCACAGAACTGAAGCAATTAATGAAGAAGAGTGGGTCAAAATTCCTACAAAACAACGTGAGAGGTTAATAAAGTCATACAGAAAATGTTTACTTCAAGGTTAATGCCGCTAAAGGTCGTTCTATGAGATTAATTTGTCACGGGACTATATAAAAGATGAGTTGGCCATATGAACCATCTCAGCATTGTTATAACCTGGTGTGTCCTGGCACACCAACAAACGTGGTGTGCATATCTCTAAGACAAAAAAACAGATTTGGATACACTGAGAATTACAATGAGGCTGGTTTCGCCTTATAATAATTTCAAAGACCACACAAAAATACCTGTACCCCAACCTGCCTTTGCATTCCTGGTCACTGACACCATCAACAAAAAGCACTGAGCCTCATTACTTTTATGACACATGTATTAATACCTTTTGCTCCCATCATGTCCTGGTCCATCTGAAACCCTCTTGAAATTCATAGCGGAGTGAGCAGGCCATGCATTTTGTACAATACCAGAACAAAACCTAATGGTCACAATAGTGCACACACAAATGGGCAGATGGCAAATAGCAGTGGTTTCCACTTTCTTCAAAACCCATCCATTTGCATTTAGATGGAAAAACGAACAAGGTTATTTGGACAACTGTGGCCCAAATGGAGGAGCAATGGTCAAATGTTTGGCCATTAAGCAATTTAATCCTGTTCCCTCTGTGTCCTTTATCAGGTTAATTAATTCAGATAACTGCTTGAATGATTCCGACCATCATCAACAGCCACTGGTGTTCAAAAAGGTGATATGGTGTATATTGTAATGTGGTCCCGCTTACTATCAGTAAACCAACAGTCAGAAGGATATATCCTTGTGCTGTTGAGCACTAGTGCTAATCCTAACAATGTAAAATAACCAAGCATGCTCATGAATCATTCCTTTGTTGTTGGTTGTATTTTTCTGAAGAAAAAACCAAAACCAAAAAACATGCAGACCTCTGAAAAGAAACAAGAACTTCAGGGTTGTATCTATGCTGAAATTTGAGATCTGAGTTGTCTGGAAGGACAAAGGATTTCAAACTCATGTATCACCACTGTGATCCAATCAGAAGCCACAGCAGCGTGAGGGACAAATGCTGCTCTGATTGATTGATGTGCCAAACAAAGAATGGACAGAAGGCAAGCAAGCAAGAACCAAAGAAAAAAAACCATAACCTTATCCTCATCATCCACTTTAGATAACTTTTGAATTTTTTATAGCGCTCTTTGCAGTTTACCCTTTGACTGTGTCTCCTCCATTTGATTGTACGAGTCTCTCTCAGTCTGTCTTCTAGTCTTTTAATTTCTTTACTTTTCTTCCCCTTTTTCCTACTTGATGAGTTTTTCCAATATTGCAGATTCACAGTTGGCACTCCTTGGTTTTATTCAGGGCCCATTTTAATACGATCTTCATGAAATACTTTGAGTTTATATTCTTTGATTTATGCTAAAAATGTTTTATTTAATTTTCTTGAATGTTCAGTTTTCTCTTACTTTAACTTAGTCTGTTCGTCACTTTGTCAAAACACTCAAACTCATCAGAACTGAATTTCATCTCCTTTGTCTATCATCTCATATTTGCATCCAACACTCTTAAATTTCAGTCATTCTACACTGTAAACTGTAATCATACCTTTATATAAGCTCCAGCTGTGCAACACATACTCATAGCTGACAGATGAGTGAATGCATTAGATTATTAAGTAGAATATTTACCTAACCATAAAGAGGAAATAACCAAATAATAAATGCAGCTGACCAGCCACAGGGGTGGAAATAGAAGCTATTATCTTTGCTGCTATTATACCAATAGGATCCAACCTGAGCAGAAATTGGACAATTCCTGTAATCTATGGTTCACTACGAGAGTTCTCACCTCCCGGGAGAAATGAATGGATGTGGGCGCCATGTAAATGCAGAGAGATAATAGAGTAGGGTGCTTAAGGAGCCTGTGTAAACACCGTGGCATTCACTGGTGACCATAGCACCATGGGAGTTTGAAGATGAATGCAGCTAACAGGCTGCGGCTGTTCCCACTGCAAAGCACACACACATACGACTTTCTCGTAGGCGGCGGCTATCGATCCCTCCGACATACTGCTTCGCTGTTGCTTAAATGAGAGCAGTCAGTAGCAGAGCTGTGTGTGAGATAGCCTCTAGTGATAGTTGGTGAGTGGGGGTGGAGGGGAAGTATAGCATAAAAAGTAATAATAACCTGGAAAGAATGTGCATTCTGCAAATAAATACAATCTAAGTTTTTTTGTGTTAATTTTAGGAGCATCGTGAGTTTTTAGGAGTTTGACAGACGATCGAGCATTCGTCTGAGATTCTTACAGTCACAAGAGAGTGCCGTAAGTGTTTTATTCCTTTGTTTAAACCATAATAAGAGGAAAAAGAAAAGCACTCAAAGTATATAAAAAATGCTGCATACTGTGGGTGCAACATTTAATTCAATTCAGTTGTATTTATACAGCGCCAAATCACAACAACAGTCGCCTCAAGGTGCTTTATATTGTAAGGTAGACCCTACAATAATGCATACAAAGAAAACCCAACAACCATATGAACCCCTATGAGCAAGCACTTTGGCGACAGTGGGAAGGAAAAACTCCCTTTTAACAGGAAGAAACCTCCGGCCGAACCAGGCTCAGGGAGGGGCGGGGCCATCTGTGGTGAGAGAAGGAAGACAGGATAAAGACATGCTGTGGAAGAGAGCCAGAGATTAATAACAAGTATGATTCAATGCAGAGAGGTCTATTAACACAGTGAGTGAGAAAGGTGACTGAAGGCTTCTGCATAGGACACACCCATGTTTCCTTGACTCCCTCTAGAAGGGAAGAACCTCAGATTGCATATCTCTTCATGGACTTAGTTTTACAGATTTGACCTGGCTTTCAATCCTTACTGTGTGATATGTATTGCCATTTCTGCAGCATAAATTTTATAGTATATAAATAAATGACTTAATTTCTGACATTATTGGGGAATACATAAATGACTAATTAAGAAACAACAAATTACTCTGCTAATCAAATGTGGTTCGTATCATTTCCAGGGCTCTCCTTTAATACAAAATGTGCGGTGTCTCTTACCTTCTTGTGGTCTGCACTGATGTGCTGCTGTTCTTTGCATTTACATGAACCTCATTATTTCCTTTCTGTCACACAAGATATTTTTCATTGTGAATCCTACACAGGATCCACAGAATGATCCCTCTCGTGATTTTATAACCCACAAATTAAGAAGTGAATGATTATGAAGTGGCTACCTGCAGATGATAATAATCCATAACTCGGATGTGATTAGAGTAATTTCCTAATGGGCTCGGCAAAGCACCGGCAGACCACAGATGGATTAGTTGTATACCTCAAATGACCCCAGACCTCATCACCTTGGTCAATTTTACCCACCAAGAAAAGTTAGAGGGGGGCTGAGCTGCGTATCAGAGATGAGGACTCTGTCCGGAAAATGATTATGATAATTACCATCATAACGATAATAACAACAGTTATGGGAGTTCTTGCAAACTCCCTCCTCAAATATCATGGAAACATCCTCGTTAGGGTAGACCAAAGGAAGCCTTATGTTTATTAGAGTAGCTGCAGGGTTTTACAACAAATAAGAGCAGCCATTGCTATAAACTTCACAATGCATCCAAATGGCCACGGTTTCATGAGTGATTTTAACATACTTGTCAAACACAGTCATCAGACCCTGAAGAGAACAAAGTGAAAACAAGACACAAAATCTGCAAATTCATTCCAAAATCTCTCCAAAATTGACCATAATATTAGATGTTTGTTGAAACTAACTGCCTACATTATATTATGACATTGCACATAACTATCTTCGAAGCTCTTAAAAAGTCCTGTTTCTTTGCTCCAGTGTGAACATTCTTCAATTAAATACAAAGCTTACTGCCTCACAGATATCCTGCCTGCATTGTCTTATTGACAACAGCCTTCATTAATCACACACCATACACACTATTCATTCTCCATCTGCTACTGAGATAACAACGGCAGTAGTTTTGCTGAAGTCACGCACGCTGGATGCTCACAATTCTCATTTATTCTTTACCTCCCTCCCTTCTGTTTTCTCCTTCATTTTTTTCACATCTTCTGGTCAAACTCAGAATTTTTTCCCTCCCCCAACCTGGACTTTAAGTCATGAAGCAGAGCAGATACTCCAGACTTCAGACAGTACAGGCCACAGAGCAGATCAATGTGCAGAACACCAGAGGCCGGGCCCTCTCCAGAGTCCGAGCTCGGCTCGTGTGTCCATTTGATCAAATGCCAGCAGAAAAAAGTAACACTTTTCTTTTCATGCAACCAAAATGAAAGCACTCAGGAGTTTTTAAAACTACTCACAGTTTATTTGCAGTCAGAACAGCTCAGTGATCAACAGACCTGTCACTTAAAGGTTGCGCTCCCCTCTAAGTTTTAAAAGTAGAAGTTAACTCGAGCTGCGCTGCAACAGTACAGCAATTCCTTGAATGATTAAATGTCTAAGAATTAAAGCTGCTTGAAACTGTTGAACAGTTTAAGACAGTTCCTGTGTAAATGAATGGTCATATGCAGATGCAGTTTTAATAAGCATGTAAGTATAAGAGGGAGATGTTTGTGTACACATTTACAAACCTTACAAACTTCCAAACTTTTTTTAAAACTTAAGGCAATACGTGCGAGAAACAGAGAAGACTTCCAGCAGGCATTTGGCGTTCGATCTGTCTCCTAAAACTAAAGTTGTGCTCTCATCTGTGACGCAAACAGGTTCCAGTTTTGATATTCTCTGTGAAATACCAAATGAGTTGCAGTGTTGGGCTGTGAACACAGGTCCCGCTAAAGGGTGTGAGGTGATGGCATGGAGACTGCTTCTGACAATTTGGTCAATATGCATTTTGTAGGAGTTTTGCAGCTCCTCACACTAAGCAGCAGATATAGGGTCTGCGGTGTGATTCATGCCCTTCTACAAGCTTTTGTAGCTCTCCATGTGTAACAGCCTGTGTCCTGGAACCTCTTAATACTGTGCTGTGAGACAGCAAACTTTCTTGCAATGGCACCCATGAATGCACCATTGTCTCAGGTATCGTCTCAGGTAACAACAGGTACCTGAAACAGGTAACAGGTGTTTCATTCTGCTTCGCTGTGGATTTGTACCTGGACTGAAACAGAGTTTTTCTGTCTACAAGAGGCCAAACTGTAAATAACAGTGTATGGTATTTAGTCTATTGTAATAACATTTTCTGGACATTTTTAAGTTAAAAATGAAAACCCATATTACTGTTTATATAATCAAAAATTAATGAATTTATGAAAATTAATGTTGTAGTTATATACCCATTTACTAGTATTGTGACATTTTTTATGGGTGGTATATCATTTTATTACATAAAATATAGATTAAATGTGCAAGACCTTTATATAAAATTACATTATAACACCCTATATATGTTATACTTATTTGCACTGCAGCAGTGCTTGACCATATTAGGTAATTTAATAGGTTTTACCCATTAAACAAGAAATACACGCAAAAATACACAAAGTTCTTGAGTAAATTAAAGCTAAAAAAAATGAAGAATGGAAATATCAACGAACTATTTAAAAAAAAAGACTTCAATGCTTTCGTCAAAGCATTAAACATGCTTTAAATGCAGCTATACTAACTGTATGATGTTAGCTAGCTAACGTGACACCTATTCTCCAATCCACATTTTGAGGTGTGTGTTAACCTTTTGGAGCCAGAAGTGGCCATGTTTAGTCCAGAACCTGGTGTGCAAGATAGCAAGCTACATCCATAAACTCTCTGGGTTCTAACTGGTGCTAAGTAGCATGCTAATAAAAACCATAATATACAAGAAAATACCAGAAGTTTCTCACCAAAATTCAAAGGATAAAGACGGTCTGTATCTCTCAGCAAGACATATTTATTGTTTTCACTTACTTCCATTAAAACGCTCCAAAAGGCACCAACAGCACAAACATCCATGAGAGTTCCAAATAGCAGTAGGAAGCCTAGCAAACAGCGCTCAGCTACAGCTGGCTGATTAACAAACCTGCCAGTCGACGTGTTCTAACTTTAAGCCTTAACAAAATTCACAAGGTTGAGGTATTTAAAACAGGGGCGATTCTAGGATCAGAGCTCTGAGGGTGCTGAGCACCCAGAGAGCTGCCCAGCCAGGCAAGATAAACTCGTCACAATGAGACTTCTTCCCCGTCTCTGTCAGTTCCTGCATCCTTAAATGTCTCCAGTTGTCCCCAGTTCTCTCTGACTGTCTCCTTGGTGCATTTAAACCCCTGTTCCTCCCTGTCCTCATCGTCTGTTGTCTCCGTTATCAGTCATCATAATTTTACCATCTCTGTGCAAGTCTGCAAATTTCTTTATCAAATCATAAGATTCTTAAATTCATCAAGTCTCTCTGTGCCTGGGTCCTCGTCTCAAAACATGACATCACTGTTTTGTACATTTTAACACAATTTAATCAGGATATGCTTCAGCCAATACCTTTTGATTAGCCTTGTCTCAGTTTCTTGCTTTGTGGTAGATCTTTATTCTGTTTTCACTGAGATATTTGAATGCTAATCGATAAATCAATATTCAATTCTAAAAAAAATTCTAATCCCCACATTTGTGAAAGAAGCAAAACACTTTTTTGAAAAGTTTGTAACAAAACCATCAAATCTGATAAAGGTTCTTTAAATGCTGCAAAAGAAGAATGGATTGGAATAAAAAAAATACATATCCTAACCTTAATTACTGGGGGAGAATAATGAATGATGCTCATAGTGAGTAAAAAGTAAACTGAGTGCATTTTCTGGACAGAGATTCACTTTTAAAGTGTATGTATAATACAATACAGGTACATAAAAAATAAACTCCAAAAATAGAAGAGTCCTTGAAATGTACAAATGTACAAATATTAATTAAAAAAGTTATAAAAATGGAGGCAACTGTGCCTGTGGTACAATTTACTGCAGATACTACTAATATGGCTCTGCAGATTTTTTTCTTTTATTTTGACCTATGTCGCCTCACCTTGAGGTTGGCAAATCTATCACTGTTTGGTGGTCAACTCTCTCAAGCAGTTTAAGAGTTTCTGTTGTGCCTGTCACTACTCCCTGTCTGTTTTCTTACCTGATTCTTCCTGACCTTGTACTTTCCCCTCTTTCCTCTCTCCCTCTTTGGACTGACAATCATACACATTGTATTAGATGAAAACATTAAATTAATATGAAAAAAATACTATTGAAATCACTAATATAAAAGTCCTCTCTCAGTGTACTTTCAACCAAAAGGCAAATAACCAAACCACATGAACATCTAATAAAAGATATAAATATTGAAACACTGATCCAACATTATTCTTGATTGATGGATAATTTGATTTTACACTTTTAACTGAATGTGACTCCTTTTTTTTTTTAAAACTTATCCATTATGAACCTGGCTGTCACGTTCCTGGGTCTGTGGACCCAGTGTTTTGAGTTTGAGTTTATTTTGATGTTTATGGTTTATTTTTAAGTTCATTAGGTTATCTAAGCTCATTTGTTTATTTAGATTCCCCTTGTGTCTTCTTCCCCTATATTTAAGTTTCCCCCACCCTTTGTCTGTGAGGCTGTTTTGACTGCGTGTCTTATGTTATCAAGTTTGTATTGTCATGTCTGCTTCACATGTTTCCTGTTTTATTTTGCAGGTCTGTGTCCTGTGTCAGTGTAGTCAACTTTGCTTCCTTTGTCTCGTTATGTCAGATTAGTGTCTGCTGTTTCCCCATGTGTTTCCACTTCCCCTAATCACCCTTGTGTGTAGTCTGTGGCCGTTTATCAATGCCCAAGTACGCGAGTACGTACTCGCGTTCTCGGTGAGTACGCATCACGAGAGCGCGCACGGGAGTATGTACCCGCCGAGAATGCGAGCACGGACTCGCGATATGTACAATTGGAACACCAGCGTACGTGATGATGTCACAGGTCCGGAGTTTTTACTGCCGTCCCCTCTTAATTTAACTGTGAGTAACATGTTATGAAGCTTAACTTTAATCACAGCCAAACCGGTTTACTCAGGAACAAATAAAACACTGAAATAAACCAAACATTAACATTTAGAAGTGATCTAAGTGACTTATATATCATTTTTAACCTCAGTAGTGAAACCTCTAATAATAAAAATAGTGTACATGTACATACGTGTACATACCTTAATAAAAACAAGCAGGTGAGATGTTAGAACGCTTTTATTTCTATTCTAGTGGACACTCAATACTATAGACAGCTGCTGGGGTTTCTTTAACCTGAGTAGTGAGAAGTCCGCGAGCGGGGGGATGTGACGGGAGTCCGCTGTTGAGTTTTGGACGAAATGCATTCTGGGATATATAGCTGTCCCAAGTCTACACCGATGCATGCTCGATAAAATGGGCGGATCGAGAACACATCCGGGACTTTTTCGCGTTCTCGGCGTGATGCGTACTTCGAATTGGAACAGTACTTGGTCTCCGACTGATGACGTATCACGAGTACAGGAGAACGCAAGTACGCATATTGATAAACGCCCTGTGTGTTTCTGTTCATTCTTTGTCAGGTTGTCTGTTGTTCCACGTCATGTTTCTAGGATTTTCCATGTTTAGGTTTTTTGCAATGTTCAAGATTTTGTTCTTTACCTTTTGTGTTTAGCATCTAGTTTTCCCAGTTTAGTTGTAGTTAGGTTCTTTCTTGTGTGCATCTGCCTTTTGTTTTTGTACTTTTTATCAGCCATATTAAACGGCTCGCTTTTTGTTGACACTCAAGTTTTGGTCCAAGTTCCTTCATGTCTGCATTTTGGGTCCGCTCTTCACAACACATACAGTGACACTGGCTGTCTCTCTGTACACACACACGCGCGCACACAAACACAAACAAACCAGGAGTTATAAGGTTAATGGCAATCCAGTCAGTTAGCTAGTTAGTACCTTGGGTTTCATATCGGCACATATGACAAAATAAGCAGCTTCTCTCATTCCTTTTCAAACAGGACAGTGGTAACAACAGCAGGCTACGGACAATTTTAAGTTTTAGATTTTAAATAGGCTGTATACATTTCAATGGGAGCAACAGGACGGTCAAATGTCACTGATTTTACTACAGAGTAGGACGGATTGTAGGGTAGCAAACATAGTCGGGAAACACGTTTTCAACACTGCAGGTTACCTGGGTGTAACGTTTTTCAGCTAAAAAGAAATATGGTCTGACTCCTACCTAACTATATAAAGAGTAACTGAAGGTTAAATGCAGCTAAGATGTCCTGTTTTAAGCCAGGCACTTACACCTTCACTCCGCTGCGTCTCAGCCACCATCGCTCTGGCACAAAGGGCACCAGAGGCGAGCTGGAACAAACCATTTTGGGAGGGGGGGTATCTATACTTTTGTTGTTTAAATATTACATCTCAACCAAGTACTGTATCCTTTCTATATTTTTTTGTAGTGTATCACACACACACACACACACACACACACACACACACAAAAAAAAAATATGACAATATCCTGTACCAAATATTGTCAAAAAAGTAAGAAATCTTTGGGGGTGCTTTGATTCATTCGAAGCACCCCCCAGAATGGGCTAAAAACGCCCCTGATTTAAAAAATACCTATGCTTGCTTCACTTTTCGGATCTCTTCACCTTGACAAACTTCACCTATCCTTCATGTACAGTGTATGGGTCATCCTCAGTGGCCATTCAAGAAATCTTTGGCTTCACTTTTATATCATCAAAGGTTTAGCTTGAGCCTTAGCCAAAATTTACCTCGAGGCTATGTAAGGCCTATTTGATCAAGAAGCGGAGTGAGTGTGAGTGCTCCATCACATGGGCTGACGTGAACGATCACCAGACCTGTACCCGTGAATGGCGTAGTGAAGGAAAAGAAAAAAGTCCTCAGCACATGTAATTTAAACCTAACGTGTGATAGGTTACATTGATAAGTGTTACTTGTGCCGGTCTGAGTGTGGTTTCTGCCAGCAACACCGTAGCACGTGACACCCCCTCTTCACTTTGTGCGAGGATGGGGCTGAGGTGGGATGTGAAGCTTCCCACTGTGTGAACATGATGAAACGAGGATGTTCACAAGCCATCAATGAGATGCTGCTAATCTGACTGTATCCTGCTGGGAAGTGTCTGACAGAGGGAACCACCAGCAGAGACCATCACTTGTTTACAAAGAGGTTTGTGTGTATTGCACGCGTGTTCACTGTGCAGGTTTACCTCTTAATAAACTCTGTTGGTTTTTGTTTGTTGTTGTTTTCTGGGGAGGTTGCTTAAGAGACTATGATGCAGTAGACTTAGCGAATGGCTTAAAAACACCTCCTCTGTCTAAAACTTTAACATATTTAGATTAATTTATGCCAGGTTGCATGCAAGCTGAAACAACCACATGCAGACAGAGTCTTAATCTGGGCAACTAGGCTGAAGCGTCTCAGAGGAATTAACAGGAGGGGCACAAAGTAAGCACACAAAAGAAAGAACAATGGTCTGCAGGTTTCTCAGCTGTCACATGCTTCTATAGTAGGTGGCTTGTTCAAGAGATCATGTAACAAATTCATCAGTTAACAGTATTGATCCCGCAGTGGACACAACCCTGAGCCCAGGATCCTCCAATGGATCTCTGGGTCCTCAGATATGCCAGGATTTACATGAGAACAGGTAATAATATTTATATCAACTTGTTGTGGGCGTTGCAGTAAACCTGTCCAGCTGTGCAGTGACATTTGTACTGGTGCTGCTGATTTTGTGGACTTACATGGTGCCACCCCAGTAATATGAGGTAGATGAACAGCTTGTCTCATGAGGCGAACTGTCCTAGATTTAAAAAACAGTGTATGACCTTGATTTCTACTGTAGAGAAACCTACAGAGCTCTGATTTATTTCCTTAAGCCTGGAGGAAAAGCAGCACCCTGTGTTTGAGCAGTGTGATCTGTTGCAGCCTACTTTAATTCAGAGTTTGAGATAACACCTTACAGCCATTGACACTAACAATACCAATGTTGTATTCTGCTTGAGCCTTAAATTTCACATATAAATCTGACGAGCTCATTAGATAGATTATGCATGCAGCCATTAGCCAATCTAGCCTTCCTGGACTGTTTTTCATCACCTTATCTGTGCCTGTAACAATACACCTACCCACACATCCAGCATATTTTAGATAAAATGGTGAAAGCTCAGCCTACAGGCAACATATGTAGGCATGTAAAAGAAATGCAAACAATGTGCACCACCCTGGCAGGGGAGTCATGAAATGAACATAATATATATGAAAATCAAAAGACCTTGGACTTATCAGTTTTTTAAAACATATACATGTTAATAATCACTGTATGTTTGACTGTGTTTCATTAAGATAGGGCACATATAGACATACTATGATCATTATAGTAACATACCTGTACTCATTTAAAAGTCACAGTTCTGATACACAGAGTAAAATATAATTAGCCATGCTAAAAGCTTCTATTTGGCTGTTTGTCGGAGATGTTTATTTATTGTTTGTTTGTTTATTTTAATCGGGGGGGTTGCTGGGTAGACTGGTACCACTGTTCTGAGGAGTGTCAAACAATGCCAGCCAGTCGAGGCTGCTGGTGTATCTCAGTATGTCCTTGAGCAGCAGGCCGTAACTGTAACTCATCATTTTTCACTGAAAAGGGTTACTGGTGTGAAAGACAATCTCATACCAACCATAACAAACACGTTGTGAGAGCCTAAACGTGACCGAGAATGAAAGCAAAAATAAAAAGAGAGTAAAAACCAAAAGAAATTATCATTTTTGTTTTCACAACCCCATGCGCTTTATACAAACGATGGGCATTGTGATTGGCTGCAGACTTGGTTCCTTCTGGAGTGCAGAGTTATTACCGAGCACGGTCGGTGTGGTTAGATTTGGTGTCTGTAAACATTTTCCCTCTTTAAAACTAGCGCACTATGGGGTTTTTAATATCTCACCCTTCTTCGGGATTTTTCCAAGGCTTGAACCTGATTGGACCACTTGACTGGCAGGTTTGTTGATCAGCCAGCTGTAGCTCAGAGCTGTTTGCTAGGCTTCCCCTCTGCTAATTAGACCTCTCAAGCATGTTTGTGCTATTGGTGTGTTTTGGAGTGTTTCAATGGAAGCGTCTGACAAACACAGATGCAGAGCATTCAACAAATTTGTGCTTCAGTTTTGGTAAGTGAAGTTTTAGCATATTAATAGCATGCTACTTAGCACTATTTAGCTGATACGTGTCTCTATGCACTTAATGTGTAAAGTTTATGAATCCTTGTTAACCAGGTTTGCTAATTTTAATCAGTATAAGGGGACTTCTGGCTAAAAGCCACTGGGTGACATCAGGGTGGCTACATCCATCTTTTATACTGTCTGTGCTTCCAGGTTTTAGACTGACTCATCTGAGCCCTGCTGGAGATTTAAAAGATGCTCACTTACTTGCTTTAATGTTAATAGTCAATGTATTATTTTTCCTCAGACTTTCTGTGAAACCTGAAGTAAATCTTTGTCATACCATACAAGTAATGGAGCTAAAATGGAGGTTTCTCATTTTATGGCTCAAAGCCACACGGTTCAGCTTTTTATGCTAATATGGCTGAGATTTGAAAATAGAATTTGTGAAAATTACACAATAACTCGACAACTCTGCGGGGGTCATCTGAAATTTGGGACCCGAAAATGAGGTTATGTGCCATAAAAAATTCAGCGTATGGGTGTAGAGGCATTTCAGAAAGGGGCACAGCCAGACTGCATGAATTGCCAGATGAAAAGTGCTGCATTTGAATCCAGGGATGTGAAAACCAGGCTAACTGCTAACCTAATTAATATTGTTTCCCTCCTGTGATTTGCCAAATCGGAGGAGTGCTAATTTCACCCAGCACTGCACACACTACCTAAAGTCTAGAAAGGGTGTCTTTGCTTCTTGGTAACCACAGCTACTTGGTGTTTATGTGTTGCTCTTGGTGATGTTTGATGCTTTCAGCTTAAAAGAAGAAATATGAGATGAGGGTCCATGATAGGGGTGTATGTTCTTATTTGATCAGTTTATTTTAGTGCCTCAAGGATTCAGAGACTTTAAAGATTATCATTATTATTGAATTGTGTTTGGTTTACTTCTGAATCTTTTGCTGAGATGGTAAAATAAAAATAACAGACAGTAAATATTAATAATAATCCCAAAATTCCTACGTTTTTTAATTTTCTGTGGCTGTTCAGGTTGCATTGAATGACATAAAATCCCCAAATGTTACAAAGCCACAAAAGCATGTAGAGATATTCCACATGACAGGAGGATCTTTGTGCAGAAAGCCTGAAACGCTGACTGTGACTTAGAACCCAACATACGCGTTAGAGAATCTGGAGCTTCCTAAGTGAGAAGATTTGGTGAGAAGTTTGAAACCAGGAGATCAGAAGCTGTTACAGCAGTAGATTAATGCCCATTTTCTCAAATAATTTTTGTACTTTTTGGCTACGGCGTTCACATCAGCTGTCAGTATAAGAAATGCTAAGTGGAAGACAGAAGGTAAAAGTGTGTTTGTTTGTGTGTGACAATTTGAATTTGGTCATTTACTTTTATCAGATATATTACTACCACCAAGGGTAACGTGGGATAGAGGAGATTTCCCTCTCTGCTCTATGTGAATGTGGACATAAATGATAGTTAGCTAGCTACCAGACAGTTAGCTAGCAGAGATTATTATGGGTGCTGATGAAATATCTTTTGGGTTATTTTTAATGATTTAAGCCCAGTCCTTTGCTCGGTGGTCCCTCCCCTCTGCTATAGCCAATGTGATAATGATTACTAATTGCAACAGTTCTATTATCTGCTTTTTGACAGTTACAAGTAGGGATGGGTATCGTTTAGGTTTTATCCGATACCGGTGCTCAAACCGGTGCTTAAAGAATGGAGAACACAAAATTGGTCCAAAAACCTCTCATGTTCAGCTGTTTTTTTGTAAAAAGATAACAATGTTAGCCTTTTCTGCAGCTATAGGGCATATATGGTCTCACTCTTGGCTGGAAGCAGTGCTTAAACAATGGAAAAAACACAAACTTTGTCCAAAAACCTCTCATGTTTAACTGTTTTCCACTTTTCTTTGGTCATTTTAGCCTTTTGGCCAGGGTGAAGGGAGTATCTGCCATCAAACAAGAAGACAGCCGCATGTAACTACGACGGTGTTTGCTAGTTCACCTTACATGCATTAATGTAATAATGTGGTTAGCGTACTCAACGTTAATTACACAGGAACAACATGAAGCTACTCACGCAGAGGAGAACGGCTGCTGCTGCCATCATCATCCGTCATCATTTCTGCTACACTGGCAGGGCTAGGGGCCAGGACTCTACTCTTCGGGTTTTGGGGGGATGTTGCTAACTCCGGGTCCGATAACAGGCACCACACCCGCAGTAGATGTGCTCGGTGTGAGGTCTCGCAGCAAGCTATCAAACACGGCGCATTTCTCGGCTTTAAAAAAAACGCTATGCGTCGCCAGGCGTTTCATCAGATTTGAGGTGTTACCTCCTTTGACAGTATCACAGTATCAGCTTAAAGCACTTGTTGCAGGCTGCTGAGTTTGCATCTTTTGCTGTGAAGTACAGCCAGACTTTTGATCGCTTTGCCTTGGGCATTTTTAATCTGTAGCTCTGCTCTAAAAGAACGTACGTACCTGGCCCCGCCTACTATCCTCGGAAACGTAAAATGATTGGCTAGAATTGGCTCAGGAAAAAAAAAAAGCACCGAAATAAAGCACCGAAATGTGCGCTGCTTTTCGGTCTGGTTACTACCGTTTATGTCAGAACGGCACCGGACACCGGTACCCATCCCTAGTTACAAGTATACCATGTGGGTACTCATCAGTGTTGGTCAAGTTTATTAATTAATTAGTTACTAATTACTGATTATTTCTCCAAGAAAGTAATCCCATTACTTTACTGATTGTTATTTTTAAAAGTAATTGGTTACTTTATTACTTTATCACTTTAAAAACATGATACACAACCTGAATACGTAATAAAGCAATAGACTTTTCAGTTCAATTCTATTTTTCCTGCATAATCCATCATATAAAATGTAATCAAATGAAAAAGTCTCTTTTTAAAAAAATGTTTTATTAGTTTTAATCTTTAACTTTATGCACATTGCATCAAGCAAAAATTAATTATATGCAACAGTCTTTCACAGGAAGTAATTTGTTTAACATTTAAACCTATGTTCTGCATATTCCAGCATATAAAATAAATTCATGTTTTGTGTTTACACTCTTTCAAATAGATGCAAGTAAAACACAGGCAGAAATGAATAAAATTAAAGATTCAGCAGCTCTCAAATCTACTGTCACCTGTTTAGCAGGAGTGGGGCGGGTGGAGGTTTGCCCACAGCGGTCATGTCAGTGGGGGGATCCGGGGGTTTCTCTGTGAATGTCACATTCCCGTGGCGGCGTGCTCAGATTTGAAGTTTAATTTTTCGCTGTAGAAAGAGGTTTTCCGACACAGAGTGTACAGCGGACGCTAATGTTTTTGTCACTTTTTACAGAATCAAACTTAAAGTAATGTGAGTACGTCTGCATGGTTGTACTCTCTCCTGCTCTCCACACGTCTTTTGCTGCCACGGACGTTGCACGCTCAAACGTCATTGTCATGAGACACTCACAAACAAAATCAAGACTGTTTAGTAACGCAGTAACAGAGCGTGCTTACAGGAAAGTAACAGTGATCTAGTTACTTTTTTGCAATAGTAATCCCTTACTTCCCTTACTATCCCTATCCCTTACTCGTTACTTGAAAAAAGTAATCAGATTACTGCCCATCTCTGCTCTTGGTGTGAATGCACTTATGGTACATACAGTTTTTTCAGCAAAATTTTAGCACGAAGACATTGCTTGAATCTGTACCTCCTGCTGAGCTTAGATGCTAATCTGCTTCACGTGCTGCAGACAGTGGTTAGAATATTGTCATTAGTGGAGTCGATGCATCTCTGCTGGAAAACTAGGCGATGAAACAGTTTCTAAAATACTACAGTCATCTTTTCTGCAGTTATGTGTTCATACTGGTGTGTATCAGATAGTATCTGTTGGTCAGTATCAGCTGCAGATATATCAGTCAGGCTTCAGTATTCATGCTCTGGATTATGAGTAGCTGTAAAGAGCTGAGATCAAAGAGATTTGATCGTGACTATCCCAACTGTCACCTCTATATTAATGCTATATTGTAAGATTGTATCAAAAATATTTGGCAGTGGTTCCACATGTAAAGCAAATCTTGAAGCTACAGAGTGGGAAACAAATGAAAGACTTTGTAAACCCCACTGCTGCTGTGTTTTGTTTTACAGGTTTTATTTCCTGTTACTTTTTTGTTGACTTGTCAGATACATTACCAGAAAATAACACTGCGAGCTCCACCATTCAACTCTGCTATCTTTTTTAATTCACTTTCTGTGGAGCAGCTCCTGGCTGTATACCTGATGATATCACATTTTTGAGTCCTCGCTCTGTGGCTTCTGGCTTTGGGAGAATCATTCACAATCGCATGTATTGATTTGAGTGTAAGAAATTCTTAAATACATGCCTCTCACTGGATTTATGGGTTGCCTGATAAAAGACTGTTGACCTTAACTGGTATGTACTGCAGTAAAAGAGAAACCGTGAAAAAGAGGAGCCTCTTGTGGGAATTGCTGTGATGAGGATTTTCAGCTGTCCTGCAAAGCCTACGAGGAAAATGCTTTAGAAAAAATTCAGATGTTTTGATGGTAAATGGTAAAAAGATCGGCCCGTTAAGGTCAAACCTCTTTGTGTTCTCTCTATAAGTCTGGGGAGGCTTCAGAACAATTAAAATCTGGTGTGACAGTTCAGAGCAAGCTGCAACAGATTCAGGAGAAAAACAGTACACTCATGAATTATTCAAAACGATTGTCTTTCAAGTGTAAAAAAGTAAAGTCTGCCAAGAATCTGTTGCTACTGACAATGTTTGAGTCAATTACAAAACACAAGTGTGAACGTGCAGAAAGCAGGTGACAGATACGATCAGATACATACAGTCTGAGAGTGTAACCGCATAATAAACTTGTTCAGGCAAACAATCGTTTTGGGTAAACGATGGTTTGTTTTGAGTCTTCAGACACAGACGAGCTGCTGTAATTATAATCCTGTTCCTTTTCTGAAATGAAGTGAGTAAAAAAAACTAAATCAATGGCTGTCTCAATAGAGAGATGAAAATGAAGGGAAAAAATCAATCGTATCGATGTAATCCGAGGCAGTAAGTATTCCTCCGTTTGTTTGTCGTATAAGCGCTGAAGGAAATCTTTAAAGCTCAAACAGCATGGATGAAGTGAGACTTTCATCATCCGACAGAAATTTCATCAATAAATTGCATCAACCAAACGTCTAATGGAGCGGCTCCTGGCCACAGTGGTCGGCAAACATGTTGACTGTGTTGTCATAATCTCTTCAACAACTCTGAGATCTGCCGCACACTTTGATGCGCATCCGGATTTATCATGTGTTCATAAATTTACTGGAGCACTAAATGTAGCTCAGTCAGACAGCAGTCGATCTGGATAAGACTTCCTAAAACCCACAGCAGCCATCTGTCTCAGGAAACGTGCGATCCTTCTGAAATAACATTTTATAGATGTCTTTATTGTGAAAAGAAAGGGTTTGCATAAAAACAGGCAGACCAGGATAGTTAGATGGTACTAACAAAGACATTTTTGGGTCAATTTAACGGTATTGAAAAATACAAGATGATGACATCACATGATGTAAGAAAACAATATATAAGTGCAACAAAGGCAACATTTGCATTCCCTTGTTACAAAACGATATCGTCGGCTGTGTTTGCCACCCTCAGACTGTAAATAAAAGATGAAACAGCCACTATGACATCACCAGGTTGGTGTTTGTTTTAAGACCGTACCTGACTGAGAAGCCGGTGGATACAGCTCTGTCATACAGTAGTAGCTTGATAGTGAGAAAGTAGGTCTATCTCATGGTTTACTTTGCTTGGATGTAATTGTTTACGGTAATAGTACCATAATTTAATAAGTCCTGCTGTAAGACAGAAAACCAGATACTGAGTCACCGGTAAAAATGTCATTGATCAACTTCATTGATCATTTTCTAGGAGAATTGTTTACAAATGGGCTTCTTTTTGCAGTCAGAGGTGTCGCCACTGTTGACCAGTGCTAAGCATTCAAGCAGTGTTGCCAACTTAGCGAGTTTGTCGCTATATTTAGGGAGTTTTCAGACCCCCTTAGTGACTTTTTTTCTAAAAAGCGACTAGCGACAAATCTGGCGACTTTTTCTGGTGTTATTAGGAAGATTTATGAAGACTTTTGCACGTGAACGCACGTATCACTCTTACTCTCAACAAGCAGCGGGTGCTGCCGTTGGCACCTCGCCCGTGCAAAAATGCTCACAAGCGGCAGGTAGTCCTCACGCAGCAGTCGCCCCCAGCTGCTGTCATAGCAGGAGATATTCACCCCTACGCATACAAACTGTAAATGAATCACACATGAGCGAAGCCGCTACCAGAAGGTCAAAACTACTCTGTGTTTATAGAGATTGACAGACCACGTGACTTTCGCGCATTGCATGCCGGGAACTCGTGGCAAAACAATCCAAGTACCGCATAAAATGCAAGCATTTGCAGCACCGCAAAACGTTCATTCTCCGGTTCCAATACCTTCTTGGTTTTTCTTTGCTCCCCAAAAAAGGAATGTACAAAACGAAGGAGAACAATGCCGGACCGTACAAAGACAGACTCGACGAAAAGGCAAAGAAAAGGTACTTGGAAAAAATGAAAGGAGTGAGAGGGTCAGACCCTTACGAGCACACAGAGTGGACAAAAGACGTCAGCGTGCTGCCCAACTTTCACCACGCTCAGGTTTATAATTATACGGTTTTTGGAGTGAGTGCATACACTCCTGAAGTTTTTAGTAACTTCAGGTCACTGCAACAAGCCCAGGTACAGTTTACCGACGGATGGGTACAGGACCTTGAAATGCACCGTGTAGAACACAAGACCATCGTATGAACAAAGGTAAGTTTACCAGTCTCACAAATTGTCTTCATAAATACACATAAATACACATTCGTTAACCGTTTATTAATAGGACCTTTGAGCTCACGGTAATTAATTAGTAGTGGAAATAATTTCTGGTACGCATTACAGAAATGTAGCAGTGACAATAATATTGTATGCTGTAACCGTACATGGCAATAAGTGATACAAAAATCTGTCATATACAGTGGCTTGCAAAAGTATTCGGCCCCCTTGAACTTTTCCACATTTTGTCACATTACAGCCACAAACATGAATCAATTTTATTGGAATTCCAGGTGAAAGACCAAAACAAAGTGGTGTACACGTGAGAAGTGGAACGAAAATCATACATGATTCCAAACATTTTTTACAAATAAATAACTGAAAAGTGGGGTGTGCGTAATTATTCAGCCCCCTGAGTCAATACTTTGTAGAACCACCTTTTGCTGCAATTACAGCTGCCAGTCTTTTAGGGTATGTCTCTACCAGCTTTGCACATCTACAGACTGAAATCCTTGCCCATTCTTCTTTGCAAAACAGCTCCAGCTCAGTCAGATTAGATGGACAGCGTTTGTGAACAGCAGTTTTCAGATCTTGCCACAGATTCTCGATTGGATTTAGATCTGGACTTTGACTGGGCCATTCTAACACATGGATATGTTTTGTTTTAAACCATTCCATTGTTGCCCTGGCTTTATGTTTAGGGCCGTTGTCCTGCTGGAAGGTGAACCTCTGCCCCAGTCTCAAGTCTTTTGCAGACTCCAAGAGGTTTTCTTCCAAGATTGCCCTGTATTTGGCTCCATCCATCTTCCCATCAACTCTGACCAGCTTCCCTGTCCCTGCTGAAGAGAAGCACCCCAGAGCATGATGCTGCCACCACCATATTTGACAGTGGGGATGGTGTGTTCAGAGTGATGTGCAGTGTTAGTTTTCCGCCACACATAGCGTTTTTGCATTTTGGCCAAAAGTTCCATTTTGGTCTCATCTGACCAGAGCACCTTCTTCCACATGTTTGCTGTGTCCCCCACATGGCTTGTGCCAAACTGCAAACAGGACTTCTTATGGTTTTCTGTTAACAATGGCTTTCTTCTTGCCACTCTTCCATAAAGGGCAACTTTGTGCAGTGCACGACTAATAGTTGTCCTATGGACAGATTCCCCACCTGAGCTGTAGATCTCTGCAGCTCGTCCAGAGTCACCATGGGCCTCTTGGCTGCATTTCTGATCAGCGCTCTCCTTGTTCGGCCTGTGAGTTTAGGTGGACGGCCTTGTCTTGGTAGGTTTACAGTTGTGCCATACTCCTTCCATTTCTGAATGATGGCTTGAACAGTGCTCCATGGGATGTTCAAGGCTTGGGAAATCTTTTTGTAGCCTAAGCCTGCTTTAAATTTCTCAATAACTTTATCCCTGACCTGTCTGGTGTCTAAATCCAATCGAGAATCTGTAGCAAGATCTGGAAACTGCTGTTCACAAACGCTGTCCATCTAATCTGACTGAGCTGGAGCTGTTTTGCAAAGAAGAATGGGCAAGGATTTCAGTCTGTAGATGTGCAAAGCTGGTAGAGACATACCCTAAAAGACTGGCAGCTGTAATTGCAGCAAAAGGTGGTTCTACAAAGTATTGACTCAGGGGGCTGAATAATTACGCACACCCCACTTTTCAGTTATTTATTTGTAAAAAATGTTTGGAATCATGTATGATTTTCGTTCCACTTCTCACGTGTACACCACTTTGTATTGGTCTTTCACCTGGAATTCCAATAAAATTGATTCATGTTTGTGGCTGTAATGTGACAAAATGTGGAAAAGTTCAAGGGGGCCGAATACTTTTGCAAGCCACTGTATCCTGTGAATAAAAGTATACGTTTTTGTCTATGTACCACGGTAATAACAGAAGCGAAACGCAATATTCTGTCAGGATAATTCACTATTTATGCAAAGCTGCATATTTACTGTACATTCTGTCCTCACAAACACGTTTTTCTGCATTCACTGTTTCAGGTAAATCACTCCATGCGCCTCAGCCAAAAGCCTCTTCAGCCCTGGGTTATTCTGCAATCTAATGGGGACGCTGAAAGTGCACATTGCACATGCATGGCTGGTGTGGCAGAGAAGTGTGTACATGTGGCGGCTCTCCTTTACAAAGTTGACTCTACTGTGCGTCTACGAGGTAATATCACGCCAACAGTTGTCCAAGCTTACTGGATAATGCCCTCCAACATCAAGAGAGTGCAAGGAGTACCAGGCCACACAATTGACTACACCACCAGTGCAGCAAGAAAAAGGGCACTGCCCCTCCCTTCTTTTCCTCCCCATCCCCGGCTGCCTCCCTCTTCCCGCTCCACCACACCCACCCACACAGGTAGGGCCTTGGGGTGCGGGTGTGTCACTCAGGGTGCAGGGAGGCATTCCCCCCTCTGTCCCCTTCTGGCCACCTGTGCCTCAATTTTATTTCACAACTTAGACATCCACATTATTCACACTCTCATAACACACACACACACACACACACATACATATATATATATATATATATATATATATATATATATATATATATATATATATATAGCCTTGTCTCATGATTTTTTTTTGCTTTTTGGTAATCTTTATTTTGTATTCTGTATGCTAATCAATAAAAATCAATCAATCAAAAAAAAAAAAATCAATCAAATATATATATATATATATATATATATATATATATATATATATATATATATATGTAGGGCCTTGAGGGTGATCACGTTAACGGCGTCCAGAGGACGGTCTGTGTATTCAACCCTACCTCTGGCGCCGGTGCCCACCTCTCAATTTTAAATCCATGTAGACATTGAGGGTTCTCGGGAGGGCCGTGCTAACACCTGCTGCTCTCTGGCAGCAGCACCATGCCCTCCTTGTTTTAAATGCACTTTAGAACAACACGCAGCAACACTACACACACGAGCGGGAGGAGGGAGGTATGGGGTCTTCACACACCCCCGTTCTCTACTAGCCATCGGGCGGGGGCTGGGAGGAGGTGTTGGCTGTCCGATTGGCCTCCCTGCTGCTGCGGAGCCTGGGGCGGTCTGCTTGCCTCCACCCGGGGAAAGGGTCACATCTCTTGGGTCTGGTGCCGTTTCCCCTCTGGGGCGAGGGTACCTGGACCCAGGGCATAGAGTATGTTTGGGGAGTATGATTGTGTGTACATGTCTATGTATGTCTATCCCTACGTTGGGTGAGTGCTGAGTGTTTGTATATGTGTGCATGAGGGTGGGAAAGCATGTTTATGTCTGTATGTGCCTGTTTGTCTGTGTCTATATGTCAGGTCTGGTCTTAGACTCCACCTCCTGGGTACTCCCAGGCCCTCCAAGTGTGGAGGCCTATCTCCCCTCACCACACTCCCTGCTGGTAGCTGATGCCCTCAGGGGTTGGTGCATTGGTGGTTCTTGGTGTCCGGGCTGGGCGCTCAGGTATGCACCGGCTCACTCCCGTGGCTACTTGGCGGGGCCCGATGCCTGTCGCCGGTCAGGCCTCTTCCGGGCAAAGGGGCCCTCGGGCCTCCGGCCTCGGGCCTGCAACTCGGTTCACTCTGGCACAGCTGGCTGCTGGCAGAGCCAGGCGGGCTGCTGCCGGTGCAGCCCCCTCTGGCTTCTGCTCCGTGGCTACTGGGTGACCCCCTCGTCTGGGGATCTCCTCAGCCCTTCCCAGGAAGGTGGCACGGATGCCCCTCCGGTGGTACTCCTTGGGCTCTCGCACTCTGGGTCCTCTGGATGTCTGGAGCCTGGATCTACTCCATGCCTGCTTCATGCCCTGGGGGACGGGGCTATGGGCCTCCACACCCTCTAGCAGACCGTTACATGGGAAAACCTTTTGTATACAAGCGCGTTGATCCACACAGGTGTGCACACGGGTGTTCACTGTTCGTAGACATAAACTACACCTTTCTTAGCTGCTACTTCAAAGCACATTGTGCGCTGTCTGTCCCCTGCGTGCTGCACAACAACTTTCAATATTTAGTATTTACTGCTGTTCACACTCAGCTAGATTAACGTGATGGTGTTGTGTTTAGTATGTTGCTTTGTTTTTTTGTTTGGTTTTTTTGCTTGTCTTCTCTTTTTTTTTCTCAACAGGTGATCCAGGAGATTTTTTTTTTTTTTTTTTTTTCTTTGTCTTTATAAGTGCCCTTTCTCACTGTCCCTTTTCCTTCTGTTTTCTTTTCCTTCCTCTCTTTCTTTCTCCCTTTCCTATCCCCCAGTCATGTCTGTCCCATCTGTAACAACTGAAAATAAAATAAATAATAACAACAAAGTTTGATCAAATGGACCAATACGGCAATGCCATGATGATCCATTTGGCAAAATAAATCCATTTGGTATCCTTGTTGGTCTTCAGACAACAATTCTGACGGCTTAAGAACCAAATGGGACAGACAGACAAAAAAAAAAAAAAAAAAAAAAAAAAAAAAAACTCGACCAATCCTTTAGTGCTGGACAAAGTGACTGTTCTCCAAATCCCAAAATCCGGACTCGCACTGGTGGCAGTTCGCTACAAGTGCATACACTGGCCGATTTAAAGCCTCTCACAGATCTCATTCATGAAAACCGGTCAGGCCTATGCGCTCTTATGGAGGACTTCTGCCACCTATATGCTGACCCTGTCCAGCCTCGTGTCCTCCCCAAATCACTGCTACGTATCCATGACCCACAGATGAAGGGCTGTCAGCTATCGGTCCTTCTGCAGCACTGCAATCGTCTGAAGCACTGTGTTGTTGTCTCAAAGGTAGAGGCACTGGAAGAGAAAACCAGGGAGCAGCACACAAGCAGATCATTTTATGTGCAAAAACAAGACAGTACTTAATGTGGAAAAAGTGGAATTTATTTATGTACATTGACAATTTTACCTGCATGGATTTCGCCTGGATGAGCCGTCTCTGCCCCAGAGGAACGCGGGCCTTTTCGTGGCTGTTTTGATTTCGATCTCTGTCTTAACCGATCAAATCTCGCTGTGGTAGAAGCTTTAAACTCTGTGTGGCCCAGTTTGAGAGAGGGTGCCCAGTCTGGATCGCATTCCAGCATTTCGTAGGCTGGTTTGCCTACAAAACACAGCAAACATTACACACAGGCACAATAAACAAAGGAGCATAGCGCGATGATTTCTGTTCAGCGCCATATAAGACGTATTAACTACTACAAAACACTTACCTTTGTGGAAATGCTTGGAGCAGACTAACATGTGAGGTGGAGTGTTTTCGAACGTTATATTAGGTCTTCGGATAGCGGGAATCCAGGCCATGCGTCGCCACTTCTTGACTTCGGAGACATGGCTTGGACAATTTCTCTTCCACGCCGGAATCCGATAAAAACCAATCGCATTTCCTGTCGGCTTCACGCGGCTGTCGCTCGCCCGGCTTGTGCAGTTAATAATACAACAGCTTCTTGCCATTTTTTGTTTCTTTTTATCGCTGTGTAACCGATTTCAATTGAAAGCCTGTGTGCGCTAGTACCTCTTGCCATGAGTTCCCAGAATCCTTTGCGGTTTTACCCCTGAATGACGTCACATTTTCAATCTCTATTAAGGTTGCTGTGTTTTTAACATGTTTTCATGCTTTGTATCTTGTTCTATTCTACAGTGATCACTGTTGGCCTCTCTCTGGTTTTATTACCACTATTCATCGGCAGCATGTTTTAAAGCTCAGTTTTTAAAACCTTCCGATGTAACTACAGCCCAGCCCATGCAGCAGTATATTAATGACTAACCTCGTGTTGTGGCTGGATTATCTCAGTTGTTCTCCTGACTGAAGTTTGGTCCGTTTACAGCATCCTGCCATGCGATTGCATTTGTCCCTAACCATCGGGAACCCTCACGTTAACATTTATCGAGTGGAAAAAGGTTAGCATTCATCCTCCAGCTTCACTGTGTTTATGTTATGCTAACATAGCTGTGTAGCTAGCGACCACGTAGCACATCATTATATAGCAGCTAGCCCAACTTCAGTAACCCTACAAACATCACTGCTGTTTAGTTTTCTGTCTTCATATATGTTGGAAGTGACAGCAGAGCTGTACATTTGAATTTTTCATAAATCTCTCAGTCAGAACATGCTATATCATGTTTAGGTGGAAACTAGCGAGCTTCCTGCTAACTTCTGACTTAAAGACCGGATTATTTACTCATTATGATGTAGTTGAATGGACCAGCCTTGTACTGTATCTTGTAAAATTTCTTGACTATGTTCGTGCTTTGTCACCACACTGGTTGTGTGCCATTACATTATGCCACGTAGCTGTGACTAATGAGACTTAACCCTTACCGTTTCATATGTAACAGCATAAAATGTCAATAAAAAGAGAAGACGACGTGAAAAATGTCCACAACAATATCGCATTGTGTTGAAAGTTGAAAATAAAAAAAGTGGATGTATTTTTTATGTTTAACATCTTATTATTAAAAGAGATAATATAATAAGATTTTACCAACATTTTCTGTAAGTAAAGAGTTAAACTCATTCTGAGTCAGTGTTGCCTGTGATTGTGATCATGTGCACGACTCAAAGTGACTCATTTCCTTCTCACTATAAATGTATTTTTCTTTAGTCCGAACGTTATCCCGCATAACAAGAAATGCAAAAATAATCATACTCTCCTCAAACTGACACCATAATGGACCGAGGAGAACGAGTGGTCTGACTTCATCTAACCCCGTGCCATCTCCACTGAGGGACAAATTAATGAAATCGCCTCATACAAACGCAAAAAGCCGGAGCAGCCCGTCATGCTGATTGTTTGTGAGAGATTGCCCCAGTGGATGCAGTTCATGGTCACACCAACAAACAATGATTTTATATCACAGAAGATAACTTAAAGTGCATTATGTGAGATGAACCTTTGCCTTGAGAAAACCTTTTTAATACCCAGAAAAGTGTCTCTGGATCTTTGTGGAATTTTTTTCCAAGCTCAGTCCAGCTCTGACTCATCCTCACTCTTATTTCGTGGTTTCAAACGACCAGTGTCTGCTATGTTCAGGCCAGGCAAGCCAGTTATCACCTGCACTTCCCATCTCATGCTTTCCTACCAGCAGGCACCATTGTGAGTCACTGTTGTGAATCACTGCCGCGAGACTCTCAAACCCACAGATGGACACACTAACTCAGCAGCCTTGGATTGAAGCTGGCGAGGGAAATCCCGGTCCTGGATTAAGATCTGAGACGCCAGACTGAGATGGTCTCCAAGCTTGTTACAGTTCCCAGGATGTAATTGTGATATATGATGTCTCTTACTGACTGTCTTTGATGGTGCAAGAAGGAAAAATCATTCAGGTCATTGAAATGTTTTGTTGGTAAACACACAGTAGTGGATGTTTATTTAACTACTTACCAATCTGTGCCAAATGTAAAAAATAGACTAATATGCACGGATGAAAAATATGCTTGTATTTCAAGTAAAATTCACATTTTTGTAAAAGGCATTCAAGCCTGTAGGTTACACGTTGCACATTTTTAAGTTTATATTGGAGTATACTGTGTTGAATCATTTTCTAATTACTGAGCTACAGTAAATGTCTCTTGAAGCTGAAATAGCAGAATCCAAGCAGTGAGGAGGGAAACTTGCTAATTGCTGCTTATTTTCAGAGTCTTGCACTGTTTCCACCGACTAATCTAAAGTCTGAGAGGCCTTAGAGCTCCACGGGGAGTTTCTCCAGGTAACTCAACGGGATGGCCATATCGACTTCTCAGCACACAACAGAATGCTCCCATTTATCTTGATTAAGCTCGAACATCTGTACGGCCTCGGCCATCAAAGTATCATTGAACATTAGCCTCGGTTAGCCTGCTCAGCATCCACACAAAATCTTGGGGTTCTAAAAAGGGGAAAAGGGGACATAAAATACTAATCTATACGACTGCAGGATTGTGTCCATGCTCCTGATGGGCATGTGGATCAATATCATTGATTGGTCCCACTGCTCAGAGGGGAATTAGCATTTAAAAGGAACTCCAGCTGCACCTACCGGAGGGTTTCTCCATCAAAGGTGGGACATGACTAAGCTGTGACCTGTGATCTCTGTGCTTCGGGAGAAACTGTACCAAACACTGTGCAGCTTTACAGCTCGGTTGCCGTGGAAACCTCTGCATTATGGATTACTGATTGTGAAATCTCAGCCATAAATACAGGCAGGCGTAGTGGCCTAGCTGCACTGCCTTTATCCCTTTGACCCCGGATAGATTGCTCTTATTTCCCGCGGTTCACGAAGCCAAGCCCTCTTGATATCTGAAAATTAGATGTCAGGCTCTCTCCTGTGAAGCAAGAGTCATAACTTTCTGTATATTGGTTTACTTGGTTTGAAACCTTTGCTGAATGCTTTCAACTCAGTTTCAGGGCTGACATCATTAGGGTTTTATTGCTTCCAAAGCGAGGATGACTTCCTGTAATAGACAGTGGTCGCTGACTTCAGAGTCTTTTCTTATAAGCAGGAGTTTCCCTCTTTTCCTCCCACTTTACTTGCGTTAGAGTGTTCAATTTCCACATTTTGTGTAAAATACTAAGAATAATATTTTTCATCCTGCCTGCATTTCTCTCGAGACAGGCTTATGAGTTCAGGGACAGCCTTGGTATTCACAAAAAGGGCATTCACACTCAAAAACCTGATGTGATTTTATTTGACATCTTGAACATTTGATATTCACAGCACAGGTTCAACTGCTGGCTGCAATGCCCTTTAATTACAGAAACACAAACAGCCAGGTAGCATCGCTGGTCCTCCTTTTCACATTTATTTTTTTATATAATCAAGAATTTCCTTGGCTTTAAAATCTCCTTAACAGTGGAGGTCTGGCCACCCGATACAGGGTTATTGAACATCTTTTCAAGCTTATATAAAATGGCAGAGAAAACCCACAAAACTCTACAGGGTCCTTAAAAGAAAAACAACCATAAACCTTCATGTTTATGCTTTCAGACACTGCTGACACCTATTAACAGCTTACTGTCCGGATCCATCCTCACCGACCTCAGTTTCTGTCTTCATGGCACTGGACATGGATGGTGCTTGTTCTTTGTCTGCTCCGTCTGCTATTGTCTTCATCAGTTATTATGCTATAAATATTCCCAGTTTTAACTACCTCCTGTCTCATGCTAATTCTTCCATTCATCTTCTTCCACTTATCCAATTCAGGGTTGCAGGGGGCTGAAACATATCCCAGCTGTGACAGGGTGACAGGCATGGTCGACCCTGAACAGGTCACCAGGCCGTCACGGGGTTAACACAGAGAAACAGACATCTTTTCACATTCACGTGCAAGTTATAAGATAACGTTTGAATTGAACTTTAAAGTACAAAGTGGTTTCAGATCATTTAGTTTTCCTCTGGGCACACAGAGGAAATGAAGCCAGAGTGGGATCAAACCCCTTTCTTGCCCATGTCTGCTCTCTCTGGCCAACAGTAGCAAGGACAAGGACTAGCATTTGAAATGGGTTTCCAAATGGAAACTTTATGCGAAAATGCAATTTTCCAATGATACTGTGATAACATTTGGCATGCACATCTTCTCGTACTGGGTGAAAATGCAGGGGAAAAGAATGACATCATTCCCTTGAACATTATCTTGTGTGGTAATAAACTTTTGTGCAGGAAAGTTACAACTGCTGAGGAGCTGGGCTTTTTTCCTTTTATTAAAGTTTCTTAACGACACACTATCACTGAGGACAAAGCCGTGAAACAACCTAATTCAAACAAGACTGTGACCTACATGAGAGTCTTGAGTGTGGCTGCTTTAAGCCCTTTCAACAGCAGGAATATGATTAATATATACTTGAACCTTAAACACTTTTTAGGCGGTATACGTTAACAGTGGGACCACCATAGAGCCTGTATTCAAGGGTTATTCATCTTAAGTACACTACACAATCTTCTATATAATTGCTGCCCTGGATTTTAAGTGCATACAACACAGCTTTTATGCTTGGCAGTTCAGTGGAGGTGCCGGTCTTCCAAACAACACTTGTGATGCTCTTTGATGAAAGTTGTATGGATTCTGAATTGGATGAAAGTCTCAATTGAAACGTAGACACTGCTATTTTTAGAAGGAGAGTTTTATCATCCAGTGGCCTCCTGGGTACAAACAAACATATGTTGAAATCAATCTGACCAACATCAAACATAGGACTAGAACAAGGATTTTGCTTTATTTTCAGCAATTTTAACAGTTTCTATGATTTGTTTTTATGAGAAACACTGCAAGCCCGCCCTCCGGTGCCTTTTTTCAAAGTCAAAACGAGACAAATACATGACTCGCCATGGACTCATTCTGAGATAATGTGTTAGAAAATATCAAAGTATTCATGTCAAGTGTGAAAATCGCCCTTTGAGTGTATTCTTCTGGCCAGTGTGCTTCACCCACTGAGGTCCGCAGTAATATGCAAAGAACAGGGTCTGTCAAAGCCACAGTGGCCTGTTAATTTCTCACCTGAAGCATCATATTCATGCAGACTCTCAGTATCAGTGCTGAAAGTGACCTGAGATCTTCAGGTCACATCTTCTCTTTTAAAGAGGCTATTAGGAATGCCTGTTAATTGATAAACTTTGTCTTCTGGTAACTATTTCTCTGCAGGTTTTGTTAATCTATTAACCCAGGTCTGAAAATGAGATACTGTGCAAAATGTAAATTAAAAGAGAAAGAATGCAATGATTTGCAAATCCTATAAAGCCACATTTTCCCCAACAACAGAACTCGTAAGTTTATGAAACTTCTGTGCCATTTAATGAAAATATTACCTTTTCAATTTGATGCCAGAAACACACAGAAGTTTGAATGCGGCAAGAAAAAGTAGTATTATGAAAAAGGAACAGCTGGAGGAAAATTTTGCAACTAATTATGTAACTGGCAACAGGTCAGTAACATGATTGGGTACAAAAAGAGCACCTTAGAGAGGCGGAGTTTATCAGAAGATAGCAGAGGTTCACTAAACTGAAAAAAACGGGATCAATGATTCTGAGAATATGACATATGACATAACTTTTCACCTTATCACATTAGTTTGAAAGCACATTTTCACCAAATCCATAAATATGCATCAGCAGCTAAACAGTCGTCACCTTGTTGTTTACTGCATAAGAATCTTTGCTGGGACGAAGCATCAGCTAGCCAAACAACTTGTTTGTATGCCCAGACAGCTCTATATATGACTGTAAATACTAAAGTAGAAAATTACACTGATTCCTTTGTTGTGCAGACATTGTTACATTAATGACATCGTGGTTTTTATGGAGAGTCCAGAAAATGGCTGGTTTATCCAGTGTTATGATAATGATTGTGAATCCCTTTTGCCTTTGATGTACAACGATGCCCATTTAAATCAGAGTACACAGAGCTGTATGGAATGGAAAAGGAAATAAAGTTATGTAATAGCAGCAGAGTTTTCGTCTGCGCGAGTATAAGAGTCTGCATTATGGTCGTGGCGATTGCTTTGCCTTGCAACTGAAATCCAGCAACATTGAGGAGAGATCAGGTGAGAATGCAGCCTGTTCTTATTCCTGAGATGTCATTCAAAGATGTTTTAGATAAGATAACCTTTATTAGTCCAACACGTGGGAAATTTGCTTTGTTATAGCAGAAAGTGGACAGTGCAAAGTTACATAGCAAAAATTAAAATAAAATAAAATATGAAAAGCAAATATGAAAGCAACCGTCTTCATTCACACACACACACACACACACACACACACACACACCGTGCCCTTGAGTGTCTCTGGCCTAGTGCACTGGGTTGTGGAATTAGTGAGTCTAAATCTCCTAACTCGTCTTTTGTCAACAAGCAGGGCTGCTGCTGTGGGTTAAAACTATCCTATCCTGACTAAGTGGCTGAACCAAGCCAGGGGTTGAAAGTGAGTGAACAATGAAATTCAGGTTAATTCAATTCAACTGTATGTATGTATGTATGTATGTAATCAATTGTATGTAGCACGAATTCACAACAGTTGCCTCAAGGTGCTTTATATTGCAAGGTGAAGACCCTGAAATATAAGAGAGAAAATTCCAGCAGTCAGACGATCCCCTATGAGAAAACACTTTGCGAAATCAGCAAGTGTAGAAAATGCCAATTTATGTGCATGATATTCTATATTGAAGTGGGACCATGTAAAGTTGAATCCATCTTGCTTTGCTTTCCTGCTTTGTGCTTGTAGCTAAAACCGTCATCTAGTTTGGAGGAAGTGGTGTTCAGGTTGTCAATAGATTCAGTAGACCGAGGGTTCTGTCATGTCCTGGGTTTCTGATCCAGGGTTTGGATTTTTTGACTTTCAAGATCTAATTATGACCTCTGCAAAGACTGTTATGTTTTTGGTAACGTCTCATTTTGTCTGTAAACACAATTGCATTAGTAACATTTAGGAAATTTCACTGGTATATGGGGACTGTTCATAATTTATGGACCGAATTTCTAGGTGTAGCCAGGCTTCCACTCTGGTGGCTTCAATATCTCATCTCTGCTTTTTGCAGATGATGTGGTTCTGTTGGCTTCATCGGGTGGTGGCTTCCAGCTCCCACTGAAACAGGTCTCAGGGAGGGAGTTACAGATGGGATTGGGGCAGCATCTGCCGTGACGCTGATGCTGTATTAGTCCGAGAGAGCTGAGCACGTAGATTCGGTGGATATACGTCCCTACCATACATATGGTAACGAGCTCTGAGCAGTGACTAAAGGTGAGATTGCTGATACAAGCGGCAGAAATGGGCTTTCTTTGAAGGTTGGCTGGGTGGCCTAAGTATGGAGGAAAAAATTAATATATACAAAACACATTACATTTTCCTGCAAATACTCCCAAGCAGCTTAGATGCCTTGGAGTTTGTTTTCTCTGATTAGTTCTTGTTATTTAAATTTTTATTTGATTCTTAGTTTGCTAGTTCTTTACCTTCTCATCTGTGTGTATCTCCTTATTTATTCCTGTGTTTTTCTTTCATCGCCTATGTTAAGTTCATTCATGTGGCTGAGTTTCCCTGTTTTTGTATTACTTCTCACTTCCTGCTTCCTTTTGGTCATCACTTATCTTTTGTGCTTCACATTTACTTTTACTTCCCCCTCCTGGCTCATTGTCTTTGATTACTATCACCTGCGACTCGTTACCCAGCTGTGTTCACTTCCCTTTTAATTGCCCTCTAGTGTATAAATGGTGATGTCTTCCCTTTAGTCTTTGTCTCAGCATCTGCTAATCTCCAATTGTGTGTTCACTATAATCGCTGGCTTTTGTTTTGCCTGTTGCATTGTGAATTTTGTATTTTGGACTGTTTCAACAGCCCTGTTAAAAGGTGTGTTTTGAGTTAACGATGCCCTGTTCCTGAGTCTGCCTTTGGGTCCTAATTACTTGGTTCATGACAGGTTAATCCAGTCACTTACATTTTAAATATATGTCTATTTAGCCTTCCAGCTTGCTCACCTTTAAATCCCCTCAGACTGTGCCTTTGTTCCTGTTTTGTGCTTTCTCCATGATTTCTTAGTCTGACTGAATTTTGATCAGATTTAAGATTCGACTGAAGTTATAAGCTGAAGCTAGAAGCTGATAGTCAATAACCTCTAGCTGAAAGGTTTTTTTTTTCTTCCAACAGTTTCCAAGGATGAAATGGCCGAGACTATGTCTAATGACTGCCCACTTTACCCCATGATTGGACAGGTTATTCACTTATTGCAAATATCGATTTTTGATTTACAACAGTTCATGCAGATCTGCTCTATTCTGGCATGAATAGCTTTAATTATGAGTTTGAGACTGAAAGAGAAATTGAAGAAATTGCACTCTCTTTCTTTCTCTCTTTTTTTTTTTCTCAAAAATGTGTCCACCTGCTCACTGAACGTGCCATTGAAGGAATGACAGTATTTTCTTTCTAATATAGAACGTACCAAAAATAATGAAAACCACTAAATAACAATCAATAGCCTCTCTGGAACAACAGTTAACCTAAATTTATCCTCTCCAATGACGAAAGGTCTTTCAAAAATCTTACGGGTATAATTACTGGCCACTTTTAGGACCTTCCGGCATCTCCACCTTGAACTGAAACAGCTGTGAACCCAGAGACCACACGCCGTCAGATCAGCAGGCGCATGGCATGCTTTGTTCTTTCTCCAATTATCAGACTGAGAAAACAAATCTGTCAGAAATGATACGTGGCTGAGCTATTGATCTGTTTATACAGTCCACATCTTTTTCACTTTCCCACAGAATCTATTAGCACTGCTTGCCTTTCTCCGTCTCATGCCACAGCAGGGGAGAAACAGTGCAAGCCATTTACGTCATGAAGGCCCAAGGACCACTGGAGGCCAGATACCTATTCTCTAGCATGCTGGAATCAAATGTGTTATGGGCTCTATTTTCATTTGAGCTGTATGAATAAACTAGATGGCCATGACCATTAGGCTGCTCATAAAGAAATGACACACAGAGTGAAGGTAGTGTCACACCCTGAAAAGAATAGTGAACTCTAGTACATACAATTTTCCCCTATTTAATAGATGTTGACATTTTCAAGGTGTATAGCAAACCTGTTAGTATGTGTTCCCTTTATTCTCTAGAATTTCTTAGTTGTTAAGGGTAACCTATTATGCTTATTTCCAGCTCCAAATTTGTACTGTTAGGCTTTGCTTGATTCACAGCTGAAAACACTGAGCTTCAGTGCATTCCTACTGCTTCCTCTGTCTGAGACGAGCTGTTTTAGCTCCCTTCACTTTAAGCCAACTTTCGTCTGACTGACTGCCCCTCATGAACAAAGGATGTGAACAGCAGGTGGGTGGTTGCATCTGTGCTTACAGCCAAAGCTGCACACTTCCCTGAAGCATGAATCATGCTTTTTTTTTTTTCTTTTTTTTTTTAATAAATTCCATCAAAGTGACTCAAATGAAAAAGTAGGGGTGTGCTTGAAATATCTCTGATTGTCCATCATGCATTCTGGGCATTCTTGTGCAAGATAATGAACCCCAAGTTACACCCAAAGTATGTATCTGTGTGTGTACGTGTGTATTCATATCTTTGTGGGGACCAAAAGTTTGATGTTTACTATACTTACGGGGACCAAAATCCTGGTCCCCACAAGTTTGAAGGCATTTTTGAGACTTAAAATGTGGTTTTAGTTTCAGGGTTACAATTGGGTTATGGTTAGGTATAGGGATGATGTGAGTTAGTTCTCTTTCATTAAAGCTTTAGTGCACGGTCCTAGGGGCCAACTGGATCATCTGAACTCTCCCTTAAGTCTCCTGTTTAGCTGTTCTGCTCCTCTCCTCTTTCCCTCGTAGGTCATCTTTGGCGTTCCACTGTAGTCACTCCCATCTGACTAATTGGTCCGTATGCTAAGTTATTGTGAAGCTCTTAAAGTTTTGGGCTATCAGAAAGAGTGGTCTATGGGGGGAAAAAAAAAAAAAAAAAATTCAAAATATATTATATTTGTCACAGTCTGGCAGAAGCAGACTGTAAGAATGTGTAAAGAGGACCCAAAATGCAGACAAACGGAACGTGGAACCAAAACTTGGGTATTAACAAAAAGCGAGCCCTTTAATGAGGCTGGTACAAAAGGTACAAACAAAGGGCAAAGCAAACTGAAGCAAAACTAACATTAACTTAAACTGGGTGAACTAAACAAACAACAAGAAAAACCTGGACATGAAACTTGGAAACATAGCGTGGAGCACATGACGTGAACAACAGACGATCTGACAAAGAATGAACAGAAACACACAGACTAAATACACACAAGGGTGATTAGGGGAAGTGGAAACACATGGGGAAACAGCTGACGCTAACGAAACAAAGGAAGCAAAGCTGACTACACTGATGTAGGACATGGACCTTCAAAATAAAAGAGGAAACATGAGATGCAGACATGACAATACAAACTTGACAACATAAGACATGCAGCATGAAACACATAAGGGGCAAAGGGAGACTAAAACACAGAGGTAGAAGACACAAGGGGAATCTAACAAACAAATGAACTTAGATAACCTAATGAACTTAAACATAAACAATAAAGAGAAAATAAACGAAAACTCAAAGCGCTGGGTCAAAAGACCCAGGATCGTAACAATATTATAACCCAAAAGGTAGACAGATCCCCCTACACCTCTGTGGACGGCATTTAGCCTCCACAGAACAGTGATTTTTTTTTTAAATGTTTTTTTACTTTATTTTGTGCTCTTGAATCAATTGTGAGATCATCCACTTGTTAGTATTTACAACAATCCACACAATTTCATGTTAGTTGTGATTCACACTTTGTTTTCACACTTCTGTAATACACATGCATCATGAGTGCAGGGTGACCTGTCTTACCTGTTCGGTACAATTATTTATAATATTATTCTAATATTCTTACTACAAAATTAATTATAAAAAATAATACAACAATAATAACGCCTTGTTTAATTTTTGGGGGGTGCAATTTAAGTGCAGTTTGTTGGCTTAGCAATACATCCCTGTTCTTCCTCAACTCTCTGCTGCCATCCTAACACCGCCGATCCTCCATAGGTTGACATATGGTGTGACAACCTCCAAGGTCTCTATTGTGTCTTTCCCTCCTCTTTCCTATCCACACCTGTTCATAAAAAAAGAAAAAACAGGGTTTCTTGCAAAAGTGTTGTGTGAATGGTTTGTACTGTAAAGTGCTCTGAGAGCTAATTAAGAGTAGAAAAGATAAGTAAAATACTTCATGGGTTCATGGGGTTCGGTCTATAAGTTAACGTTTTATTAATGCCTGGCTGTATGTTGGGTCTCCCTGAGAGCTACTGCGACAGTCAAACCACAAAGGCAAACCTCATGAATGAAAAAATTGAGTAACAAGTCTTTAACTTCTTCAACAATCAAATTAAACCCAAAACAATCTGAGAAACAATTACGCACTTCTGAATTAATCAAAATGGATAATAAAGTTTTCATAAGCATTTCTCATTTTACTCACTTCAATCAAATGTGAACAGTCTTGTTTGTTCCTGCCATCTGAACCTCAGATGATGTGTTCGTGTGAAGAGGAAGGTGGACTGGTGCAGGCACAAACCAACCTGACATTTTATTCTAATATGTTTCAAGCAGCAAACACCGAGGCTGAAAAATGAAGCCAACACCGAAGTATTAAACATTGCAGTTCTTCTAATGGCCACGTGGGGTTTGCTACAAAAGCGAGTAAATCCCCTACACTCCCATGTTAAAATACCCAAATTTAGAACAGACATAATCTTGTTTACAGACAGGTATAATAAATTGTTTGGTCTTGACATATGAACAGTTTTTTGGTGGGTGAATTTTCTACCAAAGCATTTTGCAAAGGCTTGAAGTTAACATCGATAATTGGTGGAGGTGAGCCTAACTAATTTGAGTCACTGACCTAGATCCCTTGACTGTGTTTGTGCTGTTGGTGTCTTTTGAAACCTTTTTCACTGAATGTCTGACAAAGAAATACGGCTTACTATTCAGATAATCCCAGTTTGCTGCACAAAATAGGCTCATATTTGTATGTTACTTACACAAAGCTACTAAGAAGTGCTATCTGTGCATTGCATCCATATACGTTAATGGATGCAGCATGCTAATGAAGCTAGTTAGTATTAGCACTCCAAGTACAGCAGCAGTCAATACTATAATGTTTAGACTGCTGCAAATGGATAACGTCATGGCAGCAACATGCAGCTGTTTTAAGTCTGTGGCTGATGCTCGGTAACAGATGCTGAAGCAGTAATTTTGTTTTCCTTAATTACCTGCAAATAAGTAATATATGCATATGTAAAAATTATTAAAGCTGAATAGGAAAAGTATGATTAGGACAATTTGCCCTCACTTATTGTTAATAATACACTATTCCATGTTTGGGTTGACTTTAGGCAACTTTAAGTTATTGCTTTTGCACTGAGAGCTTATTAACCTATACTCAATATAAAATCTCCCCCACTTCAGATATTGTTAGGACTCTGTATAGATATGTATGAAATTTGCAGGAGATTGCAGCGCATAGTGGGGCTGAAATGGATGACATTTTGCAGGTAGAGGGGGATTAAATGGGTTTATTTTCCCTAGATCTCATTGAAAACAATGCAGTGGGATCACTGAAATGAGATGTGGACATCTGGACGGACACGTCACAGAAAAGTAGCAGTGGATACCAGCATGTACAGAGAGTCTGTTGGTTTGGGAAAGACTGGAATCCTTTACAAAGTAAATGCTTAGATTTCCTCTTAATTCATTTATCATTACAGAGCACTGATATGTAGCATAGTGTTAGTGGCTGCTGTTTACCTTTCAGAAAAACAATGAATATCACATTTCCTCATGCATTTGCAAAGGTGAAAGAGCCTTTATGCTACAGTTGCTTGTATGCCTCAACCTCTGGGATTACTCTACAAAAAGCTGTAAATATGCAAAGCAGATTAATTAGTTTTCCAAGGTGACCTGTGCAAAGAAAGGGCTCCATGTGTCAATAAATCAGTGATGTACTACCTGAAATGTAATTTGTCTGCAGAAGAATGAATATCTGCACAAGTTTTATTGATATTTGCTCTGGAGTTAACGAGGCTCTGTGCGTGGCTTCATTGGCCAAAAAGTATTTCTGTTTAATCCACAGCCTTAAAAAACCGCAAGGGTTGGAGTTGTTAGAGCATCTTAGTTCTGGTGGCTTTAACCGGAGGGTGTGCGCACTGCACCTCAAAGTCCACAGTTCATTTGAATCCCATCCTAAAGCTCCTGCCAAACCAACAAACTCAGCGTGCTGACTCAAGACGAAGCTTATTAGCTCTAATCCCTGGCAATGCTCTCTGTTTGTATTATCAAACAGGATTAGACTGATACCTGTATGCTGGTTTACCAATATACTGGCTCAACTTTTAACTTTTCAACACTACTAAGTCACATAATCTGCCTGTGATATGAGAAGTCTCTCTTTGACCACACGTCTCGGAAACCTGGAATTGTATTTTGAAATTGCACCTAATTTAATTTTACATTTCAGTTGTAAAGAAACAACAACAGTGGATCTAAAGAAAAGCTGACATAAAGAGTCTCCACACCTCCAAGCAGGGAGACCAGGCATCACACTTTATGTGGGACTGCACAGCGTTTGCATCCCTTGTTACTTGGACCTCATACTGAGACAACGTTCCACGATTTAATTGTCTCTACTTTTGAAATTCAACACTGCAAATCTAAGTCTGGCTTTTATCCAATGGCTAAGAAGAAAGCAGAGAAGGCTCTCGTCACGGGTCAAGTGTAGGTTAACCCATCTCGTCTTTTACTGCCTACACTGTACCCAATGGAAATCTTTACAAGGTCATAAGCTATGCAGACTACAGCGAAATATGATGAAAACTATCTCAAAGAAAACAAAATCCTGCTCCTACAAGAACTGGGAAACTGTTCCGAACTGAGTGAAGCAGTTATTTTTCACACAGTGAGGGAATATGAAGTGATGTGACACAGGACACGTGGGTCCCACAAAATACGTGTGGCTGGAGAATAGATGCTCCAGTCTTGGGACGCGTCTTTGCTGAGCCCCACAGATTAGTGACAATTGAAACATAACAGTTCAGTTCAGGTTTAACTTGTTGTGGTTTGTTTTCCAGAAGGGTTTTTCATGCATTCATTAGAAAATGCTGCCAAAAGCCTGAAAAAAAGTGTTTGATCATATTTGAAGGATAAAACTGTTGTTAAATAAGCTTCTGATTACAAGAAAAAAGCCCAAATTCAAACCTTAAGTTCATTGGGTGTACATATTAATTACAGAATTGGGGAATTACCCCCTTTAGGGGATTCATACACTTCAGCTGGGATACGACTTGTGATTTTAACTACAGGTTTGGCATTGTCCCTTTCTTACCTCAGATTGTGTTTTATCGTTCACCTGAAACTCCATCATCGCTCAAGGTTCTGCTCGGTCTTTTGGTGGCTGTTTCTCTTCATCTTATGTGTTCTTGCCGTATCCTCGACCTGCATCAGCGCCTCAGCACAGTTTTACTACTGCAGCTCATTTCAGCATTGTAAGACCGGGCCACAGATTCTGAGCCAGAAACTTGTCTGGCTCAGAATCAGATCTGACTGAAAGTTGTCTTCAGACTGTTGCTACACCTTAGTAACATTAGACCAGTTAAGAGGATCATGAAGATTTGTGGTCTTAACATCAACTTCAGTGGGACTGCCATATGTCCTTTTGGTCCTCATATCATTAGTAGTAGTGCTACATTTGCAAAAATCTGTTAAATTATGTGCAATAATACGATGAAATTCAAGCCCAGCAAGTAATCAACTGTTAGAGATTAATCCTGATGTATCGAAGGAAACATTTTTACTTTATCCAGCTGTAGCGTTTTAACATAAAGTACATTTAAAACCACTCATGTGCAATGTTGTTTGGCTTCTTACAGGACTTGAGGTTTGGTTGCCTTGCCGGCCACCAGTGTTGGTCAAGTTACTTGAAAAAAGTAGTTAGTTACTAATTACTGATTACTTCTCCAAGAAAGCAATCCTGTTGCTTTACTGATTATTTATTTTCAAAAGTAATTAGTTACTTTATTACTTAGTTGCTTTTCAAAAACATGATACACAACCTGAATACGTAATAAAACAATATTTTTTCTGCATATTCCATCATATAAAACTGAATCAAATGAAAAAGACTTTTTAAAACTTGTTTTATTAGTTTTAATCTTTTAACTTTATGCACATTGCATCAAGCAAAAATTAAATTAAATGCAACAGTTTCTTACTGGAAGAAATGTGTTTAACATTTAAACCTATTTTCTGCATATTCCAGCAGATAAGATAAAATAATGTCAAATAGATGCAAGTAAAACACAGCAGAAAATGAATAAAATCAAAGATTCAGTAGCACCGAGTCAGATTTGAAGTTTAATTTTTCTCTGTAGAAAGAAGTTTCCTTCCCACACAGAATGTACAGCTGACACTGTTTTTGTTACTTTTTACAGAATCCAACTTAAATTACTTTAAGTACGTCCAAGCTTTAAACGCTGCATGGTGGTACTCTCTCCTGCACTCCATATTATTCATTGTTGATCTGCAAACGTCTGTCGCTGCCACGGATGTCGCGTGCTTGTACATCATCGTCATGAGACACTCTCACAAACAAAGTCACGGTTTAATAACACAGTAATGCAGCGTGCTTACAGGAAAGTAACAGTAATCTAAATACTTTTTTTTGCAATAGTAATCCCTTACTTGTTACTAGAAAAAAGTAACAATTCCAGTAACACATTACTTTTAATGCGTTACTGCCCATCTCTGGCGGCCACAAGAAGACCTTCATTGTGCATTAAGATTTTTGATTCTGTGGAACTTTATGGGATGGGAATATCTTTTGGGATATTCCCTAATTTGGAGTTTTGATGAAGTCGGTGAAGAGTGTCGCCTACTATATTTGTCCACTCTGAGTATGAAGGCCATATCATAAAACCAGTGAAATCCCGAAAGAATCCACTCCCATCAGGACAGACATATTTCACCAACAGATAAAGGTCATCTTTGTACTGATTTCCAATTACCCTTCCTTTAACTGACCCAAACCAAGCATTTCTTTAAATTTATCTGCCAATTGTATATTCCTAAAGGTCTAATGTGTATTAGAATTTGTCCAGATCACTTAATGAATCATAATAAATGATTTCAAAGATGGTATAAATGCGGTGAGTCACCCTGTCTTACACAATCTTGCACAGCTACTCTTATTTAAATCGATTCCTTCACTCCATCAAACAGCAGCCATTGCTTTTCTGTCAGATAATATCATTTCAGCATGAAATATCAACAATGGGGGAAAAACAGATGCACAAAACCAGGATTTAGAAAGTTTATTTCTATAGTGTTTCTCACAGGGTTGAAATCGATTCGCAGTAAAACGCAGTGAAAACGTGTTAAAATAGAATAAAATCATAATAGAAACAGTGATATATATATACAATAATCTCCGCAGAAGTCCTGCTTAAACAGGAAAGTTTTCAACTACTTTTAGAAGGACTCCACAGAGTCAGCTAAACGTAGATGAAGTGGCGTATGTTCCAGAGTTTTGGTGCCGCAGACTGAACGGCTCTGTCGCTCCTGGTCTTTAATCTTGTACGAGGAAGAGCTAATAAATTCAGAACCTGCGAACGAAGACTGCAAGCAGCAGAGAGTTTATAAAGCAGCTGAGATAAATAATCTGTCTGTGAAGGGCTCTGTAGGTAATGTTAATTATTTAATCTAGTATTATTTTTTTTATTTTTTACTTTCATTTAAAGTGAACTGGGAGCAGATGTAAAGAGTATAAACCAGGAGTAATGTGGGCTCACTTACTGGAACATGGTGGAGGAACCCTAGGATCCACTGTGGAGGCCCAGCGGAGAAAGAATTTCAGTTTTTATTGTGAGCACCGGCGTTTCTTCGTACAATGAGCTGACCCGTGCTGCTTTGCTTCTAAAGTTCACGGCTCAGCACGCCAACATACGATTCCTGGCTTTGGATTGAAGGAGAAGGGGAAAAAAACCTTAACAAGAATCATTTTTGTAGCGTTCATAAATATTAAAGCTTGATTAAAATTTAGGACCTCCCACTCCTGCTGCTGTCTAACAAATGATTAACCCTAAAACACTGACTCAGTTGAGATGACTCAGTTGCAAAAAGCAGATTTTATTATCAGCTTCTTATTCCTCTCTTTCTGTCAGCAAAAACTCATAGCTCTGAACGAGTAATGAGGATACAGTTGCTGTGTGTAACTGTGCTTTCTTTGGGCACGAACATGTGGATCCTATGAAGCTGCAGGGAACAGAACCTCAGCTCCTCTTAATGTTTGGTCCACCCAGGAATGACCAACATTAACCTGAGTGTCACACAGACAGGTGAGAAAAGCTTCCTCGTGCCTCTGGCAGATTCAAGCACATGAAATCACAGAAAACAACCAATGATCAAGAACAATTCACTTGATTAACATTATTATGTATGAAACTACCAATCAGATTTATTTATCTGTAAACTGAAGGTCCCAGGAATGCTACTCTGGATCGTTACAGTTAGCCTGTGGCAACGTGATGCTAGAAAAGCAAGCAAAACGTATGGTGTCCAGATCAGCTATTTAGCTCAGACATTTCTCAAACGTAGGGATCAGACGTCCACACTAAAACTTTATTCTGCAGTGCTTAGTATCAAACACATTACAAGGCCAGCTCTCCATCATTTGTATGTTTCTGTGTATAAAACCCAATGCTAGCTCAATACAGCAAGAAGGAAAAGAGCCACACGCCGTGGCTACGATCAGGTTACAGGTTAATTAATGTTAGCATGTTGAATTCTCAGGGTGGCAGACCACTAAGTTAGGAACTGTGAAACAGAAAACAATATTATACTGTAGCATATTAGTGCAGTCATCCAAACACATCAGGGCTGCACATCCTTGTAGCTTTATCAGCTAATCTTTTGATCCTTTTACATCCTCCAACCTTTTGGCTTGTGCACAAATCTTTATGTTCAAAAACACGTTCAAATGAGACACAGTTCTTTAACTTTTGTCTAAAATGATATATTAACTCAATCTCACATCACATCTAGTCTGCAGGCCTGCAGGTGGAAAATGACCTCAGATGACTGATCAAATGAATGAGATAAAGCCCATCTAACTGGGCCGCTTAAGAGAATTAGGCACGTCATGATCACAAGCACTACATGGAACGGGCAATTAATTCCTCATATGTCAGTGCAAAGTAAAAGAACAAACTAAGTTAATTAGTAAAACATTGAATTAACTGATCAATTAACAGCTCGTACTTTCACTAAAAGTTAATGACACAGCAAGCCCAAAGTCCACTTCTAAGCCACATGGCAGCGCTGCCCTCTGCTGGATCATGCTGCTCATTGCAAGTATAGACGAGCTTCATGTATCAGCGCCACATGATGGTGCATTTTAAAGAGAGGACAGCAGTAATCTAATGAAACCAGGGAGGAGGTGCAGCCTTTGCTAAGTAGAAGCAGCAGCCCTGAAGAGCAGTCTTCGTAGCTGAGGAGCGTGATTGTGTTAATGTGTGAGCTCGTGTTCAGATCGATGGCCACATAGTAGCACTTGTCTTTCCAAAAGAGTGCACGAAGCGAAGCAGACACAAATGTAATATCAGGCCGGTTTAATGGAAGCAGCAGCATCAGATTGCAGCGACACCCCTCTGACGCTGTGATCCCCTACACACCCGAGGTGCGAAATCTTAGAGGCTCAATAAGAAGATGACAAAGGAAAATCCCAAAATTGACCAAATTTCTAAACGATTTCCTTTATTTTCACGGGGTTAATTTTACTACACAGATCTCATGACCAGTGAACAACTTGCAGATAATTGCTCCAGGGTACTTTGAGATCAATACTGTACCAACATAACCGTCAGTATTGGAAAGCTTGCTGCATCAATCTGCCTATAACAGAGAGCCATTTCCTGCCCCTGCTCTTCTTTGTGTGGAAAGAGTTCAGGCTAGTAAGGCAGATATTTTCCTCTCATTGTCCTGTCCTGGAAAATTTGAGGCTTTTTTTCTGCAAAAAAAAAGGCTTTACTGGAGCTGTTTATTGAAGTTTTTGTGAAATCATTTTAGAGCCCAATGGAGCCGTGAGTCTGAGTGGTTTGGGGAGAGTCTATGGATATCCTCTGGGGAAAGAAAGCCAAGCACCTCGCCCTGCATGTAATATCAGGACAAACCGCCTGCGATGGTAGAAGATGGTAAGGGGATGGTGGTCACAGGGTTCTCTTGAGTAGGTGGAGATAACGTAGGAGGGTGGGTAGATGTTTCCTAAATCTGTATGGCTGTATTTTACTGGGTTCTCTGGTCAGACGGTGGGCAGAGATTTTGTCGGCTTCTCCTTCAGGTTTTCAAAGGATTTGTGATTTTTCACTGTAACTTATTGTCAGTTCTTCAAAAATACAGACTAAGAGACTTGATCCAGAATTTGAAGGTAGGTGTTTGTTGACTTGTTTACTCCTTTCCTGGGTGTGGACTCATTTCCAGTGGGCAAAGAAGCTGTTTGTATTTTCTTTAAAATTTCTGATTGCAACATAAACTTCCTCGTTGTACTTTTGTGGATTTGTTGTGACACACAAAGTGTTTTGCTTATTGCAGTATCTTGTAAATGTTCTACAATATCGTTAGTAACTTTCGTGTATAGGAAAAAGACACATCCTCCCTTCCAGATTGATTTTTATTCCACATTGCTTCCATACAGTCAGCCAGGAAGTCATGCCAGGGAGCCCAGAGAACATCCCCCTGGGGGAGTGCACGCTGTCCCAGTCCAGGGACCAGCTCACGCCCCCGAGCCGCACGGAGAGCACTGTGTTCAGCCTGTCCCGCACTGAGTCTGTTTGGACTACGGAGAATTCCCCCAAGAAGTCTGAAGTCTTTTGGTTCCCCATCCACCTCATGTCTACCGGGGGCAGCTTCCTGGCATGTGGCATCATCATCAGCGGCCTTTACTTCGCTGGCCACTGCCGGAAAGTCACCAACATCCTGGGACCAGCCCTGCTGTCCATTGGATTGATGGTTTTTGTGGTGGGCGTGGTCCTGATTCCTATTACCAAAGAGAACAGGAAGCGGTCGAAAATGAAGAAGCCCCTGAGTTATTACAGGCCTCCGGTGTTTAACCTGTGATGGCTCGGGCGGTGATGTTTTTCAGCACAACTTTATGTTTGGACATAATTTCAGGAGAAACTTGAAGAGCACTCTGAACTGAGGTTCATATTTTCAGCTCTGTGGAAAATGATTATTAGAAGACTGTTTGACAACAATTATGTTTATCTCTCTGTGGATTGACGACACTATCGCAGTCTCAAGTGTGCATGATGTCATTTCATTAATAACCGCGGCTGTCGAAAACAGGATGAGCGCGCATGGACAGGAATGTGCTGCAGAAAATGCAATTATTTACACCTGCACAAACAATTTAGCAAGAAGATACACGGCAGTAAAGTGTCCTTATGAATATTTGCAAAGAATAAAATAAAAAATTATGCAAAGACTGACCGTGTCAGTCAAAGTCACGACATCTTCTAATTGTCACTTTGTGTTTTACTGCGTCCAGCTGCATGTGGCTGTGAGTGTTTGTTCAAAGGAACCACAAGGACGGATGCTTTGAATCTAAATGTATTCATCCTTGAATTATGTAAAGAGTGACGATTTGACTGGTGTGACCTGAAAGCACATTTACATAAGATTTCAATATTAGGTAGCAGCCAATTTAAAGTAACCCCTTCACAGCCAGATTCCACTGTAATGTGCATTAAATATTAATTCCTTCTATCCACTGAAAATGCACTCTTTGGGCTAGCAGTGCAGATCATATTTAAAGTAATAGTAATCAATATTTGTATATTTGAAAAGAATCGTATGACTGCAACAGAAAGGCCTCACTCTTTGTAATGAATGAACAACGATTATCACCAAACTCCACGGTTCCCCTCAGCTCCGAGAAGCATTTTAGCCTCTTTAACTCCTTTGTTTGGTTTACTGTGTTGGTTCACCGACTAAGCTCTCATTTGTGATGACGGCAGGCAGCTTCCGAGGAAAAAGCTCCAAAGACCTATGTGAACCCTTCCAGTGCAGCATTATTCACCACAAAGAGTCAGACACAAGCTGAGCGAACACAATAAAGTGTTTTGCAGCCATGAGGCAAGTTTCTAATGAGAGCAAAGCCAGAGGTAATGGAAGAGGAAATACTAGATAGAGACACGTCTACAAATATCTGGTAACTCACTCAAATTTGTTCAGAATTAAAGTATTTAATTTATATGTATCATTATATTAAATTCTAATGCCTTTTCAGCTTAAATATTTTTATTTAATATAACAACCACAGCAGATCTCAGACAATCAAAAGGTGAAAATGTTAGAGAAACTCTGAATGTTTAGTAAGCAAAGACATTTAATTTAGCACTCTTTGCTTTATTTAATCGGGAATATTTCTATTTATGATACTGATACTCTGTCTGTTGGATTTGTGACAATGCAATATCTGTAATTATTGATCCAATGTTTTCATGTGTCAATCTGCCGCCCCCAGGTGGCTAATAAATAAGTGAATTAATCTTTAAGCAATTATTTATACATTTTGTCATACAGGTTGCTAGGTAACACACAAAACCCATAAATAACATATAAAAATAAGTGTTAAACTAAAGTTCGTGGTCTTCACATTTGTTTACCTTGGATATAACAACACATACCTTTTGGTTTTAGACAACAAAATAGCTTTTTGAATATTTCAATCTTTTATAGAAACAAACGGATTATTCACAGGCCAGTAGGATGCACTCATAATATCAGAAGCACCGTATATGCAAACAGCAGTCTTTTAAATTAGTGCTGTTATAACTTGAACTTTAGTATGTTTAATATTTTTAAGTTATCACTACTTTTGACCTTTGTGTTGAGGAGTTGTTGATCCTGTATTTTTTAAATATAATGCAGAAGACTCCTGCAAGTTAAGTGCAAAGAGTCAAATCAAATGTAATAGTTTAACTGAAAATCAAAGGTGATAGTGTTTTAATCATTATTTCAGTTGTCTGTGAAGATTCTCAGTCATCCAGGTCATCGTAGTCTAAAGAGCTTGGAAAGAAAAGCGTCTGGACTTCTTTAAGTTGCTTGAAGACGTTTCACCTCTCATCCGAGAAGCTTCTTCAGTTCTAGGGTCAAATGGTGGAGAGTCCCAGCCCTGTAGGAGTAACCCACAATTATTTCAGTTATGGTGATTTTACATTTTGATTTTTGTGAATATACGGTTTCAGATTTTTTTATGTGGCCGAGCACAATTTGAAGGTTTAGCCATCATTACTCAGTTACGACTACGACTGAGACTCCAGTCATGATACATTGCTCTGTCAGTGTTCATGTAACTGTGCAGTGTTTGGGGCGCAGCAAGTTCTACTACTCAAGTTCTGATCACAACACTGCTTAACTTTAACTTTCCCTGTTTGGAGGTTTAGAAGTGTTAGTCTAGTAAAAATGATTACATCGAACAAGTATGTGCACATACACCTCACCTATCGCAATGTGAGGGAAAAGTACAAATAACTTAATAAAATAACTTTAATAAAATAAAAGTCAACTTGAAATCCCTTTAAAATTTGAAATTAAAGAAGGACATGGTAAACCTTTCGCACTCTAAAATCAAACTAACTGAAAATTAAAATGTTTGGGGAGTTAACAAAACCATGAATGGAAAAACACCTGAAGAAGTTCTAACCCAACATCAGCACAACAAATAAATACACCTGCTTCTTCCTGATATTCACAACATACACGATGCATACATCTGTATAATTTGACAGCCAAATATTATGCTAAGGAGTCTTGTGAGTCCTGCATTATTTGCATTGCACAAACCAGCCTGCGAGATCCTGGACACAAACTACAATTTTGTATCCTTTATTGACATTAAATATCAAAAACGAAACCTGCCTACTGTATCTGTTCTCCTCTTCTCTGCTTCCTCTATCCCCTCACCACCCCTCACCACGTGGCAGATGTCTGCTCCACCTGGCTGAGCGCTTCCTCATAAGGGGAACTCCTGGTCTTTCTAATATTTCACAGTGCGCCTACAGTGAAAAGTGCCCTGAAATGACTGTTGTTGTGAACTGGAGAATTCAGGATATTTAAATTTTCAATGTGAAAAACGAGCAAAAAGGAAGTGCGCATACGTGTGTGTTTGTTTTGTGTGTACACTGAATGCACCTGCGTGAACACCTTGTTTATTTCTACTTTAAGGCGGGGCGTCTCTCTCCACAGGTGCGCAGCCTCAGCTCAGGTATAAAGGATGAAGCAGCTTGCCGTTATACAAGCTTGAAGCGGCTGTGATCTGTCTAGAATGGATGCGATCAAGTGCATCGGAAACTGCTTTTTTATGTTTCTCGTCGCCGTCGCGTTTGACGTGATCGGCATGATTATGATTTTCATCGGGATCTTCGCCAACTTGCGCATCAACGGACTCTTTTATGGCGACTTCTTGATCTACAGCGGCTCCTTGATTATTTTCATCAGCCTGGCCTGCTGGCTCATGTGGTACGTGGGCAACGTCCAGGTGTCAGTGGATGACGGTTATAAGAAGAGGAACAGCATCGTGCAGCTGGCCAGGAAACTATCCGAGAGGTTAACCATGAAGCTGAAAGGAGGGGAGGAAAGCATTAAGTGCGTGGAGGATGAGGAGAGCAGCCATGGGGGATCCTCTCCACACAAAGCCAGCAGGGTGACGTGGGGCAGATCCACCGCCTACTGCAATGAAGGCTATGATACCTCATCGGACATCCCTGACGTGGAGAGCAAAATGGCCAACAATGACACGACCTGATGTCATGATGAGTACCTGTGCATCTTGCCGCTTTATTGTGCCTCTTTCTGGAGCCTTCTGTACAGTATGTAGAGAAAGAGGGACGATGCTACTGCAAGTTATGTTTTCCAGGCTTCTCAGTCAAACCTAGATGGGCATTATGTCTGGACCTGCTCTGTCAAACATGTTTAAATAGGCTGTAAATCAAAATGTTAGAAATACTGAGGCGCAAGGCCCAGCACGCACCCCGCCCTTTATACTCTGTTCTTTCTCACTGAGCGTATGCTTTACTTTCTGGTCTGTAATTTCATATTAATGACTTTGTACATTTCCTAGAAAGAATTCACCACCATTTGCAGGGAAATAAGAAAGAGAGTTCACTCGAGGCATTCTCAGCAAATCAATTCAAAATGAATTGTGAGTCCTTTTCAGTCGGAGCACAGCGGGGCACTTTAACTTGAAAATGTGTTAAAGCAGAACTTTCTTTGTTCTTTCCAGAAAACTTTTAAAAGGAATGATTAGAAACTGTGGATCTATATAAGATAAAACACGACCTGTTGTGCTGTAGCTGCTTCAGGCCCCAGAACCTCACTGGTCCCGGACTCTTTAGATTCTGCCAGCTAATAGTTTGCACTAACTTTTTGTTTGAATCACCTACATTATAGTCTAATATTGTGGCCCCCTCTCCCATTTTGTTGAGGCTTTTATCTATTAGAGCTTATTTTCTGCTTGTGTTGCAAATTTAATATATAAAATGTGCAATAAAAAGGAAAGAATTTGGGAAAACAGTGAGGACATCAGGGGCCCTGAGCAGACTGACAGCCTTGCAGCTAGAAATACAATTCTGGATACTCTATGTTTATTTATTTATTTTTGCTTGTATAAAAAATGAACATATATTAACATTCATTTTAACAATTGTTACATATTTAGAGTCTACGAAAATCACACTTTATTTTATTTGTATTTTTTCTGTACCTGATTGTAGATTTAAAATAAGCTGGATAAGCAGAGAATGCACAGATATACCTCTGAGTCACAGCTACAATTACAAGGTGAAACGACTGATTATTGATAGCCCTCCATTACTTCATTTCTTCCCCTTTTAGCTGCTAAGTAGACACAGTAAAGATAGGTCGTGTTTGCTGTTTGCTTTGCTGTCAGTGCAAAACAAACACTGGTCAGACTGGTTTGACTCAGCAGAGTGGTGATGGCAAAACAAAGCTAGACAAGGCTTAACTTTACTTTATAGCATTCTCCATACGCAGATATGATATAATTTGTTTGGGACAGTACATTTCTGATAGTACATTTATATTTATAGATATGTTTGGGAGCAGCAGCCTCTGTTTGTCCACTGACGGCACACCTTATGCAAACGCGGCCTCTGCAGGGTTCAGTTGATCAAGCACTGAAATGGCTTCTGACAAACAGAGTCAGTGTGACTGACAGCTGTGCTCGCTTTAATCAAAGCCACGGCGTTACAGTAAATAAAGCTGAATCCGTCTCCGCTGTGCACGCTTCCTCTAACAGTAGGCAGGACAGCGAGTCAAAGCCGGAGACAAAAAGACAAATAGTGGCAGCATGACTGGTCAAACAAGGTACTCACAGAGAAGTTTCCATTACGTGCATTTCCTCTTTGTGGCTGCACTTTATAATACGTGTCACTACTGTCGAGCTGCATGAACCGTGAAATATCAAATAGTTGGAAATGCTTTAATGCAGTGTATCCACCCTGCAGAGCTGCTCCCAAGGCAAATACAAAAGGTAACTAGAGTATATCTCCAGGGATAAATCTCCAGTCAGTGAGACTGAAGCGACGAGGAGGCTCTGAGCGATCTGATAAAAGATGCGACGCCTCGAATCGCTTTGGTTTCATTAGCTGAACAGAAAGATCCGGGGTCCCTGAATAATTACGGCAAGCTTATCACCGTGTAAACACAAGCTCGGTGGCAGCTGATTATGAAATATATGTGCATAAATCTGTCACACTGGTTTGAGACAATGGGTAGAGGTGTCTCAGTAATGACACGTGGAAGGTGCAAAACAAGTCAGCCCTTCAGAGGAATGAAGGCGTGCTGTGGGGTTTTAAAGATCTGTTAATGAGCAAAACCCGTTGTTTTGGTTTTTAGACCAGTTTTGCCACAAAGCTCTGCTATGAAAGAAATGTAGAGGTGTGCTGGATAAAAAAAAAAGAATGTTCCCCAAGACAGGAAGCACAGACTGTTTAGTCTCGTCAGGCCTTCAGACGACATCCATCTGCCCGTCTCATCCGGCCCGGCTATGGAGCAGAATAAGTGCAGCAGCACATTCCTGGCGCTGGCTTTGATTTTAGACATCGTCGGCCTGATCCTCTTCTTCATCGGGATCTTCGCTCCGTTGAGCTTCTGGGACTTTTTTGTGATATCTGGACCTTTGCTGATCTTCCTGAGTCTGATCTTCTGGATATTCTGGTACATGGGGGACCTGACTGTGTCTGAGGAGGAGCTCAACTTACCCAAACATGACATCCTGTAACTACAGTATGAGTGAAACTGGACTGAGTCATGTCTGGGCGAGCTTCTGATCACTTTCCAACTGATTGCACGAGCAGGTCAAACTGAGCTGACTCTGTGGTTCTCTGGAACTCACTGAGGTTTTGTGCTTTACATCCAAATCCGGCAAAGACCAGGAGCACATCTGACTACTCCCAGGAGAGAAAGAAAACTCCACCATTTGTCTTCAGGCTAAAAACACATTTTCGGCACACTGGACAGCAGCGATCCCCACACTTTGATGGAAATATATTTGACAGCACTTTCATGCGTTTGAAAACTTGTGCCAAGTTGATGCATTGTGCCTTATTTATGTCACTGTTATATCTGTCTATATATTGTGAGTTTATATTTATATTTCAACATGACTTTGCACATCCATGTAAGCCTTTGAAACTAGTAACTAAATATGCTCTGAGATGACTGACGTGTGATCTTTGTGAGGCAGCTCCTCAAACTGGCCAAACTGGCACTGTGGGTTTTGGGTTGGGGTTATTTTTAGTTAGATCCACCCAGTGTAAACGCTCTCGCACAAAGAAATGTAAGTAGAGAGGTCAGAAATGTGTTCCCTCGCGAAACAACGGCACACCAGTAACTCATTTAAAGTACTTTACCTTAAAAAGAAGAAAAAAAAGCAGAACCTGAACGCTGGATTCAGTTTACGCACCGCAACAGTCACTAAAGGGAGTGAAACTAATACTCTTTCTCCACACCCAATTCTTCCCAGCCTTAATCAGCACTCAAGGCACCATTAGCTCCCTCAGACATGCGAAGTGTTATTAATGTGTCCATTTGGTTCCTGCCCCTGAGAGAGGAAATGGAGAAGAGGTGTAATGGGTCTCTCTCTCTTTGGAAAGAGATGGAAACCCCTCCTGCTCAGCTGCTCCTCTCCCCCGGGGACACCACCTTCTCTATTATGCTAAAATCCCAAAGTTGCCTACATGGTATATGTTGTTGCAATCTTAAACACAGCCACACGTAACACAATCAATACTAGCACTTCCCATGTGACACGCTGTTTATGAGGGGGTAGAACGAGGCCATGAGACTCAAATTTCAATCCTGGGTGGTTAGCACAATATGGTAAGATAAGATAAGATAAGATAAGATAAGATGACCTTTATTAGTCCCACAGGTGGGAAATTTGTTTTGTTACAGCAAAAGTGCAAAGTTATGTAGCAGAAATTAGAAAACACTGGAATGCAATAAAATACAATAAAATAAAATAAAATGCTATATACAATAGAATAAAATAGAAATACAAATACTATATACAACTGATGGTGAAGCATACACCGCGTCAGAGAAGCGCCTGTGGTTTTAAAGAGCTTTGTCCAATATTTTCTAGCCATTAGTGGACGCTACTCTTCCCGGATTGTAGCGAAAACTGGGCTGAGTGTCACTACGGAAAGTATGACAAGCATAAAGATCAGGAAGGAATAAATTTGTCTTCCGTATTTTTACCGTGGTTTCTGCTAGGCGTCAATAAATCATTTTGAGTCCATAAATCATGAATCGTAACCTAATGTTTGAGAACTATCAATTACTGAAAATCTCTATTGTGTATTAATGTATTATCAGATAAACATCAGCCCATTAGGAAGCTTATTTTGATAAGCTGCACTCTTTGAATGTTGTTATTAAAAAGCAGATGAATGTCTGTGTTGGCAGTAGGCAGATAAATCTTTCTTTTGGCAGGTGATGAAGTGATCATAATGTGTTTATTATTTCTACTTCTCCAGCCTAAAAGCTTAAAATGGCTGTTGGCTTCATGATGTCATCGTTTCAGCACCAGGGAAGGTGTACGTCTCCCCCCAGTGGTCAGTAAGGTTTATGTTCCTGGCTGCTGTGAGAATATTGTTGACAAAACAGGAAAAAGAAGAAGAAGAAATGAAACCACCTGACCTCATTTCTGGAGAGAAAGTGACCCTGTATTTATTTTGATTCCAATTACATCTGAGTGCAGTGGATTGGAGGAATTGGCCAAACTATTGGTGAAATACAGCCTATAAATAAAACTTTTTGAGTTATTACACTTAAACAGTGGAAATTTAAGTTAACTATACTGTTAAATTACAGCTGATTATGTTTTTAATCAACATATAGTAAAATAAAAAATAATTTTTTCTTGTGACAGCGTCATTACATTTTTACAAAATCATGTCAGCAAAAACATTTTATAAAATTAATTTTACATCTGATTTTACTGTTAGGTAGCTAGCTCTGGGTTGAAGCCCATTTTTACTTTACTTGCTGGATTGCTTTGATTCTTCGTGGCATAGATTCAACCACCATCACACTGTTGCTGCAGATTTCTCAGCTGCACATGTCTGATGTGAATCTCCTGTTCCATCACATCCCTACGCTGCTCTGTTTCATCGAGATCTCGTGAACATGGAGGCTGTTTGAGTACAGTGAACTCATCGTCATGTTCAAGAAACCAGTTTGACTTAAGCTTTGTGATCTGGTGTGTTATCCTGCTGGAAGGAGCCATCAGGGTCCAGCATGGTTATGAAGTAAATAAAGGGGCCCGAGATGTACCATGAAAATATCCCCCACACATCACAACAACAACCACCTGAACAAATGACACAAGGCAGAATGGATCTATGCTGTCATGCTGTTTACACCAAATTATGAACTTACTATTTAAGTGTCACAGCTGAAATTGGGATTCACATTTTCCAGTATGCTTTTCTGTAAACTTTGGTGGTAACTAGTGGTTATTTCAGTTGCTGTTGAGCTTCATATCAGCTCAAAGCAGACATTTTCCTCAGACCTCTGGCATCAGCAAGGCATTTTTTCTCAAAGAGCTGCCACTCATGGGATATTTCCACAAACCATTAAATGCTCAACAGTTTCTAAAATACTCAGACCAGTCTGTCTGACACCAAAAACCATGCCACGCCCTAACAAAGTGGCAGGTGCGCTTGTATGACGTGTACACTGGAATAAACCAACAGGTGAGCCTTTATTTACTTTTGAGGTTTATTCAAAAAGGTTGCTTTTCTTTGTTTTGGACATTTAAAATCAAAAAGGAATTGACCCTGAGTAACTTTCAGTCAAGGCAAATGCATTACCCTTCCAAGTGTACAAAAGCATAGTATTTTATGTGGATATCAATCTCCAACCTGTTGGAAATAACCAGTGAGAACCTCTAAAGTATATGTTTTCAACAAACCTCCTGTTCCTGTTTAAATATATTTATATCTATCCTGTACATTTTAGAATTTCATCAAAGCTGTTTAGATGTTTCCAGAAGTCTCAGTGTTTAAAACCAAATTAAAGCCATCCTTGTTTACTCTTTCAACTGTCTAGTTCCTGCATGGTCTAAATGGCCCTTTTTATTTATTTATTTTATCTTTTTTATGTTCACTTAATCTTTACTATTGCTTCATTTTATTTCTACTCCTTTTACCTGTTTTAACCAAGCAGCAACAAAAAAACTGCAGTTCCTCTTTTGGCCACGTGAGGCTGCTATAGTAGAGAGTCAGACCCCTCAGACTTCCATGTTAAAATGCCCAACTTTACAGCACAAGCAAATATGTTTACAGAATGATACAAAATACCTCTCCTTTATGGATAGGTTGCTCTTGATAAACACTTGTAAGGAAGATTATTTGTTATAACTCAAATGTGGATGATGAAGCTAAGCCTTGATGGTATTTTCCATAAATCTGTTACAGGTCACAATGACTACATCCCTGTCAGTTTTTACTTGGCCATTGTATCTCCAGCTGTTTCTCTCCATGTCCAAACCAGAGAATAATCAAAGTTTTATATTTCTTTAAAATCTTCATGAAGTTAGCCACCTGGCCACATGTAGCTGGTGCATCGTAATGTAAGGATGTTTGCACAACTGCAGAGTTCGGATGTACGTATGTGTGAGTTTGGGATAAAAACACATCTTGTAGCCATGTGCACTTTGTAATGTTGGATACGGTAAGGTACTATAGATGTGTAAAGATCTGTACAGTGTAGCTGTGAAATTAACAGAAATTCTCAGTTTTCTCCAATAGTCCAGAAGACAACACCTTCTTCCTGTTTTTACTTTTGTTGCTTCTGTCCCAGACACATCTGGCCAATCAGCAGACTGAATACTCAAATGTGGTCTGTGGTGATGCATGTCGGTTCACTTGGAGTTCAATTTGATTTTTCTCTGTGTGAAAACAAACCACACCACAGGGAAAAGCTATAAGTTTTAAAACAATCATCAACTGATGTGGACCAGAGTAAACAAACTATAGGTGTGAAAACACCCAAAGACTCAGTCACAAAAAACAGGAAGGCATGTAAACATCTACACAGGCCCTCTCACTCACAGTCCAGTGATCAAAATTATGTTAAACAGACCCTTGCGTACTCACAGACGTGGAAAGTATAAGCGGTGTGACAGGTGTCCCCATGCTTGGCCCACTGACAGTCTGAAAGATGGATGTAGCCACTTGGATGTCACCCACTGGTTTGTGAAGGAACCCTGTTGCTGAGCACTTTTGCTGTTGCTGTGTTTGTGTTTTTGAAACTGGAAGTGAGGCGTGGCGGCTGGATCTGATTCTGACTGTCTCACGGCAGTCACAGACTGCCGTGAGACTGTTTAACATAACACTGCTACTGACTTTCTTCTACAGTTTTCTTTGTGAAAGACAGCGGGCCAGGTTGACATTGTCTGGGGGCCGCTGCAGGACTTATTTTACGTAGCACTGGTGGCTGCAACTTTAGTGCTGCGACTCATACTGGTTTCAGTGTTGCTTTAGTGTTTTTTTCATTGATATATAACAAATCTATCAAACCTCATAAAGGGGTTAGAAGAGGGATTGTGGATGTATTGGGAAAATTATGATGAGCATCCAGGCAGGAGGAAAAGATCACAGAGGAGATTCGTGAAGGAGAGGGCTGATGTGACGGAGGAGGATGGTGTGAATAGGGTGAGATGGAGGCAGATGATTTTGTCTCAAGGAACCCCCAAAGTGAACAACCCAAAGTTTACTTTAGGGTCTTGATGTTCTGTGATATGCCATCCGGGACTAAAGGCTATATTATCAACTCCACAAAATAAAACTGAATCTTTATTACTGCATAAACGTGGAATTCCAAGCTTTTTCTCCTTTGTTCTTGATCATCTGTTTGCTTAAACTGCTGAAGATTCAAGCATTTTCCTTTTGTTAAGCTTTCCAAACACTCTGACCAACTGTGTATTCAAACCATTGATATGTTAACTAACCTTGGCTTTACCTCGTGGATGCACCCACAGGCTGTTAACACCTGATTATCACTTCGCACCTGATCAGATGTCATATTGTCTGACAGAGGCATTTACTAGTCTCGTGCGCGCCTGTGCCCGCCACTGTTTACAAACAAGTGGCATGCAGATAGAGGGGTCATTCACCTGCAGACTGGGGCCTGCAGACCGTTACAGCGCGGGGCTACAAAGCTGCAGCAAACCAAATGAGGTCTGCCCGTGTGTGATGGCCGCCAGATGTTTGTACTGATTACAGAGCGTAACGATAATCATTTAAAAATATATCTAACCTCATATTACAAAGTAACAAGATGCTGCAAAGGAAGCGTTGCGCAAAACCAGGCGTGGATTCTGTAGTGGAGGAGGAAGAGAAACGGCGCATGGTGGCTTTGCGCTGATAGCTCTCGCAGACCGTGCCGAGCTAAATCCTGCAAACTCCCTCAATATAAGCGTTAGATTCTCGCCCTGGATCCTCGATTAATCGATTACATCGACGCACACTCGCAGATTATAGATCATCCGTAGAGGGGGTGATTGCTGCGACTGATTGCACGTGTAGACCCATCGATCCGTTCCTTTGCTCGTTTTTCGTCCCCCCGCAGCTTGCAGGTCTCCACCCAGCCATATGGGCCCCTCAACCGACCTTGAATCTGTCCTCGGATTAAATCTCGCGTGTGATTGGTCGGAGACGCGGAACCGCACCAGCTTCCCTGCTCGTGATTGGCTGTTAGCGCTGTCAGTAAAGCCATATCCTCCCCTTGCTCGGTTTGGTAGCTAGCCTTTCTCTCGGCGGTGGGTCGGAGCCGCTGTCCCTGGCCTCGCATGTTCCCCTTTAGATTCCTGTTTTGAATTTGATGCCCCTCTTGTAGTTTTGCTTTATTTACACGCGCCTCTGAAGGACCACAGTCGGGCGTCCGTACTCCGGTGCTTTAGTTGTCCCCCGGTATTTTTGGCGTTTAGAGACTTTAACCCGAACATGGCTGTGGTGAGCGGATCGTCTGGGCCGGTTGCCCGGCTCGAGGGCCGTGAATTCGAATACATGATGAAAAAGCGCTCTGTGACCATCGGCCGGAACTCGTCGCAGGGCTCCGTGGACGTGAGCATGGGCCACTCCAGCTTCATCTCGCGGAGGCATCTGGAGATATTCACCGACGACGGCACCGGAGATTTTTACCTGAAATGTCTGGGTAAAAACGGGGTGTTTGTAGACGGAGTGTTCCTCAGACGGGGCGCCCCTCCTCTGCAGCTACCACGAATGTAAGTTACCCCTCTCGGTGAACATGTGGGCTCCCATCTCCAGCAGCCAGGCGGCTAAAGTTAACAACATTGGGTTTATGTAGGCTAGCAGTGGAGTCGACAGCACCACGTGTTTTAGCATGTTAGCAAGAACCCCGCATCCTGTTCCCAATGCGATTTTTCTTTGTTGACATTCTTGTTAGCAGCAGTGTTATTTAGCCGCCTGCCTAACTGCCACATTTCAGCCACAGTTAGCTAGTTAACCTAGTTAGCTAAAAATAATCAACTTAACTCGTAGCTACGGGGACGCTGTTGTTGACATTGAATGGCAGTGTGTTTTTTTTCTCTCTTTCTGTCACGTGGACACCCTTAAGCGAGAAATGCATTCTCGTGATACTGTAAACATCCGTCATTTCGGCCATGTCAACATGTTAGTTAGCGGTTAGCTGTAGCCTCCCTCCCTGTACTTGTGAATGGAGCTTCTGTTCGACCCCTAAACGTAAACAAACCTGGCGTCCCCGCCCTGTCTGCTCACAGCAGCTCAACCTGCAGGACCTTTGACCTCTATCCGCACGTATCGAGGTCATGACAGCTGTGGGTGCCATCCAACTGTTAAACACGAAATTCACGTCTTTTCTGACATACGTTGATGTCCTGAGAGGCTGGTTTCCGAGTTGCAGGTTGTAGCCTGCTCTTCTCGCCATTGTTTAACTGTTAGGCTTGATGACGTTGTTTTCTTGTGAAATACTCTATCTGCCAGACCGAGGACAGGTCTGATTGGTACTTCAGTTCGGTTTCTTTGTTCGAGTAAATCCCTGTATGAATGTAGCCCATGTTGTTTATACAGACACAGTTACAGGTAATATTTTTTAAGGCATGAATATTTTGGGTACTGATTTGGCATTTTCAGAACTAGTACGAATTATTAGTAATTATGGAAACTGATAACTGGTATAAAGAACCAATACACATTTCCAGTTTAACCACCATAAAAAAAAAACTTGATATAAAAATAATATAGCAAGCTTAAAAATAATATTGCCTACAGTCTACTAATATAGAAATGGTAGGATAGGCTAGCCTCTTAATCATAGGTGTAGCTTAGCCTTCACCAAATGTTACTGCAGGAAAGTTCATTATTCTGGATTTTAGTGTAATGGGGAAGCTGTTCACCAATAAAAGGGGCATGGTTGTGGAGCTGCATGGTCACATTGTGATGTTTATTGCAACTTCATTGATAACCGCTACCTTACCTTTGAGCACAGCTCGGCGGAATGTGCTACTCTGGGCTCCGGGCTTTTTACCCGTGACATGTACTCATTCTGACAGATTTGTAGGAGCTACACTGCTGACCAGCCCAGAGCGGGGACAACGGTGTTTTGTTTTTTTGTTTGTTTTTTTTCCCCTTTCTTTCTTTTTTTTTTTTTTAAATGCCAAATATTGAAATATATATGCCAAAAACCATCCCTGGCCAGGAAATAGCCAGACCAGTAAATCAACGTTTTAAGTGCTCAGTTATGTTTTTTTTTTTTTTTTTTTTTTTTTTTAAAGTCATTTATTGTTTCATTTAATTAGCCAGTTCCCAAAATGTGGTAGTTTTAACGATTATTCCTTCATTTGTACCAAATCGGTTTTCATAATGGTGTCAATCTCTATTTTGTCATGTGATTATTTACTTTATTTACATTTTTTTCTCCTTATGAATGAAATCTAAAATATATATGGATTTTAGAAATGAAGTATTTGAAGACATCACCACAAAACGTTTCTGATCTGTGAAGAGACCCGACAATAAAATAAGCAACACTGAATTACTATCAGAAACTCACCTTCAACATAAATATTTGTTGCTGGACTCCCTTTTTAAAATTTCTATACAAATAATATATGTAAATCTCTGAAACTATTTGGTAAACTTTGAAAACTATATGTAGAGTATTAATTTTAAAATTTGCAAGTTTGTGAAATGTCTTAAAAATTTGCTGTTTTTACTGTATTGTATTCAACTCAGATTTTTCCAAACCTTATCTGTGCTGAATACCATCCATATTTTAAAAAAAAAAACAATAAAATTACAACCAAAACTAAAACAGTTTTAAACAATAAAAACTAGACTGAATTGAGTAAACCCAGTCTGGAAAGTAACTGAAACTAAAGTGAATTTAAAACAAATTGTCAAAATGAAATGATCAGAAAATACAAGACTAAAGAACTTTTAGTGTGATTTTATTTTGGGTGTAATTTCAGCCTTGTAAGCAGAAGAGGGGGAAAAAAACGATACACATTTTTCCTTGAACAGAAAGTAAACAGTCAGCCATTTGCGTGTGATTCAGTTTAAAAAAAACAAACAAAAAAAACCTCTGGTTTCCATTTTGCCAAAGCGGTTATCTGGGATTTAAGCGTGCCAGAAAGTGTTTACAGTTTGTTCACTGCAGTGCCCGGCAATGTCGACAAACCTGCGAACTTCTGCCAGCTCTGGTCAGACTTTGCACACTGCTCTCAGCTATTGTGCAATATCTCAATATGAAACCACTTTTTACACAACACACAGACTTGTTTTGACTTGAAGCAATTTCCAAATTGTCCTTTTGCAGAAAAATCTTTTCTGCAGGCATGTGTTTGAAAACTGAATACATTTCTGCACTGTTCTTTTTCCACATCATACAAGGATCGGTGCATTCCCATATGTAAAAAGACTACAAGGAACAAGGAAGGAACAGCAGGGGTGGCAAATTCTCATATTGATCAGGCCAACTGTGAGCTTATAATCGCGGTTAATACGACTTCCATGAATGGAACACCACCCAGCTGGTGCTCACATGTTTTAAAAGTAACCTTCATGTCACAGAAGACCCTTACAAGAGCCTCGCTGCCCATGATAAGACGGGTGTAGCTGAGGAAGCAGATTGACAGCATGAGAGAACTCGTAGAGCCGCGGCTCAGGGGACAGGTCGGTTGTATTCCAGGGATTCCTTTTTGGTGATGTAAACGGAGCGAACAAAAAGCAACAGCCTTCCCTTTCCCATCCTCCCTCCCCCTTCTCTGTCCTCTCCCACACCCCAAAATTCACTCCAAGTTGGTGCTCTTCCTGTCTTCTTTTGTTTACATTCTCTTGTGCAGGCTGGGTGGGGGTGAACATCAAGCGAAAGTTTTCAGCGAAACCAGCTTTGTTTGTTGCCGTCCTCACAGCTTAGCAGCGTAGCAACTGTGCATTTGGAGTTGAAGCCTCATTATTCACACAGGGGAAAATGAGAAATAAAAAGCCTTCTGTGATTGCATGTTAGGAGGGGGATGTTGGATACTGTAAACAGTTTTCCCCTCTCTGAGCCTCATTCAGACTGTGAAAATGGAAATTGGAGTAGCCGAGGTGATTAGCACTTGTTACTTTATGTATCTTGCTAACAATGTCATTTTGTTACCTCTGAAATTAGACCAGCTCTGATCATTTCAAACAAGACAGAAATGTTTGATATTTTTTCTAATCTGTTAATTTAGTCATGGGCAGAAATGGCAGAATGATTCTGCTTGGATGTTAACATTTTCGTTCATTACCTAAAATTCTTAAAAACATATTTAAAACTTACCTGCGTGTTCCTTAAAGTTATGTCACTTTTGTGTCTGTGACTGGCAGCAGTTTGTCTGGTAAATGATGTGACGATGTGTTAAATCCCCTCAGCATAGTGTTTGTGGTCTGCATTCATCCTTTTTTGAAACTGTAATTTTACTTGTGGATCAAGAGTGACGTAGCCCCTGTCATACAATCCTTACATACCTTGTACAGGGTCTGGGTTCATTCAGCCGCCATACAAGCGTTCCTGCACAGCACTTCAGAATCTTCATTGCACGTCGCTGAAAGCTGATGATAAATGCATCTGCCGAATGCTAATTGGTTGACATGTGGGCAGAAAGGGGAAGGGAATGGGAGAACTGCAGGGGGGGAAGTTTCCGAGATCAAAAAATACAGAATGAAAAGCACAGACGGTGGCTGCAGTCAACATTTGAAAATCAGCTCTTTTTTCATACAGTAACTTCGCTCTTCTCCACGGCTGGCTGATGGACCAACAACAGCACAAGTACGAGAGGCCCACCGACTGGTTGTTCCACATACTTTGCTCACTGCCTCCATCTCTGCAGGTAGACAGCCCATCCCCCGATTGCTAACGGAAAGCGAGCGCGGTAACCCTGCTGAACTTAAATTCCTTGTAAGCCAACTTTCATCAGATTGGCTACCCTTAGCAAGCAAAAATTTGAACAGCAGGTGGGTGGGGGTTCGAGTCTGGCAGCTAGAGCTGTCATCATATTAGCGATGGCCCTCTCACTAACATCATACAGAGCTAAAAGTAGGACAAAAATTAATCTTTGGCTCCCATGAATTACTTGTAAACACATTGACATTGGCGGCAATTTCTGTCAGTAGCCACAATTGGGCAGTGTCTATGTATGACAGGAAAAAAACCCCATTAATGTATTAAGGCATTATATCGCCATGGAGACCTGTTATTATGTGGTCAATGTAAGTGCTGTGGAACTATGTCAAATTTCAGAGTCTGGCTGAATTTAGACTTCTGCGGGGAAATCTGTCCCAACTTGCGTCGTTAACAAGTCCTCGTAACCTTACGTCACAACTGTCGGGTTAAGTTTAGGATTACAGTGTAGGGTTAAAAGGAGTTTCTGGTTCCGACTTAAGATTCCCGCTGAAGCATGTTTTATGCGATTGACAAACTGTCCCGACACCGATGCTAGGTACACTAGCTGCATGTTGCTAGTTTTTCACCGCTACACTTTGGAAGTTGTGTACCGCGATTATTAACAACAAACGATTGGTTGCTTGGTTAGAGGTTTCAAGACGTCCTTAACATGTTTGCTTAACTTACCTCACCCCCAACTGGTCGCGGGAGGTGACTACCCCTCCCTGAGTCTCGCTGTGTCAGATGATTCTCCTGTTAAAAGGGAGTTTTTCCTTCCCACTGTCGCTTGCTCATAGGGAGTCATTTGATTGTTGGGGTTTTCTGTGTTATTGTAGGGTCTTTAACTTACAATATAACCCACTGAGGTGATGTTGTTGGAATTTTGTGCTATAAATATCATCAAATTGAACTGAATTTGAATTATTCAAACAGTACCTTAAAAATACTCCCACTGTAAAGTAAGAAAGTATACATTTGTTAAATTGTTGAAATGGTTTCCTTCTATACTACTGCTACTTTCTGACTGTTGATTAACCAGCTGATTAATGGCCTACCTGTGCAGTATAGAAAGCAGAATAAGTATCGTATATATTTCAAAATGCAGCAGTGTTCATTGACAGCAGGATGGTGTGCAGCGAAGACAAAGGAACCAAATTATTTTTAAGATTTTATGATTTACTGATATATTTAGATTTCATTGTTCCCACCCTGTCAGTTGCTACTCGCTGAAAGCGTCTGATGTTTATTTAAGGATCTTCTATATCTTTAACAGATCTGCAGGGAAGGCACAACCCTTCCTGGAAAGGGTACATGAATAATCAAAGCGTCCCCCCTCACCTCACCAGCCAGGCTCCAAAAAGTGTTTCAGCCTGCTCCTGTTAGCGACAAAGCTAATTTGAGATGTAGGTGTCGAGGATAGAGTTCTCTCAGCAGATGCCAGCTCAGTGAGGGCCTGGCAGAAAAAAACCTGCTGTGCCTGGCAGTCCTCAGCTAAGTGAAAACCAATGTGTGCCTGCACAGTCTCCAGGGTGTCAGGCAGCCATTTAGAAGAGTTCTTTCTAATCAGACTGTGACTGTTGCAGACCTCCCTCGACTCTTTCCCTTCATCTCCTCTCGTGTACGGCAGCCGTGAAGCTGCTGTCAAATCCAGAATCGTTTCATTAAAAACATCCACTTGAAATCTTGCTTAGTTTCTGTTGGCGTATCCCTCAGATACTCAAGTCTTTTTTTTTTCTTTTTTTTTTTGTTGGTGGATGAATTATTTTTTTGCTCTTTTTGTTGCACGAACTTGAGCGTCAGTCATAACTTCACTTTCATAGATTGGATTAATAGTAACTGCGAGGTTTTATATTTGTCTTTCTTTGCCTTGCTTAGGTGGTCTCGCCTCTTTTTTGCTGCATTGTTTTCAGTCAGAACGCAGCTTAATGGTGTATTTATTTCCTGACCGAGTGTTGGACTGCTTCCCATCCAGTGTGTTCTTAGTCTTACTTCCCTTATTTTCCAATTTCTGTGTCAGTGAAATTGTCTTTTCTTCTTCTTGATCCTCCATAGTTGCTACAAATCACAAATGAAAAATTTGCACTGCAGGTGCTAGGCAACAGCCAGCCGGCTGGTGAAACTGAAGTAATCCTGGGCCTCGGTGAGGCCTGGCAGTTCATCCACCGACTGAAACGGCTTGTTTTAGCTCCTCTCTTTTTAATCACTCGCTTGTGATTAGCTGCCCCTCGAAAACAAAAGATTTGAACCGTGGGTGAGTGGGGCTTCTGTGCTCACAAACAGAGCTGTCTGACAGGGAGCCATTTTTGTCTCATTGGGATTTCTTGTACATATGTTGAGACTTGGTAATGACCAGTTGGTGCATCTGGTCGCCTGAGTTCAGAACCAACCTTTAAGCATCAGCGACAGAATTGAGCCACACACTGGTTTTCCATGGCTGGGACCTTACCTATAGAGATTTCACTCATGTATCAATGACGTGCCTATTAGGTGACTGGTGAGGCTGTTGGCCATGGATGTAAGTTCATGTATGGTTTAAATGTGACTTGTAATCTTAAGCACTGAATATATGTGAATATAATACAGTTTTTGCATTAATCAGGAGGGTGTGTATTAAAAGTCTGAACATCGGTTGTTTGGGATGGGCTGAAATGAATTGGACAAAATTTAATGCGTTATTATAAAAAATGGGATCTACTGCAGGTGCCAATCCTGAACTGGATAAAGACTGAATGAACCAACAGCAAGAGAGCCTAACTCTGATACCACAGTTTTTATATTAAATCTTTTGTTAGACACTAAACAGTTTCCCAAAATGCCTGATTACTCCTCAGATGATGTTCAGCAGGATAGGGATGGATGTTGAAAAGATTGTATTGATGCCATGTCTTTATCAGTTCTGGATAACTGGTGTAATTGTTTGTATTTTCATTTTGCCTCTTAGTTTTTTATGTGTAGATTTAAAAAACAAAAAAACAAAACTGTAACTGAGGTGTGTAATAGCCCCGCTGCCACGCTCAAAGGAAGTGGCAGCATTTGATTCCCATGGATTGGACCATCAGTGAATGCAACATTGTTATTATATACATATTTGTGTAATAATGAAAAGAGCAGCGATAACCTAGTATACTAAGAGAAAAACGGAACATGTCGTAGATCTAACCTAGAATCGAAGAGACCACAGTCTATTGAACACTTCCTCATTTGACGATGCACCAACAACAATTTTTGCATTTCCTGCAGCGAGTTGGAAGGCAATCTGGGAAAATAAATGAAGGCTGCAAGGAAGCTGGATAAAACAGACGAGTGAATTAAGTCCCACACTGTTTGCATATTACATGTGGTTGGTGTGGCGGTCTTAAATAACTTCCTGAGCTATAACTGCTGGGGATTTTAATTAATAATTACCCGTCCAATATTTAGTTTTATTTTATGAAGCAGGCTTTCGTGTGTGCTGTGCAAACTGTATTTTTTGTGATAGTCACTGTATGACTGTATAAGGCGTGTCCTCAGATTTCTCGGAGGATCTCAGCCCCTTACACCCAGAACTGTTTTTTCCCCCAGACAGTTTGAGGGTCAATGACATGCTCATTCCTTTCCTGTTCCAGCAGCACTCTATAATATTTCAGTGTCTCTTGTTCTTCATATGCAGTTTTGTATAAGTTGTGTAACTGTTTATGTAAACCAACACTCGGTATTTCTGTTTATCCTGTAGTTTAAAATAAAAAATCTGAAAATGAGCAAACAACTGTGAGATCCACAGCTGTTGGCATTTATTTAGATCTCCTATATCAGCCAGTCTAAAATTCACAACCTCTGGACCACATCGGTCTGAATCTTTGAACTCAGATGTTCAGTCCTGCTGCTGCAGGTATACAATCACACACTCAGCTGTGCAGTCTGCCTGTACAAACCTTTGTGAAAGATGGGGTCACGCTAAAGAATTCGCTGAATTTGAGTGTGCTACTGCAATAGGATGCTGCTGTTGTAACAAGTCTGTTAAATTTCCTCACTCTTTAAATTTTTTCACTTTGCAACAATAAAACTCAGAGCTGATCGTGGAATGTCTGAGGACCAACGCAACTCGAGCAGCACTCTGACTCAATAACTGTGGAGCTCCAATCCTCCGCCAGCATCGGCACAAAAACTGTGTGCTGGGAGCTTCATGGCTTCATGGCGTGGGTTTCCATGGCCGAGCACGTGTAGTTTTGTCCATATAATTAAATTCTAGTGACAAATTCTTTGGAAAAGGATTCCTTTCTCTCTGGGTTTATCTCACTGAGTTTCAATGATCAGGGCTTGAAATGTGGAAACATTTGCATGTTCTTACCTCAGCTTCTGTTTAGTAATTATCCTCCAGCCAAAGCATTGCTTTAATATCTCTTACCTCCGTGGCATTATTAGATTGCTATAACTGTGTGTGGCGAATTTGCAAGAATGAATTCAATTTTGCATTTTACCTCCAGACCCACATTAAAAAAATAAAAAGTCCTACCCTACGATGTGGGGGTTGTTAAAGTATCCAATAAGTTTACCGCCTTTTCTGTTGACTTATATGGTCAGATGCTACTTTTAATACTTGTAAATACGGAGAAGATATTTTGTGTGATTGTATTGTGTCGACACTTAAAGCATGTTATATATTTAGTTCCAGTGAGGCCACCACTCCCTCCCTCACCTCACCACATCAGTGTTGTCAAGCCACCACGTTCTCCTTTAAAGCGAGGCAGAGAAGCCGTTCCACTGTCTAAAGCAGGGATTTCAAACGTAAGGCCTGGGGGCCAAAATCGGCCCACTGGACAGCTTTGGAAGATTTGAAGGAGAGCACAAATGTTGGGCCTTTTAACTGTACAGCAGCCCCTGTGGCTGTTCCTGCTACATCAAAGTCATTGAGCAACAGATGAATGATTAAATGACAGAAAATTTCTTCCTTTTTTCCCACTTAGTACGATTCCTTAAATTGTAAGAAATGCCAGATTGCTTTCATTTGCTACAGCAACATTTCTCAATCATGTTTAAAAAAAAAAAGTTGAATATATTGAAGACTTACAGTTTTAATTGTGCTGCTTCTGTTGTGATCTCTATGCGATTAAATGTGCAGTTAAAACTTCTGTTCATTGACAGACACGCTCGCGTGCTTTATGTGGCCTACAGTGTAAAATGGGTTTGAGCGCTGGATAATACCTCATAAACCTCTAAACCAAGAATGTCAGAGGTTCATTTCACCTTTGAATTACACTTTTCATTGACAGCTGCTGAGTTTTTAAAATTCTGTGGGTTCCCTGTTTTGCAGGTGCACGTTCAGGTTCCCCAGCACAAACATCAAGATCGCATTTACGGCCCTGTCCAGCGGGAAGAAAGTGAAGCGAGAGGCGCCCGAGTCCCCCGTGAAGCCAGTGCAGCCCCAGATCTCCCCGCTGACCATCAACATTCCAGAAAACATTGCTCACCTAATGAGCCCTCTGCCATCGCCTACTGGCACCATTAGGTATTCATTACTGGAAATGATGTATTCAGCAGTAGATGTGGGATTGAAGACTGAAAGCTTTTTTTTTTTTAATGGCTTAAATATGCAAATTCTAATCTGCCTCACAGGTGAAGGCTGGGTATTTAACCAGAGTGCATATTGCATAGAGATGTATGCATAAGAGAGGCGTGTTAATAAGAGAACCCTGAATTTAAATGTGGGAGAATTCAGAAAAAAATGTGTTTTTAAAATATGCCATTACAAAGTGCTTCACAGCTTTAAAGAGGTCTACACATCCCAACACACAAACACACACATCCAGCCATGTTCGCTGCTGGTATCCAGTCTCCTCCTGTCAGAGCTCATTGCTGGAGATGAGGTTGGGAGCAGAAAACTTTTTATTCTTAATGTTTGTTGGAAAAAAATGGACGTTTTTTTAAAGAGTGAAATTTAGTTCACTATTCTGATAAATGCCAGTGGACTGTGAAAAGCCAAAAAACAGATGACTGAAGTTCTGGGCTAAATGGCGATGTTAAAAACAGCACTTTGGCCTGCAGACGCCACAGAAACAAAGAGCGTCTTCATTATCACTGAACTTTCAGCTTTCTCGTCACACTGTCTTTGAACGCCTCAATAAGTGACCTCTTTCTTGCTGAAACGACACTATGAGTGGACCTAACACAGGCAACGATGGAAAAGAGTTCAAACTGGGACAAACTCTGTTGCGCGTAAACAAACTTGTATGTATGTTTGTATGTACTAGAATTCCTTTAATAAGCAAAAATCAATATTCAGTCAGTTTAACTTAAGATTACATTAGTGCCTGATCCTGGATCAGTGCACAGGGATATAGAACGCTCTCCCACGCTGCCTTAGTTTACCTTAAGGTGTCAGCTGACCTCGACATGTTCACTGTATATTGATCAGCTTGGGCTTAGTCCTCCAGCCACAGGGCTCAGAGAGGAAAGCGGATCCATCTCTCACACTCCTCTCAGCCTGATGGCTGCTTTCTTCTGACATTTACGCCTTGTGTAAAATGTAAACATTAGTGTTCTGCTGTTAAGAAACAAACATTTAGACCAACGCTCGAGGCAGCAGCTGCTGTATATGCAGAGGTAGTGCATTTTTGTTTGGTGCACCCGCATCTCCAGAACCAGACATGAAATATGCAAATCATCCTTTACGTTACGCCTGTTCGTCCCCTGGTTTTTCGCACTGTTCACCAGATAATTTTACTTGATTAAGGTTTTAAAGCTGCGCCTCTTTAGGCCTGATTGTGGTGATTGCAGTGTTCCCATACGATCTGGGTGGTAGGGCGATTTGCATAGATGTCGTCGGAAAGCGTGTCACTGCAGCAAAGACTGCGGATGAGCCGAGCCACCGAATGTAGTGACACCATTTCTGAAAAATACCAGGCGCTTGTGTTGAGGTTTAATCCAAACATAATGTTGGCTGTTTATGCTTCAGCATAAAATCTCCTGGCAGCTGACTGTCCTCGTTTGTTTTGTTCCTGCAGTGCTGCTAATTCCTGCCCCTCCAGCCCTCGGGGTGCGGGCTCCTCAGGCTACAGGATGGGTGGTCGCATGGTCAGCTCTGCAGAGCTGCAGCTCATAAACGACAACTCCCAGCCTGAGAACGACAAAGAAGCCTCCGGAGGGGACAGTCCCAAGGTGAGAATTCCCACCTTATTCCCACCTCACTTATTTTCACTTTCCTGCATCACATTTCACTTTGGACTATGTAACTCATTCCTTGCTGCCTTGCTAGATATCTTTATGGATAACATCCAATAAGTCATGATTATGGTTCTTGAAATGTAAAATCATAATCCTTTAACTGAAAATGCAAATTATTATTGATTTTCACCGACTCGTGTTTGTGTAATTGTGGTGATTTATAGTGAAACGGCTTAAAACAACCTTTTTATTAACCTGATGTCATCTGAATGCCTCCTGGTTCGGCCCTGAATTAGTATGCGCGTCTGAGTGTATAACCTGCGATGCACAGTTCGTGCCGGCCTGCGGGCTCTCTGTGGATGCCCCCACAGGATGAGCCGTTAGACTTGAAGCCTACAACCAACTGTTGCATGCCTCTGAAAGCAGATGGTGAGAGTGATAAAGGCAGCCGCTGTAAGCCATTAACAGTCCTTCCACAGGTTCACCTATTAACACCTTAAGAGTTTAACTTCTGACCAAAGATTCTCTTTTAGTCATCTCAGCTGCGCTGAGTGGTGACGAGCTGTGAGCTTTTAATTTACAGCTTTTAAAGCCGCTGCTGTAAGAGAAGGTGGAAATTAAGATGAAGACCCTGTGACCGTCAGATTAATCAGATTTAAGCATTCGTCTCCTCCTCCTTTTCTCCTCCTCCTCCTCCTCCTCCTCCTCCTCCTCCTTCTCCTCCTTGTCCCTCTCCTCCTCCTCCTTCTCCCTCTCCTCGTCCTCCTTGTCCATCTCAGGTTTTTGTCAAACATTACCAGCAGCTGAGGTTAGTTTGCAGCCTGCAGCTGTTTCTAGTCTAGTTTCTTGCATACTTTCAGCATCAGGAGCTGAAATCTATCACGACGCTCGTTCTGTCTGGCGCTGTGGGAAAAGTGACCCGTGTCTGAATGACAGTCACTTCAGGAGAGGCCAGCAGTGTTATGTATTCATGTCTGTTGAAAGCTTGCTTCATGTGCACTGCGCAGGTAATTTGCTCTGGTGTCTAAATCGGCGTTCCTTGTCTCTGCCCCCCAGGACGACTCCAAACCTCCGTACTCCTATGCACAGCTGATAGTCCAGGCCATAACGCTGGCTCCGGACAAGCAGCTCACACTAAATGGAATTTACAATCACATCACAAAGAACTATCCCTACTACAGGACAGCAGATAAGGGCTGGCAGGTGCGTTTCTTTGCCTCAGTGTACAGATTCCTCAGAGACGGTCACACACGTGACCTCAGTCATCAATAAGTAACTCGAGACTGTTCTCTGTTGCAGAACTCGATCCGTCACAATCTGTCTCTGAACCGTTATTTTATCAAAGTGGCACGGTCGCAGGAGGAGCCCGGCAAAGGTTCATTCTGGAGGATAGACCCATCCTCAGAGGCCAAGCTCATCGAGCAGGCCTTCAGGAAACGAAGGCCCCGGGGCGTCCCCTGCTTCAGGACCCCACATGGACCCCTCTCTTCCAGGTTTGGCTGCGTCCTCCCGTGACAAATTTAATGGTACGTTTTAGCGGACACGGTGTGATTTTTCTCATCCCAACAACTCCTTCTGACTCTCAGGAGTGCCCCAGCATCTCCCAATCACTCAGGGGTGCTCTCTGCGCACTCCAGCGGTGTCCAGACCCCTGACAGCCTTTCCCGAGAGGGCTCCCCAGTTCCCCTGGAGCTGGAGACTTCCTCTGCTCCCACACCAGTGTCCACCACAGCAGTCCAGCCCAAACTGGCAGTGATCAAGGAAGCACGCTTTGCACAAAACACACCAGGTGCGAGACGACACTTTGCGCCACACATACTGACTGCGCGACTCTTTTCTGTTTCTTTTTCAATGTGTTAAAACTTCTGTGCACCTCGATTTTTGCTGTGCCAGGCTCGCCTGTTAACAACCAGCCGGTACTCATAGCAGTCCAGCGTCAGTTACCTCAAACCATCAAGCCAGTGACTTACACCATGGCCTCCCCAGTGAGCACCAGCACCTCCCAGCCCGCTGTCCAGACTGTCCACGTCCTGCAGCAGATCCCCGCAGGGTCGCTCAGCCCTGCCGCTGTCATCGCCCAGCCAGCCACCATCATCAAGAGCGAGACGCAGGAGAATGGAGAGCACATGGAGGTCAAAGGTGAGCCAGCAGCTAGGGCATCAAATGCTTTCATTCACTGGTCTTATTTACTCTGGTACTAATACAAGGAGTGTTTTGGCTTTGAGTAAAATGTTTGGCTTCTAACCATATTACACAATATTACCTTAATCCAAGAATTGGGGATGGTTTCTGAAGAGATATTTTCCTCCTAACCATGTAAAATAAAGATTTCCTTCATCAGTATTGATAACTGTTGTTAATTTATTATTAATTTAAAGAAGATTTTGGCAAAATATTGACCTATAATGAAAAGATGAGCAGCAAAGGAGGTGCCAGACTTCAAGCAAGACAGGGGTGGCATTTTCAAAATGTGTGCTATTTCTACTAGCATGTGCTTGTAGCTTGTAGCATTCATACATCGGGGACACCCCACTGTCATGTGCTCTGTGGAAGAGCTACGATGCCGAGGGCCATCGTGATTAGCCACATTGAATCTTTTTAACTAATTAATAGGCTGGATCATTTAGTGGCTTTGCTCTTAAACTTTGTTTCTGAGTTGTGGAAGAATAAAACTTGGTTCTGGCTATGGGAAAAAAACATGATTAAAAATATGATGGACTAATATAAGCGACCAATATTTAGATGGCTCATAAAGTTGTGTTTAATTTGAGACCCTTTAATCTGCAGGGTTATCTCGTTATCAACAGCTAAAGGGGGGCGGCTCTGATTTCGTGTTGATCCAGTTCCAGCAGTTTCTAACACTTTCATTTTTAGCTCATCCAGTCAAAGGATTGATGAGCTCATGTCATGGCAAGGTGTCCATCTGTCCATCCATTCATCCACGGGAATCACTGCTCCTCTTACAGTATTGGTCAGATGTTTTTAAAACTTGCACACAGTTATAATCTAACCTGGGACTTCATCTAATGGGCCATGTTTGTTCATCTTGGCTAGTTGTGCAATACAGTCAGTCAATGAAAGAGAACCTAAAGTAAAGGAAGCGTTACAATAACCTGCGATGGAAGGAGGTAAAGTTGTCTCTACACAGACTTGTACTGTACAACAAAATGAGTAATCATAATAAAATGACAGGAAATTAAAGGGGTTTGTAGCAGAACCAAGTTAAAAAGACTAACTCGTTACCCCACGAAGACATTTGACGACCCCTGCTGTACCCTTAATAACAAGTTTTGATACCTCAGTAGTTTCCGTGTTTTTCCATGAGTAGCTGCAGAGGCAGAGACCATCATCACTGACCTCTGATGCAAACACACGCGTGTTGTTCTGTAAGCATGTCTGATATGTGACAGAAACTCAACTTCAAGGGTTACTCTAGTCTCAGCATCTCAACTGGAAGCTTGGAAATTCTACAAACTTGTATTTATTTTCTGTGACAATATTTCTTGAACCAGACTTTAGGTCTTCCAAAGTTTCTTGGTTAAAAGCAGCAGCTTTTTAACCAGTCATTCAGCTGCTGCTGCCATTCGTGGTTGCAGCATATTTGAATGCATCAACTTTCTAATCGGATCAAGTGATCCGATTAGAAAGTTTCTCAAAAATTTGACAGTCTAATCTGAAAATACTGCCTTTTTTTAAGCTTTGACATTTGTTTGAACTCACATGATCAAACGTGTCGTGTTGATAAAGGTTAAAGAAGCGTTACAGGTTGAGGGGAAGCCCCGGGATTTGGCACAGCTTCATGAAAGTCACCTCGGTGTTGTACTGAAAACATTTTGCTGTTTGCTGTACCCCAAACACGGGGCGCCTCAGCAGATCTGATCACTTACACTCTGTGTTTGTTTGGTGTCACTACGCTGACTGAGCCCTGCTGATACCTCATTCTAACACTTGTGAGGAGTTTCCACCACTAAAGCCGGCGTTTGTGTTTGTGTTCCTCGTCCTCAGTCAAAGTAGAGACGGTTCCTACCATCACCTCTATAGGTCCCTCCAGTCGGATCATCCAGAGCTCCCAAGCAGCCACCCCCCTGCAGACTGTTACCATAGTGCAGCAGGCCCCCATGGGTCAACACCAGCTGCCTGTTAAGGCCATCACACAGAATGGCACCCACAGCATCACCACTGCCATCCAGGGACCCTCCAGCTCAGGTGAGACACATCAAGGCTTATTTAGGGCACAAGTCGAGATGTTTTAGATGCTTAGATGGAACTGAGACATTATTGCTTTTACTTCTGGTGGTGTATGGGGTATGAAGCTTGGAAACAAGCATGCTCTCTTATTGCCAAAATAGTCACTGGACATTTAAGCAACTATTTTTTTACTTTTGGATTTTGACATCTGGATGTTAGAGGACATTAAAAAACAAACTTGCCCTTCATTTTAGTGAAGCTAAACCTGAAACCTGTTAAATCATCTTTATAAACATGGCCACAGCATCAAGAGGGAGAGATCCCTAGTGAGGCCTCCAATCAGAATAAGGCTCGCTTTAGGGGAGTGGGAAGTGGGCTGGGTTTCACAAAGGCTAATAAATGAGAACTATTTTGAACAAACCACACAAATTGAAGTTAAACACGAGATCCAGCAGCAGTGTCGCCACAGAGAATTTTTCTGCCTCCTCTGGATCTGAAAAAGTTTTTGGTGTGCTCACTTGTGGCAGCTGATCCAAACCACACTCCCCACAGGCCTTCTGCTTCTAGATGTTATTAAACCGCAGCTAAACAGCTCCAACAGTGAAGTGTTTCCTCTTTTAACCCTCGTCTTCCTGCTTGTTTCCCCCACACAGCTTCAGCTGTGGCGAGCCCCCTCCACTTGCTGGCGGCCCACGCCTCCGCCTCGGCCTCCCTCCCCACCAAGCGGCTGAACGGGGACCAGCCGGCCGAGCAGCCGGAAGCCAAGCGCAGCAAGTCGGAAGAAGAGCCTGCCCCGGCCTCAGCCCCGGCCGGCGCACTAGATTCAGACTCGTCGGCAGCTAACGACCAAGGCAGCCAACCCAACTAGTTCGTTTCCACACGCAGCGCGCCACCCCCACCACCACTCGCTCCCCCTCCTAATCCACAGTTTCTCTCTCTCTCTCGTCCTCGTTGTTAGTTTTGTTTCTCCTCCTCCTACCACAGCCGCCCGAGGTGCCAAACGGAGAAGATTCTGTTCCTTTTCATTTTGGGTAATCTTGTTTTACACCATCAAAGATTAACTAAAAAAAAAGTGTCCGCCCCTTTAAAGACTGGAATGTGGGTTGAGAAGAAAATATAGGAACGGGACAAAGGTGAACTTGTAGGTGTCCCACCCCCCCTGAGCCCCTGAAACTGGAGAGTGACTGAAGCGAGACCACAGGAAGCCTTAACAACAATTAACACTTAAGAGCTGACCTTTGACCTCAAGTGATCCCACTAGGAGAGGCCCTGACTCTGCTCAGGCTGGATGCTGCCTTTCTGCCGCATCTACCTCAGAGCGGATCGGAGACTCCGGCAGCCGACAGAGAACATCTCTCCCCACTGACCCGTCGGGAAGCGTGACGTGACCAACCAAGCGGCGAGCACGATGAGCATTCAGTGGTTAGATTAAAAAAAAAAAAAAGAATTTAAATTAGACTTTCAGAAAGGGATCAACTCGGAGCCAATATTCCTGAAACTCTGGCAGCTAGCCTCTCACAATACTGACCTTCCTTAATCGCAGCTGTACGTAGATATGCAGTATTTTGTTGTTCAAAATGTGGAGCGTAGGGTCTTTTTTTTTTTTTTTTTTTTTTTTAAACTGTGTTTTCACTTACCTAGAAGAGAAATAATTTAATTAAAGGAAGCGTACAAAACGGTGAGGTCGGTGACATTTCGGTAACCAAGATAGAAATCTCACTTTTGGTTTTGTTCTTTTTTTCTGTTCAGTGAAACAGTGTAACTTTTTTTTCATAAACTTTATTTCCCTCGTTCTGACATATCCGTATGAAATTGCTTCGTTACGCCTACATATTTTAATACGTGCACAGATAACCGATATAAGCATATGAAATCTCCTTGTGTAGTTCCAGATGTTGACCTTGCATGTGTCCGACAACAGACGTTGTTAAATGTAAATTGAAGAGGAAAAAAAAAAAGACTGCTTTGTCCTAACCTGACCTGCACTTAATTGAATGTTCGTGTTTTATTTTCCCTTTTGTTTCTTTTTGTTTTTTGTTTTGTTTCCCCTCACACCTTCTGCCTCCTCTTCCTCCTCCTGGTCCCTCCCGGCTGTGTTGACGTTGTGGTGTTGGCAAACCCCGCCCAACCGCCCCTTTTGCTTGATTAACTTTTGCTCTGTTCTGGCGACCCAGCGATTCTTTCTATTTTTTATTTTATTTTTTTTTTTGTTTTCTGATTGTACACGTTCCAACCAACAGTAAAAGGAAACAAAAATGTTTGTTCTGCTTCAGTGGAGAAATGCTTTGTTTTTTTTGTTTTTTGTTTTGTTTTTTTTAATAAATTAATTTAAAGTCCTTTTTTCCCCTTATCTTTTGCTTCCGTGGTGCATCCATATGGTGTGTGTGTGTGTGTGTGTGTGTGTGTGTGTGTGTGTGTGTGTGTGTGTGTGTGTGTTTTTCCCCTTTCGGTAAATGGTAAACGGTGTGGTTGTAGTTCCACTCTTCCACCAGGGGACAGCATTGGAACATCTTTAAATATGTCAGCTGGTGAGAAAAGCATGTTTATCATGTTCTCTAACATATTAGTGCTCAGTTGTTGACCTCATAAGTCTTGAGCCACCCCTCCTTTTTTTGTTGTTTTTTGTTAAGGAAATGAGGAAATGGGTTCCAACATGCATTGAAAAACAATATAAGACAAAAACCTAGTTGTACATTTGACCAAATTAGTTCTTCACAGCCTGAACTCTTTCAGACAGCTTTCTTGTAATTTAAGTACTCATAAGGAATAGCTCTCCAGGCTTCACTGACATTCAGGCTCTTTGGATGTCGGCTGCCTCTTGTTCCGTTCTAAGGATGATCCCACACTGCTTCAGCAATGGAGGTCCAGGCTCTGGAAGCCAATCAATGACTGATGGTGTTCTACTATGCTTTTTTTTTTTTTTTTTTTTTTTTTCTTTTATCTTTTGTCTATCCAAGTATACTTTCACTGCATTTTCAGTGGGTTTGGGGTCATTGCTAGGCTCGATTTTTAAGCCTAAAAATGTTGATGAAAGTCTGACAGATCTTCTGGGTTCATAATTCCATCAGTTTTGACAAATCTCCAACACCACCGACTGAAATATAGTCCCAAACCATGACAGAGTCTCCAACGTGTTTTACACACAGCTGTCAGGAGAGGTACAACAAATACTGACTTTTGCACCTCTCCTGACTTCATAATCTCTAGACCTATCGTTTCTTCTTCAGTCCTCCACTTGTCCCATTTCCTCAATTTTCTTTTCTATCTTTAAGGACGTGCTACACACAGATGTCAGAGTATGCTGGTTTTCTGCGGACTTTAGAAATCACCTTGTTGGTGAAAATACTAGTTTTACGCCTATCAAACCCAAAAAGTTTGGTAGGGTTATGTTGACTTTTGATACAATCCCTTAGTCATCGAATGATTCGTAAATTACTGTTAAGTGGCTTAACAGGAGGAGAACTGAAAATGATCAGGTACAAGGACTTGGAAGCAGAATCTACAGAAATGAAAAAATCCATCAGGAAACGTTGGTTCAGGTTACTTTATTTGTATTTGGGGGTATTTGGTTTACAGTATGTGTCTGAGCCATCCTCACATGCATATTTTCCAAAGGAACAAACAGATAAGGTTAGTATAACAGTGGAAAACCAAATTATGCACACAACATGGTGTTAGAAAAGCTTTTACGTCACCAGAGCTCTCTTATAAAGTGGTCTTCTGCACTCTAGGACTGAAATCCTCTGGAAGGAAACTGACACTTGTGCCAAAAAGGTGTTCAGGTAACCGCGACCCTGCTAACTGGTGTTTTTGCCTCGTGTACAGAGATGTTGGGTCAGGCTGTGGCACACCACTCAAACCCTGATAAGAAACAAACCCCAAAAAGCTGAAAGCACCGTGACACTGACATTCTGAAATGCGCTGTATTACAGAGAGCTAATAATATGAAGTCAGTCAGAAATTCATATGCTTCACATGTTTTGGCATGCAAGGAAACTTTAAAAAGTATTTGATAAGGTTAAAGTTATCTGGACAGCGGTATCCTTAAAATGCTTCAGTCATTAAAGACCAAGATGGTTCTTTCAGCAAACACATGACAACAGTGGAGAGGAAGAACGTCCTTTTAACAACAGGAAGAAATCCCTGAACAGAACTATTCTCAGGGAAAGACTGAAGGGACAACTCCAACCAGGATTTAAAATCTGGGACTCTTCATCGTTTGGTCTTAGAACTGAGGGAAGCTTCTCGGTTGAAACGTCTTCAAGAAACTTAAAGAAGTCCAGTTGCTTTTCTTTCCAAGCTCCTTAAAATACTAAAAACAGAAGATAAAAGTTACTGGCATGCACTTGGGACAAGGAGAATAACTAAAGAATGGTTTGGTGTAACCTGAACTCTAAGCTTTAATCATGAAGGAAAGTTGGAGATGAACCAGGAAGTCCAAAGAAAAGTATTTTTGTTGTAGGATGGTGGATGGTGTAGCCTTTTCCAAGATATAGGAGCCCAGATGGTAAAAAGATCAACAAAATGACGGGGGGGGTTAAATCATGTTGCACAACCAAACAAAAATCTTGTGACAATATTTTGTCCAAGTTTCTGTTGCCAAGGATGAAATTTTATAACATAATTTAGTGCAGCTGAGTCAACCTTTGGGTTAGTTTGCTTCCAAACGATATTAAAAACTAGGCACTCAGTGCACCTGAAGTACAATACGTGACGTTTCCAAGAACAAAGACCACATTTGATCCATCGCAGACATACTGTACGTGTTTTAGGTGAAACCAAATCACCGACCGAGGAATAAAAATTCCTGATTCATTAGACTAAGATACAGCAGAGCTTATAAAACATCTGCTCGCTGATGGTTTGTTTCTGTGTCGATGTTGTTCTGACGCCCAGGCAGCGGTGAAACAATTATCCTGTCTGCACCCTGCAGAGTTCCCACATTCCTCCTTTGTGATGAGGAGCTAAATAAAGCCGCTTTGTCGAAGGTGTTTCCTCACTTGGGCTGCCTTGTTGCCTTGTACTGTCTAGTGTAGACAATGCTGTGCAAAAACACGTTATATCCTCCTCCACGGTGCCCTTAACTAAACCTTACTGTATTAGAGAGAAATTGGTTTTCTAGCAAGACACTGATGCAAATATTTGACCACAGTCACTCTGGGATTACATCAAAATAAAGACGGGCTTCTGAACAGGATCTATGCACTTTTAAAGACACAAAAACACTGAACAAAGTTGAACGCTTGAGGCTGGTTCCTAAAGCAAATCAATCCCCACAATGTGGTTTTGCTGTCATGTGACTGATAACAATGTAAGATTGAACAAATAATCAATTTTAGAGGTTTGACAATCAAAGTGACGATGTAGGGTCTGGTGAATGAAACCCTACAGACACAGACGTAGAGACCAGTCGGTGACAGCACTATCAGCCCTACTGGCTGGCATTTGGTTCCTCGAGGTTCCTGCCTGTCATTCACAAACAGGGTCAAACACCAAAAGCATCCATACGATTGCTTTGGTAGCAGATTGCCAGATTCAGCAGATTCAGCAACCACTTGGCAACTGGTTGGAGAAAACAGTTGGTGGTTGTATCATGTCAGATATGGCAGACAGCTCTCGAGCAATAGGTGCATAACATCAGCACATTATCCGCTCAGGTTATGAATTTTCAATAGCAGATTTGTTCAGGTGAGGTTAATTCCAGCTAGATGGCTGAATTCATTGCTTTTAAAGTTATTGGTAGAAAAATCCCGTCTGAATGGAAATGCTAGTTGGGTGTTTCATCAGCTATTATAAGCATACTAGCTTATGGGTAAAACTACTAATTTTAGCCAATAAAACATTCATAGCCAACCCACACAGTCAAATCTGCTGCTCAATCCACAAATGCATTTTCCTCACAGTTACAGCTACAGTTGCCTGAATCGTCACAGCTGTCACTCGAAGCAGCGCTCCCCCTAACTTTACACCTTACCAGCATTCAAAAGGATAAATTCACACACTCTGCAACTCATAGAGGCCAAAACGGTTTTTATACAAGACTGCAAACATGCGTTGGACCCTCAACAACAGTTTAGGTCTCTTTGCTTTGGTTTTAGCTCAGGATATTGCTGTTTAGCATAAGCACTTCTCTCTTGGGATGTATGACATAGTCTACATGCAACAGTGCAACATGAGAGTGCAGGACAGACTGACTGCAGGTCACTGTGTGTGTCATCAGTTATGTTAGCAGTTATGTGGAGGTTGTATTTTTTACATTTTTAATGTCCTTTTTTATGACTCGCTGGCTCTCTTTCATAAGGATGGAAATTTATAAGAATTTAGAGATTCCGATTCCAGGAAGCGGTTCTCTATTCCCACCCCTGCTCTTTCACAGTATGTCTTTTGTCTTGTCTCCCTCCCCTCAACCCCAACCGGTTGCAGATGGCCGGCCCTCCTTGAGCCTGGCTCTGCCGGAGGTTTCTTCCTGTTAAAAGGGAGTTTTTTGTTCCCACTGTCGACCGTGCTTGCTCATGAGTGGGTATTGTTGGCGTTTTCTTTACATTATTGAAGGGTCTTTATTTTACAATATAAAGCGCCTTGAGGTGACTGTTATTGTGATTTGGCGCTGTATAAATAAAACTGGATTAATAAAAGCATCTCTGAGCAGTTTGACCTGTAAACAAACACATAAAGAAACAAAAACTCACAACTCCAGAAGGTTTCAACTCCAGAAGAAGGTACACATTACTTCTCAGACTCTTCAGAATAACAGAGTTATGTAACGACTGCAGCAGCTAACGAGTCTGCTGAGCTGATGATGAGGCTCTGACCTGTGGCTTCAGACAGGAAAAACTGTACAGCAGAGTCTCTGCGGAGCCCAAAGAGCCTGCTGGCAGACATCATGTGGAGAGTAAGAAACAGCAGCATTTAATACACTGGAAGGAGATGGCGGGTGGGGGAAGATTGGCATCATGAACACATTTGTGTTGCCTCCACTGCTGGCTGTGTAGGTGGCGTCTCCATAGAAACCAGAGCTTGTTACGGCTGCCTGTATCGAGTGTTGATACTCTGGAAGCTGGAGGAGCTTAGAGAGATGATGAAGAGGGAACCATCTGCCCCAAAACAACCCAAACCACCAACACTCTGGATGGTTTGTCTCAATGAAAGTTGTTTTCCGAAGCATCACATGTAACATGCCACTTCTTAAAGACATAACTGTTAACAGGCACTCAAACCTAAGGAGGTAAGGAAGACACTTCGTATTCTGAGAGAAAAAAAACATTTTCCTGGTCTCTAATCCTCTGATTATATCTGGTTTCTAGCTTTTTAAAGCTACTGTTTCCATAAGGATGTGTCCAGACAACAGTGGAGTATATGAGGGCCAGCAGAAAGTGGATATGGCTCTTTCTAGCATGTCAACATAGGAAAAAGTATACGAAATCAGAAACAGACACGTCAAGAACTGACGCTCAGTCCTGGTTACACAAAAATCCCTTTTCACGTGGATTTCCTCTTGTGATCCTTCTATTTTAAGAAGCCAAATCCAATTATTTGGTAATTATTTCAATCCCTGTTTTGACATCACAGAAAAAAACAAGCCTCTCAGTCAGCTGAGCAGAATCAGTTTTTATCCACTGGGAGCTGTGGCTACTGAAACCAGAGCTTGTTCTGATTTACTCGTGCTGTTTCAGTTGTTACTTATCTCTGTGGTGTGTTGTTCTAAATTGAAGATAATAATTAACAACGAGGCACATGTTCAATTTTATTACTAATTTTTGTAAAATTTACACTCTTAATGTTCCAAATCATAGTTTATGTCCTCTTATCGGCCTCTTAAAATAAGTTCTTTGTGGACAATGCGGTTATTGTAGTATCATTTAAGCTTATGAAGCTTGAACTTCACAGCAGAAATACTCAGCAAGAGTCACTTTTTCTATCATGTCATATTATTGCTGCTTACACAGCATTATTTTGTTATCAACGCTAATTTCAGAGTTGTTTGACATGCTATCTGTCATATGCAGCAACAACATAATGACAAAGCAGAAGAAAAAATGCAGTGTCTTTTGCAGCCACTTAACCTTGGCTCCCAACGTGAGTTTGGGGAAGACTCTGATGTTAAACTTACATGGCGGTACCGCAGAAATAAACATATTTACAAGCTGGTGCAAAAAATGGTTTAGAGTTGCCCAAATATACATAAATACCTGAGTATAATGACAGAGGTTGGCTGTGGATCTAATGAAACACCTGGCTGACCAGCTCTGCTTTAACCTATCACTATAGAAAGCTAGCAGCACTCATTTTCTTTGTGCTAATAATTGATTAATTATGTAAAATAAATATTGTTTTACACCGTAAATAAGTTAGTTCTCCGATCACACAAGCTACTGAAAATAGCTTATCAAGCTAGCCTACAAGCATTCCCATTTAGAATGATTTTGCTAGCAGTAACATTAAGGGGAACAAAGCTACAGTTAGCAAGCTAGCTGTAGCTTACATAGCGAATGTACCATTGTAGCATTAGCTACATGTTGATGATCCTGGTATCCTGAGCAGTTTTTACAGTAAGTTCCTCCCTGATTGATTTAGTAAGACGAGTTACTGAACAGATATACATGCACACGTTACGATCATTATAGTAAGATGAGGTCTACTGTTTTGAAAGTGAGCTACCATTTTTGTAAAATAAATGCCACGAAGACTGCATTGGATGAAAACTGTGCTCAGTGCATCAACCATTTAATCATTAGATATTTTTCCTCCTCACACCCAAAGTGGTTGCAGCCCTCCCTGAGCCTGGTTCTGCTAGAGGTTTCTTTATGTTAAAGGGGAGTTTTTCCTCCCCGCTGTCGCCAACTATTTGCTCATAAGGGGTTCTCTGATTGTTGGGGTTTTCTCTGCATTACTGTAGGGTCTTTACCCTACAATATAAAACACCCTGGAGTGACTTGTTTGTTGTTATTTGGCTCTGTGTGTGTTTTTATTAATTGAATTGAGTTGAACTGAACTGAACGATTTCCGGGACCAAATTTTCAGCTGTCAGAAAAAGATGTGGATAAACTGGCTATTAAGGAATAAACACATTTAATTCAGTTAAGACAATTTGTCCCTCACATCTTAATCAGAAAAAAATGACACAAACTAACTGCATGTGAACAAACAGCCAAGATTTAAGTGAGAAACTGAGCTCTTATTTATGCTCTTACCGACCACATGATGGCAGTGCAGAGCAAAGCATGCCAACTAGCATTGCTACACTCTTGGTCCACACACACACACACACACACAAACACACACACACTACAACAAGTGCTGGACCAAACAGCAGTGTGGTCACTACACCGCACAGCAGAAGTGCCTCCTTTGGTGAATGTAATTTTTTTTTTCACTCTCTCAGCCTCTCAACTGCCGTGACATCTGATGGCTGATGCTGAGCAGCAGCCATTTCCGTAAGCAGTGAGTGAGGAGAATGGGAATAGAGGGATGAGAGCTTGATGGAGACAGAGTGGGAGAGTTTAAAAAAAATAGTGAAAGGGAGCGAAAGAGAGAGAGATGTGGGTGGTTTTGAGCAGAGAGGAAAGATGCTCTGCTCTGGAAGGCTGTGTGGGCGTTCGTTGCCGGCGAGGAGCTCAGGGATGAGCCGAGCCGCCTGTGACCCTCTGTGGAGACTTTAACCCCTGGATAACAGCTGCTCCGCACCTGGCCTGGACCAGATCCCAGAGCCCCAAACATGCAGGACTCCCACAAACCTCTTTCACAGCAACAGCAGGAGCAAATAGATGCTAAGAGCACTCAGAGGTATTTCACTGAGAGGCCTGAAAACACACACACATTGCGCTGATGATGTTTACATGCAAATGAAATGCTAAATGATATCGCCATAATACATATGAGGTGCTTTGCTTTTTGTCAGCTTCACGAAGACCATCCTTTTCCTTTTCTTTGACCTCATCTCTCTCTGTGCCGTGTTTTATCTCTCCATCTCTGGTGGATTGTGTACTACGTGACCGTTGGCTCTGGTGTCAGAGGCCCCGGATGAAGAGATGCCTACAGATCATCGAGTGGTCTTGAAAGCATCACATGAGATCCTCTTGGATGCACATCAGAGGCAGCTCTTGTGGTGAATTTTATTCCACGGCTACCAGAACATTGCTTCGAAAACAGATTGTTCCAGTTGTAAAGCAAGAACATAGAGACAATGAGCAAACTGTTTTTTATCACCAGTGCATGTTACAAGGTGCATGTGTGCAAAATGTGTAAATGCACAAGTGTTCATGGCTTGTATCCTGTCATATAAATGTTTATATTAGATAGTTGACAGAAAAAATGTGGTGATTGAAGCAACTCTTAAATCACCCAGTCTGAGAAATCTGAAAATCTTTGTGGAGACTTTTTTTAAAGATTGTATGCAAGTATTTTTAACTCATATTTTTGTCACTGAAATTGTTTTAAGGGAAGAAGCAAATGAATTTGTTTAATTACTTTTGCGTTACTTTGTAACACAGGTCTGAGGTCATGGTTCTCAGCCCCGAATCGGGGAAGTGAGCTCTCATTTTTGTATCTCCTGCACAAACTAAAGTCAGCATTAAATAAATAAATGAATCAAATAAAAATCAGAATGTGCTACACTTGTCATGATCCGAGGTTCATATGAGAGCTGGACCCAAAAGCAGACTCAATGAGAACTATGTACAAGAGTTTATTTATGAGGATAAGAAGAGTGAAGCAGGAGCCAGAGGGAACGGGGACAGCTTATAAGGAGGGCTGTCCTGAGAGGTAACCACGGGAGTTCTGCACCACAGGGAGAAGCAGTTACTGGCAGGTAGGGAGCAGGTGAGTAAGGAGAATCTGACAAAGGTGCTGTTGGCTCACATGGAGGGCCAGGCTGAAGAGCTGTGGGGAGGGTTTCCGTTGGAGCATCCAGAGAGGGGCAGTACGGGGGGAGGAATGGTTCCCTGAGTGGCCTCCAGTGGCCAGCACTGGAGGAAGTGAACAACAGCCGGTGAGTCCAGGGCGGGATGGTACGGAGACCTGTGCACGAGGGAGCAGAGTTAAACACGAAGACAGGACGAGGGAAGAGCAGAGCGTAGACGAGGCCAAGTTACCACAGTAGGTGACTGAACGAACTCCTGTAACTGACCACAGAAACATCCACAAAAACCCCTCAGCTGCTCCCACGGACCATGGCACCTCTATGAGAAAGCAATTGGCGAAGGTGGGAATGACGAAACACCTCCAGGCTCAGTAAGGAGCAGTTATCTGCTTTGACTGAATGGCAGAAGAAGAGAAAGAGAAACTACAAAAGAGAACTGATGACTTATACAACGAAAATAACGATCTGTAGTGAAACAGTGACGTCACTCATCTGCAAGCTAACATTTTAAACCCTGAGGTTTTTCATCCTGGTCAGGACCATCTGATTATTTTGGAGCCAGAAGTGACCATATTTGGATAAGCCAATGAATTTTTCTGAAAATATTTCTTTTCTTTCATTCATGCAGTAAATTAGTCTTGTCACGAGCTGAGCAGGTGTACTGTGGGTTGTTGTGTGGATGGATTTCTCTCTCTTTCTCTGTCCATCCTGTTTCAGGTACTCCTGGAGAGCAAAGCAAAGCAGTCTCAACTCAATAATCACCACCAGCAGTACATAACATGAGGAGTGGAGATGGCCAGTGTGCTTTTGCCATACTGCCATTTAGGTCGCGTGTGTGGGGGGTGTATTTAATCTTTGACAAGCACACAAGCAGCAGTTTGGGGTCTTTGACTACAACACATGTTCAGCAAATCAAGATATCTTTTCCTTGTCTGGGTTCAGTTACCCTACAATCAGCAGCCAGGCTATTGGCAGTCACATGATGATGGTCATTAACTTGATAAGAGTGGAATATTTTATGTTACAAAAACACAGAGGCTGAAATGAACGTGGCCAGTGCAGCATCAAAGATAGCTGAAGGTAGTTTGCAGGTATTAGTATGGTGTTAAACAGCATTATATCATTGTGTGCTTTGTTTATAATAACTACAAAAGTCAAATCAGCTCTGTTTTGAGCCAGGAGGGAAAGCCGGTAAAAACTGCAGAGTGTAAATTCATATATCAGTGTCACAGCTCTACGGTTAAAAGATGGGAAGACCTGAGTCTAATTACAACTGCATAATTCATTAAGTTAATACGCCGGGTTGTTTAAATATGTGTTTAATGTTTAATGGCGTCATAAGTTATCGATCATTAAATAGCATACGTCAAACATAACCACAGATTAGGTGTGCAGCATAAGTTGCCATAGTTGCTCCATAACAGCTCCTTATAAAGTATGAATGAATGGATATAGGTACTGGGTCTAATACGTGAGGTCAGTGCAGTGAGGAGGCGACGTTTGTGGTTAATGAAAGACTTTCACTTCTGTAGAGGTCTGTGGGAAAGTACCTTGTACTTCAATCAGAGATGTCATCAGATGATGGTGACAAAATGGTGATAACAATCTATAAAGAACATAAAAAAGTAGTAAAATGTAACAATGTTGCAAGTAAGAGATTAATGCTGGAGAAAGATGTTCATCTTGGGATTTAGTGGTGAAAGTTATTTTTGCTTAAGTTTATTGTAACATCAAGTTTCTTCCTAGTGCTTAAGATGATGGCTGCACAGTAGAGCTTTTAAACTTTAAACTGGATCCATTTACAGATGAAAGGTTAAAGATGGCAGGTCCTCTGCGCTTGATCCGTCTTCTAGTAGTCGCAGTTCCAGCAGTGTTAGAGACGTAGCTGCAGATCTGAATACTTTGCACATATAAAACATATTCCTAACTAACCCACCGCTCATCTGAACTCAGTAAACACTTCCCTTGTGAGTTTATAGGCTCGGTCACATGTTTCAGGTCACGCCGAATAAAACATTTTTAGGTATTTTGGCTAGCCAATAAGCATGTGGCTTCACAGTCGGATCCCTCCCTCCTTCGTTACGTCCAGTTTTAAACAGGATGGCGACGCTCAGCTCGAGGCCTCTGAACACAAGCCAGTATGTGGTGTCAGCGTGGCTACATCCATCTTTTATACCGTTTGTGGTTAAACCTAGAATTACCTCACTAAGCTCCTAATCCTGTCTGACCCACTTGAGTTCAACTTGGGCTCTGTGTGGCCCTGAAACTAGAACACCTTTGAAAGCCCCTGTGTTAGGGGGAAGGTGTGTTTTCTGCATGTCTCACCATCTACAGTACAATCCCCAAAAGCACATTAAAATATTTTCACAGGAGCTGTAAAGGATCACGCTGCTGCTGCGTTCAAAGGTCTCAATAGAGTTTATTTGCTCAGACTTCAAGGAAGAATCTGCATCATAATAGCCGCTGCTGTGACCCGTGAACTGCTTGGTTTTATGATTATATTGGCCTGCCTAGTACACTGATCTCACGGTGGATTTGCTCTACATCTGCTGCCTCTTGATTTTCACTGATTGCAGAAATTTAGAAAGCCCGATGACCCCTCGTGTTCAGGAGACATTTTTATTGATTCACTGTTTGTATTTTGAGGCCTGTGTGTGCTTCTTTAATTACCAAAGTGTGCAGAAAACATGATAACAGCAGCTTTGAATTACGCTGAATGTGTGAATGTCAGAGCATTTGGCTTTTGAAATCATCATGTTAATTGCCATCAGCAGTTAAATGTGTTGACAAGGAGCAACTGCTGGTGGAGACTGATTAAGGGAGGCAGACGTTTATTTCGTAACATTGAACAGACGACAACACGAGATCTCATGTCTGCTTGGCCTGGTAACAAGATCCCCATGCACCAGAACACACTGAGGACTGTGTGACATCGGATATTAACCTCAGGGAGAGATGGTTCGCCGCCAAAACCCCCCAAAACTGGTAAATGGACTGATTCTTATATAGCGCTTTTCTACTCTCCCGGAGTACTCAAAGCGCTCTATACAACATATCACATTCACCCGATCACACAAGCACTTTATCTGTACTTAGTGCTTTTTCTAACTACATTCACACACATTCATACTCCGATGGATGCATCGGAGAGCAACTTGGGGTTAGTATCTTGCCCAAGGATACTTGACATGCAGACTGGAGGAGCCAAGGATCGAACCACCAACCTTCCGATTAATAGGTGACCTGCTCTACCTCCTGAGCTACAGCCACCCAAATTTGCCTCCTCTGCCCCCTGGAAATGTTGTAGACATCCACTCAGACCTGTGTGGAGTTTATTTAACAGTCAAGTCATTAATTCAAGCTGCTGTGCAAGAAATAGAGAAGTGATTATTTTCATCTGCAGAGAGGTTTTTATTTTGTCTTTGGTTAGATGCAATGCTCCTGATATTTTATTTATGATCACAAAGGATATTCACAGTATGTCATTTGGAATAGTCAAGAAATCAAGTACAACTAGTCGGGGCTCTATAATCTTTCCTTTCTTGCCAAAAGTAGTTTCACAAAAACAGATAATGGCCTACTTTTTACATACACAAATATATAATCAGCCAATCACATGGCAGTGATCCAGTGTATTCACATTAACCTGCTGAAGTCCAAAGGAGAAAGGAGATTTAAGTGACTCTAAATGGGCTAAAAATTAAATTAAGATATCCAGTGAATAGAAGTTCTCTGTTAGGAAAAGCCTTGCAGATGTCAGAGGTGAACAGTGGGCAGACAGGAGGGCAACAGTAACTCAAATAACCACTCGTCAGAATAAGCAGAAGATCATCTCTGAATGTATAATGTGTTGAACTCGGCTAAGAACAAGGAAAACGTCGTCTAGCCTGATGAATCTCAATTTCTGCTCTGATATTTGAACTGCAGGGTCAGAGTTTGATGTTCACAACATGAGAGCAGGGCTGGTAATCGGACAACACTCCCCTGTGCACACAGTGATTTACCTTCAGATTTGAGTGTTTAAATGATCTTAAAGCGACTCAAATCATATTAGTATGCACCAAAATCTATTTGTGTGGCTCTTTTAACTAAATACAAGCTAAAAGGTCCACTTAGAGTAATAGATTTTGAGTGCCGTATCAAACTAAATATTCCTACGCCACTAGTGCCAATTAAGAAGGAGGAACTGAAGCAGATGGAAAAAGTTTAATGCAGTTCGCATAAAGTCCAGAGCTTTAATAATTTTCCGAGCTGTTTTCTTCCTGCTTTTTAATTACAATCTTCACTAGTGCGACTCTGAAGGCTCTTGAAGATAATTTACCAAGGCCATGTGAGAGGCACTGCGCCGCCGGCTCTCTAACCTCCTAATTGGTCGGTGTCACTCTCTCACAGCACTCAACTCAAAGATGGAAAGCCTCCTTTTAGTTCCCAAGGAAACAACGAGGCCGCTTTTCACACTGCAGCAGGCTCTTTTTCAGCTCCCGCCAGCATAGAGTTGTGGGCTTCCACACAGCCAACACAGACAGACAGAATGTTTTTCAATCAGAGATTTTTCTTTGAGTCATTTAGCCTTTTTTCACTGAGCCGAATAAACTCCAAGTTCTTAGTAAACATCATCATCCCGTACGTAAGACTTCCTGTTGCTGAACGATCACATCTCCCTCCACGTTTCCATTTTGTAACACTTACTTCATGCTTGCTCGTTGCATCATGTCTCCAGGACAACCAAGTCTCTGATGGTCGCAGCTTTTATAGCCTGTTATGAATGTTATGAATAACCTGTTGTCATGAGAAAAATGCACCTGCACACCTGTGGCTGGCTGTGAACTCTGCAGATGTGCAGTCAAGTCACTGCAGCTGGAGTTAAGTAACTGTGAGACAAAATCAAATCTTAGCCTTGGTTATGAAGAGTTTTCCTATTTACCCTGGGTGTGAGGCAGAATGAAGCCATGTTTAGTTTAAGATAGGGTACCTAAGGTATTCTAATACAAAAACAAAAGTCCAATTTCAATCTAAATATACGCAGATATATCAGAAAATTCAACATCATGCGCATTTTCATCCAAAACGTACACAGAGATATGATGATTAGGTTTAAGGGAGGTATTAATTCTCCATTAAAGTAACCATTAACCAGCAGCAGGATTCATATGAGCATCCCCAAAGCAAAAGAGTCTAGCAAATTGTGATGGTTTTTCATTCAGTTATCTTCAAGATCTCAAAACACTTACAGTTTAACACAACACATGATTTTGTCTGCTTTCTTTAAATGAATGTGAGGAAGGTTACAGTCTCCTCATCATCTAAAAATTTAATCTCTTCACAGGGAACTTGAGAAGCAGCTGAATCCACCAGGTGCTCTGTGATTTATTTGCCAAACATGTTTTGTTTCAGTTTTTTCAAAACGTGTTTTTCCAACTTTATTTAGCTCTTTTAAACACAACCATTAAATAAAGAGGTTTCACAGATTTTGTTGGTGCAAAAAAAAGTATCTAAGATTACTTCAATTATTTAATTAATTAATTATCTAATTAATTCAGAGCCAAAGCTGATAAAATGACTAATGATTAAATGTAGGGTGGTGCATGAACACAGAATGAAAAGAGATGAGTGAAGGTCACATGATCTCGTTCTGTCAGTCACTACTCACAGCCGCTGTAGGTCAGGGTCAAACGTAGATCAACACTTTCACATTTAGCTCTCTCCACCACAGCAGACCGGTGCTGCATCTGCATCACTGCTGACACCACATCAGCCCATCTGTCAGTCTCTCAGTCCACTCTCCTCTGAGTCATCAACGAAACCCAGAGATACGTAAACTCGTCCACCTCAGGGCAGCAACTGGGCATCCTTTTTAACCGAGAACCATGGCCTCAGACACGGACATGCTAATTCTGAACTGCCCCAGTGTACCTGCTGAAGCCAAAAGAACCCCATCGCCTGAAAAATGTACATTTTGCTGTTTCTTTAATTTCATGTTCTTTTTAACATTTTCTTTTTCTTTTGTATTCACTCGCTGGGCCCACATCCTCATTTTAGGTTTGACAGTGTTTTAGTAGATAAAGGCTTGGACATGAATTGAGCTGCGGTTTGGTGAAGGCCTTGAAGGGGACTGGCGGCAGCTCCCGGGCCTGGCAGATCCCCATGTACTAAATAAAAGCAAAGAGGTTAAAGAATTGAAAAGGGGAGGGAGGGTGGGGCACATAAACGAGAATGAACAGCTTGTAGAACTGGGGGAACATATATAGATGAGAACCTATATAGAAGGAGAGTGTTTGGAGGTGTGGTCCCACTCTTAAAATTCAGATACTTTATCTCCAATAGTTTTAATTTATCTTCTTTGGGATGCGTCACCAATAATGATGAGTCTGTCTACAGGCAGGAGGTAAAAAGTGTGGAGAGCTGGTGCAGTGGTAACAATGTCTGCATCAGTCTCAGGAGATGTTGATCGTGAATTTCAGGAAATTTCCTCCACCTCTACACACTGAGGGAGCTGCTGTTGAAGTGATCTCAGTGAACATTTCTCTGGGGACCTTACCTGGAGCTCCAACACTTCCTAACTGGTTAAGAGGCGATCGTGGCTCAAGAGTTGGGCGTTCGCCTTGTAGTTGGAAAGTTGCCGGTTCGAACCCCGGCTTGGACAGTCTCGGTCGTTGTGTCCTTGGGCAAGACGCTTCACCCGTTGCCTACTGGTGGTGGTCAGAGGGCCCGGTGGCGCCAGTGTCCGGCTGCCTCGCCTCTGTCAGTGCGCCCCAGGGTGGCTGTGGCTACAATGTAGCTTGCCATCACCACTGTGTGAATGGGTGGATGACTGGTTGTGTAAAGCGTTATACAAATACAGGCCATTTACCGTTTTAAGAAGGCAAACCAGTGTCTCTTGTGAATGACTCAGACCACACACAGTGTTTGGGTGACTGTTTACTTTCGCTTTATTGAATGCGCCCAACCTTTTCTGTTAGTTCGGCACCAACGTCTTCTGGGGCCAGTGAGCTTTCCAGCTGACACCACACTCCACCAGTTGTCTCAGGTCCCCGGTGTCACTAAAAAAGGGAAGAGACCTCATTAGAGAAATTATCTCCACCTGCACCATCAGCCTCCCTGCCGCTTGAGCACCACCCCTCCCCTGCAGCAGAACCAGGGGAGGGGTGCCACATCTCTGCTTTCTGAGGAGGGTGAACTTATTCTACAGATGTTTGGTTTAGAGCATCCTGCATCACTGTGAGGGACGGCCGCTGCTCTGGGGTAGAGAAGAAAACGCTGTAGGTGGTGAAAGCTGCTCAGAGGATTGTAGATAGCAGCCTCTGCACCCCAGACAGCTACACCCGCAGATGCAGGAATAGAGTCTCCTATATTGTGAAAGACCCTGCACACCCAATACACACCGTTTGCCCCCCTCCCCTCATGCAGGAGGGTGCAGAATCTGCAAACTGAGGAACACTTTCTTCCTGGATGCTGTAAGACTGTTAAACTTTGGTGGCACTCTGCATCTGCACACACAGTTCAAAGTTTGCATGATCCGCTGCACGCAAATCTGTACGCTCGGAAACTAACTGTTCATTTCTTATATTTCCAATTTTCTTATTTATGCTGCATTTTAAATATGTTTCATGTAAATGCATGCACTGGAATGACAACAAAAAGTATTTGTAACTCCTTTCTGCAAAATAAACAACGCTATATATCTCTTGCTTTGGATATTTAAGCATCTGTGCGACCAAAATCCAGATAGACAGAAACAATTGTACTGAAATGTGTAATTCAATTTTCATGTTCTGCCTACGACAGAACAGGTATTGTGACAGCAAAGCAACATTTATGATTCTGAGATAATTCGATATTTTTATTCTATTTTCAGGACTTATATGGCTGACCTGCTTATGTTCACATGCAGAGTAGTTGAAGGTGACTTACATAACCACCTTCAAGCCGTCATTTAACAGCAATAAACCCGTGAGGTCACAGCGACTGCTCGTAATGATTAGTGGACTCACCAGAGAGGCTCTGATCAATACACTTCACTCCAGGTTGTAATGATTGAATAAGACTGATTAAAAAGCACTGAATGTTTCTGTCAGAGTCTCAGGCCGGCTTTGTTGAGACCTGAACTAACTGGAGGTTTTCATCATGGTCTTTGTCACTTGATTGAAGCCAACATTTATTTTCAGCTCTCAGTCTCGATTCAGTCTTCGTCTTACCATTATTATCTGGAAGAAAGGCGCTATCAAATTAGTATCTGTTTAATTGTGAAAAGGGTGAGTTTCTTTGCTTTATCCTACAGGCTAAATAATAATTAGAATAATTCTTTTCAAATGATGTTACCGGAGGTGCAACCTCTTGATTAAAGAAGCAATCAATTTGTCTAGCAGAGAGCTTCTGTGACTTAAAATTTGTTTTTTAAAATGGCCAGAAAAGAAAACAGTTCCTGTAAAACCTGTAAAGCTAACCAGTACATCTGTGAAGCTTCTTCAGTTCTACAAGCGACTGGTGGAGAGTCCAGATTTCAGCCCTATGGGAGTGTCCCCAGGAGGGTCATGGACCCCCTATTGATCCTCTACCTAATCACCAGAGCTAAGTTGTGAAAACGGGTGTGGGTCACGTGAGTGGGCATTAAGGCATCTGTGAAGGGATCTCAAAACTGGATTATAGATGGCAGACAGTTGGTGTCCAGTGGTAACCAGTGCAACCAGTGCTCCAAACACAGTTGAATGAGACGTGAAAGATACAGCCCACAACTAAGCAAAATGATAAGTGCTTCAGTCTCTAGTCTGTATTTTGCAAGTATTACTACATGATGGGTGGACACCAGCTCTCATGTTTGCTGGAGGAATGTGAAGGTTTTCGGTGTGCTAGTGGTGATAACGATTCGTGTCTAATTCCTTGTTTGTTATTATTCTGATTCTGATGTCGGCTTCATGTTTTCACTGGTCTTTTTTTAGAATTAATATTTTTTGAAAAATGCAACAGATTCAGTGTGTATATATGTTACAAGTTTGGATTTGGAAAATTTGGAATTTTGTGTCATTTTTTTTAACAGCGCACTCGGGCTGTGATGGACTTTGGAGTGAAAAAGTGATGGAAAAGGGAAGATATGTTTTAGGGTGCACTCTGCTGATGTATGAGCAATGAGCATGTGAAGTGTCCATAGCTTTTCAGTGAATATTTGTATTCTTCCAGATGCTTTTACTTTACAGAAATGATTATTTCCACCAGATTGTAAATGATTCAGTTAAATTGTGTCATTGTTTTCGTTGTGTTTCCCCACGGTTCACTGGTATGGTCTCCGACCAAATTGGTTATACAATTTCTGGTCAGATCTTGAATGCATTCTGGCCTCATCTGGGCTCGCCACACCTCTGGCGCTGGCAAACGTTGTGTGGGCCCAAATACCAGAACACACTTGACATTGGGCCAATATAAGATGGATCTTGGCCTGAGCCGAGGCAGCCACAGTCACCCAGTCAATGGTGTCGGTCAGGGTCAAACGCGGATCAAAGAGAACTGCAAAGAGTTGGTCACATTTAGGCTGAAACATAGATACTATATATGTGTAGAGTTACTCTGAATGGAGGAGATCACTTCAACAGCCTCTGGAGACTAATTCATTCATTTTTGGCATCAGAGACTTACTGACATCAACTCAATGACATCATGCTGAAGAAATCAGAAAGTGTTTAGGCTTTTGATGCGGCTTCATATTTGTTTGGTCTAATGTTTGAGCTTTTGTCCATAGCAGCAGCTACACAGAATAAGCTACCTCTCTCATGGACATGGAAAGGGGATTCTTGCCTTTGTGCTTAGTTCCTTGATGTGAATCACCTGTTAATAAGTTCTGTTTTCAGGAAGCATATAAATACAGGCAGGTGTCTGCTGGTCTGTTGTTTTTATTTCATTAAAAATAATGAGGTTAAAAGGATTTAATATGTTGGAAACACTAAGCAGGTACATAGCTCTCCACTCTCTGGCAGATGTATAGGCCTAGTAGCCCTAATCTGTAGTATGTAGTCTTACATGCAACATCCAAAGGCAAATGCCATTTTTTTGATAAAAAAAAGTCAGTACTTAACATCATGGACTCATACTTCCACAGTCACTGTGCTTAATCCATTAGTCATCATGACATCTACCTTAGTTTGAAAGCAAAAAACAAGTTGAAGGTCAAGCCAACCCATGCTATTGACAGCAGGCGGTGACAAGCTGGTAACCCTGGGACGCTGGTCACACGGAACCTCAGCCAACTGTTTACTGATCTATTTTTAACCAGCCTTGCGTACGCTCACATGCATATATACCGCTGTTAGATGCAAATTGCTGATGAAGTGTCCTACATTTCCCTCTCAGATGTACATATTACCCTCTGCTTCCTGCAGCGTCTCTGAGCTGTGTTACGTGACTGATTCTGTGTCACTGCAAGAGGAGCAGCAGAGGAAACACCGACTGTCACATAAAAGATTTGTGCTACACCTTTGTCTGAAACATTTCACATGCTGTATATGGGTTAATGTGTGACCTATTTTGAGCCAAAGGGACGCAGTACAACACTTGGCCACTAGAGGATCATTTGAGAACAGCTCCTGCAGCACTCCACACTGTCAAGACATAATTGGCATATTTTCATGAGGGCATTATAATAATATAATAGTGCCATTTACACTAATCCACACATATCTGTGCACGTTGTTTTATCAACAAGGGCAAAGTTACAGTATTTGCAGCACTAGCTTAACTCAGTTACTAAGAATATAGCAAGTTCACAAAGTCTAAGCTCCTGTGTTGTGCCAGTCTGTAAATCTTTAGTTTCTTTAGCTGTTTATACTCCATCAGAGGAGGTCAAATCAAAGCTAATGGTACAACACAGCTAAGTGACCATGACAGGACCCCATATTTTGGACTCGGCTCTTAATCATCGCTGAAAAAGTTCATCACCAGTAGTTTGCATGCTAGATGCCAACTCTCAAAGTATTCTCCAACAGTTACTTCTAGGGCACTTTTTATTGTAATACAGAGAAAACCCCAGCATTCAGATGACCCCCTCTGAGCAACCACTTGGCTGACAGTGGGAAGGACAAACTTCCTTTTATAACAGGAAGAAACCTCAGGCAGAACCAGGTTGTTGATGGCCTTTTTAATTCTGTTGGCTGCAGGGGTAAGGTACAACTTAGGGAGTAAATAATGAGTTTTTGCAGAGAAATTGGCGTCTTTCATGCAAACCATGGGCAATCACAAGGTTTTTGATATCTTCGTTGCAACCAATTATTCAGAGTGAAAGACAGGAACCTCCAACACTCACCACCCAGACAGGGAATACACATTTTCCCCTAGCAACAGGAGGCTGCTGGGGATCTCCAACCAGTCTGTAGGTCAGTGTGGCTGAGGGCTAAGTTACCAGCCTTCCTAACTGTAATCTGTTTAGGAACCTAGCTTGATAGCCATCTCAAAGCTAGTTGATTTGTTACAACAGAGGTGACTTGTTTTGTAGAAAATAGCTTAAATTAAAGGAAAATTTGGTCAGTTTATTTTACAAATTTAAAGATTGTCCAACCAAAGATTCTAGTAAGAATTTGGGGTCCAAAATGTACAAATGAAGAAACTGTTTATTTTAAAACAATGTTAGAAAATGCTCAGTAATTCTTAGAATCTATGAAACGTTGCAGGGGTCACTTGGGGTGGTGAACCTAGAAAATTATCTCCGGTGCCACATCTGTGTTTGTCTGGTGTCCACGTTGGGCAACTTGTTGCACGTTTTGGCTCCATGTGCCAGGGGAAAGGTAAAGGTCTGACAAACCCGAACTCCAATGCTTTCTTTATCAGCCTTACACTGCAGAAATGGTCTGATACTGGTTGGTGTACGGCAGCAGAAAGGGGAAGAAAACTATTTTAATGTTTATGACACAATGCAACTTTATTTGTCACCTCGTGCACACGGAGCAGCCAAACGTCAAAATGCCACACAGTGATATTCCTGTTTCTACCTCATTTACTAATGTATACTGTGGGCAGCTCTTTGCAGAATAAAGCACAGAAACATCTTTCAGTCAGTGATGAACTTTTTCTCATTCAAACTCAGCATTTATGTCTTTGGGGAACAAACTGATTAAAAGTGCGTATTTATTGGAAATCGCATTAATTATCTTTAATAAAAAACATAATTTATGGCTCTAGTTAACCACTGAATTAGTATGTGAGGCATGTTTAATGTCACTGTACTAATAAATGATGCCAATACAATACTTATGAGTTTTCCTTTTTGGGGGAAAAACTTTTGGGGGACATTTGTCTTAATTTGCAGTACGGTTGCTGTTTGTTTTCTCCGTCCTGCGTGTAGTTTTCTGTCTTGATGACAATGAAGGAGAAGAAGAAAACGCCCTTAGCAACAAGTGCAACATTACAGCGTACCTGCAATAAACACAACATAAACAAAAGGTAGAAAAATAGCTGGAATGCAGAAGGGCGGGTACTCGGTCAAAGAGTGTACTCTGCCCAGATTGATGGTGTGACACATGTGTGAGGCCCTGTTTCTGTGAACTGCATTCCTTGTGCAGGGAGGCCTCCAGGATAGGGGCTTGCTGCAGTATTCTTGTGCCTGCCTGTTTAATCACATTTACAGGGGGATACAAGCAGCGGATTGGGATCGGCAGGCCTCCTGGACCGAACTCGGAGCTCACATGGCAGGCCATGCTTGCTGCTCGCATCTTAACCACAAAGGCACGCCTCTTTTCTCCTAAATGGTGACTCAAACCAATGCTTAAACATGTCCATCACTGCTCCACCCACCTCCCGATCTCACTCCACCCCTCCCACAGTCCACTTCCTTGCAGGATTCCACTCCAAGTCTTTCCTCTAGCTTGTTCCCTACATTGAAAGTAGGTCACTGTTTGCTTTGTATTATTCAGCAACTGGAATGATTGTGCGGTGAGGGCTCTTGACTGTGATCTGGGTGACATGCAGCCAGCCAGTGGTGTGCAGGGCAAGCGAGAGAGACAGAAGGACCCAGCAAGCAATAACAACATACCCCAACCGATGAATATGTTTTGCAGTGGGAAGCAAAGTGAAACTTTCCCATCAGGTTTATTTTCTCATGCTAAAACTGCAAGCTCAGTACGAGACCTCTCCGCCCACATCAGGTTGTAAATTTCATGCCACTGAGGAAACAGATGGATCCTTAATGAGCAGTCGTGAGGAGGCCGATGAATAAATAGTAGCTGAAGCTTCAAGCTGAAGAGCGGGGAGGTCACAGCGGCGGGGGTCACGAAATGTTTTAACGTTAAAGAGCATGTGAAACGAAGTGAGACCTCTGCAGAAATGCACACTCATGTGGACAGGATGAACTCGCGTCGAGTTCATTGCCTCCTTGCAACACGCCCGCCGCAGCTTGCAGTACATTCATAAAACCTGGCAGGAGTTTGGTCTGAGCGTGTGCAGGTACATGAGGCATATCTGTGCCCACTCGGTATGAAATATTGTCCGTTTTCTGGCGCAAAATAAACCCCGTCCGCAGAGGCTTTAGTCTCGGCTGGGATCCTACCTGGAATGCAGGACTGTTACATAACCAGGAGGACTTTGGATGCTCTGTGACTGATGCACTTTTGTGGCATGTTATTTAGGACTGGCTCCAGCAGTGACACAGAGAAAGCGAAAGCACACAATAAAAAAATGACGAGCGGCAATGTAAAGCTCTGTGGCAATATTAAGAAATCGTGTTATCGTGTGCTGAATCACTGCTGTTCTCAGGCTTGGGGGTATGCAAAAATGATCCAGGTACAAAAGGGCAAAAGAGGAAAAGGTTTATGTGATTTCTTATCTGCTTGTTATGCGAAACATTTTTATTTGATGTCAGTCTTCCCTTGGAGCGGCACAGAGCTACCGCCTGCTGGTTCATTAAGCCCCTGACTGTAGTAATAACCATTCAGTTAGTAGCTCTTGGCTCAGGACAAGAATGGCTGGTGGATTTGGGAAACATGTTTGGTTTTCCATCTTTTCTAACAAGATTAAAATAGTATCGGCATTTAAATACAGTGTGGGCCATTTAAATGGATTCATAAAGGACCCAACTCATTAAAAAGGACATTCACATCACTCAAAACTAAAGAATTTAGCATCATATTTTAGGATTTATAAAGCATTACTGGGTAAAAGTATGAACCTTACATCATATCCACAGTTTTGGCCAGGATCCTAAAAATTCTCTCTTGGGCCGGCCCCTTCTTCTTCTTCGTCTTTTTTAATGGTAGCCACAGATTATCTGTCTCTACCTCACCCTACCTCCAGCATCTTCCTCTGTCACACCCACCCTCTGCATGTCCTCCTTCACAACATCCATGAATTTTCTCTGTGGTCTTCACCTTCTGCCTGTCGTTTCTTTATTCAACATCCGCTGTCCAACATATGCACTATCTGCCCTCTGCACAGGTCTAAACCATTGCAGCAGTTAAAAAGCAACTTTAACTCTAGACTAAACTCTCCCTCTGATGCACTCATTTTAATTCTGTCCATCCTGGTCACTCCCAACTTCTTCTTAACACCTCCAGCCCTGTGTCCTGCCTTTTTATTAGTGTCACCATCTTCACACCATACATCATAGCAGGTCTCACTTCCATCTTGGAATACCACAATAGTACTTACAGTTTCTCTTCCTGTTTAAGCCATGGTGTAACAGTTTGAGCCCACCTTCAGTGCTCTGGCCTTGCTTCCCTTCTATACTCATCTCCTACCTTCCTCCTATAAGTTATCACTCTCCTTTAACTGATCATCCCTACATTTAAACCCCCGACTGTCACCTCCTGACTTGCGTTTCCTTCTCTCTCACTGCCTCCTAACACACCTTCCCCCTCTCCTCTTTAGCCAACAGCAGCACTGTGTTGACCATCAGCACCGGAGGCGTTTGTTGTTAAAACCTGAGCTCCGATCGATCCGATATGGAAGTTGCACTCTTGATTATCATGTGTGATTTGGTAAAGAATTTACACTGGATGTCCTTCCTGATGTAACCCTTCCCATTTAGATGGCTTTGAGAGGGGCACTAGGAGTGCAGGGGTCTTTCCCCCTCTACCCCCTTCTTATGCATTGCTCAGTGTTTTCTTCACAGTTTTCTTCTGCACTGCATAGATCCTATTTATTTCTGATTAATTATTCTGCTATCCCCCCTGACAGCTGGGAAAGGCTCCAGCACCACTATTTCTGTGAAACATATAGGAGGAAGTGAATGGATTTATATAGTTTTAACATCTGCTCATTAAAAAAATCAGTTAGTAAATAATTAATAATAATACATTTTATATATTTATTCATATTAAAATGATATTGGAGTAGAAGTATAAGTACTTTATTGTTCTACATTCAGTCTATGGTCCTGATTATGATCTCATCCAGTGGTGTTGGCCATTGTAAGAATAACAATGCTCCAGAGCGCTATAATTAAAAGAAGTTATTTTCATCTGCATGATGTGCAGCTACTGAGGGAAGGCCTAAACCAGCCTCACAGTATACAGGGATACAGGATATACCAGGATATACCGACTCCATGAAGGGTATCAGCAGAGCCATCAGCTGAACTGGACTGGCACTGATAGGAGCTTCTCTGGGACGTAAAGCCATGATTTTATGTCTTTGAGTTTGTTTCCTTCAGTCAAAGCATAAATAAAGCCAGCTGTCCGCATAATTCTAATAAATTCTCTTACTTTCTTTATTTCTTGATGCTGCTTGTTCCCATTTTCCTCAGGCTGAATAAATAACTGCCACTCATGCTGGCGCTTCATGCATTCATGATGCACGCTGCCACAGCGTTGATGCCATTGATGAAAAGCCCAAATACGTCCCAGCACCAAGCCGTAGGTGTCAAATTGAAACGCTGACCAGAATGAAGACAGCGTATGAGCAGGAATAAATGATCTGTTATATTCTTGCTGCGTTTCTTTTCCTCATTAACAGCTGGAGATTACTGATGTTCCCCCTTTTTGGAAATCTGTCACATTTCCTTCTTAGCCCAATAGAAACGCTTCGAGTTTGTGGCTGCTGCATTCATCTTTGTAATTAATCTCAATCCATTAAACCTAAAAGTATGAGAGCGTGACTTCCTGGGAGGAAATTTATCTGGTACTTTCCTTAAGTGGTTTCTTAAATACGGGAATTCTTTTGTTTGTGTTTCGTGAATGATTATGAGGAAAAATGTCTAACCAAACTGGTCCGCATGTGTGGGTGAGAATGACAGGTGTGTTATGTAAGAAAACCAGACAATGCCGTGATTTGTTAGATTTGTTAGACTCCGTCATCCCACTTCGCATCCTGTTATTTAAACGCTATCAAAGTTGTAAATGAGGAGAATTTAAGTGTAAATTGTGGCTTTCAGCTTTGATCCCATACTTCAGGTTTCAGATTCTCATTGATGTCAGTACATGAGACTGCTGGTCATTTTCTCACTCACAAAAATTAGATGAAATATTTTCAAATGAGCTGCCTCTGTGGCCGAAGTAACAAGTCTGAAAAAGTGGACAATAGTAAAACAAGGAAGAGGAACAAATAACTATGACCTTTGTTTATCGTAAGTTATACCACACAGTTAATCCTACTCACATTCCAGAACTGTCTGAATGCCTTTGTCACCTATTCAAACTCTGACTGCATGCAAGCAAAACACTAAAGAATGGATTTACACTCAGTCCTTCAGAACTGCCTTAATTTTTCTTGCCATAGTTTCACCAACAAGCCTCAAACATTCTTCAAAGATTTTATCTATGTTGACATGAAAATGTCACACAGTTGCTGCACATCAATAAGGCAATCCTTCTCTTCCATCACAGTCCAAAGTTGCTACACTGGTTTGAAATCCGGTGACTGTTGAAGCCATTTGAGGATGGTGAACTCTTTGTCATGTTGAGGAAAACAGTTTGAGATGATTTTAACTTTGCGGCATGGCGTGGTTAGTTACACAGTGGATGCAGTTAGCAACAATCCTGAGGGAGGCTTAGACATTTAAACGATGGTCAGTTGGTCCTAAGGGGCCGAAAAGTGTGCCAAGAAAATATTGCCACACCATTACACCACCAGCAGCCACCTGAACCAATACAAGCTAGGTTGAACCCATGATTTCATGTTGTGTGTGAAAAATTCGGACCCTACCATCCAAAGAAGAAACCGAGAGTTATCAGGACAGGCAATGTTGTCTAGTTTTGGTGAGGCCATGCAAACTGTTGCCTCAGTCTCCTGTGCTTAGTTGAAGTGGTACCTGGTGTGGTCTTCTGCAGCTGTAGCTAATCCTCTTCACGATTCACAGATGCTCTTCTGCATATCTTGGGTGAAATAACTGATCATTTGATACACTGTTTCCTTGGCTTGGCCATTGTCCTCTGACCACTGGCATCAACGAGTCATGTCCTGCCAAGAACAGCCGCTCACTGGATATTTTCTCTTCTTCTCTGTAAACCCTGAAGACGGTCGCGTGGGAAAATCCCAGTAGATCAGCAGTTTCTGAAATACTCTGAGCACATCACGTTCAATCACTTCATCACTTCATCACTTTAAGCTAATTTTTAGCGCCATAGCTGCTGATGGAAGCTATTTTAATTGTACTCTAAGGAGTCACCTGTTTAGTTTTCAAGTTAAATACATTTGTTTCAAATCTGTATAATTTTATATTGCAAATTATCACAGACGTACCAAACTAGCTAGCTAACTAGGGGACTAGCTAGCCAACCAGAGCTAGCTAGTTTGGTACAGCTAGTGTTAGCTTCACAGCTCCACCCTAATATCCAAACTGAAATGCATGTATCTAAAAACATTGTTTAGTAATTAAGGTTGATTTGTAGGATGTGTAGACTGAAAAGGCTTTGTGCACTTTTTAGGTCCAAACGAGTTTAGTAGGAACATGAGCATTTTTTGTTTTGTTTTTGGTTGAACTGACTCATTGTCCATGAATAGAAACTGAATCAAGAGGAAAATGTTTAATTTTTAAAACTCATCAACTGATTTGGACCAGAGGAGATCAGCTTTAGGTATGGAAGTGTCGTCTCCTCTTGAACACCAAGCACTTTTGATTTTCTGAGCGTTAAAGGGCTTTGATGTCAGCTAAAAATAGAAATTTTGCATCATTTCTTTAAATGTTACAGCTTTGCTGCCATTTGAAAAACATTTGTCACTGAGAACAGAAAAAATTGGTGATATTCATTATACTTACGATAATGTTGGTATGATAATGTTAGAGCTTAAAACCTTTCCATTCAGCAGCAAAGGAGAGCGCACCAAGCTAACATGGTTTCAGTGGGAAGATGCAGCCCACACAGCTGCCTGGTTGCTTCATTGGGTCTCTGTTGTCTGGCTCAGTGGTGGGTTTGTAAATGGTATTGTTATCTGCCTCATCCTCCACAGAGAACAACAGAAAATCAGCCAAGATGTCTTGCAGAGCCGGAGATTGAAGACATTGTCTATTTAAAATAAGCTCTGTGCGGAGGTGATAAATATTCTCCTTTAGCGTAAAGACTGCTCCTTTGAAACGCTTTCTTTTGTGAGGACGCTTTGTTTTTGTTTCCTTTCACACATAAGCAAGGTCTGTGGCAGTTCTGGATGATGTTTACACTTTCCTCCTTCCACAAAGTGATGAAAATTACCACGTTTGAACCCCCTTGTCTCAGATGAAAATTGACCGCGGTAGCTGGTGAAATGTTATTCTTTAGCCCTGATGAGCCCAAACATGGGTGGAGAAAAACAACGGCATCCAAACACTTTTTTACTGACCAACTGTACAATGTTGGTAGCAGAAAGCTTCATAATTCAAACTATGTCAGCTCCTTTTAAGATACTAGTATCATAACAAAATAACAGTTCCTTACTTTGTCATAAGTGTGCCCACACACCATAAGACAAGTGGGGGCTCCGTCCCTTTTCTGTCATGTACAGGAGCACTTGCATGCCAGCACAGGGATGCACAGGAGCCCAATGTGTCCTACAGCAAGATTCGATTCATCTTATAGAAGAAAACGAGATTTTTTTTAAAAATCCACTGCATGTTTAAAAAAATGCAATCTTCCTGTATTTCTCCAAAGAACTGGAAATGTGAGGAAACAGGAGGTTTTGAAGAGAAACATTTTCTGCGTTACTCAAAAACATTTTATCAGTTTGCTGCTGATGGCATCAGAATGAATGAGCAGATAAAGTTCCCATCTCACTGTTTAGTGTCTCTTATTTAAATCAGTTATCATATATGCAGTAAAGACTTGTTAAGCAGTGTATAAGCCTGTGAGTGAGTCAGTAATGTTCAGCGTCTACCTGTTCTGTTGTTCCAGATCCACCTTGTCATTTATTCATAGATGGAGACTGCTGAGACAAAGGCATCAGAGGGTCAAAGTAAGACTGGTGCGTAACCTGCACAAGCCATCTGCTGTGTGGCCTGAGCCTGGCCATTAAATAGATGCAAATCAGGGCAGCATTACCCCGTACAACCCCAGAGCGCCGCTTTTATGCATGCTCACAAACTTACTAACCCCCTCCCTGCTTTGAGAGTCGAGGAGATAAAAGATCAGTTTGTACAGGCTGCAATGAATCATCGCTTATTCACAAAGCTACAGCAGATTTCCTATTCATTTTTATTTAGAGAGCCTCCTTTTTTAAAAATATAAAGACTGAAGATTCATTACAAATTGCATAAAATATTGCAGTTTGTTAATTTAGTGCACACTGGCTACAGTTTAACCCGTTTGGGGAACCCTCAGTTGACTTGTCTCTGGGGGAAACAGCTAATTTGTAACCAGCGAGTGTCTGGCCAAGCTTTTGGTTTAGGTCCAGCAGTTATTGTGCCATGGTCCTGAGTCTGGTCACTCAGTGTTGTTGTTTTCATTAATATTATCTTATGTTTTAGTTTAATTGTTGAATATGTTTCTGGAGAATTTCTAGTTCTTAGGTTTTGGTTCCTGTGCTTTGTCTGTGTCTCTGTGCCTGTCGTGTGCTCCTTGTTTTATTTTGAAATTCCCTTGTCTGCGTTCAGTCTCTGTCCTCATGTTTTCTCAGTGCCTATCCAGGTCCCACATCTCCCGTGTTTCCTGTTTTACTTTGAAGGTCTGTGTCTTATGTCAGTGTATTCAGTTTCGCTTCCCTTGTCTCGTCCTGCCCAATTAGTCGCAGCTGTGTTTCCCTTCTGTCTCCCGTTTCCTGATTACACCACCGTGTATTTTAGTCCCCTGCCATCTCCTGCTTGTTGTCGTGTTGTGTTTTCTCCCATCATGTTCTGAGCCCGTGTTTCCTAGTGTCAATTTATTTTAGGTTTCACGCTTGAGGTTTTGGTTTGTTTTGCGAGTTGTTTTTCCCAGTGTATAAAGTTGCCCCTTAAGTTAACCTTCAGCCTGTGAGTCCTGCACTTGGGTACTCCTGCACTGCTGCACAGCACTCGTCATGACATATTGTTAATGAATACAGATGCATTTCCCAAAAAATCTAATAAAAGATAAATTGTTGTCTGATAAAGTTTGTACAAGGGTTTGCAGCACAGTTTGCCTGCAACCAAAGCCTGCTTGTTTGTCAGCAGAACACGGACTACAATCAAATGACAAATCGAAGTACCAAAAAAAAAAAAAATTTCTACTGCCTTCAAATCTTTAGTTTTCATACAAAGGTATCTTTTTACAGAGGTTAGATTGTGAATAGTTTTTCAATGATCAAATTAAGAAGGACATTAAGTTTTCGTGAGAAACTGTTCCTCGTTATCCAAACAAAGAGCCCGTTGCCTTGGGGTCACAGATCCCGTGAAGGTTGGTGGTTATATTTTTCAAACTGCAAACCAACGCAAATTTAATTTCATTGAAGCACATTAGTTCTAGTATCTCTCGACCTCACGGGAACTTGGAAGTGGCAGCAGACTGCAACAAGACTTAACTATACAAGACTATAGGAAAATCAACCTGGAGGGCAAAACAAAGCTCACCTCCTTATCTGTTGATTAATTCTTTTATCAGGTTTGGAATACTGTTCACTCACACGTAACGACCAACTCCTCAGTTTGTTCACAACTGTGAGCCAGAGAGTCCTCCAGACCCTGACATATCAACTCAGACTGTCAACTGAGGATCATGAAACTCATACTGGAAATATGTTATGATTAGATTCATGTCATAAGATGTTAATCTAACCATGAGCGAAATATTACAGTAATGCTGCCTTCAATGACCCGGACTTTTGCCCTCAAAATCTCTGCACCAGTCACATGATTAAAAACTATGAATAATTACCTAATTTAATGTTTTGTTTGCTGATTTATAATATGCACAATATGTACTTTATCCTAGTTTTGTGTGTGAGTATTTTTATTTTCTTGCATCTTTAGCAAATTCTGTTTTTTAAAGAGGAAATGGAAGCGCTTGATCATATTTAGAAATGTTCAGTGAACTAAACTTCATCTAAAAATACAATCACACTGGAGCAGAAAAACAAAATGTTTCAACGGGATTCGAAATGCTGCACAGCTTTTTGCTTTTTACATCATCGGAAACCATAAAAGCTCTGTTGAAAGAGAATGATAAAATACATTAGCAGCTTGTGGTGAGACATGTTTTATTTCAGACTTACACTCCTCCATTTGCTATTGAGGATCATCCTCCCACACTGTGCTCTGAATATTGTATTGGTCAGACATCTGAAAATGACCAAAATAGCAGTGTTATTAAAGTACAGGTGGAGGTGGAGGAGCACTGAGAGGTTAAAGCGAGTGTTTGCAGCTGCAGGCTGAAACTGCTGCTGTTGCTAATTCATCCCAGCGAGCAGAAAATGCAAGTAAAAACAAATAGCCAGAGTAAGTAAGCCATCATCTGATTAGAAGGTCACTGGTTCAAGTATAGCGTGCAAGTATATATGTGAAACTAGGTCGCGTTAACCAGCAGACGTAAGAGCGACAGCGTAAACTCTCCTCCGATCCTTTGAACTCGCCACAGTCGATAGAAATGATGTTGCCTGGAAACAGAAACTGCTTATTCCTCACTTCTCCAAGATTTCACATGGTTATTGTAGCGACACCTCATCACAGACTCAGTCTGGAGGCTGATTCTGATGTTTGGAGGATACAGGCTGGGAAAGAAAAATGGTGCTGCTTGAACTTCCTTCTAAACATTTACATTAGGTCATTGAAGGAGCTGCTTTTTCTGTCTGAGTCACATGTTTCTGCCGCGGTTTTCTTCTTAATGAGGTGACATAAGTACGGGTTACAGGAACAAGAACTAAGCCTTTATCATTTGCTGCCTATTTGTAGCTTTGGATCTAAACATAAAGACCCGCAGTAACTCTGTAGAGAAACTAAACATAACTAAATTATATCTGACAACATATTTGAGTTTCTATTTGCTTCTATTTCTGTGGAACCGCAATGATCCAAAGTGCCCTCTGACACATTCAGGTGGCTCGTTAAGATTTCCAGGACAGCGGGGGATTTACTTAGTAATCCCCCCATCAGCTGGTCAAAGCTAGCGGTCAACTATTTTGCTCTGCTGATACCACACAGCAGGCTCCTGCTCCAAAGCACCTCAGCAGGAATACAAACAGAGTGGATTACGAGTTACTGTAGTCAACTCCTTTAAACTCTGAACATCGTCCATTTCACCGGTGATCTGTGTAGTGTTACAGACAGGATCGTGCACACATCCACCTCTGTGCACGGACCTTTCACCTACATGGCATACCATATGGAAATCCTATAACACATGTACTGTAACGTTGTCACAGTAAGACCTACACTGCTGTGCTGTGCAGAGAATAAGCCTCACAGCCGAATACTGTGAGCTCTCTTGTTGCCACTATGCTGTTTTTACAGAGTTCCTTCTGTAATCTCCATAAACAGCTTTTACTGTTAAAGTGTATTAAAGTATTGGAGATTTGTATTTCTAAAAATACCATTCGTCATCTAAGCCTGAGTCTCAGTCTGGATGTCCTCGTCTCACTACCTTGAATTCAGTTTAGCTTTGCTGGACTATGATATGACGTCAGCGTTTGCTGCTATTCACCTGTTACAGGGATGCTTCTGAGGCTGAACGCTGGCCTGAAGTGAAGTGAAAAAACTCAAAGAAACACAAATATTTTGTGATGACATTAAGCAAACATGCTGTAAATTCGTGCTTCTAAATTCAGTTCAATTCAATTTATATAGCGCCAAATCACAACAATAGTCACCTCAAGGTGGTTTATACTTTAAGGTAGACCCTACAATAATACATACAGAGAAAAACCCAACAATCATATGACCCCCTATTAGCAAGCACTTTGGCGACAGTGGGAAGGAAAAACTCCCTTTTAACAGGAAGAAACCTCCAGCAGAACCAGGCTCAGGGAGGGGCGGGGCCATCTGCTGCGACTGGTTGGGGTGAGAGAAGGAAAACAGGATAAAGACAAAAGAAATGATGTGGAAGTTTCTATAATGGGAAGCTTTGCTGCTGGTCTATTATAGAGCTACGTAAATTAAAAGCAGATTGTGAAAGCCACCTTTCACTGGCAGAAACTGATTTTTCTCTGCTTTTTAAATAAACTGACCTCTTGATTTATCTGTTACCTTCAGCTGGTACGCTGCACCATTCGTCTGTTCACAAGTCAGAGTCATCAGAAACGCCTTTTTGTCCTCACAAAGGTCACGAGAAATGAATAGTGACAGCACTGGCCTTCACATCCTGTAATCTTTGCAGTGTTATGGCCCGTTCACACTACAGTATAAACAGAATCGCACCCTCCTTGCAACTAGGAAAAAAGATTGGCCCAGTGCCTGCATTGAATTTTTCACCTCCTGACTAGCTGGTCACCCAGAGGATGAGTGTGCAACACACTGCGTCTCTGGGTGCCCGCTTTCTATCACAAGGTGATTGCTCAGGTGGTCTGGTGGGAGTCAACCTCCCTGTATATGTAGACAGCAAAAGACTTGCAAGAGATGGCATCAGAATTTAGATTTTTGTCTATTTATCAGATTGTATGTAATTGCCAACTTGACCGCACTCAGTTGACTTCATGTTTTAGACCATCTCAGCGCACCAAAGTCAGTTTGAGTACAGCAGCTGGCTACAGGTAGTCACAGACCTGGTCCATGTTTTTGAAGCAACCATTTAGAGGCAACATGACTGCAGGGCCACTGCACACAGTCACAGTTGTGCTGTGGTCTCATCCAATATGGATGTAGTGTTACAGAAGAGATATAAGAAACGGCACAAAATAAAAGTACACGGAGTACTGATAATTTTATATTTTATGCATTTTTTTTAATAAACTTTTATACACATTTTCCCAAATTTATCCTGACAAACACTCAAAAGATTGGAACAACCCACTTCCTCTTATGTCCTCTACTTAGAATAAAATAGAACTTTATTAATCCCTCAGGGAGGTTATGACTCCAGCACCACAACACCAGTTCACGTTAAATACAAATAAGAAACAAATACCAAGCAGGTACAAATAATACTGGTTGTCGACTTTCCTCACTTCCTTTAAGTGCACGCTGCACACCATGCCACGATATGCCAAGTTTCTTGCTAGCAGCTCCTTGGGAATCACTTTGTTGGTGCAAAAATCTTATTTTATGGCTGTTAAACTGTCTTATTGGTGGTATTTTTCATAAATTCAGCAAAACAAATGGGAACAAATTATGTGTTTTATGGTAACAAAGTGCCAAAAGATGCCATTTAAAACTGGTTCTCTGCGCACACAACGCTGGTTCATGCCTTGAGCTGCTTTTTTATGTTTGCATGATTCATAAGTCAATATTAAGTCATTTACCAAACATTCATCTGAAAATGGTAAAAGGGCTGGAAAACGAGTAGAAAGCAACCGATGTCTGGTAAGACTGGCACGTTACTGGTGCAGACGTGCTGTAAATGTTTTTGTATATTAAAGCTTAAATTACGAACGGTGTAAATTCAAAGACTTCAACACAAAAGATTTGCTTTTTGATGCTCAGTGTTTCTGTTCTTCGTGACTTTCTATCGCACTCTTCCTCCAACTTACTGCGTGTTAGTTGTTTGCGCTATAACTTTAGCGGCTGGATGAATCATCTAGCCCGGAGGCAGGCTGGAAAGTGTCCAAAGGGCTTCCGTGACAATACCAGACAGCCAGAGGACAAACACACATGCTCGTACACTCACACAGCTCCTTCCCTCCCTCCTCTGCTCCAAAGCCAATGCTCTGCAGATGCTGGCCTGGCACCGCTCTGATCTCCAGAAGGCAGGAAGAGGGTACAGCCGGGGCAGCAGCTGCTGTGCCATACCAACACTGGTACACCAGAAACAACAGACCTAAAAGATGCAAAGCATGTTCATCCAGTCAGCTAAATGAGAGGGCGCATCGTTCAC